>NC_039367.1:64813905-65547153 GCF_003573695.1 Papaver somniferum
TTTTTTTTGTATCTCAGTCACTCTATTTCACCCTAGTAATGGTAAAAAAAAGAAGAAGAAGTGATCAGGATTCTTTCGATGTTTCCATCACGAGGATATGGCGAAACTACCATGTTTTCTTTTCTAACACCTGAGATTTGTGCTTTTATGAATAGACTCTTCTAGATGTTTCCATCTAATCAGATTGGTTCCTCAACTCCTACAACCAAAATGTTTCCATCCACTTAGATTAGTTAGTGCAATCCTTAATAGGCATAAATTTCTAGGCTCTGGAGTTTATTTATTGCAACTAAAAAGTTTCTCCCATACCCCCAAACTTAAATCTAACATTGTCCTCAATGTTCTAAAGATAAAATTAAAAGCATATGAACAAGGAGAAACTGTTACCATTTGAAGCAAAAGAGTTAAGGAAAGATATTACCGTGTTGCATGAGATTGGGTTACCTCCCAAGAAGTGCTAAGTTTAAAGTCTTCAGCCAGACATCGGAAGGAATTAGTTACCTCATAGAATAATATATAAGTAGCCGGAATAATTGTGGGTCTTCTGGATCAAAAAGTGCTAACCACAAGAAGAGGAAACTGCAACAGACCAAGAAGATACCAAACATACCCTTGTTTAAGACAACTACATCTAGTTGTGGTTCAGGTTCAGGCTCTATAAAAGGGTCTAGATAAAATATTTTCATGGATTGCTTTTCCTGATAGCTAAGATCCGATTCAGGTATTAGAGTCTGGAAAAACTCAACTAAGAACTTAGAAGCACATAACAACAACCTGAATAATTGGGGATCCTCTAAGTCAATCAGATTTGACTTACAAAGTTGACCATAATAATGGTCATTCTTAAGAAAATGTGTCGACCCTAATATCCTAAAGTAATTAGGTTTAGTCTCAAAACTTAATAATTGACACATCTGAAACTTATACGTTCCCACAATTGGTTGAAATTTTCTTGGTGGGAAAACAAAGTCAATCTTGGTATCATAGCCTGGGTTAACCACATCAACCAGAGGATGGGTTTCTAACAACTGAACTTCTTCCTGGACGTTATTAGGTTCGGGAGAACTGGTATGACGATAATCTGGCATAATGGTTGAGGCACAAATATCAAGTCCCAAGTGAGGGACCTTTCTAAGAGTTAAAGCACATGGATAATGATAATCATCCCCAAACTTATAGTTTTCAGTGTCTCTAGAAAGACTAGTCACAATTTCCCTAATTTCAAGGTCATTAGATTCCTGAAAATGATCAATTGATTTTTCTAAGTGTGGTTCATCCTCACTCATCTACGAGTTCATTTTCTTTGTCAAAGACTAATGTGTCTAAATGGCTAGACTCTAAAACAATATTCTCAAAAGAAACTCGTTCCTCTAAACCATTATTAGCATTGTAATCAAAAGGAAAAACTACATCGTCTAAAACGGGGGTATCTCTAGTCAAATCCTTGTCCTTTTGAATAGGTGAATAATTATTAAAATTATTTTGATTTGAACTAGAAATAATATTATCATTAAAGAGCTCATTGGGAGTAACAGATTCCTCATCACTATGCCTATATATTCCAGATTCTTCATCAATACTATCCTCATCACAGTCCTTATTATAATAACATGAAAAAGGTCGAACCTCATCAAAACAAGTAGTGTTACCAATTATAACCTCGTCATCTTGATTATTTGAATAAAAACTTTCATTATTTTCAAGGGTGGTATTGGGAACACTATATTGGAATTTAAGACTATCTTGAGCAAATCTTTCCATAATCATATTTGTACCTTCAGTAAATTGCTTGAGGGAATCCTCTAGAGACATCTTAGTTGTTTGCTCTATGGACTCTTCTGGATGCGGAATATTATAAGTCCTTTTCATAAATAACTTCTGTGTTGACTCATTAAAACTCTTGAGAGACTCTTCTAAAGAAATAGGAAGATTATTTTGCTCGTATGACCTGTGCGCATGTGGATAGTAAATGGGCTCACCATGGTATGACCCGTAACCTTCAAAAGTTTCGCGTTCCCAATCACTATCCACACTATGGTCATAAAAAGGATAATGTCCAAGCTGCTCAGTCGGATACTCATTGTATTGGCTATTATAATACCAGTTCGACATCCTAATCGCGAGGGAATTCTAAACAAACACAAAGAAGGCTGACTCGACCACAACAAGCCTATTTTATCTAGCAAACAAAAATCATGATGGCTCCACTTAGATTGTTTCTAGACCAGCTTTTATTCTTTCGAAAGGGAATTCGTTACAATTTAACAAAACCCCTCTGGAATCAATCCGAGTCAAAGTAAGTTGAATAGAGGCGAGGGAAGCTGCGCGGAGCTTTGATACCCAAGGCCTCACCGCATTACAAGGCGGCGCAGTCACGCATTCAACTCACAGAAACCATCATGAACTTTGAAGTATGCTTAAAAGAGTAACCAATATTTGCGAATGACTTTCCTATTAAGCTCGTTACCCTATCGGTCTCGTTCTAGTCAGTATTTTAAGCTTAGGTTCGCGTAGGTTACGTGTTCCTAAGGCGGGCAAGAAGGAAACAGTGATGAAATCCGAGTCCTTATCTTGATTTGGCCAGGCCTTGCCCTTTACTAGAAAATTAAATCCGATTTCAGGTCCTCAACATATATGCATACAAAATCATCCAGTAAACCCGCTGACAGGGGATTCGCGGGTGTTTAGAATTCTTACCTCCCGTTCCAGATGGGGGATGAACCGTTGAAGTCGACTCGGGCCACGACTCCTATGTCATGTACGAACCCGAGGGGCCGAAGCGATATCGTAATCGCCGTCCTTCCCTGTGCAGTTTATATTTGAAACTACCCTTCTTTAGGGTTTAAAAAAAAATAATGTCCAATGTCCAAAAATAAAGTCCAAAAAGAAAAAAGGTCCAAAAATAAAAATATTACAAAAATATAACCCTAATTACAGTTTCTAAAAAAATAATATAAAATTATTTACAAAATATTCTTCACTCCTTTTAGATTTCTCTTTTCTTTCCTGTTTGGACTTTGCCTTTCTTTTCAGCACTTTCTCTTTTTCTTAAAATTAGCTCCAAATCTGAAAGCAAACAAAAATACCAAAACGCGTAAAAAAGAACAAATAAAATAAAACCTAAAAACAAATCTATAAACAAATCCGCGTCGGCGGCGCCAAAAATTGATGGTATTTTTCAATGATGTTGTAGTAAGATGATTCGTTCACTCAGATTTGTTGAGAATTTGTTTTAAGACTTAATAAAGAAAATAAGGAAAAATATATATACACAATTTGTCACAAGATGAAGAGACGCTGAGACGCGGGATTCCACTACTTTTCATATTGTTATGGTTCAGTCATTAACTCTAGACAATACAGCTCAAACAAAAGAAGTTGTGACTTTAGTTCTTTGCCAAAAGTAGATTTCGTAAAATATTATTTTTAAGTTAAAAGCATGACGCATCTAAATTATTTAGAACTAAGCATGCGGCATCTAACAAAATAACAAATAATTAATAGAAATCATAAAGCAATTAAATCTATGCAAAAAGTCAATAAAAGAATTAATTCATTTACCACAATCATGAAAAGTTGCTTCCTCCGTTGTCCCAGTGATGGGGTCTAGCTCCGCATGGTGAAAACACACTCAAAGGAATTTTTCGTTGCTCAAAAAGGTGTTTACAAGGAGAAAATGGAGAAATAATTCAAAATCGGGTTTGTAACAATTATATTTGTTACAAACCAGAGAACGATACAAAGGATGTGTCACTGTTACTGTTGCTCTAAGACTGTCTCCTGAACTACGACCCTCGGTTGTGGGTCGTTATCGCTGTAGCTTCTACGACTGTCACTATTCGTCACAACAGCCTGAATAATTGGTGATCCTCTAAGTCAATTAGATTTGACTCACACGGCTGACCAGAATTAAAGAGGTGGTCTTCCTTACGAAAATGTGTCGATCTTAATATCCTAAAGTAATTAGGTTTAGTCTCAAAACTTAATAACCGACACATCTGAAAATCATATGTTCCCACAATTGGTTGAAAAGTTTTTGGTGGGAAAACAAAGTCAATCTTGGTATCATAGCCTGGGTTAACCACATCAACCAGAGGATGGGTTTCTAACAACTGAGCTTCTTTCTGGACATCATTAGGTTCGGTAAAACATGTATGAAGATAATCTTGTAAGATGGTTGAGGCATAAATGTCAAGTCCTACACGAGGGAACTTTATAAGAGTTAAAGAACACGGAGAATGATAATCACCCCCAAACTTAGAGTTTTATGTGTCTCTATAAAGACTAGTCACAACTTCCCTAATTTCTAGGTCATCAGATTCCTGGAAATGGTCAATTGATTTTTCTAAGTTGGGTTCATCCTCACTCATTTCTACGCGTTTATCATCTTCTAAGACTAGTGTTTCTAAATCGCTAGATTCTAAAATAGTATTCTCAGAGTAAACTCTTTCCTCTAAATCATTATCGGCTTTGTAAACAGGAAATACTATATCGACTAAAACGAGAGTATCTCTAGTCAAATCCTCGTCCTTTTGAATAGGTGAATAATTATTAAAATTATTTGGATTTGAACTAGAAATAATATTATTATTAAAGAGCTCATTGGGAGTAACAGATTCCTCATCACTATGCCTATATATTTCAGATTCTTCATCAATATTATCCTCATCACAGTCCTTATTATAATAACGTGAAAAAGGTCGAACCTCATCAAGACAAGTAGTGTTACCAATTCTAACCTCGTCATCTTGATTATGTGAATAAAAATTATCCTTATTTTCGAGGGTGGTATTGGGAAAACTACACTGGAAATTAAGACTATCCTGAGCAAGTTTTTCCACAATCCTATTTGTACTCTCAGTAAATTGCTTGAGGGTCTCTTCTAGAGATATCTTAGTTGACCGCTCTACGGACTCTTCTGGGAGAAGAATATTATAAGTATCTTTCATAAATAACTTCCGTGCTGACTCATTGAAACTCTTGAGAGACTCTTCTAGAGAAATAGAAGGATTGTTTTGCTCGTATGACCTGTGGGTATGTGGATAGTAATTGGGCTCAAAATGGTATGGACCATAACCTTCAAAGGTTTCGCGTTCCCAATCATTATTCACACTATGGTCATAAAAAGGATAATGTCTAAGCTGCTCAGTCGGATACTCATTGTATTGGCTATTATAATACCAGTTCGACATCCTAACCGCAAGGGAATTATAAACAAACACAAAGAAGGCTGACTCGACCACAACAAGCCTATTTTATCTAGCAAACAAAAAGCATGATGTCTCCAATTAGATTGTTTCTAGACCAGCTTCTAATCCTTCGAAAGGGAATTCGTTACAATTTAAGCAAACCCCTCTGGAATCAATCCGAGTCAAAGTAAGTTGAATAGAGGCGAGGGAAGCTGCGCGGAGCTTTGATACCCAAGGCCTCACCGCATTACAAGGCGGCGCAGTCACGCATTCAACTCACAGAAACCATCATGAACTTTGAAGTATGCTTAAAAGAGTAACCAATATTTGCGAATGACTTTCCTATTAAGCTCGTTACCCTATCGGTCTCGTTCTAGTCAGTATTTTAAGCTTAGGTTCGCGTAGGTTACGTGTTCCTAAGGCGGGCAAGAAGGAAACAGTGATGAAATCCGAGTCCTTATCTTGATTTGGCCAGGCCTTGCCCTTTACTAGAAAATTAAATCCGATTTCAGGTCCTCAACATATATGCATACAAAATCATCCAGTAAACCCGCTGACAGGGGATTCGCGGGTGTTTAGAATTCTTACCTCCCGTTCCAGACGTGGGATGAACCGTTGAAGTCGACTCGTGCCACAACTCCAATGTCTTGTACGAACCCGAGGGGCCGAGACGATATCGTAATCGTCGTCCTTCTCTGCACACAGTTTATATTTAAAACTACCCTTCCATAGGGTTTAAAAATAAAGTCCCAAAGTTCAATGTCCGAAAATAAAAAAAAAATATCCAAAAATAAAAGATTACAAAAATAAAGACCTTAATTACAGTTTCTAAAAAATAAATAAAATAGAATATCTATATAAAAAAAATTTCTTCTTCACTCCTTTTGGATTCCTCCTTTCTTTTCTTCTTTGGCTTCGCTTTTGTTTTCAGCACTTACTCCCCTTTTCTTTAGCTCAGTTCCAAATCTGAAAGCAAACAAGAAATACCAAAAGGCGTAAAAAGGAACAAATAAAAAAAAAACTAAAAACAAATTTATAAACAAATCCGCGTCGGCGGCGCCAAAAATTGTTGTGATTTTCAATTGAGTTGTAGTAAGAAGATTCGTTCACTCAGATTTGTTGAGAATTTGTTTTAAGACTTAATAAAGAAAATAAGGAAAAATATATATACACAATTTGTCACAAGATGAAGAGACGCTGAGACGCGGGATTCCACTACTTTTCATATTGTTATGGTTCAGTCATTAACTCTAGACAATATAGCTCAAACAAAAGAAGTTGTGACTCTAGTTCTTTGCCAAAAATAGATTTCGTAAAATATTATTTGTAAGTTAAAAGCATGACGCATCTAAAGTATTTAGAACTAAGCATGCGGCATCTAACAAAATAAAAAATAATTAATAGAAATCATAAAGCAATTAAATCTATGCAAAAAGTCAATAAAAGAATTAATTCATTTACCACAATCATGAAAAGTTGCTTCCTCCGTTGTCCCAGTGATGGGGTCTAGCTCCGCATGGTGAAAACACACTCAAAGGAATTTTTCATTGCTCAAAAAGGTGTTTACAAGGTGAAAATGGAGAAATAATTCAAAATCGGGTTTGTAACAATTATATTTGTTACAAACCAGAGAACTACTGTTGCTCTAAGACTGTCTCCTGAACTACGACCCTCGGCTGTGGGTCGTTACCACTGTATCATAAACGACTGTCCTTAGGCGTCCAATGAGTGGGTCGATGTTCTTCGTTTTCTTCACAGCAGCAGAAATGGTGGTTTCCTGCCACTTGATTATCTCGACTTTCTGATGCTCTGCAACTCTCCCAAACTCTTCATCCCCGTCTATGGACCTGGAGCCATCTATTTATACTCCTAAGCCTCATTTAATCACACCATATGTCCCAAATAATCTTCATTCATCATCATTATTCTCTACGGCCAAAATTTCCATTTTTATCTTCACCTCGCGTTAAACTTCTTCCAGCACGCTCCAATTCGTCATGTACACGCCTCAGATGTAGTTATACACACTTCTATCTCACGCCATGCACATGAGAACACGTCCAATCCCGTGAAACACTTCTCCCGTTGATGTGTTGCCCTGTTTTTTTTCTTGCGAGTTATCTAGCCAAATTTAACCGAAACAATCAACCATACCACGTCTGTTATGCTCAATCAAGTCTTCCCATAAAATTTTAGCCGTTGAATCACACTATAATCCTTCCAAATCACGAACTGAAAATCTGTTTTCTAAAAATATCTTTTCTCGCCAAAAACCAGTTTCAAACGGAGAAGATGGGTGTTGTGGATTAATTTGGGCTACACATAGCCGTGGGTGCTGAAAATTTTAGGCTTAGGTTCGTATTTGGTTTCGTTTTCCTAAGGCGGGCAAGAAGAGAACGGTGATGAAATCCCAACCTTTGTATGGCCATGCCTTACCCTTTACTAGGAAATTAAAACAGTCGTATTCGATTCCTCAACATATATGCATACAAAATCATCCAGTAAACCCGCTGACAGGGGATTCACGGGTGTTTAGAATTCTTACCTCCCGTTCCAGACGGGGGATGAACCGTTGAAGTCGACTCGGGCCACGACTCCTATGTCATGTACGAACCCGAGGGGCCGAGACAGTATCGTAACTGTCGTCCTTCCCTGTGCAGTTTTATTTAACTCAACTCTTCCTTTGGGTTTAAAAATAATAATGTCCAAAAGTTCAAAAATTAAAAAGTCCAAAAATAAAAATAAAAATTACAAAAAAGAAAATCCTATTTACAGTTTCTAAAAAAAAATAATATACAAAATCTTCTTCTTCACTCCTTTTAGGTTTCTCTTTTCTTTCCTTTTTGGGCTTTGCCTTTCTTTTTAGCACTTTCTCTTTTTCTTTAGCTTAGCTCCAAATCTGAAAGCAAACAAAAATACCAAAACGCGTAAAAAAGAACAAATAAAATAAAACCTATAAACAAATCCGCGTCGGCGGCGCCAAAAATTGATCTGATTTTATATAGTGGTAAGTAGGGTTGTCGTTCACTCGGACTTTGTTGGATTGATTTTAAGTTTTAGTAAAATAAAAATACTACAAATAAGAAAATATATATACAAATTTTTTTCACAGGATGAAGAGAGACCGGGACTCGGGATTCCACTGCTTTTCATGTTCATGGGGTTCATAAATTAATCCTAGACATTTATAGCTCAAAACAAAAGAAACAATAACTCTATTCTTTGTCAAAGTAGATTTCGTAAAACATCAATTCTAAATTACAAGCATAGTGTATCTAAAGCATCTAAGACTAAGCATACACTATCTAACAAGATAACAATTGATTAATAGAAATCATAAATCGTTTAAAATTTGTGCAAAAAGTAAATAAGGAATTTATTAAATTACCCCAAGGATGAAATATAACTTCCTCCGTCGTCCCAGTGATGGGTTCTAGCTCCACATGGTGAAAACACACTCAAAAAGATAACTCATAGCTCAAATGGTGTTTTTATTGGAAAAATAGTAGAAAACAGAGATTTGCAATGGTACACGAGTGTTACAAATGTTGCAAAGAAGCTGTTACAAAATTATAGCACAAAACAGTCGCAGAAGCAACAGTCTTTTTCTGGAAGAACACGAAACAGTTTTAAGACACTAGAAAATGACTTCTACTTGCAGTCTATTGTTCATCGTGTTCTTCTCTAATGGCAGCAGCAGCAACTCTCTGCAACTCTAATTTCTACACTCTGTTCTCACCCCTAACTCTCCATCCCCTATATGATACTTCAAGAGTCTATTTGTACTCAACAGGACCCAGAAAATCATCGCAATAACTCTCATTAATTCCCTTTCCTTCTCTGCAATATCAAGGGAATAATTTCCTGTTTTAGCTCCCTTACGCGTCTGCAGCTGTTGAAACATACTCCAAACTCCTCACCAACACGTACTGTAGAGATTAAAACATGCTTTCCCTCATGAAGTTTACAAACATAACTCAAATGACTCGTGAAATAATCACAGAAACCCGAGACCCATGTTTCTTCTCACATGTCTTCTTTCCTGCTTAAAACTCTTTCCAAAATCCTCTAATCAATGCCGAATATACTCCCACTACAAATCTTCTCCAAATCCGTACGTAACTTACAAACAGAATCTTGAAAATATCTTCACCTTTGTCTTCTTCAAACCGGAAATATATCCCTCCTTTTACGAATCGAAGGCAACTACCACTCCTGTTTTAGAGTTACAGCCGTCACCAGCCAATTCCCGTGTCAGCAATATCCAAAAATCTCGTACGAATCATGACCAAATATACACAGTCGAGAACCAAGAGTTTCCTGCCAAAAGAACTTTTCAAACGAAGAAGATGTGCGCGCCCCCTATCCTTCTGTGGAGTGTAAATAACAACTGTCCAACTGAGGTTCCCCTTATAAATTGAGGTGCCCCTTATCCAAAGCAGGGGTCCATTTAGCAAATGTCCTCTGGGAGGTGCCTTTAGCAGTTTTTCGAGTTGATTCTTCCAAAAACGTTTATTTCCAAAAAATACCTACAAACACATAAAACACCACAATAAATACGAAATCGAGTACTAACAATACGAAACATTGAGGACAAAATAGACACATAAATGCGTTTATTAGAAACCTAATCCCCACACCTCATGTGTGATACTAGTTCCGACTAGAGTCGATTCTCCTTTAACCTTAGGTTTTTCACGAAACCTTGTGGGTTAACGACTTGAAGACTTCATTGAGATTGTGAAGCCAGACCCAACTATTTTCTCTATAGTTGCATGTTCTGATCTTGCTGTTTTCTATCGTGATTGAGTACTATCGTCTCTAAGATTTTCTCGAGATTTAATCTCCGATAGGCAAGATAAAAAGTAGTCACAAACATCTTCGTCTCATCGTTTGTGATTCAACAATATCTTGTTTCGCTACCATACGATTAAGATTATTGTGAGGTGATTGATATTCCTAGGCTGTTTTTCAGGAATATAAGTCTGGTATATCGATTGGTTCCTGTTCACCTTGATTTATCAAAAGACGGAACAAAAATCATAGGTTTATGTGTGGGAGACAGATTATCTATACAATAGACTTTTCTGTGTGAGACAGATTGGTTTATTAAGTCTTCGAATTTGGGTCATAGCAACTCTTATTTGTGGGTGAGATCAGCTAAGGGAATCAAGTGCATAGAGTCCTATTGGGATTCAGAGACGTACGGAGCGCAACTGTACCTTGATCAATATGAGATTGGTTAGGGCTCAACTACATTCCAGTACAAAGTTAACTTGGAGTAGGCTAGTGTATGTAGTGTCTTAATACAGTGTAGTTTTCAAATCTGGATAGGTCCCGGGGTTTTTCTGTATTTGCGGTTTCTTCGTTAACAAAACTTCTGGTGTCTGTGTTATTTCCTTTCTGCATTATATTTATTTATATAATTGAAATATCACGGGTTGTGCGTAAGTTCAATCAATTGTGAATCCAACCTTTGGTTGTTGATTAAATTGATTGACACTTGGATATTGGTTTTTGATACCGTCCAAGTTATTTCTTATATTCAATCGTGTTCGCAAATTCCTATTTGTTTGATTGTGGATTGAATCGATAAATAGAGATATAGCTCTTGGATATATTTCCATTGATTGAGTCTGACTGTCTAGTTCATTCTCTTGGAATTATATTGGAGTTGTCCATACAGATTGCTAAGCAAAATATTGGGTGTGGTTGTTAGACCCCCGCTTTTTCAGGTGCCAAATTTTGAAGTTGAGGACAATGAAGCCAATGATGATTCGAACAATATGGTGAATCAAAATGATGATATTACCATTTCCGCACCTCAAGGTCATGAGAATGTTGCTACTGAAGTTGTTGAAGAGAACGATGCTCAAGTCGTCATTACTTTAAGGATAGAAGAAACCGAGCCAGGAATAGAAGAAACTGCTTCAATGACTGCATAAATTGTTCCAATGATTGAAGAAGTTGCTCCAATGATTGAAACCCGTATGGTGGTGCACGAATATCCTAATGCAGGGATTATCTTTGATCCTCCATTCGGTGAGTTACTCCCGTACCATGAGCTAGTAGAAGGATTTAGTGTTCTCACAGGATATGCCAGTACGTGTGAGAAGTTATGGAAGAAGTATGGTCATATTATCGTCACCAAAGACCCCAAACATAGTTATTTCTCGACAATGCAAGTAGTAGCTATCTTGTGTGTTATAGATGATGTACGAACCAGAGCTAGAAGTGTTGTTACTCCAGATGTACTCTTTGATTGGGAGTACAACTTGGACCATTTTGAGAAACTGGGCTTCAACTTGAGATGGTTGCGTCAAAGAATTAGTATCATCAAGGATGCTCGTGAGAAGAACATACCGCTTTCCAGTGATGCTGTGATGGAGAAAGAAGCCAAAATTGCTAAATTGAGGGAAGAGCTGGAGTTGGAGAAGGCGACTTTGCAAGTCTTGAAAGATATAGAAGAAAAGAATGTAGGATCATAATCTCGCAGCAATAATGTCTCAGCGAAATTATTAACAACACAACACAACAACGTCGCAGAACAATTTCAGAAATGATATAATAAACGACGTCAGCTAAAATCATGAGAAAGATGTGATAGTCCTGCGAAAATTAGAGAGTTTGCGAGATTAACATTTGTAAGGTTGCGAGAATGTCGCAAGCCATATCCGAAAATAAAGGACAGATTAGCTGTCATCCACTATGTATTTCCCTATAAATAGTCGTTCAGTTGTAAAGGAAAGAGAGAGATCTTTTTCTGGGTGAGAAGCAAGTAAATAGGAGAGAGAAAATCTAGAGCAGTGGTTATTCTCGATTCCTTTATCTTTTCTTGTAAGATTGTTCAAAGATTCATCAATAAAATTAAGATTGTTAATCTAAAATGAGTTGAATGTTAATGAAATCATATGAGGGGTGTAGTGTAGGATTTCCTGCAACTACATAATGGCGCTAGAAACAGGGAATCTGAAGATCGAAAGTTGAAGATTTTTATTGAGATTGTTCAAATCAAGAAAGTGATTAAATAAATCAGTGAACCAGTTAAAAGAAAAATGATTAGAGTCAATGAAGATGACAAAAGATTGGAGTGTAATATGATAACAAAAACAATGGTTAATGAATTCCATGAAAACATCAAAGGAAGAATACATAAACGAAATTTTGAAGGAAGGAAGGTTATGGCGGTAGAAAAGACATCAGCCTTGAAAGATTGGGAAAAGCAAAAAATCACATTCATGGCGGCAGAAATACCAAAAGAAAATTTGAACCACACATCTCCATTGGTTATTACAGTGCCTTTTACGCGAAAAGAGAAGGGGACAACAACAAAATCCACGGAAGAATGGATATTGAACAGAACTTTAATCGATACAGGAAGTTCAGTGGATATAATATTTTATCATGCGTTCAGGGGAATGGGATTTAAAGATGAAGAAATGTCCAGTTCAACATATCTTGTTCATGGCTTTGGAAAATCCACAACAAAACCTAAAGGAGAAATAGTGGTACGAATTTCACTAGGAGAGACCGAAACACACATGACACTATGCGTGGTGGATATGGAATCGGCATATAATATGTTGCTAGGAAGACTATGGATACATGCGATAAAAGCTATAGTATCAACGTTGCATCAATGTATTAAATTCCCCACACCAAATGGAATAGGTGAAATCAGAGGAGATGTTGACAATGCGAAATTATGTCATCAAATTGAAGTAAAGCATTATGAAGGACAAGCAAAAAGGAAACAATTTCGCAGAAAGTTGGCAAAGGAGGCAAAGAAAGAAGAAGAATTTAGAGTATGCATGATAAGGGCAAAAGAAGGTAGGGGAATACCCATCGAAATTTCGGAAGAAGGAGAAGGACCTGTGAAAACAATAAAAGAACCAACACCAATGGGAGAACCCAAGTCCAGTTACACTGCCGCAGAACCAACAAAAGAAGTAAACGTTGGGACTACAGAAGAACCTCTAATATTGAGAATTGGAACCAAGATGGATGTAGAAGAAGAAGAAAGAACTGTTAACCTTTTGCGAGAATATAAAGACGTTTTCGCATGGAGCGTGGATGAGATACCGGGAATAGATCCATCAATTTCATGCCACAAGTTGGAGATTAACAAGAATGTGAGACCATTTAAACAAAGAATAAGAAAAATCGCAACAGCTTGCCATTCCCAAATAGAAGAAGAACTACAGAAAATGCTTGATGCAGGAATCATGAGAGAAGCTAAATACCCAGAATGGATAGCGAATATGGTCATTCTCCCAAAGAAAAACAAAGGAATAAGGATTTGCATAGATTTCACTGATTTAAACAAAGCTTGTCCTAAAGATAGTTTTCCGTTACCAGATATTCCTCAAATTGTGGAATCTGCAGCGGGAAATTATAGGGTATCGTCTTTAGATGGGTACAAAGGGTATAACCAAATCCCTCTCGCTGAAGAAGATCAAGAACATATTGCTTTCTTCGCCCCTAGAGGTTTATATTGTTACACGAAAATGCCATTTGGTTTGCGAAATGCGGGAGCGACATATCAAAGAATGGTAGAGAAGGTGTACGCGAAATGGATACACAAAACATTAGAAGTATACGTGGACGACATGTTAGTAAAGAGTAAAGAAGCCAAAGACCATGTACAGGACCTGAAGGAGATTTTTGAACAAATGCGGCAGTATAACATTAAACTGAATCCTGAGAAGTGTACTATTGGAGTTGCATCGGGAAAAATTTTAGGCTACATTGTATCAAAGGAAGGAATACAGGTTGATCCAGAAAAAGTGCAAGCAGTTCGTGACATGCCAACACCAGCAACAATAAAAGATGTACAGAAGTTGAATGGACTTTTAGCTTCGCTGGGGAGATTCATTTCGCGATCATCAGACAAATGCAAATATTTTTTCGATATACTCAAGAAGGGGGTGAAATTCAAATGGACTGATAAATGCGAAAAATCTTTTCAAGGGATCAAAGAACATCTTATGAATACAACTATTTTACAAAAAGCAGAATCAGGAGAAGAATTATTGATCTATCTTGCGACGACGTCGCATGCTTTAAGTGTCGTGTTATTGCGAATAGCCGCAGGAGTGGAGAAACCCATCTATTACATTAGCAAAACTTTTAATACTGCCGAGAAGAATTACTCAAAGATTGAGAATCTAATCTTAGCATTAGTTTATGCATCATTTAAGCTCCGCATATATTTTCAAGCGCACAAGATAAAGGTATTAACAAAAGTACCAATTGAATCAGTGATGAAGAATTCAAAAAGATCAGGAAGAGTGGAGAGATGGAATGCACAAGTAGGCCACTTTGATATTAAATATGAAATTTTGTCTTCACCAAAATCACAAGTTGTTGCAGATTTCTTGGCATAATTTCCTTTAGAAGAAGATGAAGCGGTAGAAGAAATGATGGATATAGAAGAAGAACACGGAGATCCAAAAGACTTATTAACATAACCAAATAGATGAGAGATATTGGTAGATGGATCATCAAATGGAGAAGGCAATGGAGTTGGAATTATTTTAATTTCGCCATAAGGAGTGAAGATGGCTTTTTCATTCAGATTGGAATTCGCATCCACTAATAACGAAACGGAATATGAAGCTGTGATACATGCCTTAAAATTCGCAATAGAAATGAAACTAAAAAATGCCAGGATCACTAGTGATTCACATCTAGTTATTCGCCAAATAAAGGGAGAGTACACTACAAATGAATCATCCTTGAAGAAATACAAGAAGCTCGTTGAAGAATTGTCAGCGAAAATCCCAAAAATAAAATGGAGGCACATTTCAAGGAAGGATAACAGACTCGCAGACGCTTTTGCTTTCATCTCAAGCATGATGACAGATCCAACTGCGAGATGCATAAAAATACAAACACTTCTGTCACCATCAATCAATAAAGAAGAAGAAGAAGTGAACGTGATGATAATAGACGGTGAAGAAGAAGAACAAACGAACAATATCGCAGATTGGAGAACAGAACTTCATGCATATTTGGCGAAAGGAGAAACACCAAGAAATAGATTGGAAACACACAAGTTAAAAAGCCACGCAACGAATTATGAATTAAGAGATGAGCTGCTATATCGAAAATCCTTTAATGGACCATCACTCAGATGTTTGACACGAGAGGAATGAGAAAAAGTGCTAAAAATGTTACATAGTAGGGATGCTGGTAATCATAGCGGGGGAAGATCTTTGGCACATAGAGCAAAAATGCAAGGCTATTACTGGTCATACATGCACGAAGATGCAAAACAAATATCAAGACGTTGCGAAATTGTCAGCGGCATGGAAAGAAAATACATGCACCTGGAGCACCATTGTCATCTTCAACCAGTGTGTGGCCTTTTGGAAAGTGGGGATTAGATATTGTGGGGCCATTTTTACCAGGTTCTGGACAAAGAAGATACTTAATAGTCGAAACAGATTATTTCACAAAATGGACAGAAGTGAAGGCAGTACAGCATATTCGCGACAAAGACATCTTTACATTCATATTCAAAAATATCATTTGCAGATTCGGAATTCCTGCGCAGTCGGTATCTGATAATGGGAAACAGTTTTTAGGACATAATATAAAAATGTTACTTAATGCATTTATGATAAAATGTGGAAAGTCTACTCCTTTGTATCCACAAGCTAATGGACAGGTAGAAGCAACAAACAAAACAATTGCAGATATATTAAAGAAGAAATTGTAAGGACATCACAGAGCATGGTGCGAACAAGTACATAATGCAGTATGGGCTTATAATACAACTAGAAGAGAAGCTACTGGAATGTCACCTTTTTGTTTAACATACGGAGTTGAAGCGGTGTTACCAATAGAAGTTGTTATTACGACAACAAAGAGAGAAGCTTGGGAGAAAAATCTTAGTGTGGGTTTGATCTTAAACAAACTTGATGAATTAGAAGAAAGAAGAGAAAGAGCTTTACAACATATGGAGAATTATCAGCGAAGATTAGCCCGAGAATATAATAAACGTGTCAAAGTACGCGAATTCCAACCAGGAGATTTAGTTTTGCGAGAGACACCAATATATCAGCGAGAAAATGGTGGAAAATTAGCGAAAAAATGGGATGGACCTTACATCATTAAGGAGATAGTTGGAACAGGAGCTTATAAATTAATGGATCCAGAAGGTAGAGATGTTGGTCATAGACTTGACAGACCATGGAACATGTTGTACTTAAAAAGAAATTATCCGTAAGAAGCTTTGAGAAGTTATAGACTCTGAAAGAATAATTGCGAGATTATTCATATCAAAACAAGATCATGATGTGAGAAACTTTCGCAGAGATAATCATAGAACAATGACATAAAAGAAAGGGGAGAACCTTTGTGGCGTACACCCTAGTTCGCGAATAAAATTCCGCAAGAGGCAAATGTAAGACCTAAAGTACGTCATATAAGGGGGTACCTGTTGCATGGCTCAGAGAAAGGCTGCACTGCCACCAGAATCTGAGTCATGGAGGTTTGGGGTCAATAAAGCCCATCCGGAAGAGGCACCTTGGATTCTCAGCTTAAGCATATGACTTAGGTTGGGTGACTAAGGTAATAAGGACTCTCCCAAGGAGTGCAGAATCTGATCAAGGCGCCGAGGTACACGGTTGAGTCAAGAGTGCCAGGGGCGTTTGAAGCGTACCTTGCCATTCTTGAAAAGTCTTGGCTTATACTGCACTCGGCCCGAAGAAAACCCCACTTAGGGTGTAGTATCGTAACCATAAGCCTTATAGGTAAAAGGGATAAGAGGCTGCGAAAACAACTGGTTGTTGTTAAGACTGGATGGGAGGAGCTAACCTTGTATGGTAGAAGTACGCCTCCTTGAAGGGGGAACCAGGGGGAAGATAAGGGCGACACCCTCCATTAGGGAGATGATAAGTGTCTTAAGACGCAAATGTCATGAGGCTTTTTACTCGCAAGGGTATTAAAGCTTGTCATATTTGTGCAACAATCCTGAAGAGGTAATAATACAAAATAAAAAGATAAGACGAGATCAATAGGTTTTCGCATGAAAGTGCGAAGACGTCCTGCGATTTCGTCGCAAGACGGCAATGTCATGGGGATTTATTTTCGCAAGAATATTTAGGCCTGTCATATTATCGCAACATTTCTGAAGAGGCCATAATACAAAAGAAAAAGTTAAGGCAAGATCAATGGGTTCTTGCATGAAAGTGCAAGAACGTCCTGCGATTTTGTCGCAATGACAAGAGGTGGCATAATAAGACCTTTAATTAGGAAGGCAAAATAAGACCACATGACAAAACAAAATATTTATAAGTATTCATAACAGATCATTTTTCGCAAGAAAGATAATGAGAGGCAAGTATGGGAATCAATAAACAAGAGGCATTATCTTTCTCACCAGCAAAATACTAAAAGGGAAAATTGATTCCAAAGTTGGTTGAAGAATATTATTCGCAAAAAGTAATAAAGATGAGATAATTCAAGAAGATAGAACTAGAAAAGAAGCTCATGCTTCAGTATTAATTCCAGTAGAAGGAGATAATAGACGTTCTTCGCCAATGTTCTCATTTTCGCCAGCCTCTCCTTCATTTCGATTCTGATCTTCGCCTTGATTAACACCTTGATTATCGCCAGCAATTACTTCTTCAGAAGAGATTTCTTTTTCGTTTTCATTTTGATTAACACCAGCAGTTGCTTCCTTAGAAGGAATTTCTTCTCCATCTTCCAAAAAACTATCCTCTGCACCACTTTCATAATCATAATCACTGTCAGCAGGACGAGGAACTTCATCATCATCTACTTCCAAAGGTTCGATTGATGTAGGAGGAAGAGATTTAGACAATAAAATATCATTTACAATGACTTCAGCCCGGAGATGAACTTGACGAAGAAGTGCTCTCTGATGATTCCTATCTTGAATATCCTTAAAGTAAGCAAGATAATCAAGTCTTCTTTCTGCTCGGTCGCGAGAAACGGTAAGGACATAGACGAGTAATGCATTTTCTTTGCGAATTTTGGCATATTTAGCCTCCAAAACAGAAATGGAGGAATGAAGATTTTTCTCAGACTCTGCGAAAGGTAGAATACAAAATTTCAATAAGATGAAGAACTCAAAAAGATATGACAAAGAAAAGATAGTTAAGGCAGTCAAACTATTATGACTACCTTCCTTTTGTGAAATAAGGTGTTGAATCAAGGTCGGACAACTATTCTCCCAACGGTCCATTGCGTCATCAAATTTATCTCCAACTAAACCTTTAAGTCGAGACTGAAGATTTTTCTCTTTAGAAATAAGAAAGGCATTTTTCTTCGCAAGAGAAGAATAAGATTCTTCTAATTTGGAATATTGTTCTTTAAGTTGATTTGCCTTTACACTTAAAGCTATTCTACCTTGAATGAGTGTATCTCTTTCAGCGATAGATAAATCTGTTACTTCTTTAAGTTCATTTCTCAAAGAGCGAAGAGATTGTTCTTGGTCATCACATACTTTCTGAAGAATGCTAAGTTGTTGCGAAGATATCGCCATCTTGTTTAAACAAGTTCGCTTCTCTTGAGATAAGGTTTTATTCTCATCTGGTAAAGTTTCCATCCCTAAATTAGCTTTAGTTAAAGAATAAGAAAGGCAAGATATTTCATTACTTAATAAATCTTGCCTCTGAACTAATTGGGTATTTTCATTGGTAAGATTATTTATATGATCAACAAAATATGAATAGAGGTTATCTAATTGGTTATATTGATCCATCAAAATCTCTTTATCAACACGGGCTTCTTCAACAGCAGATTCAAATTGATATCTCTCCATTATTCGTTTCTGGTTTAAGGCTTAACATGCGAAAGAGGGATTTCAAGAATAATTAAATATGGGAAGGATAAAATCATTAGAAAGGCAAATTGAAGACACAGATAAGGAAATCATACCTCTCAATTCATTATTCTTCTTGCGAAGGTTGTCACGATCCAGCAAAACATTCTGAAGCTTTTGATTTTCGAGACGAAGAGCATTACACTCTTTTTCCAAAGCTGTTTGCGAAGCAGCTCTGTTAGAACCGAAATACTTACTCAGAATTTCGCAAATACCAGACTTGACAGGATCAATGGGAGACTTCTTGCCATATCCAGGACTTCAGACAAAACTTTGAAAGCAATATCTATTCCTTCCACAGTTTCTTTCGAAAAGGGAAGAGGCTCAGGTAGAGAACTGGAAATGATAGAAGGTTGAGAAACATTATCAATAGGAAGAGAAGAAGTTTCATTCACAGAAGGATCAATAATGGGGGTTTCAATCATTGAAAGGTCAGTTAAAGAAATGAAGTCTGAGGCAACTTTTTCGCGAATTGAAGATAATGGTTTAACTTGCGAAGATGTCGCAGGAGATTTAGAAGAGATAAGTAAGTGGAATGGAATAGAGGTTTCAACAGTTTTAAGGTGACGAGATTTATTGAGAGGTTTATTGACATCCTTATCACCCTGCGAATTACAATCCAAATAAGAAACAGAGGCAACAATATTGTTATTAGAAAAGAATAATGTTTCTTACTACCTTCTGATTCGCAGACTTTCTTTTGTGTGGAATATTAGGGTTCTGAACCGTAAATTTAGTGTTGGATGCGCTTTTGCTGAAATAACAATAGTATGGGAATCACATAAACAACATCAAATAAGGCAGTAAGCAAGATCAATTTCAGCAAAACCCATAAGGAAGAAAAAAGAAAACTAACCTTGATGAATCCATGGAAAACACTAGCAGGAAGATTATTTCGAAGAAAATTACGAATGATGAAGATCTACAGAGGGAACAGTATGGAGATGAAGAAGAACTTAAAAAGATTGAAAGAAGAAGAAAGAAGAAAAGTTGCAATAGCGGAATTTGCAGAAGAACGATGAAGTTGCAGAGAAAATAATAAGAGAGAAAAAGAGAGTGAGAAAGAGTATATATAGAGGAAATTTTTTCTCAAGAAGATAAACACGATTAATGCGGAAAGATGTAAGCGGTTAAAAAGCAGCAATTACAAAAGACGTGTCAAGAAACAGATGGGAAAAATGATACGTGTGATAAATGCAGAATATGAAATGATGGATAACTGCGGCATTTCTCACATCATTCTCTACTTCGCAGAGAAGATATGAGAAGAAAGCAAGATATAGGATCATAATCTCGCAGCAATAATGTCTCAGTGAAATTATCAACAACACAACACAACATCGTCGCAGAACAATTTCAGAAATGATATAATAAACGACGTCAGCTAAAATCATGAGAAAGATGTGATAGTCCTGCGAAAATTAGAGAGTTTGCGAGATTAACATTTGTAAGGTTGGGAGAATGTCGCAAGCCATATCCGAAAATAAAGGACAGATTAGCTGTCATCCACTATGTATTTCCCTATAAATAGTCGTTCAGTTGTAAAGGAAAGAGAGAGATCTTTTTATGGGTGAGAAGCAAGTAAATAGGAAAGAGAAAATCTAGAGCAGTGTTATTCTCGATTCCTTTATCTTTTCTTGTAATATTGTTCAAAGATTCATCAATAAAATTAAGATTGTTAATCTAAAATGAGTTGAATGTTAATGAAATCATATGAGGAGTGTAGTGTAGGATTTCCTGCAACTACAAAGAAATCTTACTTTTCCGATTTCCTTTGATTTTTCTTCCACGGTCTCTTAAACTTTGAACCTCTGAGAGATGTGAGATTTTATTTTGGTTTTGATTTTTTGATTGATTTTGGATAAGTGGATTGAGGATTTTCTTTTGGATTTGATAGGGATTTTCTTTTAAGTAAAATACCGAATGGAAGTATTGCAAACGTTTTGGAGGAATGGAAAATGCAGGCAAAAGAAAATGCAGGCAAAAGAAAATGCAAACTTCAGTAGCCTTGGTCGTTCGTGCGAACGTCTAACACCTCAAACGTCGAATGTCTCAGGCGTCAAAGTCTTTGAGCCAATTCTCGTGTATTATTTCCACGCTCGCCTTGCCATCCATGTTGATTAATTTGTAGTATCCACTAACCACGGACTTAGCGATCATGAAAGGTCCTTCCTAGTTGGAGTTCTTTGCAGAATGAATATTGCGCTTAGTTGCTTTGAGAACTAGATCTCCTTCATGAAACTTGTTAGGCTTGATCGTTCGTGCTCTAAATATTTTCTGCTGGTTCGGCACTCCTGTCACAATGGGTTTCCATTCTCGTACGACCATTGAAGTTTTCCGATTCCGCGTTACATATGGGAATTCGTGTAGAGTTACAGGAAAGTACCCAAGATATTCCTTGTTATGTTTGGACATCATTTCAGAAATGAATGTCTCAGTGAGGTACTCGATTCGGAGAGGCTCCACATTCAACCACTTAGTGAAATATTACTGAGATGAGGTTACCCACTCATAGCATCTTGCAATAGCCAGGTTGTTGACGGAATGGAGTTCCCGGACTAGGATAACATGTTTGAAAATAGATAATACGGGCGCATGAGGAGGGATGAGACTTTCCTGAGTGCAGAATCTCTTGAAAAATGGGAACGCATTTTCTCCAGGTTCTTGCTTCAAATCCTTTAGAGTTTTGAACTCTTCCAAGTATTCTGATGGGGTGTCCGTCATTTCTTCTAAGTCGGAGCTTTCTACATCAGAGAAATGCGCAATCGAATGCGCTTCATCAGTAGTCGTCTTTTCATCATGAATCCACGTTCGTCTAAGGAACATATCATACCCAGGATCCTCCCTGATTATGTGAAATTTGGTTTCTGCCCAGGTTGAACCAATTTTCATCTGGAGAATTATGTAGCCATACGCATTCCTGGGTATTCCTTCGTGATCTCCGACTGAGATAGGCACATGAGTGGCTTCTTGTCGGGTGATGTCTGCAGCTCTGAGAGTCTTCAAAGGAATGATATTGACAGCCGTGCCAACATCGACCAACACTCTCTTGAATTCATTTCCTTTGAAATTGACCCTGGTAAGGAGTCCCCAGTCATATATCTCTTTGTCAGTGACTGGAGGTTCATGGAGCGTTTCTGGAATGAATAGGCGTTTCCCGGACACTATATGATTCAGAGCCGTGAACATGTCTTTCCTTTGAGCCTTTGACAAATAAAGCACTTCACAAATGTGATCGATCAAGGATTGAAATGCTTCTTTAACCGGTTGTTCGGAGAGTGTAAAGGTCCTAATTAGGAGAGGATTCATGTGCACTCCTTCAGTCCCCAGTTCTCCCGAATCAGCCTTATCTTTGAATATGCATTTCAAGATTCTACAATCGCTTGTTGGATGATTGACAAACCTATGAAAGCGGAAATAACGCGGATTCTCCATTTCTTCCTATATTGGCTCTTTTCTGACATGAGGCAATTTGATTGCACCATCTTGTATCCAGACTTCTAATAGCTAGATCACCTCTTCAATGGGAAAAGAAAAATCTGGCTCTTGATCATTCTGCTGACGCTGAGTCGGTGCTTGTGCATTTCGAGTTTGGTTGTCCTTCCTTAATGCTTTTGTAGGATAGGATGCTGGATGAGCGTTCTTATGTTGCTGCGCTTCGGCTTTCCTCTTGCTTCCTTCAACAACATTCATGGAAGGTTGGAGATTGTACTGTTTATTGATCAGGCGCCTGGCACTGCCTCGAGTTTCTCGCGGTTCCTCGACTTTTGTAGCTTTTTCTCTTTCCAGTAAGGCTAGAGCAGTGGTTGCTGACCGTTTGGCTGCTTCATGAAGCTTTGAGAAAGTCTGAAATCGCAGATTCTCTAGTAAAGCTCTATAGACCGGTATCATTCCGTTGATGCACAAGTCCACCAGTTGTTGTTCAATGACATTCGGATCATGACAATCCAAAGCTTGGACTCTGAACTTTTTCACATTGTCGTTCGGATGTTGGTTGTTCTTCTGGAATATCCTTCGTAAATCAGAGAGGGTGACTTGTTCAGAGACGAAAAAATATTTACGATAGAAAGCGTTAACCATTTCTCCCCAACTGGTGATGCTTTTTGGTGCGATGTTGTTATACCAGGTGTATGCTTTGCCTGTCAGAGACTTGGAAAATTCCTTCAGACGGACAACATGGTTGTGTTCATGTTAAATCAGTGCTTCCAGGAATCGAGAAACATGTTCTCGAGCGTTCCCTGTTCCATTGTAAAGTGTGAACGTTTGAGAAGTATAGCCTTTTGGGAGAGGGATCCTCTGTGTAGCAGCAGGATATGGAGGTTGGTGACGATGGACATATGATGTCTTGTCTTTTCTTCAATCTTCCAAAAGGCGTTCCAGATCCTCACGAGTGATGAAACCCGTGGATTTCTTTGCTGGTGTTGTCTACAACAACTTCATTGTCTTCCGGAATCTGATTGGGGAGAGGTTAGGATCATCATCCGAGGATACTTCTTTTGCTTTTCTTTTCTATTTCTCTAACTTACACTGGGACTTAGCCTGTTCAGGTGATAAGTGCATAATTCATATGATTTTAGTGTCCATTCCATACTTGTTTTAGCTATTATTCTTGCATGTATTCGTATTATTACTCTTGTTTTCTCTTATTTGTCTCTATTAGGTGAATCATCCAAAAAGGAGATACAAAGTGCTAAAAATATCTAATAAGAGAAGTATTCCAAGTATCCAAGTGCCCAACTCCAAGAGAAGTTGAAGAAGTGCGACGAAAAGGAGCAAAACACACAAAATCAAGAGACGGGCCAAAGACCGAGATTAACTCATTTAAATTAAGGGTTTTTCATCACCATCTTTAATAGAATTTAAATAGGAAAATAATGCAAAAAATAATTAGGTCATTCCGAGTTCGGACGAAGAAGTTGTGGCCAAAACGAGTTTTTATCGAATACCGAAGACAGGAAAAGTATGCAAACGGATTTTAAGTATGTAAACGGGTATGCATACTATATTTCCCTGGATTTAACTGAAATTTAAGTATGCAAACAGGTATGCATACTTGTGAAGGCCAAGATTCACGGTTAGGATCTTTCCTTCGTGATTTAGGGTTGGGTTCCTTAACCGATGGAGATACTTGAAGTCCAAGCAATGTAAACCTATATAAATAGAAATTAGGCATTCCAAAGATCATATCGATCTCATATCACAAGCTAGGGTTTATTCGACATCAAAAACCTAGTGTTTACCCCTTTAGGGGGGAACCATCATTATTCATCTTCTTTGTAATATGAGTAGCTAAATCCTTTGTTGATTAAAGATGAATTCAATGTTCTAAGCGTGAAGCTTCATTATTAATACAAACCTATTGAGAGTTTTAATCATCATCGTTTGTTTTCAATGTATTTAGGGTTTATGATTGATTTCTAGATTGTTCAAGTGTAAAATTGGATTAATCTTTTGATCAAATAAAGGGTTAGGATATCCGTGTAATTGTTGAATAACCCTTACACAAGTAGAAAACGTGAGACCTCTCATAGGGATTCTTTGGAGCACTCATGTGTGAAGAAAACACTAGTAAGTGGACCTTGCGCCAAGAGTCTAGCTGCTAGGATCAATCTAAGTTCACATAACTTAAAGCTTCCGATTGGGTTACACCTTGAGTGCGCTACTACTTGGTGGTTCAGTTGGATAGAACTTGATATGCGAGCGCTTCGGTATCCGGTTACATAAGGAACTTTGGGAATAACACTTCTCTAGTTGTTATTCTACGGTTGGTGATGAATGGTTCTTACGAACGATAGATAAGTATTCTAATCCTGTTAACGCTTGGTAACGGCGAAGGATTTCTTGATCATCTTTCTTTTCTTATTGTCTTTTTAATTATATCTTATAAACCAAAATCCCCTTTTGTTATTTACTTTATTTTTCTAATACAAATAACCTATCAATTACACAGCTCTCTGTGGGAACGATCTCTTACTACCGCTATATTACCAGTTAATTAGTGGGAAATATATTTATTAATTTGATTGCATTAACGACACGCATCATCAGGCGACAATATATCAGTGAGATTCTTGATATGAATACATAGCTCCTTCTGTGTTGTATCTATGTTTATAGTAGGTGGATTTTCGCTGACTTCTTCAGGGGATCAACCAAAGAGAGGATTACTTCCGATGTTGGTTTGAGGAGGCGTGATACCAGTAGCACCACTGTTGGAAGCCGGAGCGACTGGAGTACCAACCTTGCTGTTGCTAGTGCTAGCCCCGTTTAGGTTAGGATTTTTAACTGAACCTGAGATCAACCATTTTGAAAAATTGAGATTGCAACCGAGAGATTAATCTCTCACTATGGTCGCCAATCTGTTGATGTGGAAAAACGATTTGCTAGTTTTTTAGGAAGTGAATAGACGACCGTGCGGACGGGGACTCCTGAACCGAGCAAACTGTTTAACCTCAAACAGATGCACTGCACGGGAGTGCTTTGAGTTCGAGAGATCAATCTATAGGACTCCAGCCTAAACCAAGACAATGGTCGTTCCAGAGTCAGAGTCAATTCGGTCACAAAGAGGGAAGAGGGTCGATCTGTAGGAGGGAAGCCGAGAAGTGTGTGAGAGGAAGAGGGTCGATCTGTAGGAGGGAAGCTGAGAAGTGTGTGAGATCAATGGTGATCAAGGCTTGTGAATGTGTTGTAGTTTTCCGCAAGTTTCATGAACTTTTGGGTTCAGATAAAAAATAAGTTCTAAATGATTGAGTGAATTCTTCTCTGTTGAGAGTTACCGAGAATTCTTGGTTTAGATGAACGTTATCTGTCTTGTCCTCAATTATGAATTCAGAGACTTATTTATATTTCCAGAATGTAGACACATTGATCTCCAGTAAGTGTAACGGTTGCTCGAGTGAAAGAGTGGGAAAGTGGGAAATCGTGGTTAAACCAATTCTAGGTCGTGCGGAGACTTGGTTGATTCTCCACCCACTACTTTGCTAACTCCCTCAACTGCTTGCACGACATACTCATATTTCTCATCGTGGATGAACACAGTGCCGTAGGCTGCTAGACCAAAACCCTAAATAATATCCCCCCATGTGACATGATTGATGTCTCATAGCATGAGCAAATATTGCTCGCTTGAGCGAATATTGCTCGATTGATGATTTATTAAATCTTATAACATTACTGTCCGACCAAATATTGCTCATTTCATGGATTACTGAATATTGATAGTTGAATTAATATTCATAGTCTGAGCAAATATTGCTCATCTGAGCAAATATTGCTCAATGCCCAAATAAAATATTAATTTAAAATATTGGAAGCTGGACCGAGTACTATATAATTAATCAATATGTTGATTGCTGGATCAACATAAAATTATTAGTGCTTGAACTTGCTCAGAATTATGATTTGCAGAGCGTTCAGTTCAAAACCCTAATTTCGATCCATTGTTTATCAATTGATGATTTACTGAAAATCAATCACTGAGTGAGAGAGGGGCCGGCTACACGGGATGATGGGAAACCATGTAACGCCCAGGTGCTCGAGTGTGCATGCACCAAAGTCCTTTGTAGACCATTCGGTGAAAGGATAATTAAATGTTGGTTTAATCATATATTAAAAATAGTGCTCGTATGAGCATTAGGCAATGAAACCTACTTACGGAGAAATAAGGGATCGACCAAGGGGAATGATATCGGCCCTTGGTGGTCGTGGGACCAACTGGTAGTCGTTCGAACAAGTTCCAAGTTGGTTGGAAACAGTTTGAACCCAATTATGAACTGTAGAAAGCTAATTAGGTTAAAATTATGAAGAAGTGTAGGACCGGCTCCTTGCAAGCCTTAGGGCCGACCTTGGTCGGTCAAGGTGGCATACCCGTGTCACCATAGTGTCCGTGTCTCAATCCTGGGAATTTTGGTATTTTCTGGGGCACGTTTGAGCAATATTTTGGATTTTCAGAAGAGTTTGATCTTGGCTGAAACTCTCAATTTTGCTCGAATGAGCAAATAGAACTTTGCTCGTGCGACCAATATTTTTAGAATATTTAAATAATAATATTTTAATATCTGTCATTGAAAAAGCGGGGGTATAACAACACCACCCAATATTTCGCTTAGCAATCTGTATGGACTAACTTCGAAATACTTTGCTAAAGAATCAACTAGATAGTCAGACTCAATCTAGATTAAAGTATCTCAAGGAGTTAATATCTCTCTCTTGATTTGATTTTTACTCAAGCTAAAAACAATAGCGAGTCTTTATCAAATACAAGGAATAACTTGGACGGTACCAAAGACCAATGTCCAAGTGTTAATCAATGAAATCGAAAATCACAAGGTCGGATCTCCAATCGATTAACCTTTAACGCACGACAAGTATTATTTCAATTATAAAGATAAACAATATAATGCGAAAAATGAAATAACACAGACACCAGAAATTTTGTTAACAAGGAAACCGCAAATGCAGAAAACCCCGGGACCTAGTCCAGATTGAATACACACTGTATTAAGCCGCTACAGACACTAGCCTACTCCAAGCTAACTTCGGACTGGACTATAGTTGAACCCCAATCATTCTCCCACCGATCCAAGGTACAGTTATACTCCTACGCCTCTGATCCTAGCAGGATACTGCGCACTTGATTCCCTTAGCTGATCTCACCCACAACCAAGAGTTTCTGCAACCCAAAATCGCAGACTTGATAATAAACAAATTTGTCTCACACAGAAAAGTCAATCAAAGGATAAATCTGTCTCCCACAAATATACCCTAGGTTTTGTTCCGTCTTAAGATATGAAATCAAGGTGAACAAGAACCAATTGATAATCCGGTCTTATATTCCCGAAGAACAACCTAGATTAATCAATCACCTCTCTACAATCCTTCCTGACTACACAGGCGGTTTGTCGAGGAATCACAAACAGTGATACGAAGATGTTTGTAACTTCTTTATCTTGCCTATCGGATAACTCTCACGATCTCAAGCCAATCAAAGATTGTACTTGTATGATAGAAGATGCAAGATCAGATCACACAACTACGATAAAAGTAGTATCGGTCTGGCTTCACAATCCCGATGAAGTCTTTAAGTCGTTAACCTGGTTTTAGAGAAGAAAACCAAAGGTTAAAGGAGAATCGACTCTAGCGAGCGCACTAGTATCACACAAACGTGTGGGGATTAGTTTTGCACAATGCTAGATGTCACCTTTATATAGTCTTCAAATCAAGGTTTTGCCTTAGTTACAAAGCAATCCATATTCACCGTTAGATGAAAACCTGATTTAGATTCAAGCTAATATTTCTCAACTGTTAGATCGAAAACTTAGCTTGTCACACACACTTGGGTAGACGTTTACTGGTGTTGATGGTGGATTTTTGTTTAAGGCTAAAATTGTAAAACCAGAATTTTAATAGGCTGACATCCTGTAAAGGATAAAGCCATTTGAGTGATGAATACTTCTTCACTTTATTAATTCACCTAGAATGGAGCATGTGGCAAGAATCCCTGTGAATTAGATACACCCAGAACGGAGCATGTAGCAACAATCCCGATTTTCTGTGGATTTATAGCATTATTAATTAATGCCTTATTAGCCTTGTATTTCATGTGTTGTTCCCGGGAACCCTCACTATTGGTGCGGCATGAGGACTGAGTGTTGCTCCTAACAGAGTAACACGAATCTCCGAGTGTCAATAGTGAGGCATGCACGAAATTCCCATACAGGCTATCTATCGGTGTGTTATACTATCCCGATTGAGTAAAGTCTCTCGGTGTGTTATACTAGCCCGATTGAGAATTCCTCTCGGTGTGTTATACTAACCCGATTGAGTATAATCTAGACTGCCCGTCCCAGTCTCATAAATAATCATGACCACGCAGGTTGGCCGCATGATTCGATAGCCTAGACGATCCTCAGTAGGAACAGGATATCACCACAATGACCACCAGCGGGCCCGTTTTTGCCCTGGTCGGTCGAATACATACCACGCCCTTCAAATAGCCACCAAACTCCAGCACAAAGTTGGATGTCCAGGCTGGTGTGGAGTAGAAGGATCGCGCGAAAAGGGCCGACCAAGGCAGACTTAAAAACAGTCACGGCCGTCCAACTTCGCAGGCACAGTTGGACGATGTAGATTGTTCCAAGTCCGGTCGGACAAGTACCGTGGTGTACACTGGCGGGCCCCCTTCCTACCTGCATAATCGATCCTCCCCTGACCTAGCCACGGAATGACGTGCGGTTGCATGAAATTGGGCCGACGTGAGGCTTAAAGGGTCGCAGGAAATTCCACTAAGGGTCTCAAATTGATTACGACCATCCAACTTCACCAGCATGTTTGGATGGCTTAGATCAGGCCTATGACCGTCATTCAGGTATCACCATGTTCACCACCGTCCCAATGTGGGTCCCACGTGGTCGTCCAATCCAAACGAAGAGCATAGCATGCAAACTCGTCCGGCCAAAGTAGCATGCGCGCGACCAACATAAAACCCTAATTAGGGTTTGCGGCATATTACATGTGTCGTAAATCGATCACGAGCATCCATCTTCGCCAGCCTGGATGAAGGGTGCAGGAATAGACTAAGGAGGTACAGAGAGTATCTACATGATCACCGTGGGCCCGTCTACCTCTATGTCTGACCGACCAGAGCAAGGCAGGACCAGACGCCTCGATTCATGCGCCCTGAAGGTTGCATGTCGCGCCCCTTTGGAAATCCTTTGCGACATAGGATTCCTGCCGCAAATCGATCTCAACCACTCCTCTTTACCGGTAAACTTGAGTGGCCTAGATCGCATCTTCATGGGGCAGTGAGGTATGGACATGCACACCGGCAAGCTGTCTACACGCCTGACCCGTCGGTCCTGTCAAAAACACCTCCCATGCTTGGTTTCGACCAAGCTGAAGAGTGATGCTTGCGCACCTCTTCAAAACCCTAAAACTTCATCAACGATCGCAGATATATGTCCAAATCTATCATCTTGGTTAGGCAGCCCATGATAGGAGTTAAATGGCCAATATGGTATCGTGGTGATTACCATCCGTCACTCTACCACATCATGTGATCGGCCAAGGGAGGGCTTGTCTGTGCAACCTCCAAACTATCATTCAAAGATAGCTAAGCATGCATCTGTCCTAAGATGCTTAATCCGCGACTTACTCCGTTAAGCCTTAAAAAAACAATGCTTCATACACATTGATTTTATTCGGTGCATTACATGCATAGAGTACGCACGATATTTCATGAGTATCGACTTCCTAAATAACTTAGTTATTTAACCTAGCACCGTACGCTACCTTCTGTGGGTCCCACGATCCACACAATCGAGACATCAAGCATGTCACAAACTGGGGGATACATACTGGGTATTGGTCTGGCGGTTTACAGCGTGCAGCGCGCCATCACAAGAACGTGTCAGGAAGACATGGACGGTTAGTGATGATGGGAGAAGTGGGCTTATACCTGATCGTGTAACAATCACTAACACGACTCTACTACTCCACCTCCTCCACTTCCCACGAGAGACGTGGGTTAGGCTCAATGACTTGTATAAATAGGTTCTCCTCCCTATTTCCAAGACAGACAAGACAGAAACCAAGTGTTGATACAACGTATTCAAACACCCAGAGCTGATTGCTTACATTATTGCAAGCCAGTTAGGTATTGATACAAATCATAAACATCCAACACCTCCACAATCTCAACACCTTCTTCGCATCCCTCCCTAAGATCAACCCCATCTCCTTCACTTTGTGACCGAAGCAAGTGTGGAACGACCATTTCTTGGTTTAGGCCAGAATTGTACATATTGATCTCTCGAATCAAAAGCACTCCCGTGCAGTGCATTTGTTTAGGGTTTAGATTCATTTCTCATCCACACACCCCAAATTACCAGAACCAACAGAAATATTTTTCACCCATAAACAATTGGCGACCACATTGGGAGATTAATCTCTCGGTTGTGAAGTCAATTTCTTCAATACCAATTCAATTTTACTGATTTCAAAAATGGTGGATCTTAGGTCTGGATCAACAACCAATCCTGACGGGACTAGCGCTGACAACATTCTCGGTATTGATATCCCAATCAGTGGTGTCACCTGCAGCCAGTCAATACCAGCAATGTATCTCGTGGAATTACTTCCTCTACTACCAGAACCAGCGGAGCATGAGGAGATATTCCATTGGGCGTGAAACCTCCTATCACCAGAGCCAGAGCAGCCGCAAACCTGGCATCTCTTCAAGTGTAACGCCTCCAGCCGTCACCAGAGCAACTGCCACTCCTCCATTGGGACGAGGAGCCGGAGGAGCTAGAAGAGGACAACCCCCTATTACCATGGTGGATTTGATGGAGAGACAAGAAGTTCTCGCTAGGGTTCAAATGGAGTGGCTACAACTCAGAAAGAGGTACTCACTTTTCTTAAGACATTAACTGATCGATTGCCACAAGAGCCGCGACAGCCCCTGGAGCCAACAAGGAACGCATTGACGCACCCGGAGAAGGTACTTCAGCGGCGCGGGCCTACATGGACTGGATCAAAGAAGCGATGAACGACATACTCGATCTCCTCAACAAGATGACATCAGATATGAGCGATCCTGTCATGGAAGACTCCTACACTGGGGACTGATCCTCACAACGATCCTCCTCAAGTCAATAGTTTCACTATGAACCAGAGGCCGGTGGATCAGGAAGCGAATTCTCTAGTGGAAAGTTTATGCGAACTTTTACACCTCTCGAAGAATTAGCGGGAGGAGACGTTTGCTGCAATCAACCAGAGGAAGGTCACAACCGTGCCATACATGTTACCGCACGCATCAAGGATTCAGAATTCAAGAGGGCTCTCATCGACACAGGAGCGTCTTCGAATGTGATTACTCTCAAGACTCTCAGGACGGCCAAGGTTCGCCCAGGCAAGATCGTAAGGAATCCTACTACAATGACAGACTTCGAGGGATACCAAACCAACACGTAGGGGTATGTCAACCTGAATTTATCTGTAGGGCCCGTCCAGTCAAAGGTGAAATTCGAAGTCATAGAAAAAGAGCCAGACTACCACATGATATTGGGGAGACCTTGGCTTCATGACAGTAGGATTGTCCCTTCGACATATCACCAGTGCCTGAAGACTATGCTGAATAAAGAAGTCACTCGTATCCCTGCATCGCTGTCTCCCTATGAACTGATATGTGGAGTGGAATTGTTTGAACCAAGAGAAGCTCCGCAGGAAGGATCGGACAAAGTTCATTGCATCCCACTTTTCACGTGGGCGTCAATTCAGGAGGAGGACCGACTCGCATCATTGAGGGCTAAGCCCCATGATGCATCTTTGCTGACAAGGCGTTCTTCTTCATCCGACGAAGCCGCAACCCACGCTCACGCTAAGAGGGAACGGACTTTTGTGGAAAGCCATGACCAGAAAAGAAAAACTGACAGATCGGGTGTTGCGTGGATTTCAGAGACTTGAACAAATGTTGCCCCAAAGACGATTTTCCTCTACCTAACATTGGCATGTTAGTAGACTCCATCAGCGGACACGACATGTTCTTCTTCATGGATGGATATAGCGGGTACAATCAGATAAGGATGTACGAGCATGCCGCAAGTAAGACAACTTTTCAAACTCCTATCGGAAATTTTTATTATACTGTAATGCCATTTGGTTTAAAGAATGCCAGTGCAACGTATCAACGCTCTATGACGGCAATCTTCCACTGGATCCCGATACCTCAAGGGAAGCAGCCTCAAGAAGATAACGATGTCCGCGCGTCATGTCGAGAAAGATCCGGGCGACTTTACTCTATCAGACAATGGTGCATGTCTATCGCGCTATGTTGGATAATCTGCCCTTTTGGTCATCCTATGGACTTCGTGAAGCTGTTGAACGCTCATCTACAACAGCATCTGCCATGCTAGAAAGAACCAACAAAAGGAAAGCCACCGAGATACAACATCCTGCGCGTCCAAAATTGCCAACTTCAACTCTAGTACCACATGCACGACTGCCACAACGATGAAACAACGTCCAAGATATTCCATATCTGGATTGACGGTAACTACATCAATGAGAGACGCTTTCAGAATTTGTCTCCCGTAGAAGAAGTAGTTGCGTTACCAAAGGAGATTGCACCTGGGACTTGAGAGGTACATACAGATCCTCCATGTCAAGAGATTCATCATAATTGCAGAACCTATTAGTTAACTCATTCGCATGAATGAACTTCCTTACTCCTCAAAGACACGATCCAAAGATGATAATGGCAAAGGAGTATGACTGGGGACTGCTTAGCAGTGCCCATCTCAAAGATGGTGAATTTAGAGAGATGCAAGCACGCTATCACTATGATTCCAAGATGTCCAAAGACGAGGATATACTCAAGTGAACAGACGTAAAGACGGCCTCATGAACTTAGCGTGACAACATCTATCAAGTCGAAAGCTCAGTGGATACTCATGGGCAGGGGACTGTCTCCCTCTTCTCTATTCCATGAAGAAACATCAAGAAAGCCATCGGTTCCTGCTTCTCCCTTTAATAACGAGACGATCTCTACCATTGTATGAAGGGTGCCAAGTTCGTGCAAGTTGCCACCACGCCTCTCCCTGCCGGTCTCTTATGATCACAGCTGCTGCCAAGAACCGTTGTTGCTCGCCGACTGATACCATCCAGAGCTTCACCATATCAACGACCACTACGTACAAAAGGTAATCTAAACTTCTGCATATTTTTACCCATGGAGAAGTATATATGATTACTAATACGAAGGCTGGATGGCGATACCTTTATTATGGTAGACCCATCGGGCATACAAGATAGAGCCACGTAGACCACGCTTGGGGACTGAGGCTCAACATGAAATTCCTTCGCCATCAGTCAAGAACTTCTTCAACACAAGAGAAATGGTCAATCAAGAAGCATGTAATTCTCAAGGGGAAACCAAACTGAAGAAGAAGCCGCTTCAACACTCTCTCCAGCAGAAGCCGTTTCAATGCTCTCTCTAGGAGCCACCTCGACGTTCGCTCCAGAAGATGATTCAACGCTCCCTCCATCATAAGTCGCTTCAATGCTATCTCTTCAGAAGAAGGCTTTCAGCTCTCTCCAGAAGAAGGCATTTCAGCTCTCTCTCCAGAAGAAGTCGCTTCAATACTTCAACGCTCTTTCCGGGACCCGCTTAGACGTACGCTCCAGAAGCTGCTTCAACGCTCTCCAGACCTGCTCGCTCCAGAAGCTGCATCAACGCTCTCTGCAGGACCCACATTCACATTTGAGCACACAAGGTTCATTTTTGAGCAAAGCAAGCACGCGGTGGGTCCCACGTTCGAGCGAAGCAGGCGTCAAGGTCGGTGTTTGGTCAAGATAGCAGGGTCGGTGTTTGGTCGAAGTAGCAAGGATGACACTCGAGCAAGCATATTAACCGTACAGGCAACGTTTGAAACATGTACACGGTGGACCCGTGTTTGATCGAAGCATACACAACTGCCCATGTTCGAAGCAAGCATGCTCGCATTGGGTCACACGTTCGACCGAAGCAGGCACGCAGTTGACCCACGTCTAACCGAAGTAGGCACAGCAAGCCTACGTTCGATCATGCAGGCGCATGATGAGTCCCACGATTGAGCGAAGTAGGCGGGCCCACATTCCTATCAAACAGGTGCAACAAGGTGATGTTTGGTCGAAGCATATACATGGTGGGGTCCACATTCGTCCATGGTTACATGCACGGTTTTCTGTGGGAAGAGGAGCATACAAGTTCTATTCCCTTCTTGGCTCAAATACCCGAAGGAGGAAACCGGTCCCACTAAGGTCGTGGTCACACCCAGCGTACCTAAATGGATGATTGCAAGGCTGGTCAGAACTCCTCCAGGTAAACTTCATTTATCTTGTCTTCTTACGTGCATACTGTCACCATCTCATGCCTACCCCACAATGATGTAACCATTGTGTGCTAGGTAGGGGACTTAATGTTGATGGTGGATTTTTTTTTAAGGCTAAAATTGTAAAAGCCGAATTTTAATAGGCTGACATCCTCTAAAGGATAAAGCCATTTGAGTGATGAATACTTCTTCACTTTATTAATTCACCTAGAATGGAGCATGTGGCTATAATCCCTATGAATTAGATACACCCAGAAAGGAGCATGTAGCAACAATCCCGATTTTCTGTGGATTTATAACATTATTAATTAATGCCTTATTAGCCTTGTATTTCATGTGTTGTTCCCGGGAACCTTCACTATTGGTGCGGCATGAGGACTGAGTGTTGCTCCTAACAGAGTAACACGAATCTCCGAGTGTCAATAGTGAGGCATGCACGAAATGCACGTACAGGCTATCTCTCGGTGTGTTATACTAGCCCGATTGAGTATAATCTGGACTGCCCGTGCCAGTCTCAGAAATAATCATGACCACGAAGGTTGGATGCATGATTCGATAGCCTAGACGATCCTAAGTAGGAGCAGGCTATCACCACAATGACCACCAGCGGGCCCGTTTTTTCCATGGTCGGTCGAATACCTACCACGCCCTTCAAATAGCCACCAAACGCCAGCCCAGAGTTGGATGTCCAGGCTGGTGTGGAGCATAAGGATCGCGCGACAAGGTCCGACCAAGGCAGACTTAAAAACAGTCACTGCCGTCCAACTTCGCCGGCACAGTTGGACGGCGTAGATTGTTCCAAGTCCGGTCGGACAAGTACCGTGGTGTACACTGGCGGGCCCCCTTCCTACCTGCATAATCGATCCTCCCGTGACCTAGCCACATAATGACGTGCGGCTGCCTGAAGTTGGGCCGACGTGAGGCTTAAAGGGTCGTAGGAAATTCCACTAAGGGTCTCAAATTGATCACGACCATCCAACTTCACCAGCATGTTTGGATGGCTTAGATCAGACCTATGACCGTCAATCAGGTATCACCATGTTCACCATCGTCCCAATGTGGGTCCCACGTGGTTGGCTAATCCAAACAAAGAGCATAGCATGCAAACTCGTCCGGCCAAAGTAGCATGCGCGCGACCAACATAAAACCCTAATTAGGGTTTGCAGCATATTACATGTGTCGTAAATCGATCACGAGCGTCCATCTTCGCCAGCCTGGATGAAGGGTGCAGGAATAGACTAAGGAGGTCCAGAGAGTATCTATATGATCACCATGGGCCCATCTACCTCTATGTCCGACCGACCAGAGCAAGGAAGGACCAGATGCCTCGATTCGTGCGCCCTAAAGGTGGCATGACGCGCCCCTTTGGAAATCCTTTGCGGCACAGAATTCCTGCCGCAAATCGACCTCAGCCACTCCTCTTTACCGGTAAACTTGAGTTGCCTAGATCGCATCTTCATGGGGCGGTGAGGTATGGACATGCACACCGGCAAGCCGTCTACACGCCTGCCCGGTCGGTCCTGTCAAAAACACTTCCCATGCTTGGTTTCAACCAAGTTGAAGAGTGATGATTGCGCACCTCTTCAAAACTCTAAAACTTCATCAACGGTTGCAGATGAGCGCCATATATCATCTTATCCGTCCAAATCTACTAGCTTGGTTAGGCAGCCCAGGCTAGGAGTTAAATGGCCAATAAGGTGTCGTGGTGATTACCATCTTTCACTCTACCACATCATGTGATCGGCCAAGGGAGGGCTATCCTGTGCAACCTCCAAACTATCATTCGAAGATAGCTAAGCATGCATCTGTTCTAAGACGCTTAATCCGCGACTTACTCCGTTAAGTCTTAAAACAACGATGCTTCATACATATTGATTATATTCGATGCATTACATGTATAGAGTACACACGATATTTCATGAGTATCGACTTCCTAAATAACTTAGTTATTTAACCTAGCACCGTATGCTACCTTCTGTGGGTCTCACGATCCACACAATCGAGACATCAAGCATGTCACCAACTGGGGGATACATACTGGGGTATTGGTCTGGCGGTTTACAGCGTGCAGCGTGCAACGCGCCATCACAAGAACGTGTCAGAAAGACATGGATGACTAGTGATGATGGGAGAAGTGGGCTTATACCTGATCGTGTGACAATCACTAACACGACTTCACTACTCCATCACTCCACCTCCTCCACTTCCCACGAGAGACGTGGGTTAGGCTCAATAACTTGTATAAATAGGTTCTCCTCCCTAATTCCAAGACAGACAAGACAGAAACCAAGTGTTGATACAACGTATTCAAACACCCAGAGCTGATTACTTACATTATTGCAAGCCAGTTCGGTATTCTGATACAAGTCATAAACAACCAACACCTCCACAATCTCAACACCTTCTTCGCTTCCCTCCCTAAGATCAACCCCATCTCCTTCACTTTGTGACCGAAGCAAGTCTGGAACGGCCATTTCTTGGTTTAGGCCAGAATTGTACAGATTGATCTCTCGAATCAAAATCACTCCCGTGCAGTGCATTTGTTTAGGGTTTAGATTCATTTCTCATCCACACACCCCAAATTACCAAAACCAGCAGAAATAGTTTTCACCCATAAACAACTGGGTTTGTGAAAACTATGCCCAAACGTGTACGTGTATGTTGGTTCAACATAGTAACCCAAAAGGTTAACCATATGAGCATTTCATATTAACCTTGTTCTTCTTCACCATAACTATTTCAATTGACTCAAATGAACTAGTTAAAGAGTTGTTAAATTGCTATGAGATCTTATGTAACTACACAAGACACAATTGAAACAAAGATGATTCGATTCGATTGAATCGTCTCATGAACTTTATATCCACGGTTTGCATAAATCATTCCTTAGTAATTTAAGTTTCATGTTCAGAGCACATATTTAGATCATAACCTCTTAAGCTCACAAACAAGTTCGCGGACTTAAGACAACCGGTGGAGTTTTCCAAACTCAGCAGAAAATCTCGGCAAAGAGACTTTCGCCAGTTTGCGGACTAGCTTCGCGGACTGAGTTCGTGGACTTACACGCAAACGAGTTTTTGGAAATTCTCGGTACAAGAACTTCCGTCAGTTCGCAGACTGAGTTCGCGGACTGGGTTCGCGGACTTGGCAAAGCTAATTCCTCCGGTTTCTCTCAACAACAAAGTTCGTAAACTTCAGATTAAGGAATACATGGTTATGTAATCTAAACTTTCATTCCAATCATTGAGACTTTATCAGAGGACGTTATATATCCGTTATTCACATACTGTTTCACGTCAGAGCAATTCTCAAAGTAATTGAAACTTTTCATGACTTTCGTCACTAGGTGAAGATAAACTTGATCAAAGAGAAACGCTTTACAAACACATGATTTCGAGATATAGATAGGCGAGATATACTCGGCTCGAAATATCAAATGTGTATGATCCAGTCTATATAACATACGACTTTTGTCTCATAAGAAGTAGGAGATAGAAGAGATAAGTTCAAGTCTCCACATACCTTTTTGTTGATGAAGTTCCACGGTTCCTTGAGTAGATCTTCGTCGTTGTATGATGAATCGCCATGAAGTCTTTGAGCTCAACTACACTTTTCTATCCTAGTCCGAGACTTAGCTATGTAGGCTAGAAATCAAGACTTATAGTTTTGATCACTAACATTGACAAACATGCTTGAGATGGCAACAAATGCGAGGTCGGCCGAGCTATGATCTAACAATCTCTCTCTTTGTCAATTTTAGTGAAAAAACTATTAATACATATGGAATACAAAAAAGATAAACTTTAGTGGCTCCTATTCCATAGTCTAATCTTCAACGTTTCCTGAAATCTTCGTTCTTCCAAGTACTCCAATGATCCCAAAGGTTGTAAGTTTAGCATCACCGTTGTTGAAGATCTGTAGCTATAACAATGAGAGAAATCGAGATTCTCGATCATTATTATACAGTGTCATAGTATTATTATGTAACATCAAAGTCCAATTGTATCACGACTTTAACAATAATACTATGGTGATATGTATCACTCCCCCTTAGTCAATACTCCACCTCGATCATGGAAACCACTCCCCCTTACACAATTATCCAAAAACCATATGTATTTGTAGTGTGAACTACAATATTTCTCCCCCTTTTTGTCAATAAAATTGGCAAAGGTACAAGAACGGGATCATAATGAAATTTCTACAAGAGACATTTCATAGACTGAAAGAAAAATACATACCAACTTAATTTAGATGCAATCATAAAGCCGAAGCTAAATGCATTCATCAAGGAGTTTTAAGATACAAGATAACCCCTATAAAATTCCACAGCCGCACACCCCGCGAGATAATACCATTAAGCACAAGTTCAAAAGAACTCTCCCCCATTTGATGTCATTCCCGAAAGAACAACAAGAGCGACCTTAATTTCGAAAGAAAAGAAGGATTTTTAAATTGGAAACCAAAAACCATAAAAATGATTTTCTATATCCAAAACTCAACCAAATTAATCACAACAAAACCCATGATTAATTTAATTGGAATACGCAACTAAATCAAACCACAAAAGTGATCAATTTAATTGAAGGTGCTCAACATAAGAAAACTCACTGAGCTACGACTAAGATAATCATAGGGAGACGACTAACTTAATCGTTCACATACTCAACATAAGGAAAAACCTTACGGAATATACGACTACATCAACCAATAGAACATGATTAGTATAGTCGTTCATATACTCAACACAAGAACTTGTGGAATATATGAAAACTCAACTAGACTAATTACAAGAGGATCTTATAATTAATCTAATTGGAATACAAACAACCAAACTAATCACAAAAGTAATCAATTTAATTATCAAAGGATTTGCTCGACAAAAGAAGATTTTCGGAGAAAATAACTAAATAACCAACCAAGATGATTAATTTAGTTCATAATGCTCAACATATAGCATCTTATGGAACAACCAACAAATCCAATAAGAATAATCGACTTAGTTGTATCGTGCTCAACATAAGACACACAATGGAGCCTTCACGGTAAGACATAACAAAATGGATCAATGAAGATCTATACCGTGGATAACATACAAGGATCTATTCTATCTTTACATCACTATATGCATAATGACATAATAGACTTTATCCTTGTCACACAAAAGATTTTATCCTATTTTCCGTCAAGTAAATGACTGCATAGGCATAACTTTTGTAATTGTCAAAAAGTCCATTCGTTCTTTCATCAATACGAAAACCAATTCATGAACGACTTTACTTTTGACAACATATGGGACCTTCAAGTTCACGGACGCAAAAAATACATATCCCATAAACAATTGCAATATCACAAAATCATAAAGATTAATACTGCAATAACAATCTTTGCCCTTAGAAGGTAGAATCAATCTTTTTCGCACGGATTTATACCAATAGTGGTTACCAAAAGCGTATAAAAAGATTTCCTTAACAAAGAAGAACATACAAAGTCATTGATGACTATGCACTGTAGTTCACATGAGATGATTGTGAACACTCAAGAATATATAGCAATGTGAACTACTACCCATTCTTGAACTTCCTTCTTTGTGATTCACCAACATCACTCTTGTAACAGCCATTAAATATCTTAGAATAGGATTTCTCCAAGAATCTCAGTGCCCAAGTCCAAGAGAATAGAACAAGTGCAACGAAACGGATCAAACGCGAAAAAACAAGAGACGGGACAAAGACCAATATTAACTCATCCAAATTCAACAATTCTCATCTCCATTTTGAAGGGAATTCAATAAGGAAGAGAATGCAAAAAGAATGAGGTAAATCCGAGTTCGGACGAAGAAGTTAGGCCAAAACAAGTTTACCGAATATCGACGTCAAGTATGCATACGGGATTGCGAACTTAAACCCCTGGATTTTGATTTTGAATGCTGTTATGCATACTTGGTATGTGTACCATGTAGTCCAAACATCCCGAACTATTATTTTCAAACCAAAACATTTAAGAACCTTAAACACAGATCAAGTTAGGTAGAAATGAACAATAAGCAAGATTATTATAAGTATTCTAAGCAAATAAAAGTACAAATCTTGCTCAAGTTTATAGACATACCTTTTTAGATGAATCCAATCGAATTTTACCGCCTTACCGAACATAATCTGTGTGCCCCAATTCTTGTGCTTCCCTCACTGTATACAAAGCTGGGCATTCCTTGGTGAGGATGCACTTCCAACACAATCAAGTTGCGTTGGGGTGAACAAAGTCTTGCTCACCACAAGTGACCTTTAGATTATCATGAAAGAGATCACTTTTAGAACCTTTCACATCCAAATCCATCTTCCCAAAGAACTCTTTAAGTTCCAGCATCATGGACTCTCCATAGTCATGGAACTTTCTGGGAGATCATTCCTTTCACACTCAAACCATCATTGAATTTCTTTGGTATCCACTTTTGAGTGCGTTTAGGAACGACCGAAACCTTCTTCCCGTTACTCTCTTCAAGATTTTCCGGAAGAGAATTGGATTGACTATTCTTTTGCAAATTAGTCGTTCTCCAATTTGGAGCATCAGATCTTGTCTTCGTCTTTACGAAGTTATCCTTTTGATAACCATTATGATTGTGAAAAGGCTTTGTATGACGTTTATAGGCAAATCTAGGATTATCACAACACTGATTCCTTTGCTTAAAGGTTGGACTTTTACAACCCGTAATGTCAAGAGTGTTAGCCTTAACATATGATCCCGGTTTAACAACTTCTTTTGACACCAAAACAAGAATATCATGAAGTTATTCATTCCTTATACGAAAACGACATCTCCTTTCCAGGTGACCTTTGTTTCCACAATAATGACAAATATAAGGAACGTTCTTACCCGGATTCATGTCTGCTGGTTTTGGAGGTTGATATACTTTGCTCTTTTGAACCTTAACTGCCATAGAAGGTATTTCACTTTTGCCATCAGTGGAAACCTTTTGTTGAGAAGAATCACTAGCCTTGACAAATTTTACCTCTTTTCTAGTACTTGGAACATCTATTCCCTTATAGCCCAATCCTCGTGTATCACAATGATTTTTACTTGCTCCTAGCATAGTGGTTAATTTGCTTGAACTAGTATTAAACTTTTTCAAGTCATCTTCCAACATCTTGATTTTATCAAGAGTAGCAGCTAAATCAGCCTCAAGGCGTTTTTCTCGAGCGCTTTCTCTATCGTCAAAACTTGTTTGCTGGGAGTTAAACCTTGCTTCAGACTCTGCAAATTTCTCTTCCAACAAAAAGTACTTTTGATAAAGATTATCACATTCAAGTGACTTCATACGTAGGTTTTCCTCAGAATCCTTGAGGATCGATTCGCAAGAGCGATTCGAAAAATAAACACCTGCGTAACATCTTCTCAATTTCTTGTTTTCTCAATAGAGAGGAATCAGAAGAGGTGAGACATGAGAAGTTGTAATCTTCTTCATTTTCCATGAATCCAAAAACTTAACATACTCTGAGACTTCTTCATCAACATCTCTATCAATATCTGAATCACCTTCATCAGAAAGTTCATCCAACTGTTCTTCTTAGAGAGTTTCCCAATCAACAGTTTTTACATCAAGAGAATGTTTAGATATTGACTTAGATGTGACAGTTCTCTCAGGTGAATCCAAGCTTTTAGAATCATCTGGTAATTTCTGAACTAGTACGTTATTAGAGATAGACTCGTCCATAATCAGATCGCTACAAACACAGACTTATAAGGTCTTTAACGTGTTTGCCTGATCTGATACCAATTGAAAAGGCGGGGGTCTAACAACACCACCCAATATTTCGCTTAGCAATCTGTATGGACTAACTCCGAAATACTTTGCTAGAGAATCAACTAGACAGTCAGGCTCAATCTATATAAAAGTATCTCAAAGAGTTAATATCTCTCTCTTTATTTGATTTTTGGTCAAGCTAAAAACAATAGCGAGTCTTTATCAAATACAAGGAATAACTTGGACGGTACCAAAGAACAATGTCCAAGTGTTAATCAATGAAATCGACAACCACAAGGTTGGATCTCCAATCGATTAACCTTTAACGCACAACCTGTATTATTTCAATTATAAAGATAAACAATATAATGTGGAAAATGAAATAACACAGACACCAGAAATTTTGTAAACGAGGAAACCGAAAATGAAGAAAAACCCCGGGACCTAGTCCAGATTGAATACACACTGTATTAAGCCGCGACAGACACTAGCCTACTCCAAGCAAACTTCAGACTGGACTATAGTTGAACCCCAATCAGTCTCCCACCGATCCAAGGTAAAGTTGTACTCCTACGCCTTTAATCCCAACAGGATACTGCGCATTTTATTCCCTTAGATGATCTCACCCACAACCAAGAGTTGCTGCAACCCAAAATCGCGGACTTGATAATAAACAAATCTGTCTCACACAGAAAAGTCTATCAAAGGATAAATCTGTCTCCCACAGATAAACACTAGGTTTTGTTCCGTCTTAATATATGAAATCAAGGTAAACAGGAACCAATTGATAATCCGGTCTTATATTCCCGAAGAACAACCTAGATTAATCAATCACCTCTCTACAATCCTTCCTGACTACATAGGCGGTTTGTCGAGGAATCACAAACAGTGAGACGAAGATGTTTGTGACTTATTTATCTTGCCTATCGTAGAACTCTCATGATCTCAAGCCAATCAAATATTGTACTCGTACGATAGAAGATGCAAGATCAGATCACACAACTACGATAAAAGTAGTATCGGTCTGGCTTCACAATCCCAATGAAGTCTTTAAGTCGTTAACCTGGTTTTAGAGAAGAAAACCAAAGGTTAAAGGAGAATCGACTCTAGCGAGCGCACTAGTATCACACAGACGTGTGGGGATTAGTTTTGCACAATGCTAGATGTCCCCTTTATATAGCCTTCAAATCAGAGTTTTGTCTTAGTTACAAAGCAATCCATATTCACCGTTAGATGAAAACCTGATTTAGATTTAAGCTAATTTTTCTCAACCGTTAGATCGAAAACTTAGCTTGTCACACACACTTGGGTAGACGTTTACTGTATTTGTGAAAACCATGCCCAAACGTGTACGTGTATGTTGGTTCAACATAGTAACCCAAAAGGTTAACCATATGAGCATTTCATATTAACCTTATTCTTCTTCACCATAACTAGTTCAATTAACTCAAATGAACTAGTTAAAGAGTTGTTCAATTGCTATGATATCTTATGTAACTACACAAGACACAATTGAAACAAAGATGATTCGATTCGATTGAATCGGCTCATGAACTTTATAGCCACGGTTTGCATAAAGCATTCCTTAGTAATTTAAGTTTCATGTTTAGAGCACATCTTTAGATCATAACCTCTTAAACTCACAAACAAGTTCGCGGACTTAAGACAACCGGTGGAGTTTTCCAAAATCAGCAGAAAATCTCGGCAAAGAGACTTTCGCCAGTTCGCGGACTTACACGGAAACGAGTTTTTGGAAAATCCCAGCAGAAATTCTCGGTACAAGAACTTCCGTCAATTCGCGGACTTGGCAAAGCCAATTCCTCCGGTTTCTCTCAATCAAAAAAGTTCGAAAACTTCGGATTAAGGAATACATGGTTATATAATCTAAAATCGCATTCCAATCATTGAGACATTCTCAGAGGACGTTATATAGCCGTTCTTCACAGACCGTTTCACGTCAGAGCAATTCTCAAAGTAATTGAAACTTTTCATGACTTTCGTCACTAGGTGAATATAAACTTGATCAAAGTGAAACGCTTTACCAACACATGATTTCGAGATATAGATAGGCGAGATATACTCGCCTCGAAATATCAAATGTGTATGATCCAGTCTATATAGCATACGACTTTTGTCTCATAAGAAGTAGGAGATATAAGAGATAGACTTTTGAGTGATAGATAAGTTCAAGCCTCCACATACCTTTTTGTTGATGAAGTTCCACGGTTCCTTGAGTAGATCTTCTTCGTTGTATGATGAATCGCCATGAAGTCCTTGAGCTCAACTACACTTTTCTATCCTAGTCCGAGACTTAGCTATGTAGGGTAGAAATCAAGACTCATAGTTTTGATCACTAACATTGACAAACATGCTTGAGATAGCAACGCATGAGAGGTCACTCGAGCTATGCTCTAACAGCCGTGAGTAGCCTAGTCGGTCATGTGACTATTTGACTTTTTGGGTTTTTTGACGGTTTGAGTAATATTTGAGAAAATATGAAAACTAGGGTTTTTTGCTCAAACGACGAAGGAGTTTCATGAGATGGAGGAAATAGTAATAATAAGAAAATAAGGAATTATAGGGTATGGGATCGGTCACGGCTAGGTGGCCCGGTCCTTGACACCCTTCCCTATTTTTTACTATTTTTCATCGTCTGAAGAAAAATATGGAGAAACTAAGAGTTTTGCTCAAACAAGGAAGTTTGCTCGAATGAAGGAGTTTTCATGAGATTAGGGAAAATAATAAAATAGAATAAATAGGTGTGGGACCGGCCATGGCAACATGACCGGACGACCGGTGGGCCCGGTCCCCTTAAACGCCTCTTTATTATTTTATTAATATTATATTTCGTTCCTATTTTGCATTGGTTTCCTCTCTTGTCCATATTTTTGAATGCTCGTTCATGCGTTCGGATGCTCGTTCTTGCATTATTGCTAAGTACACTCGCACCATTTTCTCGGGGATTACTCGATGGTGGCCCAGATGCCCGCTCAGTGAATATTTATTATTAATTCATAGAATTCAGCTGAGAATCAATCATGAAATAGAGTAATGAAATAAATTGAATCTATATTACTAATTCATGGAATTCAGCTGAGAATCAGCCATGAAACGGAGTAATGAGATAAAATGATTATCTATTACTGATCGATGGAATCCAGCTGAGGATCAGCCATGGAACAGAGTAATGAGATAAATAGATTATTTTCTAGGAATTCAATTGATGAATGACACACTAGAATTAATCTATGAATTGCTCTATACTAGCATATGATATGTCTAGGAGCGAGTTTATTCGAGAAACAAGGCATGAGATAATTGAAGCACCATACTCGTTCTGAATACAGGGGGTGTATAGTCAGGGAACAACAAACAGTGTGACATCCTGAAGACGTTAGCGCTTTATACTAGCATGCAATATGTCTAGGATCTGTCCAATCATTAAGAGATTATATACACGTTCTCTCTACATAGTCAGGTAACAACAAATAGTGTGACGTCCTGAAGGCGTTAGGCTCTATACTAGCATGCAATATGTCTAGGAGCCGTCCAATCATTTTGATTATATGTAGAGGTGATGATGAAATGTGCAAAGTGTTGAAAGCTCGGTTGAGAGGCTTTTCGAGGGACATATTCATCATAGCTCTAAGAGGGATGCTCGCTCAGTCAGAAGTCGTGAAATTGTTCACGGATCATAAAATATGAACTGTCACATACATTCCTGAAGTTGGGTTAGAAATATGCAGTATCATGGTTTTTACGATTTTATCCTTTGTCGAAAATCCACCATCAACATGTGGCTAAAGTGTTCATGATCTGATTCTTTTGAATCAATATGATTTGCTTCAATTGTGTCTTGTATACTTATATGAGAATATAAACAATTGAACAACTCTATGAGTAACACAATTAGATTCATTTGAGTATCATTTGATCTAGAAGTGTTAAGATGATTGTGGTTAATGCAACATTGTTCATATGGCCAACTTCGGTTAACTATTGTTGAGCCAACTCAATATACACGTTTCGGTACGGTTACCCATATCTAAATGAAGGTATATTTCATTTGTGTGTAACAATCTAAGACCATCTAACGGTGGAGAGATATTGCTTTAGTTTTAAGCAAATTTAGCTTGAAACTTAAATCAGGTTTTCATATAACGGTAAATATTGATCGCTTTGTTTCAAAGTTATCAAACCTTGATTTGAAGACTATATAAGGGAGAACTCTAGCAACTGGAAAGCCTAACCTCACACCTCCTGTGGGATACTAGTTGTGACTAGAGTCGATTCTCCTTTAACCTAGGTTTTCCCTAAAACCATTATAGGTTAACGACTTGAAGACTTCATTGGGATTCTGAAGCCAGACCCAACTATTTTCTCTATAATTGCGTGTTCTGATCTTACTTGTTCTATCGTATTGAGTACTATCTTTTCTAAGATTTGCTCGAGATTTATCTCCGATAGGTAAGATATAAAAACTAATCACAAAACTCTTTGTCTCATTCTATGTGATTCCACAATAACTTGTTCTACTACCATATAGTTAAGTTATTGTGAGGTGATTGATATTTCTAGGCTGTTCTTCGGGAATCTAAGACCGGATTATCAATTGGTTCCTGTTCACCTTGATTTATCAAAAGACATAACAAAAACTTCGTAGGTATTTCTGTGGGAGACAGATTTATCTATCAGAATAAAGCTTTCTGTGGGAGACAAATTTGTTTATCAAGTCTTCGACATTGGGTCGTAGCAACTCTTAGTTGTGGGTGAGATCAGCTAAGGGAATCAAGTGCGTAGAGTCATGCTGGGATTTAGAGGCGTAAGGAACGCGATTGTACCTTAACCAGTGTGATATTGGTTATGGATCAACTACATTCTAGTCCGAAGTTAACTTGTAGTAGGATGGAGTCTGTAGCGGCTTAATACAATGTGGTGTTCAAAACTGGACTAGGTCCCGGGGTTTTTCTGCATTTGCAGTTTCCTCGTTAACAAAACTTCTGGTGTATATGTTATTTCTTTTCCACATTATATTTTTTATATGTAATTGAAATATCACAGATTGCGCGTAGTTCAATCAAATCCGACCTTTGGTTGTTGATTGAAATTGATTGACACTTGAATATTGGTTTTTCATACCGTTCAAGTTATTTCTCATATCAATCGCAAGGTATTGAAAGAGCGAAGCGAAGCGTGAAGCGTTTTTAATTTTTACGAAGCGATACGTATGTTGAAGCGTGAAGCATCGCTTCATGATTGATGTTTGAAGCGGATTTTTTCCTATAAATAGTAGTAGTTTGTTATTAATAATTTAATATTTAGGAAGATCATAATTGTATAATTTTAATATAAGTTCAGTTAATTTCAAAAACAATAGCGTGGCACAGTGGTTCACTTTAGTTTAAGTCGGAGGTTCGAAACCCGCTTAAAAATGACTTGACTAAGTCAAAAAGTTCATCAATCAATGGAATTTTCCGCTTTATATTAGATTCGCTTCGGAGCGAATTGGAAAAATCTGGAGCGAAGCGTACAAAACGTAGCGTAAAGCGGCGCTTCATGGTAGAATCAATTCATAACTACGCTTCAGAGCGAATTGGAAAAATCTAGTACGAAGGGTAGCGTGAAGCGGCGCTTTTAAAAACCATGATCAATCGGTCTCACAGATTTCTATCTGTTCGATTGCAGATTGTATTGAGAAATTGAGATATAACTCTTGGATGTATTTCCTTGATTGAGTCTGACTGTCTAGTCGATTCTCTTGGAATTATATTGGAGTTAGTTCATACAGATTTTCGAATGAAATATTGGGCGTGGTTGTTAGACCCCCGCTTTTTCAGGTAATAACCATATCTTGTCTCACGGGTTGTTCAGTTATCAAAAGGTATGAATTACCTCAAATGATAACAATCATCTCTCACTAAGTAATATGAATGACAAGTACTACAACTACCTCTTACCAATGATATATACTGCCAAGGTTGCAATCCTCTCTGAATAGATGGTATGAACTGCCAAGCAGTAACCAACTATTTTCCAACGATATGAACAACCTCGCAGAGTTGTGCTGAACCAAATGAAGACTGCCTACATTCCCTCTTTGTTTCTCTAAGGAATCAAGAACGGTCGTATTTCATCACTTTTGGTTTAGATAGTATGAACCCCTCAATAGTATTAGCTATGACTTGCCAGAGTACTGACTATCTTAGCATTAGATAGTATGAGTTGCATAGCAACAACTATCCCTAGCTCGTCGTGTCTCAAATAATCACCTTAGCATTGATGATAAAATGTTAGCATATATTTGTACTTGTACCTGTCATATAAAATCAACATCAAACAAGTTATACTTGAATGAACATCCCATGTGCAACATGCTTAAGAAAATCAATTGTTATAAATGGAAGCATGAGATTGTTAAACGTAGGACCACTTAAGAAATCAATTTATTGTAGACGTTTCACCTTGGTCATAAATTTAAACTCTCAAATTTGACAACGACTCTATGTAAGAGTCAGTAGATAGTTCCCAGAGTTAACTAAACCAACACCAAATCAAAAGATTGAAAATGAATTTCATCTCTTAGGAAAATAAACAAACATCACAAATTCACAACATTATGATCCTAGGAATTTTCATATATATATAACTACACTTCAAACCAATGAAATATTTAACTCAATACACCTGAGAATTGAGTAAGTTTAAGCAAACTCATTCAAGCATTTATCATGAATACATTAGGAAAATATTTTGGGGAAAAGGCATCAAAATTGATATGAACCCTAATTTCTCTGTTTTTCAGCAACATTAAATCAAGGAAAAAAGTACGAAAAGTACCTAATCATACATGCATTCATATTGATATACAAACCCGTCAATTGATAATGACTCATATTGAGAAGTTGAGTAAGAAGAAACAATTTATTCAAACGACTTCTAATTGAAGAACGGGAAAACTCGTTTATGAAACCAACCAACCTCATTAATATCCGCATCTCACTCATGCAAAATTTCAGTTATGTTCCCTAAGTTTTTAGCCGCAGAGAACGAGAATGGTAGAAAAGAAGAAAAAGATATCCTAAGGAAGAAAAAATAAGGCTTTCCCTTCATTTTTATATTTACTTTGAAAAAGCGGGGGTCTAACAACCACACCCAATATTTCGATTAGCAATTTGTATAGACTAACTCTAAAATACTTTCAAGAGAATCAACTAGACAGTCAGACTCAATCTTAAGAAAGATATATTAAGGAGTTAATTATCTCAATCTCTAATTCAATCTGCAATCATCAAATAGAAATCTGCGAGCCCGATTGAATATAAGAGATATAAACTTGGATGGTACCAAAGACCAATATCCAAGGATCAATCAATTTCCAATCAACAACCAAAGGTTGGATTTCACAATTGATCGATTCAAACTCACATCCTGTGATATTTCAATTATATAAATAAATATAATGCGGAAAAGAAATAACACAGACACCAAAAGTTTTGTTAACGAGGAAAACGCAAATGCAGAAAACCCCCGGGACCTAGTCCATATTGAACACCACACTGTATTAATCCGTTACAGACACTAGCCTACTACAAACTAACTTCGGTCTGGACTGTAGTTGAACCCCAATCAATCTCACACTGATTCAAGGTACAGTTGTGCTCCTTACGTCTCTGATCCCAACAGGATATTACGCACTTGATTCCCTTAGCTGATCTCACGCACAACTAAAAGTTGCTACGACCTAAAGTCGAAGACTTTAATAAACAAATCTGTATCACACAGAAAAGTTTACGATAATAGATAAATCTGTCTCTCACAGAAATACCTACGAGTTTTTGTTCCGTCTTTTGATAAATCAAGGTGAACATGAACAAATTGATAAACTGGACTTATATCCCGATGAACAGCCTAGTATTATCAATCATCTCACAATAAACTTAATCGACTAGCGAAACAGGTTATTGTGGAATCACAAATGATGAAACGAAGTTTGTTTGTGATTACTTTTATATCTTGCCTATCAGAGAAATCAATCTCAAGCCAATCCTTTCGATTATACTTAGTACGATAGAAACAACAAGATTATATCAGACAACTACAAGAAAAGTAGTATCGGTCTGGCTTCACAATCCCAATGAAGTCTTCAAGTCGTTAACCTACAGGGTCTCGATAGAAACCTAAGGTTAAAGGAGAATCGACTCTAGCTAATACAACTAGTATCATACAGGAGGTGTAGGGATTAGGTTTCCCAGTCGCTAGAGTTCTCCCTTATATAGTCTTTCAAATCAGGGTTTGCAATCAATGTAAGCTTAGTAATAAAGCATTCAATATTCATCGTTAGATGAAAACCTGATTAGATTCAAGCTAATATCTTTCCACCGTTAGATCGAAACTTAGCTTGTTAAACACAAATGAAATGCACGTTCATCTAGGTTCATGTAACCGTACTACATCTAGTTGGTTCAACAGTAGTTAACCAAATGGTTATCCATATGAGCACTTTCATATCAACCATATTCTTCTTTACCATAACTAGTTCAAATAACTCAAATGAACTAGTTAGAGAGTTGCTCAATTACTTAGATCTTTATAATAGACATAATTGAAACAAAAACGATTTGATTCACTCGAATCGATTCATGAACTTTATAGCCACGGTTTGCAAACTTGCATTCCTTAGTTTATATAAGTTTAAGTTCACGAATAATCGTTTTTAGAAAATAACCAATTTAAGTACGCGGACTGGTACGCGGACTTAAGTACCCGGAATGAGTTTATAAATAGTTCACAAACTCCAGCAGATTTTGTCAGGAAGAGAACCTCCGACAGTACGCGGACTAGGTTCGCCGACTGGGTTCGCGGACTCTGTTCATGTTTTCCTGATCAACAAAGTACGCATACTTTGGTTCAAGGAATAAGGACTTATACATGTATGAGTTACCTCACAATGTTTATATCCAACTATGGTTATATAATATAAACTCTCATTTAAATCATTGAAACATTCTTAGAGGACGTTATATGATTGTTATTCACAAACCATTTTTCGTCAAAGCCATTTTCAAGTGATTGAAACATAACATGACTTTCGTCACTAGGTAAAGATGAACTTAGCCAAAGCGAAAGTTTACCAACACATATTTCGAGAAATAGATAAGCGAGATAAACTCGGCTCGAAATAACAAATGTGTATAATCATAGTCTATATAGCAAAACGACTTTTTTCTCAAGATAGGAGATAGGGTAGATAGACTTTTAGTGAGATAAGTTCAAGTATCCACATACCTTTTAGTCGATGAAGTTCCACCAGTTCCTTGAGTAGTTCTTCGTCTTGTATGATGATCGCCATGGAGTTATTGAGCTCAACTACACTTTCTATCCTAGTCCGAGACTTGGCTATAAGTAGACTATAAATCAAGACTTATAATTTTGATCACTAACATTGACAAACATGCTTGAGATAGAAACTTATGCGAGTTGCGAGTTCGACCGAGAAGTGCTCTAACAATCTCCCCCTTTGTCAATTTTAGTGACAAACTATCAATGCATATGGAATACAAAATAAATAAATAAACTTTGTAGCTTCTCTTCCACATGCTTGATCTTCTTGGTTCTTCAACATTACTCGAATTTTTGTCACTTACAAGTACTCCAATGATTCCAAAGGTTGTAAGTTTAGTATCATCGTTGTTGAAAATCCGTATCTATAACAATGAGAAAACAAGAATTCTCGATCATTGTTACCACTGTCATAGTATTATTACACAACATCAAAGTTCAATTGTATCACAACTTCGACAACAATACTACGGTGATATGTATCACTCCCCCTTAGTCAATACTTCATCTCACATGGAAACCACTCCCCCTTACATAATGATCTGTAAACCATATGTATTTGTAGTGTGAACTACACATTAATTCTCCCCCTTTTTGTCAATAAAATTGGCAAAGGTACGAAAACTAGTGGGATCCTAATGAAATTTCCACAGAGACGTTTCATGACCAAAAGAAAGCACATATCAACTTTCTATATGCCATCATATAGCCGAAGCTAAATGCATTCATCAAGAAGTTTATAAAGATACAAGATAACCCCTATAATATTCCACAGCCGCACTCCCCATAAAGATTTGGCGATTAAGCACAAGTTCAATTAAGAACTCTCCCCCATAAAATGTCATTCTCGAAAGAACAACAAGAGCGACCTTACTTTCACAAGAAAATAAGGATTTCTTTGGACATAACAAATCACATACGAATATGAATTTGAATCAAAAAATACTCAATTAAACTAATCACAAGAAAACCCATGATTAATTTAATCGGAATACACAACTAAATTACCACGAGAGTATGATGAATTCAATTGTTCATGCTCGACATAAGAGAACTTACGGAGCCGCACAGTATATACATAAAATATGGATCATGGAAGATCAATACTGCGGAATAGACAAGGTTTCATTCTATTTTCCATGACTATTTGCACAATGACATACAATAGACATAATCCTCGTAATCAAAATTTCATCTTATCTTCCATCAATACTTGCATAATGACATAATAGGCTTAAAACTTTTGTCATGTCAAAAGCCCATTCATTCTTTTATGAATACATGCATATCGACATATGAAAGACTTAACTTTTGACAAGGTACGTGACAATTATAGTTCACGGACGCAAACACACATGTCCCATAACATATTGCAATATATAAAATCATAAAGATTAATACTGCAAAAATCATCTTCCAAACAACTTTTTAGAATTTAATCAAATAAACCTAAAAAAATAAAGATGAAAACGTTGGACATAGCTATGTGTAATCACAGTAATGGTTATTCCAAACTCTAGCTATTCTTCCTAAAAACACAAGAATAAGATTCTCATAAGAAGATTTACTAGACGTTGTAGAGCTTTCTCAGTGCATCTACCGATAATTCCTTCTCATTATTGAAAAACCCATTGATAATGGGGTCGTTCAATTCCTATAAATCTTCAGAAATATCTGTCAACTCACTAAGTTCTCTTTTTAGCTCACGCAAGGTGTTCTTTGTTAGAGACAACATTTGTTCATGGTGAGTTATTTCCTCTAAAGATGAAACATGCAATTTGAGATTTTAAATCATTTCTTTTGTTGATGAAATCATTCACCAAACCTCTAAAGTTATTATCAAGATGACAAACAGATAAGAGGTAGTTAGAGGAAGAACCTTCTCCATTATTTGTAGCTTTCACTTTCTTCACTCTTGAGGAAGAGATTCCTTTGCACAGATACACATTAACTGCTTCAACTGCAACCTTACTTGTGGTGCTTCTAGTTACAGGAGCCATGAAACTGTATCTTCTAGAAAGAAAAAGAAACTACAAACAATTATAAATAGACTTATGAACTCCCAAACCCTAGAAGAACAAGTCTTCCGTGATTTAATGATCCAATATCTATAAAACTAGGAGAATATATATTTTTTAACAAAAATAATACACCACTTGAGACACATAGATGCAAACCTCATTTTCCCAAGTTAAAGATGAGGATGCGAACGTCACTGAAATTAGACAGTGACGATGTGAGCCAAAGGCTCCCCTCTTTTATCAAGGTTTGTTTTATAAACAGATTTCCTACCTCTTCTGACTCTGGAAGCACTGGTTTTAGGAAAACCACGTTGATTATCCAGATTCATCTCTCGCATGTTCTTTTGAAGTTTGGAAATTCTTTTGTTGTTCCTTTTGAATCTCCAACACGTGCATTGAACATGATTTGCATTTCCACAAAACGAACAAACCAATAAAGATTCTTTGTATTGTTGAATTGCCTTCTGTTTATCACAACCATCAACCTTCATTATTCCATGATCAATAGGAACAATGGGGTTGATTATGCCTGCAGTTTTGCCTTTAAATCCTAAACCATTTGTGTTTCCAAAGGATTTCTGACCGAATAGCATTGCTGAAATTTTGTCAGAACTTCCAGATAATCTTTATAGATGATCCTTAAGAGTATTAATCTCTTTTTCCTTTAGGGAAATGGTTCTGGTGAGCTTATCATTAAGACAATCTATCTCAATATTTTTCACCTGGATTGATGATTCAAGTTTCTTCAGTGAAGCTTTTAACTGAAGATTTTCTTGAAGAACCTCTTTATTCAAGAATTCAAAAAGCTATGTGCTAGACTCAGGTTCTGAATCAGAAATTGAGTAGGTGGATGTTTCTGCTCCAAGAGCTGAGAGTTCATTACATCCATCAGACGTATCCAAGACGTTGACACTTTGGAAAGATTTTTCTTCTATTCAATCATCTGAGGCAAAATCTGACAAAAGATGTTTATCACATCTATTGCTTCTTTTTAAAAATTCTTTGATTCTTTCTGTTATCAGTGATTTATTGAAACCAACATCATTGGAACAACATTTGTCAGCCCAAGACACGTTAAAGACTTCACTTGTCCTGGAAATAGCATTGAATGCAGATGTTTGAACAGAGTCGTGATCAAGAATTTTTAACTTTCCAACAAGAGTATTTCTGGAAAGAGTATCAAGGTTATTTCCCTCAATGATGGCATGCTTCTTAGAATCGTATCTAGATGGCAGCGATCTGAGAATTTTTATCACAATGTCCTTTTCAGGAATAGTCTTACCCAATGCAAAAGATGCATTAACAATTTCAGACACTTTGTGATTAAACTCATCAAATGAATATTCATCTGCCATACGAAGGTTTTCCCAGTCGGAATTTAGGTTTTGAAGTCTGGCTTCCTTTTCACTGGTATTCTCTTCAAATACGGTTTTTAAGTTATCCCAAGCATCTTTAGAACGAGTGCAATTAGACACATGGTGTTGAAGATTAGGGGTAATGGCATATATGATGGCATTCAAACCGTCGGAGTTTTGCTTGACAACAAGTATCTCTGCATCATTGTATTCGCCAATATTCTTTGGAACAGTAGCGTTACCTATTGCCACAACGGGAGCATCATAGCCATTAACTACATATACCCATGATTGAAAATCACGCGATTGAAAAAAAAGCTCGCATAGAAATTTTCCACCATAAGTAATTTGAGCCATCGAAGACTGGTGGTACGTTAATTGAGATAGCACCTCTGTCCATAGAGTCAGATCGCTACAAACATAGAATTGTAAGGTCTTTAAACGTGTTTGCCTGCTCTGATACCAATTGAAAAAGCGGGGGTCTAACAACCACACCCAATATTTCAATTAGCAATCTGTATGGACTAACTCTAATATACTTTCAAGAGAATCAACTAGACAGTCAGACTCAATCTTAAGAAAGATATATCAAGGAGTTAATTATCTCAATCTCTAATTCAATCTGCAATCAACAAATAGAAATCTGCGAGCCCGATTGAATATAAGAAATATAAACTTGGATGGTACCAAAGACCAACCAATATCCAAGGATCAATCAACAACCAAAGGTTGGATTTCACAATTGATCGATTTAAACGCACATCCTGTGATATTTCAATTATATAACAAAATATAATGCGGAAAAGAAATAACACAGACACTGAAAGTTTTGTTAACGAGGAAACCGCAAATGTAGAAAAAACCCGGAACCTAGTCCATATTGAATACCACACTGTATTAAGCCGCTACAAATACTAGCCTACTACAAACTAACTTCGGTCTGGACTGTAGTTGAACCCCAATCAATCTCACACTGATTCAAGGTACAGTTGCGCTCCTTACGTCTTTGATACCAGCAGGAAACTACGCACTTGATTCCCTTAGCTAATCTCATCCACAACTAAGAGTTGCTACGACACAAAGTCGAAGACTTTAATAAACAAATCTGTATCACACAGAAAAGTATACGGTAATAGATAAATTTGTCTCCCACATAAATACCTACGATTTTTTGTTCCGTCTTTTGATAAATCAAGGTGAACAGGATACAATTGATAAACCAGACTTATATTCCCGAAGAACAACCTAGTATTATCAATCACCTCACAATAAACTTAATCGACTAGCGGAACAAGTTATTATGAAATCACAAACGATGAGACGAAGTTTGTTTGTGATTACTTTTATATCTTGCCTATCAGAGAAATCAATCTCAAGCCAATCCTTTCGATTGTATTTAGTACGATAGAAACAGCAAGATCAGATCACACAACTACAAGAAAAGTAGTATCGGTCTGGCTTCACAATCCCAATGAAGTCTTCAAGTCGTTAACCTACAGGTTCTCGATAGAAACCTAAGGTTAAAGGAGAATCGACTCTAGATAATACAACTAGTATCACACAGAAGGTGTGGGGATTAGGTTTCCCAGTTGCTAGAGTTCTCCCTTATATAGTCTTTCAAATCAGGGTTTGCAATCAATGTTAGCTTAGTAACAAAGCATTCAATATTCACAGTTAGATGAAAACCTGATTAGATTCAAGCTAATATCTTTCAACCGTTAGATCGAAACTTAGCTTGTTATGCACAAATGAAATGCACGTTCATCTAGGTTCGTGTAACCGTACCCAAACATGTATATCTAGTTGGTTCAACAGTAGTTAACCAAATGGTTAGCCATATGAGCACTTTAACCATATTCTTCTTTAACATAACTAGTTCAAATGACTCAAATGAACTAGTTAGAGAGTTTTTCAATTGCTTAGATCTTTATAATAGACAAAATTGAAATAAAAACGATTTGATTCACTCGAATCGATTCATGAACTTTATAGCCAACGGTTTGCAAACTTGAATTCCTTAGTTTATATAAGTTTAAGTTCACGAATAATCATTTTTAGAAAATAACCAACTTAAGTACGCGGACTGGTACGCGGACTTAAGTACCCGGAGTGAGTTTGTAAATAGTTCACAAACTCCAGCAGATTTTCTCGGGAAGAGAACCTCCGACAGTACGCGGACTGGGTTCGCGGAATCTGTTCCGGTTTTCCTGATCAACAAAGTACGCATACTTTGGTTCAAGGAATAAGGACTTATACATGTATGAGTTACCTCACAATGTTTATATCCAACCATTGTTATATAATCAAAACTCTCATTTCAATCATTGAAACATTCTTAGAGGACGTTATATGATTGTTATTCACAAACCATTTTTCGTCAAAGCCATTTTCAAGTGATTGAAACATAACATGACTTTCGTCACTAGGTAAAGATGAACTTGGCCAAAGCGAAAGCTTACCAACACATATTTCGAGAAATAGATAAGCGAGATAAACTCGGCTCGAAATAGCAAATGTGTATAATCATAGTCTATATAGCAAAACGACTTTTGTCTCAAGATAGGAGATAGAGTAGATAGACTTTTGAGTGATAGATAAGTTCTAGTCTCCACATACCTTTTAGTCGACGATCCTTGAGTGGTTCTTCGTCTTGTATGATGATCGCCATGGAGTTCTTGAGCTCAATTACACTTTCTATCCTAGTCCGAGTCTTAGCTATAAGTAGACTAGAAATCAAGACTTATAGTTTTTATCACTAACATTGACAAACATGCTTGAGATAGCAACGCATGCGAGTTCGACCGAGCAGTGCGCTAACATGCTTGAGATAGCAACGCATGCGAGTTCGACCGAGCATGCGAGTTCGACCAAAAGCGTGACATGTGTTCATCATGCATATAGGCCTATTAAGGCACCAGATATTAAGATTAGTACATACTCCCTATTTATGAACTGTCATATGTGGTTAAGGTACCCAAAATTGTTAAATGCTCCCAAATGGGTTCAGTTAAACCCATGAATATTTATGGATCTTACATTTGTTATCTTTGGATTTCAGCAGACATCGAGGTGTACACGGGTTAAACTAGGAATGTTCATAAGTGTCGACGTAGTCATATGCTAAACTCAAATATCTTAATGTTCAAGCATATTTCTTTGATATTCAAGGAAAGATCCCGAAACTGGTTTTTCTACATCTATTTAGGTATCAAAATTATATGCTTATCAAATCCCAGATGTTTGTTACTATATTAGTAAAGTATGTGGATGTGTGCTAGTTAATATTAGATTTTATATATGAGAGATGACAGTTTAATAGTTGGATTACAATTTGTATTTGCTAAATTTGGAAATAAACATTCATTACATATCTTAAGGATTTTCGGAATTGGTAATATCTTATTTTCCAAACAAGCCTTGGTCATACTAGCACTATAAATAATGGAGCCTATGTACAAACTCATGCCTTGAGATACATCTTGCGTTACCTTCGCTTAAGGTCTTCTTTGGGATCAAGAAGCTTTTGGTACTATCGTTCGAGGGAAATTAAATTATATTGTTATTTTAGTTTTTCGATTGATTACTAATTTGATTGATAATTCACGGTACAATGTCTTGATAAATCAAACTTTTTTATTCTATATCCTTTCTCTTCTGATATAAGGTCACTCAAGTTTGGTTTAGGACTTGACTATTACAAATCTAGTAATTTAAGATTTGTAGAATGAAATGTTGACCAACCAATGTTAACAGACTCGGTTCTATGTGTATTGATCAATGGTGGAATTAAGTTGGTTGCAGCGGGTACTTTGAAGATTGGAGAATTTTCTTATTGGTTTATGTTCTTCGTGATTCTTTTTACACACTTGATTCTTTGGGATCTAACTAGTCATTTTATTTTGATAAACATAAGATTTGTGGAAAGATCGAACAAGCTATCTAGTTGCATTAAGTTACTTGGATAGAGCTTGTTCACTGCAACTGATTATTTCGATAATCAATGTATTAGTTTGATCCTTGACCAAAGGAGTTTATATTGATTAACAGTAGATTTTGTACTCTACTTTATATCTGGTCTGAAGATTGATTTGGGAGATTGATAAATGATATGGGTATTGAAACAAATTTAGTCGTTTGATATTTCAGGTTACGATCCAAATGAGTTGAGAGTAGAAGTCCTTACAACGGTGAAATAACTTAAGATAACGGACTTTGTTTTGGGATCCACGTGTGTAGGCACAAAGATACTGAATGAACTGCAGGAATGTTTACTAAGTATCAACTATAAGAAGTTGCGGTAATCAATTTATATAGCAGCTTAACTCTGGGAGTGTTCAAAACTAAACTAGGTCCCATTTTTTTTCCTGCCAGACAGTTTCCTTATTAACAAATTCTTTTCTGCAGTGCCATTACTTTTCTTTCCTTTCCGCATTATAATCATTGTTACACTTATAATTAAGTAACAATACTTGTACGTTAATCAACTTGGTAACAATTATACAAAGTACACAGTTTTGAAATAATCTTTTTTCCTGTTATTATTTCTGCAAGATTATACGAAGTGTGTCTGCAAGATTATACAACGTGTATTTTCATAGGTTGAAATCAAAAAGATTTTGGTGTACTCGTTACCCTCGTCATTTCATACGTGGTTTTCTTGAGAAATACTCCATCCATCCCTAATATAAACGCGGAGAACTAAAATTCTTTAGTCCCAATAAACAGGCATAAAACCAATTCCAATGTGGTATCTTTCATATTTACCCCTTTAAAGAGTATGATATTAACAAACTTAGTTAATGTTTTTAGTAATTCTCTAGAACAACTACACTTTTTTAATACTTTAGTGGGATAGAAACTCTTAATATTTTGATATTTTCCATATTTCCTAGATAAATATATTGGAATTGATGAGGATAAATCAAGTAATATTGGAAAATTTATAAAAATCAAAAACTTTTTAATTCTTGATCCGCCTATATCAAGGGGACAGAGGGAGTATATAAATGTTTCATAATTGAAATGAATATTGATTATTTGTTAAAAAGAAAACATGTAACTCTAATATAAAACAACTGCAAATCCTGTTTATGAAATTTGATTTTGTTTTAGTTTTTTGGGAAATTTAAGAAAATGCCACACTTTGATTTTCCGGTTTGAGAAAGTGTGTTTTTTTCAATTTATATAAAATGCTACTCAAGTTATTAAATCTGTCAAGGCCCACATAACTGGTCATTTATAATTGACTTGGTCACCTTTTAATGTTGCATTTACTTAAGTATCCGCACAATCCCTAAAAAGAGTTACACCATTGTTCTTATTCTCTTCTTCTTCGGTCGGATCAATGCATCAACATCTGCTTATACTTCTCGTGCATCACTACCAAGAAACATCCTTATATTCTTCAAACAAGTGATTCTGATTAATTAATAGAAACTACAAAAACAGTTTCTAACTGTCTTGTTGTGAATCGTAAACAAGAAAGAAAATTCTTTTGGTTAATGTTGGTGGTCGTAATGAAGTGAAATCAAGTGGTAAGAAACCAGAGCTATGAGTAACAATTTTTTTATTTAATGCCCTGCATAAATGTGATTGTTGACGAAGATGAACCAAGATGATGAAATCGCCATTGTTAATGGTGGTGTTACTGGCGGCGGTAGTGTGAATCTAGTCTTACAATATTACTGGTGGAATGATTTTCATTAATTCTTCTTATGCTCCTTAATTATCAAACAGTTTGATGGGGTTTATAAAACAGTTCGATGGTACCATGAATTAGTGTGGAATTTGTTTACATGAACATTAATATATAGATTATGATGTTTTACATTAATACAAAAAATTGTACAGAGACTTCTATAGAGATTCATCAACTTGCAGAAAAATGATGGCGATCTCGTTCCATGGGATTGAAGAAGAAGATGAATAATCTGGAATTAGGTCAAGCCAACTCGGTATTGAGTGTCGGGTTTACTAGGTCTGAATCAGGCACTTTGAGGGCATAGTTATCTTTTACCGATGCTAACTTAATGGACTAATTGCCGTTAACCGTTTTTTTAAATGAAACGGGATGAAAAAGATCAACGGTGTGGCATTTTATTAATTCTGAGAAAAACGATGACACCTTCTTAATCTTGAAATTGAAAGTGGCACTTTATTAAAATTCTCTGGGTTTTTTTCACCATCAAAGAGTTTTTGTAGTTTGGACATTCCTCTTTTGTGATGGTCTTTTCTAACTCTAAAAGAATAGCATAAAAGAATCCTAATGGACGGCCGGAAGTTTCATGAAAAAAGAAAAATTTAAACTTCAACATCCGATTATACTCCCTTCGTCTCTATTGTAAAGTCGGAAAGGCAAATTTTTTTAATCCCATTAGATAGGAAGGAAACTTATTCCAATATTCTTTCTTCCAAAATATCCCTATTAAAGAATATGGTTATCAACAAGTATATGGTGTTCCCAACGATAATTCCACTACCTAATATTTTACTAATGGGTTTAAAATTCTTAATTTGATATTTTCAAGATAAATACAATTAATTTTATTGATATTTGTTAAGGGTAAATTAGGTAAAAAATGAAAATTTGTAAAAACAAAAAAGCTTTTTATTTCACCAAAAACTATATTTTCCGCCTGTATATCGAGGACAGAGGGAGTAATTACGGGCAGCGCCAGGATTTAGGAAAATGTAACGGGGACTAAACAATCATGTTACAACTTGCACGGCCGTTTTCTTTTTCAAACTAGAACGTGTTTCATTATAACGGGTGTATGTAAAGAGCCTCGGCCGACCGGTTTAAATCATCAAGCTCCATTTTCGAAGAATCACGGTCGGCTATTTTTGAATCTGTCTTGGCTAATCTAGGATCTATACAAACAAATTAAGAATTGTATCGAGTGTCTCAAATTCAAAACAGTTGTTTGGCTGCTCCTTGGGTTGTGACCCTATAATCAGGACACCACCCTACGCTACTAATCTCGCCGGCACTATTAGTCTCCTGTACTACTAAAAAGAAAATTCAAAAGAAAAATCAGAATGAATAAAGCAGCCCCGACAACTTATGAAGCGACAAGGACTGGTCTAGTTCCTTTTGGCAAGATTTCTTAGTAGGTCCCCCCATTTCATTTATTTTTTGAAAGATGTATCTAATTTACGACGTGTCTCCCTATCTTCCCATATTTTAATCAATCGTTGTTGACCATTGATCTTTGTATAGGAGTGAGACATTGTTGATCAACGAAACGTGTAGGGTGAATATTGATCAAGAGAGAGAGAAAGACGTGACTAAAGTACGATGAAAGAGCTTTTCATGGAAAAAGGAGGAGTACCGTAAAAGAAGATGAATGAATAAAGAAAAAGTGGGAGTAAAGAGGAGGAGGACCTGTCCTCCATAATATGTCCCATCAAATTATACAACACAACCCTCGTAGCAGAAGCAGAATGGACAGAGTACCATCAAGTCAAGCAGCAGAACCCGCGTAATACTCGAGGGAGGGAGAGACTGAAATTTTTCTGTGGCTTTTGCCAGTACAGTACTAGTCCTGTGGATTCTTTTTTTTTGTAAATGACAATGGGGTCCTTTCAGATTAGTAGTGGACTGGAGTTTGAAAAGAAATGATGAGCAAAAGGGAGAATGGTTTTTTGCTGTTTTGACCAATGTGTTCACTACCGGCACGAATTCATAAAGCCTTTTCCTTTTTTTCCTTTGCTACTAGTTGTAAATACTGCTTTAGTGAGGAAGATTTATTTTTAGGCTTTTTGTTAACAAAAAAAAATTCTAAAAAAACCATAAAAAGAAATGAGGATATAAATGAGTTTGTTGAAAAAATAAATCTTCTTTGAATTATTTTAGAATTTGAAATACATTCTTTAACTTTTTATTTTAAAGATTGCAATTGACGGAATTGTTCCACATTTTCATTTCTATTAGAATTGTGTTTAGAAATGAAAGATAATTAAATTCTCAATTAAAGTGTTCTCGTAACCGTAATTCTTTCCCAACATGATTTTGGTAATTCATCCGGAATTTAGAATATATGTTTATTAAAGGATTTATTGTCAATTGAATATCAGTTTAGAGTATCAATTGAATATACTAGATTTATCAAGCCAAATAAACGATGCTAATACACATATAATCTATTGGAAAGTTGCTCAAGAGGAAAAAAATCTAACATCATCGGAAAACAATACATTTCAATAACTGTAACTAAAATTACCTAGCTAGGATTACTAATCAGTGATTATAATGTTTTTGCTTTCACATATTAAGAAATCTAAAAGACATTTAAAGAAATTATCAAAATATATTGAGAAATCTAAAAAACATTTTCAGAAATTATCAAAAAATTCATAGAATTAGGTGGTACTATGAAATGGGAATAATCATTCATTCACCAAAACTCATTCATATGATAGGTGGCTTACAGTGGAGACTAAGAGGTTAAACATCAAAATCCAAAAATGCTTTGTATTCGCTGAATTTGTACATCAAAATCTGTACTTTAGGTGTTAACTACTAATTACATATGTTTTGTGCAACCACCATTCCTGAGGAAAAAAACTTCACCATTCGTTGGTCTAGAACTTAAACGATATACGATATAGTGGTGTAAGGTATCGCCATATATGACATAGCCAGCAAAGGCGGTAATACTTTGGTCATAACACACAACAATCAAACAGTTATTGGCAGGTTTGGAAAGGACTTTCCTATCACCTCAGAGCTTTTCCAATAACGTACATGATGGGATAAAAATCATATAATAGGTAGAATACGGATAGATTCAAGCGGAACTTCGATAAATCAGAGTTCTAGGGTAGAAACTCATAAAAGACATTAAAGTCTTATTAAAATTGATAACCAAAAACTAATTAAGTCGTAGCACATGGAGCTCTTTATATAGATAACTCCCTAAACCATAAAACTTGTTATCTAAGACATTCCTAAGCTAATAAAACTCTAAAATGGATATTTTACATATTTCTAATATTTATCTAAATAATAAAAACGAAAATACCATATTTATACTATAATTAGCCATATACCAATAATATATAAAAAAAATACTTATTCTCCATATTTTATCCTGCATCACTCTTCCCTTGTTAGAGAAAATTGGACCACGAATTTTCCGTTGTAGTTCTCTTGTGTATCTTTTGCAGAAAATGGTCGACCTCGAACTTTTCATTTTCATTGCCAAGCAGTAACCTTGGGAATTCTTGAAAACAACAAGCAAAGAGTGACTTTCAACGCCTCATCTGATGACTTTTTTCCTTTTCCACGATCAAACACATAACCAACATCATCTGTGGTGTCAACCCTGTTAGTACTGGCCACTAAGTTACTAACGTCACCTTCTCCTTGGTTGGCCAAAAACATGCTTTCAATAATAAGATTTACTAATTAATCATCTGTAAACAAAACAAAACTCTTGGCCTGCTGCTTCTCAATCAATTTGCACCCACATGCGGACGATAACTCATGTGGCACCCACAACAAATAAGAAATATTGTTCAATCCATCTTTAGATCTTGTTACCGCTTTGTCACAATCAAAGACGAAGACAATAAGTTGATCTATTTGTCTCGAGTCCTTGCGCCTTTGAATAGCATATGCTTTAACTATGCTAATGATAACCATAATCACCAACAAGTACTTAAATGCTACAACCATATTTTCTATCCAAATAACGGCCATAATCACCAAGATAATAGTCACTAAGTTTAGGTGAGTAGCGCATGAGATATCGTTCGCCTTCTTCCTTTGTTTCCACCTTCCTCAATCAAGAACAAAAATCTCATTAGTAGTGACATTGCAAACTGGAATCTCACCTTGTGGCACCAACTGATGGCAAGCCTTTACCCTCTCTCTTGAGTAATGGATGTCCATTGCAAGGGAATATTTAGACATTGTATCCCTCCCACTGTTAGAGAAAATTATCCCACGAAATTTGCTGATACTACAAGTTTCTTTACGGAAAAGTTCTTCCTTGTAACAATCTAATGTTGGTCTAAAATTGTTTACTATGGAGTCACCTAGTATTTGAGAAGGGAATATATGCATATCACCGATACCAACCCTAAGAATCAACTTAGGAATTAACGCTCGTCTATCGACAAATACAGTCGAAACACAAATATGATCTCTAACAACAGATCCGTTATCAAAGTTAAGATAGTAAGGAACAAACTTGGATATTGAATTCATCAAAATCTTTCTTGCTAACTCTTCACTAATAGTATTTCTCCCTTTGTTAGAGAAAATTTGTCCACAAATTTTACCGTCATAATTCTCTCTAGAAGTTCTTTTATGTCGAAACATGGTCTCATAACAATCTGAGTATTATAATTATTACGAAAATAACTGTTATAAGATAGAATCAATCGTGAACTTACAGTTGTTGTATGATCCTCCATGAATGGATCAGTACAATCTTCCTTGTGCCAAATCTCATCATCCGGATAAGTATCATAGACTGGTGCTAAGTCCCAATCCACGACAATTTGATGTTTTTCATTCTCATTGACTGAGAACAACGCTGCCTCACGATCATATCCATGGAACAATGTTTCGTTGAACGCCTCATGTGCAACATCTTCTAATATCCTTCTGGTAGATATGAAGAGTAGCGTTCATGATCACTATCCACTGAAACTTCTTCCAAGCACATAATATTAGTAACAAGATAATCCTCTTGACTGTCTTCCGACAGTTCAACAGGTGCATGGTTGCCTTCCAGAATCTCCATTGGGGCTTCCATAAGTTCTCTGTGTTGAATTGCTTTACAATTCGCCACAAATCTTCAATCTGACGCCTCATGTTATCCAACTCTAATCGATTCCTCGCCATGATGCAGGAAAAAAAATCTAGGATCTTTCTGCTCTGGACCACTTGATGGGATAAAAATCATAGAATAAGTAGAATACGGATAGATTCAAGCGGAACTTCGATAAATCAGAGTTCTAGGGTAGAAACTCATAAAAGACATTAAAGTCATATTAAAATTGATAATAAAAAACTAATTAAGCCGTAGCACATGGAGCTCTATATATATATAACTCCCTAAACCCTAAAACTTGTTATCTAAGACATTCCTAAGCTAATAAAACTCTAAAATGGATATTCTAGATATTTCTAATATTTATCTAAATAATAAAAACGAAAATACCATAGTTATACTATAATTAGCCATATACCAATAATATATAAAAAATACTTATTCTCCATATTTTATCCTGCATCAGTACGTAAAAATCCTACATTGAAATCTTATTAAGGCTTTTGTTTAGGAAAGTTTATACACGCAGTAAATATAGGATCTCATAGCTAATAAACCATCTCTGATGATACAAGATTTAATCCTTAGAATATCTTAAAGTAAGAATATTAGTGAAAATATGAAATGTAGGTGAACCCGAAGGTGTAGGTAAGAGTTCATTTAACACCTCCGTATTTAGTATCTCATTCCTCCTAGTTTATAGGAACTAACTACTAAAGATGAATTTATGTTAAATGAGGGGTCCTAAAAACCTATGTGTCATGGAAAAATAATATTTTCTCTTCATGGAGATGTTCTTAATCAATCCAAAATGCTTCCGAAGTTAACTTATAACATATATACTATAGTTGAATGCCAAATTTAGCATTTTTAAATAACAATTTCCAATTTTAGCACATGACAAGGACTAGTTCTGAGAACTGGCCTAACTTGAAGCTAGGTCTGAGAATTAGCCTACTGATGAGGGTAGGTTTGAAAACTTTCCTGGTATATAGGGATCACTCTGAGAGTTAGTTTCATTATAAGGATGGTTTTGAGAAGTAACCTAGCATCATGCTCTTTCACAGATATTGTGACAGATCGGAAAATTTCGTTTATTGCGCAAGGGCGCGCAAGTCATAACTCCCCAATGCACCACTCTGATGCTAGTAATCGGGCCTTAAAGCTTCACTATGCGTCAGAAAAATGTACGTCCATTTCCCTTTGCAACACATGGTTGGCAAGCATGATACAACTAAACTTAGCTTTCACATCCTTCCAACTTACCCATGTTCTAAGAATACTTTAAAGCCATAAAGGCTAACGCTGATGCATTCTTGCATGTATCACTGGCTTCCGAGTCTCGTCCAGGCATACAACATGCTTTGGACTCGCACATAGGCTCTAGTAAGCCTAATACCAGGTTCCTTATTTAGCTCTGGCATTGAGCTGAATGCATGCACTTGTCTTGCTTGTGCCAAGGGTGCATCATCTAGGATCATACCGTACTAGGCTTGCGTCATCCTTGTGATGCCAATGGATTATACAAGATCTCCTAACGTGCACTGGTAGGCTTTTATAGATGTGTAAATAAGATGAATAAATGGATGCCTACAGTGATACCGCAAGTGCACGGTGTTGTTGCAGTGAGTGCACAAGTACGGGTCCAATCCACAGGGACTTGGGGTGTTATGAAGTTTTCCTAGCTAAGCTAATTCTATATGCAAGGCAGTGACAATGAGGGATAGGCCAAGGCAGGGAAACAAGTCTACAATGCATATGTACAACGACAGTGGCAATGGTATATACAAAGGTAGCAAAGGTATGTACAAGGTAACAAGAAATCCAGGATGCATATCTACAATGACAGTGAAGGTGATATATTTACAGTGAGGTAGTGATATAGTAACAATGTGACAAAACAAAGACAATGGCCAAGGGCCAAAGGCAGTGATAGGGAAACAAAGTGGAAAAGTAGTGAAGAAAATGAAAACAGTGGGAATGGAAGTATATGAAGATGGATGAGAATTCTCTTTCACCTAGCTAGTTCACCTAGGTTAACCTTGTCATGTGTCTAGTTAACTACCTAAAGTCCTTGGATTAACCCCTATCATTGCCTATCTGATTAAAGCATAGGCAATCACAGGTCACTTAGGGTCTAGGTCTCTAACTAATATGGCTTTGTTAATCCCTCAGACTATCACTGACTCCTAGCATTAATGGTCTGTTTAAAGCACCACTAATCACAAGCCAATGAACCCTTGGAAAGTCACTAACCTAACTGTTTTTATCTCAACATGGACTAACTCAAATGACTAACCATTTGGCTCAAGGGTCTTCTCACCCTAGTGATGGATTAGAACATGCTGGAGTTAGGAGCTTTCATGTTGTCAAGCATTAAGACTCAAAACAAGAACATATAAGTAAACAGGGGAATTACAGGACTAACAGTAGAAGATTCACAAGACAACAAATAATTGAACATTCACACAACACATATTAACAGTGGATAAGAAGAAGATATGCAATGAAATTAACCCAATTAGGGGGTATCTCGGATGACCCAAGAACCCCTTTTGCATTCTCTACAGCTTCCCTTTTATAGTTTTTCAAAAATACAAAACCCTAATTCGAAACCCTAATTTTTTGGGGAAAATCAAATTCTCTCACCAATTTCCTGAATTGAGATCGACCCATGCTTTGGGTATGTCCCCTCTGCTCTTCTGAAGCTTTTCCTGCCCTCAATTTTGTCTTCTCCTCGCTGTTGGTGAAACCCTAGCTCGAGCTTTCTTGTCAAACCCACACATAGGGTTCAGAGATGTGAATTTGGAAAGAAGTCTAGGCTAGGGAGAGATGTCGTGGTGTTGTCGGTGGTTGTGTGGTTCGAGAAGAAGGTGTAGCTGGTGGAGGTGATGGAGTTGCAGAACTGTGGAGCAGCTCTCTGCAGTTTGGGGAAGATGAGAAGAAGAACTCGATGGAGAAAAGGGGTCCGTTTGGTTAGGGGTATAGGGTTCTGATGCTAGGGTGTGAGGCGGGTGTATCAAAGGTTGATGCTCAGCAAAGCGAAAGTGTAGGATGAAAAGGTGATGGAATGATCCAACGACGCGATAGAAGCGACCGTTGGATGATGAGATACAACAAAACTTACGGCTTCAGATGGAGTTAGGTACTATAGTGTTTGACGGGAGCTTCGGAGTTTGATGCACAATGATGAGGCGACCGTTGGATGATGAGATGGATCCAATCTGACGGCTCTCATGGAAATGGGTATGGATAATGGAAATGGATTTGGGTAAGGGTCTTGGGTATGCCAAGCCCATATCTTCTTTAAGAACAATTCTTCCTCTTCAAGCCCACTTCTAGTTGATCCGGCTCTTGCAAACATCATTCTTCGCTTCCTCCTAGCGAGAGTCTTTGCCGTTTCTTTGCTCTTTTTGCTCCGTGAGTTAACCAGGCTTTATTGAGTACCTAAAAATGCAAAATTAATTAAGAAAATTATTTATTCTTGAAAACAACGAAAACACAGAATATGGGATAAAATGTAGAATTAATGCACAAAAGATGAGTTAAATGCCAAGAAAAATATATAGAAATATGCACTTTTTAGCACTCATCATGCACACCGATAACTTATTTTCCAGGCCATGCCCAATTCCCAACTGGTGTATACCTGCATCGAACGCCTTGATAGGAAGTATGAGCATCCAAAAAAGAATGCAAATTGGCTCATAAAGTATGACAATAATCATCTCTTGCATTTTTTTGCCAAGCCAGATGATATCAGTTACCATAGTGTCGCAATCACCTCGCAATTAGATGATATGAGCGACAACGTACTAGACCATCAATATTGCAACTCATTGCGGCTGCCCGCGCACCGTCCTTCGTACTTTGAAGGGATCTAGTTCATTCACTCGAGACAGATAACTAAATCCAACTCGTTTTTACAAGCTTAAAGCCAAGCAATAGGCCTAGTCCGTATAAGCCAAAGGGTCCTTTGCAAATGATGCGCAAGTATGTGCATCACTGGCCTTTCTTCGTGTTGCACCATGGTGGTGTATCACTAGTTCGCAACGCCGCAACTTTGATGCCTAAGCATCATAAAGATCTCTTGACCGAGCCACGCACCAAAATGATTTTTTGGCATCATATAGGATAAGCTATGAAGCTTTAGGCACATTTCCTCCATATGCACCTTCAACCAACTACCCCTCCTATATACATTTTACTGACATTTTTATAACTAAAAATTGGGAAGGACTTTGACATTCACCAAGTGCCAATTTTATTATTCATGGTCGGTGCCAAGGCCAAGTCCCGCAAAGCGCCATGATAGTTGTGTTTCCATTCTGGCTCATAGACCAACTCGAATGTTGCGCCATGATGGCGCTACATTGCCTCGACTATCCTGCTCTAACATGATGTACCATTATGGTGCGAAATTTTCCCTTGGACAATATGGCTTGCGTAATATAGCGCAATATTGGCTCTGGGCCAATGTTATCCACGTGATGCACCATATTGGTGCGCTACTGACCCTAGACCAATGTTCCTCTTAATACGCAACGTAAACATGAGACGAAGCTCCATCTCAAGCGAATGATGCATCTTTGAGCATGCGTTATGCGAAAAGTACGAGTAATATAGATATAGTCTGTGATTTTTTTTTTGTTTTTTTAGTAGCTATTAACAATGATTTGCTATATCCAAATCCAAATTTAGATTTAGATTTGAGTTTAGCTTTTATCATGCTCGCATTGTGGATGGTCTTAGTAATGGCCTTACTATAACCGTAAATAGGGTGTCTATCTACAACGATAACAAAGACCACAACCTCTTGAATCCTCATCTAAAAACAGATCTGGGTAGATCCACAACTCCTAAATTACTACCCTATTGATTTCCCTAACCAGTTCTTTAGATGTTTGTTTTAGCTTCCCTGAAACATTTCCTTTTCTGTCTTTTAGCTTTTCAATCCCTTTTTTAATTTGGTTATTGTTCATGGATCACCATTGGTCCTCTGGCTTGTTTGATGATGTGGTTCAAGAGGTGGATCATGGTTGTTGTTTTTTTTGTTGAAAGAATTTCATCTTTTACTACTGCTGCTCCTTCTGCAACATCAACAACAACAACTCCGGAAAATTCAATAACGACTACTAAAGACACTACATCAACATCTCCAACATACACAAATATTTCGTTCCAGATTCTGGCCGATTCAGAACGATTTAGATTTCTCCAGAAATCCGATACTATTTTAGTTTAAGTTACTTTAGTTCAGATAATCAGTTTGTTTTACAAAACCTTGAAAAATGGTTGGATCTAATGATCATAATACATCTACTTTATGTAAAAATGTTACTTTATTTGTTTTTTCTTAACAAATCAGACATATTTAAACCAGTCCAATTACATACATCTTGATTTGTTAGAAAGCTTAGTTTGGGTAGGAATGATATCATGTGGTAGATTCGGCAAATCTGTGCCAACGGAAACAATATGATGTTGTTGTGATAGTCTGGATTCATGTTTCCGAATATCAAAAAATCCATGTAATAATACCGATCTTGAATCAAAACTACCAATATAATTTGTCATTTTTTCCAAAAGAAAAAAAAAGTAACCACAAGTAAACGTATTATCCATTTTTATTTTATTTTATCTTTATTATTCATTTGATATGACATATATATTTTGGGCTTAATTCTGGATTGAATAGGAACATGTTTTTCTTTTTCTTAAATAGGAACATGTTCATGGTTCAGGACCTATTTAAGTGGTAGTCGTCCATTTGCATACTTTTTTGTCCATTTTGCATTTTTCAAGCATGCTAATCAATGAAAATCAAATGAATGATGCACTGGCTAGTTATTAAAAACCTCGCGTTTTTAGGGGCCACTCAAAAGGATTTAGGGGTCATCAATTTATACCCATCCAAAGACTCTAGTTAAGGGGTACCCTATATGATATTGAAGTTACATAAATGCCCTTCTGGTAAAACCGTATAAAAACCAAATCAAAAAAAATTCTACTCATTTCAACTCTTCTTCTTCCAGTTTCATATCTTCCGATTGTGGAAGAAAAAAACTTTCCCTCGTTCAACCGAAACATCGCCGCGAATCGTAAAATCAAAACATCGTCGATTCGTTTATAAAACAATGGATAAGGGAAATGAAACCCACAGACCTAGAACCAAAAATGTTGCTCGGGGTATCGATCCAAAGATTGGGATTTTAGCAAGAAATAAAGAAATTCTTGCTGCAAATGAAGAAGAACGCGAAGAAGAAGTACCCGACAATGTAGTCGGTGGTGGCGATTCCGATAGTCAAACACTTCGTCAACTTCAAATGGCCCCAATTAGGTAAGAATCTATCATTTTTGGTGTTTATTTCTCTTTAATTCGACGAATCGAGAAAAAAAATTTCTAGGGTTTTCGGTTTTTTATCCAGATTCGGGCGATATTCATGCTTATTTACTTCCGAATGTAGTCGTGTTCTTCGTTTCTCAAGAACATCGACAGTATTCGGGAGATATATTTGTTGGTTATCTGCCGAATATTGTTGGCCATATCTTCCTGGATACAAACTGGTAATAATCGGTAGTTTGATGAATTTTTTGGCTTCCGAATATATTTAAGTAGACACACAGTATTCGGAAGTACACTCACTACCGAATATATATATTGAAAAAATCTCAAAATTTCTGATATAGGAAAAATCCCATTTTGGGGCCAGTATTTATTCGGAAGACAATATAATGTTTTATACCTCCGATTGTGTAAGATAAAATTTTAGAGTTTCTGAACTCCAGTTGATGAATATTCGGTTGTAAACATGTTTAGTTATATTCCGATTGTTTTTTATTCGGGTAAAATATGTGTCTTCTTACTTCCGAATTTGTTTATTCGGGTTATAGTTGTGTAATTTGTCTTCCGATTGTGTAGGATGAAAAATTTAGAGCTTCTGAACTCCAATTGATGCATTTTCGGTTGTAAATATGTTTAGTTAGCATTCGATTGTTTTGTATTCGGGAATAGTATGTGTCTTCTTACGTCCGAATGTGTACATTCGGGTTATATTTCCATACTTTGTCTTCCGATTGTATAGTTTGTAAATATTGTTCCTTTCTTTGTTGTTTAGAAAAAGTCGAGAAAGGAGGAAGAAAGTGACAGCTAGTGTTAGGAGGGAAAGGAGTGCCAAATAAAGCAGTCAACAAGGAGTGCAACCAAGTGCTGAACAAAGTGTAGAAAAACATGCAGTGAAAAAGGGGTGCAACCAAGTGTTGAACAAGCCGCTCAACAAAGTGCAGAACCAAGTGTTGAACCAGTTGATCCAGTGCCCAGAGTAGAAGAAGAAGGACAACCAAGTGGTACCCAAAAAGCCAAAAAAGGAAAAGATGGTGTAAAGAAGGATATTGCTAAGAAAGCATCACATCTTTTCCCTCAGCACTTGAAGAAGAAGGGTATTCCAGCAGGCACAATCCTTGGGCTACCGGCGGATGGAGAAAAATTGCTATTTGGATACAAAGACTCATGGGCCAGAGAAATATACGAAACCGAGGTAATAAAATTACTATTTTTTATTAATGTATTGTCTATGTGTTATATCGTAATATTTGTATTAAGGATTTTTTTATGTACTTTAATAGGATCATCAAGATGCGGCCCGTCTACTCAAACCTACCGCCGCACCAACAAAAATGCTTGTGTGGCCTTTATCCGGTGAACGTGAAAGGTTCAAGTCAATTGTTGCCAACTCGGGGTTAGCTAATGCCGCCGAGAATTCATTGTTGGAACATGATCGTGTGGTCATTTCGGCGTTCGTGGAGAGAATGTATCCTGAGACCGATACTTTCCATATGTCGTTTGGGGAGATGACGATTACTCCAGATGATGTTATGCAGATTCTTAACCTTCCCGGCCAAGGCACAGCTGTGAAGTTTAACTACACAAAGCAGTTAAGTTGGGCACAACTTTATGCTCTAACTAAAAAGTGCTTAGGTTGGGATGAAGAGACAACAACAGTAGAGTTTAGGAGGCATGCAAGTTACAGAACAAGACAGATCAACATTACAGCTTTGATGAATATGTTCCGAGGCACCTTGGAGAAGGAAAAGAATGGAACGTTAACTGATGAGCAAGTGAACCACGCTGCCACCGCATATCTCATTTGTGTATTGGGATGTGTCATATTCCCCAATACTTCTGGCAACCGGATCGACACCAACCTTATACAACTTTTGGATCCTCTCCATGAAGTCGGTGACTATTCTTGGGGCACGGCATGCCTAGCATTCTTGATGGAAGAGTTGAGAAAGGCTTCGAGGCTAGGAACCTGCCAAGTTGCCGGGAACGTGGCTCTATTGCAGGTTTTTTATTTAACTCTATAACTCACTCTATAGTTATTCGGTAGACAATACATATGATGCATATCCATAACTCCAAATGACGCATATTCGGTAGGAAATGATCCATCTCTTTTTCCGAATGTTGGTTATTCGGTGGTTAGGTACTTACTTTGTTTTCCGATTATATACAATCGGAAATATTCTTTTGATATTAGAACCGAATATACAGGCCAGAAAAGCTATAGGTTACTGAACTCCAAATGACGCATATTCGGTAGGAAATGATCCATCTCTTTTTCCGAATGTTGGTTATTCGGTGGTTAGGTACTTACTTTGTTTTCCGATTATATACAATCGAAAATATTCTTTTGATATTAGAACCGAATATACATGCCAGAAAAACTATAGGTTACTGAACTCCAAATGACGCATATTCGGTAGGAAATGATCCATCTCTATTTCCGAATGTTTGGTATTCGGTGGATAGGTACTCAGTTTTATTTCCGATTATATATAATCGGAAATAATGTTTGGAAATTACTACCGAATATACACAATCTATTTACTAAAACTTGGTTTCTTATGTATATAAGCATAGATCTATGACCACTTCCCTATCCTGAAGTTGGCCGGAGAGAACCCGGGGTGGTGCAAAGGTACTCCTAGAGGAACAAAGTATATATTTGAAGACAACCGTTCTAGGACAAAAGAGCAGCAGTTGATTCGCATGAGGGAGATTTTGGACCAATTGAAGGCCTCGGACGTATGCTTTGATACATACAAGGAAGATCGAGCCAGTGGGCATATAAATGTTCGGTCAGACTTGTCCCTTTATTTTGGACCATTGTGGCACCCCACAAGATATGTGATGTATAACCCCTCTAGGGTGATGCGACAACACGGGTATATACAACAGCAACCTGTGGAGAAAATGGGGGATTACTACAAATTGGAGTTGGAGTTGTGCTCTTCTAGTGGTGATAATCTCACGATTGTTCACACGGGCCCACCTACTGTTCTTGATAACTGGGATAAGAGGAATGACTTCATTATCGACACTGGTAGACGAACCACCCGAGGTGATGAAAATTCTCCAGACTATATGAGTTGGTATAACAAGGTATCACATCCTTTGGTTATCCGTGAAATCAAATCCAACACTACTGCGGCGGGTTCAAGTTATAATTGTATCATCAAAGACAAACCAGCTGGTTATGATAGACTAGTGCGTGTTCTTATATTTTTTTTCATTTTATATTATTCCTATAAATCTTAGGTAATTACCGTTTGATGTTATGTCATTACGTATAAAAAACAGGTGAATAGGTTCAAGCGTGTTTCCAAAATGTTAATTGCATGCCTGAAGAGCGGAGATCCCATGCCAGCTGAGAAGATCAAAGAGGCTAGAGATCTAGTTGATAATATGGATAACGAAGATTATGCTGCCAGTTTGGGGAGAAAGTCACGAAGAGGCATCAGCCCAAGGTGGCAGTATCAAAGACGGGTAAACGAACTCGATCTTCATCGAGCGCTGAAGCTGCTCCAACTGAAGGTGCTCAAACCCGTGGTCGTGCAGGACTGGGAGGTAGTCACGGTCGTAAAGTAAAGAAGAGCAGATAAATAACAATGATTTGTGTTGTACATTCGGAAGTTTGGGTAACTAAGTTAGACAAGTTCAAATGACAATGATTTGTGTGGTACATTCGAAAATTTTGGTAACTAAGTTAACTTCCGATTATTTGAAGTTCAAAATTTGAAAAGTATCAGTTTTTTCCAAATTCTGATTTTTGGCCCATCGTACATTCGGAACTTTACAAAAAAAATTATCCTCCGAATATTACAAGTTCAAAATAAACCATGCCATGGATCTAGGTGGTTCCAAGGGCCAATATAGAAGGTTAGACACCCCATATTCGGAAGTTTTGGTAACTAAGTTAACTTCCGATTATTTGAAGTTCAAAATTTGAAAAGTATCAGTTTTTCCCAAATTCTGATTTTTGGGCCATCGTACATTCGGAACTTTACAAAAAAAATTATCCTCCAAATATTACAAGTTCAAAACAAACCATGCCATGGCTTTAGGTGGTTCCAAGGGCCAATATAGAAGGTTAGACACCCCATATTCGGAAGTTTTGGTAACTGAGTTAACTTCCGATTATTTCAAGTTCAAAATTTGAAAAGTATCAGTTTTTCCCAAATTCTGATTTTTGGGCCATCGTACATTCGGGACTTTACAAAAAAAATTATCCTCCGAATATTACAAGTTCAAAACAAACCATGCCATGGCTCTAGGTGGTTCTAAGGGCCAATATAGAAGGTTAGACACCCCATATTCGAAAGTTTTGGTAACTGAGTTAACTTCCGATTATTTCAAGTTCAAAATTTGAAAAGTATCAGTTTTTCCCAAATTCTGATTTTTGGGCCATCGTACATTCGGAACTTTACAAAAAAAATTATCCTCCGAATATTACAAGTTCAAAACAAACCATGCCATGGCTCTAGGTGGTTCCAAGGGCCAATATAGAAGGTTAGACACCCCATATTCGGAAGTTTTGGTAACTGAGTTAACTTCCGCTTATTTCAAGTTCAAAATTTGAAAAGTATCAGTTTTTCCCAAATTCTGATTTTTGGGTCATCGTTCATTCGGAACTTTACAAAAAAAATTATCCTCCGAATATTACAAGTTCAAAACAAACCATGCCATGGCTCTAGGTGGTTCCAAGGGCCAATATAGAAGGTTAGACACCCCATATTCGGAAGTTTTGGTAACTGAGTTAACTTCCGATTATTTCAAGTTCAAAATTTGAAAAGTATCAGTTTTTCCCAAATTCTGATTTTTGGGCCATCTTACATTCAGAACTTTACAAAAAAAATTATCCTCCGAATATTACAAGTTCAAAACAAACCATGCCATGTCTCTAGGTGGTTCCAAGGGCCAATATAGAAGGTTAGACACCCCATATTCGGAAGTTTTGGTAACTGAGTTAACTTCCGATTATTTCAAGTTCAAAATTTGAAAAGTATCAGTTTTTCCCAAATTCTGATTTTTGGGCCATCGTACATTCAGAACTTTACAAAAAAAATTATCCTCCGAATATTACAAGTTCAAAACAAACCATGCCATGGCTCTAGGTGGTTCCAAGGGCCAATATAGAAGGTTAGACACCCCATATTCGGAAGTTTTGGTAACTGAGTTAACTTCCGATTATTTCAAGTTCAAAATTTGAAAAGTATCAGTTTTTCCCAAATTCTGATTTTTGGGCCATCGTACATTCGGGACTTTACAAAAAAAATAGTCCTCCGAATATTACAAGTTCAAAACAAACCATGCCATGGCTCTAGGTGGTTCCAAGGGCCAATATAGAAGGTTAGACACCCCATATTCGGAAGTTTTGGTAACTGAGTTAACTTCCGATTATTTGAAGTTCAAAATTTGAAAAGTATCAGTTTTTCCCAAATTCTGATTTTTGGGCCATCGTACATTCGGGACTTTACAAAAAAAATTGTCCTCCGAATATTACAAGTTCAAAACAAACCATGCCATGGCTCTAGGTGGTTCCAAGGGCCAATATAGAAGGTTAGACACCCCATATTCGGAAGTTTTGGTAACTGAGTTAACTTCCGATTATTTGAAGTTCAAAATTTGAAAAGTATCAGTTTTTCCCAAATTCTGATTTTTGGGCCATCGTACATTCAGAACTTTACAAAAACAATTATCCTCCGAATATTACAAGTTCAAAACAAACCATGCCATGGCTCTAGGTGGTTCCAAGGGCCAATATAGAAGGTTAGACACCCCATATTCGGAAGTTTTGGTAACTGAGTTAACTTCCGATTATTTGAAGTTCAAAATTTGAAAAGTATCAGTTTTTCCCAAATTCTGATTTTTGGGCCATCGTACATTCGGAACTTTACAAAAACAATTATCCTCCAAATATTACAAGTTCAAAACAAACCATGCCATGGCTCTAGGTGGTTCCAAGGGCCAATATAGAAGGTTAGACACTCTATATTCAAAAGTTTTGGTAACTGAGTTAACTTCCGATTATTTGAAGTTCAAAATTTGAAAAGTATCAGTTTTTCCCAAATTCTGATTTTTGGGCCATCGTACATTCGGGACTTTACAAAAAAAATTGTCTTCCGAATGTTTTATTCGGAGGGAATACGTGTATCGTTAGCAACCGATTGTAGTGCATCATTGATACGAAACCTCAACGGCCATATTTTCAGAAACCTCAACGGCCATATTTTCAAAAATTAGAGCCGTTGGAACTCTAATCTATATAAGGAGGGTAACCCCTCTCAGTTATTATTGAGTAAAAAATCAGAATGAAAAACCTTTTCAATGGCAAGTCCATCATCAATCGACAACATACTTCGAAGATGCAAGCGAACAACTACATCAGTTGCAACAATGGAAGAAGAAATACAAAAAAGGAACAAACAACCCAAAAAAATTAAACCATCGTTAGTGGCAACGAAGGAGGAGGAAGAGGAAATCAAGGCTAAGAAGCGAGGTGAAGAACAATTCCATCATAGAGAAAGATTAAAACAAGTTGAGGAAGAGACCGAATGGATACAAAATTATTACATTGTGAAAGATCTACCCAAAGAACAACAGGACGATCGTATATTTTGGATTAACGTTTCATTGGGTCCTTTTGTTGGTAAGTACAAGAAGCCACGCCAAAATTATGAACCATACCATGTTTCTTCAAGGGTGCACCATGTTATAAAATTGTGCACCGAGTACAACCGTATTCTTGCTAAGCACAGAGACGACAGGTTTGCGGCACAAGATGCTTATTCCAAGTGGAGAGGAGAGTCGTTTCTACATTTCGACTCCTTCTTACTTCCAAATGTCTAAACGTGCATAAAACAAAACAAATCTAATAAGCATAACCATTTAACATATAAATTTTGAAAAAAAAGAAAAGTAGTAATGAGTATACCAAATCGTTTGCATAGTATAGGGAAGTGTCGAGCCTCAAATAGAAATCATCAACAAACTCTTCAACGACCTGCATATGAAAGCAACAAATTATTATACAATAATCAGAGGTTATTAAATAAGTAAAACTCCCGAATATACTATATTCGGAATCCTATCGGTTACCCCAAACACCCGATTTATGCAAATGAATGTACACAGTTTACTGAGTGCAAAAAATGATATAATCGGAAGCTAAAATATATAGTAAAACAGCCGAATATAAATAACCGGGAGATAACTTTAATCGATAAACATCCGATTTTCAAGTTTTCGAAAATTTTATTTTGAGGCCGTTGTTATATTCGGCAGTCAAATAATGTTAAACTATTACCGATTGTAAAGGATAAGAATACTGAGTTTTGAAACTTTTTGGGGAATTCGTTTTTGGGGCCATTCGGGGGTAAATAACTCTACATAACTACCGAATGAAGATTTTTTTGGAAAACCAGTTTGGGGTTTTTTCTCATATTCGGCAGTAAACTACTATCTTGGAACTACCGAATATACATATTTGGTACTCAGTGTGTTATATTCGTAAGTTTATTCGAGAAATTATCTACCGAATCTGGGTAGTTCATGGCATTCAATGCATGCAATAATCGGTTTTTCTTGTTTACAAAAGCACACAAACGCATGCAAATCGGGTATTTGAGTTTCTTAACACAATACCTGTGTTTTACATGCATCGTTAGCTTCAATATCAGGCGATTCTCCATTTTCTTCCATGAAAGGGTCGTCTAGGTTTTCCTCTCCACAAAAGTTTGGATCATTCAACATATACCCCAAATCGTCTTCTCTAAACGGTTGTGAACCCTCAACATTTTGTTCTTCGCCATGATTCTCACCTTCTTCTTCATATCCATCCATTTTTGTAGTGATAAAATGGGTTTTCCCTTTTTTCCTTCACCTTCTTCTCTATAACTCTAACAACTCAAAAATGAAAAAGAAATGGAAAAAATGAAACAGAAATCATTCTAATACTGCACCGACTACAATCGGAAGTCTGGGTAATATTTTGGCTTCCGATTGCAATCGGAGGATAAAAATGTTATCATATTCTCCGAATATATAAGGATAATTTTGCCATTACGAATTACGCGAGATAAGGGTTGGCTACATTTTCTCTTTGGATGACCTTTTTTGTTTTATTGTTGGCCCCTAAATTTTTTTGAGTGACCCCTAAAAACGCGAGGATTAAAAAGATATGGTGCTCATCCAATTTGAGCTAAAAGCTGAGCAATGCCATTAAATATGGGAAGTGATTCTAAAACATGACCACCACCTTCCCTTTGGTTTAGTGTGTAACGGGCCTAAACTACCAGCCATCTATACCCTATTGCCGTATCCCTTAATTTGTCGGTAGACAAAGCTGTACGTAGCCTTTCGACGAGTTACGATTAAAGCAGATTTTAATTTTTGCTATAAAATTTTTGCCTGCCGGTAAGTAATAGAATCCAAAACTAAAAAGAAGAAATTATTGGTTAGAAACTTCGAGCATAAAACGAACACAAGAAAACAAAGGATTGAGATTTTGTTTCATGTAATATATCCATATTATATGATCGGTCATGTTGTCCTTGATATTTGGAGTGCAATCGTTCAATGCAGCTTTTCTTTCTAGGCCATTCATACCCTCAATAATAATTTTGGAGTATGTCTACACAACTTCCATGGGCCGTCTCATTTTTGTTTTAAGTTCTCTTTTCAACCGGCTTTAGTTATTATCACCGGCTTTCTTAGAGGCAGCTGCACTTTTTCGGAGCAATAGTGATTATTATCGGAAAGACCATGGATCTTTTTGGATCCGCGACAAGACTCCCAAGTCAATACTTGATTTGAGTTTATCTGCTTGAACTCTACTACACCTCTGTTGCCCGAATGAATGGAGGGAGGGAGGGAGAGGGATCCAATACAACACCCTACCCCAACACATTAAATAGGTATTTTGGGATCTTGCTTTTGTTTTTAGGTACCACGAGGTTCTTTGCTGTGGAGGCAACAAGCTCATGAATGTGGATTTGACGTTTTGTGTTTGGAATTACTACTAATAGTAGCAACCACAAACCCCATTGGTTTTACTTCGACACTGTTTTCAGCTCAACAAAATTTCTGACTTGTGTATTAGGGTATTAACTACAGTTGGATATATATATATATATATAATGTGGCCCAACTTTTGCAACTGTGATATTTTCTAGATCACCAAATTGCATCAGTAATAACAATAACAGTTATTGGGCTAATCATCGCGTTCTTATATATACATATCCCGGTCATGATACTGATTTAGAAACAGACGATTATTAGATTTACCAACTACACTATTAAATCCTGTCCTGGTATTACTCGTTTCTTCATTTGGGAATAAACAATGTAAACAAACTTATAATATAACAAACTTATTTTTCCTTTGTGGATCGGAAAAAAAAAATAAAAAATATAACACGAAAACAGTTAGCTCATTCTTTTATTTTTGGAAAGAAAATTTGTTGACCATCTTCGTTGTTTCGCTAATTCATTCATTTAAGATTCAACTACCAACAATCAGTGAGATTTGCAGTAAAAAAATAAAAAAACACATGCAATAATATATTGCATGCAAATTTTGTATTTTAAAAGAAGTATGTATGAATGTCGTATTGTCTAGTGGAGTAGTGGGTTGGGGAAAGGGGTAACAAATAGAGCAAAAATTATAGAACCAGAGAGAAACATGATATTGTTTTATATTTTTAGGGGAAAATAAAAGGTGAGAGCATTCAAATTCAACGGTGTGAGTTATAAACAGTGTTCGGGACCAATAAGTTGGGGTCTTTAGTGTCTAATTAGGTATTGAAATGGTTCTATCGTCCATGCACTTTATAGTTTGATCATGACATATCATAAAGACTCTTGCAACCTTCAATTTATGTGACCCTGATGGTCAGCTTTTCAAATGCCACGTTTCATTCGCAGGGTCATCCTAACTTGACATGGTTTAAATGCTAGTTTTTCTTTTCTTTCCTTTTTTTAATCTCAAAATCTAAAATATCTAATGATTTTTTTTTTTCTTTTCCCTTTTTTGAAGCAATATCTAATGGATTGAACAAATATCTAATGGATTGAACAAGTCGAGGTTCAATAAATTCACCAAAATTTAAACTCACTTTGAAATTTATAAATTTGTGGCCGTGCACGAGTTAGAGCAACTCCAATGAGCGCCATCAAGTTTGTTGGTTTACTTGTCCTGATGGATAGACAAACTGAGTTTTGTGTAGTCGCGAAAATATTCCACGCGACAAATTAAGATGAGCGGGTTATTATGGGACGGTCGTTCCATACCAATTCAATCGTTTCTTGAATTTTTCCACTATAAATATTTTTCTTGAAATATTTCATGGTTATTTTTCTTTTTTATGAAGCTAAACTTGAGCTTGCTGCAAATAATATGTGTAGTAATTTAAAAAAAATAAATTGAAATCGGTAAAAAGGAAAGAGTTGTGCAAGTTTTAGAAGATAATCCAGGAAAATGCTAAAAGGCAAAGAAAAGCTCCAGTTTCGAAAGTTAACAACCGAAGTTTCAAAAACGAAGGCGAAATAGTTCACGATAGCGCTGAATGGAAGATACGTCAAATGAAACCAGGAGGCCAAAGATTGTATTAGATTTTTTATTGATGTCAATATTTACATTTATTATTGTCTAAGTTTATATCTTGCAAAAGAAATGACAATAATATTAATTAATGAAAATATTAAGCGATACTTATTACATTTAGACTTGCATATAAAGTAACTTGATTTCATAACGACAAAAATAACATTAAACTATATCAAATCCAGGGACATAAATTAACCTTATAGAGATCATAGCATTCAAAATGCTTAAACTTTCTTCTGTTTTCTTCAATAAATTGGGCTTGAACTAGTTTTCTGAAAAACAGATAAACAACAAGTTAATATGATTTTAATTCAACTACGATGCAGTTGCTCAATGAGGACAAAGGTATTAAGATACTCACTAGTTCTTCGTTGGACAATCCAAAATTATCACGGTGAACCATCCACAAAACTTCTGTATAACGTCTGACATCCTTATTGTTGAATGAAAATCTTATTCTTCCATAGTAAAGAGAGAGAGAGCCCTTCTGGTGCAGTACAGATGTGATTGAGATCGATTATATTTAAGGACGTGGAAATAAGTTGTGTAAAGAAAAGGTTTGTCGTGAGTTTCCTGCCATTCATTTAGAAGCTATTTGGATCACCTCTGCTTTAGTTATACCGTTAAATTTCTCGATCAACTTCCCTTACATTAGAACGGAATCGCTAAATGCATGATAATGTGAGATGAGATAACTACTATATTATAACGGTCATATTTTTCCTTTTGTTAATCATACATTGCAACCAATATTTTTCAAACACAACCGAAAATGTTCTCAACCAACACCATGTTTTCTAAAGACAAGGATAAACAAATTGTACGTGTGGTAGCAAAAGAGGTCTGTCCATTATGTTTCATGGATGACTATAGTATGATGTACCGCCTTTGGATGAATTCAAAGCGTCCACATGTAGGTTGTTCAGCTAACAGAATGGTCACTGAATCACAACCAGAAAAGCTCAGGTATTTGCAATGTCAAGATGCTAATTGTCGTTAAGAACCACGAATGCTAGCTGATATTATAAAGGAGCAATAAGATGAAAAGGTAGCAGCATCGTGGAAAACCGGAAACTCAAAGCTATTTTAAAGAAGCCACAACACGAGCACTGCGGAGAAGCAACATCATGGAAAAACATGAAACTTAAAGTCATATTGGAGAAGCCACATCAAGACCACTGCACATAAGTAAAGTTTACAAAATGGATGATTAGTGAATGCTCAAGTCCTGGTTGCAAATACTGTATACTATTGCACACTTAAACAAAAGAAGACACATTTGAAAATACTCCTGAAAATGTCTATCGTGTTTTAAGTTGGAGCGGACTGATTAAGTGGATGAACTGATTCCAACATCGTTATTTTGTCATGTGCTTAACTGACGGAAATGTCTTTGTATTTGTACCATCTGTTTACTAGCATAACCAATTTGAGCATTTCTTTGTTGAATCAAAGTATATTAAATTAAATAAAATTACATTAGACTCAATTACAACTAAACCATAAAAGCGAAGTAATTAACATCCTCATTTGTGGAGCGGCTTGTGGAGCATCTAGAAGGCAGAAGGCGTTAAACCTGTGAAGCTCTCTAAGGATGATGTAACATTCTAAAATCTGAAAAGGTCTTTCGTTAGTTTGCTACCATATCGCTACAGCTCTTTGGATCACTTCTGCTTCAGTTTCACCGTTAAGCCTATTTCGGTTATTCTGCATTAGCGTACCTAGAGTGGTTGAGAACACGACAAATTGATTGAAAACAAGCACACAATCCATGGGAATCACGGTTTCTCAGATTCCCTGTGTCTGCAGCGAACATTGCAAAAAAATTGTTTCAAAAATGTCATTTGCGAAAAATTCGTAACACTATGGATATTTTCTCTTGTTTGAAAAACATAAGCTAAGCAAAATGCTAAATCTTCTTCCTGAGTAAACTTAGGACCACAAACTTTGATAGACTTTTTTTTGTGGATTTTCTTCCGAAAGATTTTGAGAATGAAAGATGAAGACTAAAGTGAAATTATAAGAAGGTGTGGGTGTAGAAGGTGTGGTTTTGAATTTGAAAATGGTTGTATTTATAGAGAGTGGAATTAGAGCATTGGATAAAAATAGCCGTTGTCGGCTCAATCAAAGACGAGTGTCTCATTATGAGACGAGTGTCTCATTATGAGACGAGACTCAGCTAAGTATAGGCCGACGACCTACGTTAACGTGCTCGTCTCAACTTGAGACTCGATGGACAAACCCTTTTATTTGAGGGTTTGTCCATCCATTTTACTTGTTTTCCAGTCCCACCGTGAGTGTAAAATGTGAAAATCTGTTACTTTGCCAGTCCCGTTGGACTTGCTCTTAGATATATTAAAGATGAGCAAGTTATTTTATTATCTTTGGGTCTTTTGACACGTTTATTCAATATTTAGATGATTTTGGTCTCAGTATTAGAGCGATTCTTTCTTCACTTTATTTGTGATTTGTTCAATCTTTAATGGTTGGTTTTATGACATGTAATTCCAGATTCAAGAACATCAACGATTTAACACAGCAGTGCATCTGGATTTTTCGTTTATATATACCAGCTTACAGGGTTAATATATATATATATATATATATATATATATATATATATGTATATATATTTAGCATTTCTTACTAATAAAAAAATAAACATTCAGAATGGTCAGACCTGATTTCAGATTATACCGTTATTTCTCTCTATTTATCATACATGAATCGGATACCTTTGCAGGTTTTTGATTTTCTTGTGTTTTGATTATTTTTTCCTTGTAAACAATTATATAATCACCTTTTTGGATTAGATGAGATCTGATCGGAATGTTCATCAAAAATAAAAAAAAAAGAATAAGTTGATTGGATTATTCAACATTTATGTGAAATTATTAGAGTGATTCTAGGTTTACTGAGAGTCCTCGCGAAAATCTCACTACGAGAGAATCTAATGGTGGATTTGGCAGTAATTCTACCATCGGCATAAGAAACATTTAAAATAGCCACCACCCTTTATATCTCACAGTGAGATTTTCGCGAGAATCACTCTGTCAACCTAGCAGTTTATATTATTATGCATGTCAATCTAATCCTATTTTTATCCAATTACAAATAATATGATCTAATCACAATATATTATAATAAATAAATAAAATGATATCAGATAATATTACATATACATTTGACTGACGGTGCCCATGGTACGGGTCAGCTCAGTTTTTGAGTGAATCAGAACGGAAACTACTCGGTTTCATTGAATCATAAAAGAAAATTATCGTTTTCCATATTTGATTCGTTCGGTTTAGAAACGTTCGACAATGATAAACTACTAATACACCAATACTCGAAATATTATTTTTATAACAGTTGTACGTTGTTTTTTCTTTAATAAACAAGAAATTATGTCAAGATCAATAAAGTAATGTTGGGAAAGGTCGTCGAGAAGAAGAAGGTAAATCAATTCTAGGATTAGCGATAAAAGTTATGTCTATAATAAATCGAGTCATGTCTATGCCCTTCATTGATGAGTTTAAACCGATAATGTCGGACCGCTTTTCGGGATAAGCCATAGCCGAACCATGAATAATCTAAAACCATTAAATTATTATAAAATTAGTGGTTCGGTTCATTTTTTTTTGATTCGTTGTTTTTGAGGTTTTATCCATCCATGTGCAGCCGTACTTTTGAAAATAAAATCATACTTTAAAGTGTATTTTTATATATTTACAAAAATGTCACTCCCTTTTTAAATTAAGAAAATAGATTTAAGTTATTTATATCTTTCAAAATACAAATTGATTTTTTTTTTAAATTTATATATATATATATATTTGAAAAGCTCCTTAAAAAATCTATGTAATGTAGTTTGATTCTCATATTTTATGAGTTCTCAATCATTATCTACACATTGTAGTATTGGCTTACTTAGTTATATGTGTGTGATAAATTGGTCAATGCATTTTACTTTTACTTTTACTAAAAAAAAAAAAAAAAAAAAAACCTCTCATGTGTTTATTGGAAAACTAATCAAAGTGTTGATACTTGACATAATTAAGAGTTTCGTTCTGTTGGAAAATTGGGCTGAATTGGAGGATGAATATGTATACAAGAATGTCATTCTTCTAACTTCGAAGCTTTGTATAGTTTATTTTTAAAAAGTAGTTCGAACTTTCCTAATAAATTGACAAGTACAATAAATCAATAGATCAATACCTTTGGGGAATAATAAATCTTTAACAACATAATCAGATTCAAAGATTATACTCCATTCTTTAGATCAAAAATATATAATGAAACCATGGTAGCTGGGTTGTGGGCAACCTGACAAAACATGCCGAGGGGTTGATGGAGCGACACTCCTTGGCGGGTGCAGCTCCACATCCCGGAAACATTGTACATATGTTTAAACCTTAATTCAAATATCAATGTAAAATTCGGTTATGTTGTTAGGGCTTCATCGAACATCGAAGTCTGAAAAGCAACATTCCTGTTAACTAGTATTTTCATCTTCTTAAAATTTCCGACATGCCCTTATTTATCATGTCTGAATAACTCTAACATTAATCTTAGTATTAGAATTTGACATGACCAGTTCCATCTGTAGTACAACTTGGCTTTTTTCTTAAAATCTCAACACATCTGATTTAAATGTGTTTAGCTCTAATTAACTTTCGAAGTGTCAATTTTCTCAATTGAGTAGTCACATAAGAAATGTAATAATTCGCATTTATAAGAAAATTTTGTAAATTAACTGAAAATAATACATGAACTAACATATTTGAATGATAGTACTTTGTTATCAATTCCATCAAAAACCCAATTGAGATGTCCCAACAGAGTGACACGCCATAAACATAGTACAAAATTCTTTCAAATGTTCACACTTCACATGTAACTATCCTCAGCATACATATCTCATTAAGAGTTGTTGAAAATTTGAAATGAAACGCCGTCCCTCACAGCCTTGATAACAGTTGCAACGGGTATACCGACCGACGATCTTGTTCACAGGGACAAATATACCGAAACAGTATATAGCTGTGATCGGAAGGGATTATACTAAATCCGTGAAAGTTAAAAGGAAGAGACACGAAGGAAAGGAGATAAAAGTAAATAAGAAAAAGTAAAGGACAGAGGGAGGGGGTGACCCACTCATGATGATGACCCCATGGTCATGATCATCATCATCGTCCCCATTTGATATGATATTATTATACAACCCGGAAATACAGGGGGAGTTTTGAGTTTTCACTCTCTCTCATCGATCCATCAACAAAAAAAAAAAAGTCTGTCTTCTTCTACTTTATCTTTTACTTCTTCTTCTTTTTTTATTTAATGTGGGACAAGCATTATTAATTATTATTACTGGTCTCTCTAGAGTGACTAACTAGCTAGACTGTCTAGTCTCGTCTCTTCATATTTTTCTCTCTGGTAATAAATTCTGACACATAAAATTGCCCCAGCCAGCAGCAACTGCTACAGTCCCCTCATCTCCTCCTCTCCCCCTAAGCATCAGCTGCAACGCCACCAGTATAGCTGCAGTATGACCAGATAGTAGACAGACAGACTCAGGCCACCACCATCTTCTACTTCTTCTACATAGTTGGGATATACATACAACTAGCTAGGAACCAATTCTAAACCACACCAACAAGAATCCCCCCACATACAAAGGGATAGAGATAGAGATATTGACAGTGAGTGACTGTGAGAGAGAGAACCTTTTTGGGGAAGGCTTAAAGAGCGAGAAACGAAAGAGACTATTACAAGAACAGAAACAGCAGCAGCAGCAGCCCAGAAGTACGGGCGGTGCGCATGGGATAAAGAGAGAAAGAGACGGTCTCTCTATTTTTTAAAGTTTTGACTCATCTTGTTTTAGAAACGTTGAGGCTGCAAAACCTAAGCAAGAGTTTCTTGTTTTACTCTATCCATCAACACTACTTCTTTGGTAATGCAGAGATTCTTCTTCCTATAAACATTCTATACCCATTTCTCTTCATATTTCACTGTTATTTATCCTACTCATTGTTATTACTTAGATTAATTCTCATCTCATCAAGGATACTTCATAGTTCTTTTAGTTGTTTGGTTTTGAATATGGGAGGATTAATTGATCTCAACAATATCCTTACCGAGGATGAAGATGATGATACTACTACAACTACATTACTTTTGTCTTCTTCATCACCTTCATCAACTACAACGCCACCACCTTCTGTTTGTTTAGAGCTATGGCATGCTTGTGCTGGACCTCACATTTCTCTTCCAAAGAAGAATAGTCTTGTTGTTTACTTACCTCAAGGCCATTTAGAGCATATTTCTCAAATCCCACCTTCTCTTGTTTATGATTTACCTCCTCATGTCTTCTGCCGGGTTGTTGATGTTGCTCTTCGTGTAAGTTCCTCTATCTCACGCCTCATTTTGTTGTAGATAATTTTGTTAATTAATAATAATCATGGAGATTGTTTATTTATTCAACAGGCTGAGCTTACCACTGATGAAGTCTATGCCCAAGTTTCCTTGATTCCTGATAGTGAGGTAATAATAATCATCTTTCTTACTGGCTTTGTGTTTCTCATACTGTTATGATCTTGGGTTGATGATTTTTGTTTATAACAACATTGAATTTGTGGTATGAAAATCAGGTTGAGCAGAAATTGAAAGGAAATCAGATGGAAGAGAATATGGTATTCATTGATGAAGAGGAAATTGAGGGTGCAGGTGGTTTAAGTAACAATAAATCAAGCAGTATTAGTAGTACTACCACACCCCACATGTTCTGTAAAACCCTTACTGCTTCTGATACAAGCACCCATGGTGGTTTTTCTGTCCCTCGTCGTGCTGCTGAAGATTGTTTCCCTCCTCTGGTAGGTTTTCAGCAAATGCTCTAAATTTGCTTAATTTTTTGAAGTTGTTTTGTTCCATTTGGAGTTCTGTTTTACATTCTTAGGATGTAATTTAATGGATTACTAAATGTGGTTCATACAATGAAACAAATTATTTTAATTGATATTTTTTTGGTGAATGTTGAATTTGTAGGACTATAAACAGCAAAGACCTTCACAAGAGCTTGTTGCAAAGGATTTACATGGTATGGTGTGGAAATTTCGACACATCTACAGGGGTATGTATGTTCAATGGTACAGAAGTCTTACAAATCCTACCTTAGTTGCAATGTGTTCAGGAGATTGAAAGTTCTGCTTAAACATTTTTAATGAGTTTTTACTCTCTCTTGCAGGTCAGCCTCGAAGGCATTTACTTACAACTGGATGGAGTGCCTTCGTTAACAATAAGAAGCTTGTTTCTGGGGATGCTGTGCTCTTTCTTAGGTATATACATTGTTGTAGTCTTATCATCTTAGCTTAAAATATGATTTTTCAAACACTAGAGGTTGTTGGTATCTTCTTTCGGTGACTTACTGTGTGATTCTTCGACCAGGGGCGAAGATGGAGAACTGAGGCTGGGTGTCCGGAGGGCAACTCAGTACAAAAGTGGCGGCTCGTTCTCAGTTTTTGGCAGCCAGACCTGTAACACTAGCACACTCACATCTGTGGCTAAAGCTGTAGCTGCAAAGACTCTATTTCACATTAATTATACACCAAGGTAACTAGGTGTTCCGATTTGAGTTGCTATTGTTGGTGGTATTATTGTATGATGTTAGGATTGAGGTTTATTCACTTGTCGATTTTGTCTCTGCCGGGAAAAATATACCATCATTGTATCACCAATTTCACCATAGATTTGAATTACATTTTCAGAATGTTGAAACTTTTGAACTACATTTAATTCTGTAGCATGTCTGGAAAAAGGAAAAAAAGATGCTAGCAAGTATAATGTGTTTAACAAACGAGTCAAATGGCAGTGCACCTGAGTTTGAATATTCATTTGCAGGGTTAGCCCGTCAGAGTTTCTAATTCCTTTCCAGAAGTTCTTAAAGGGGTTCGGTCTTTCGTTATCTATTGGAATGAGATTTAAGATGCGATTTGAAACTGAAGATTCGACAGAGCAAAGGTTTGACAAGCTTTTTGCACTTCACAAAATGCATCTTTCCTGAAGGAAAAGACTATCTAAATTACTTGCATTCTGCAGATGCACTGGAATGATTGCTGGGATTAGTGAAATGGATCCTGTTAGATGGCCCGGTTCAAAATGGAGATGCCTGTTGGTATGTTTTCTTGTAATATTTTTTGAGGCTCTTCATTTGCTGCATTTAGTAAGGATCTATGCATTATCCTCGAATTTCTATCATCTTCTTGCGATAGCTTATACTCATATATGTCCCTGCAATGTGGCATGTCTCAATCGTTGAAGATTCTTCCGCTAAATGTTTTAACTCATTAACAGGTAAGATGGGATGATAATGTGGAGATGACTCGGCAAAATAGAGTTTCTCCGTGGGAGATTGAGCCATCTAGTTCATTTTCAGGGTCAGGAAATTTGTCACCGCCTGGTGCTAAGAGAGCCAAGATTCGTTTGCCAGCACAAATAGCAGATTTTCCTGCTCCTAGTAAGTGCGGAATGACAAGTAGCTTCAAATGGACGTTATTAAAGAATATTTGCAATCTTTTCTATTTCAAGCCAAGTAATCTATTTGGTTATTTCTTTTTGTTACAGATGGGGGTGGATATTTGGACTTTGGGGAATCTTTTAGGTTCCAGAAGGTCTTGCAAGGTCAAGAAATTTTGGGTTTGAACCCTTCTTACGATGGTTATGATGTGCAGAATCATCAACCATTCGGTATCAGGAGGTGTGACCCTGGTTCAAACAGTAATGGGATGGCTGGAATACTAAATGGCGTCAAGGTACTTTCAGGAACCTCTGATATTCCCAACAAAGGCGGCTTTGGAGAATCTGCCCGATTCCCGAAGGTCTTGCAAGGTCAAGAATTATATTCAAAAGCACCACAAATGAGGGGCTTAGTGGATAACAGATCTCGTGATAGTGGTGAGTTTGGATATTTGGATGGGGTTCACAGGTCCACCAATGGTAGTGCGTGGCCAGCAATGTTGCATGGCTACAGTGATGTGCAAACCAGAGCACCATCAGTAAAGGTGTCGTCTCCATCATCGGTCCTAATGTTTCAACAAGCAAGTACTCGGGCTGCAAATCCTGGCCATGCTTATGCCTTCAATAATAATCATGAGAAGGGCAAGTTTCCTAGTTTATTTGATTATCTTGAGCCTTAGTATACCAAACTAATGTCATAATTATCTTATACATGTTGGTTTTTATACCACAGAAGACTCGGCGTCCATGTTTGCTCCAGAACTGTGGAAAGAACATCAACTAATGAATTTTATGCATCCACCTACCTCCTTCGTGAATCGAGCAGGATTGATGGGTGAACGAGGTTTGGCTACCAGTAGAAATGGTTGCAGACTCTTTGGGTTTCCCTTGACTGAGGAAACTCATGTGGCAAATGAAGAGGATTTCAGCACTACTCCAATTACATCTCCATCTTCAAATGAGAACTTGAACCCAGACATCCCTTATGTAGCGTGTACTGAAAATTATTTGGATCCTACCAGCTCGGCAAAAGCATTTGGACAAAGATGCACCAAAGTAGGTGAATCTTTACATAGCAAACACCCTTGCTCGGAATAAGATCCTTACTTGTAAAATTCTTTGCTAAGTTATATAGCTTTTTGTTATGAGATAGATACTACAGGTTCACAAGCAAGGGAGTGTTGCAGGCAGGGCAATTGATCTCACCAAGCTTGAGGGATACCCTGATCTGATATCTGAGTTGGAGCGGCTTTTCAATATGGAAGGTCTTTTGAACGACCCGAAAAAAGGATGGCAAGTTGTTTACACTGATCAAGAAGATGAGATGATGCTAATTGGAGACGGTCCTTGGAAGTAAGTAACTTATCACATTATTATACACACTCCTCTACACTGTCATTTTTCACTTAGCCAAATCTTCAATGTTTACAGGGAATTCTGCAACATTGTATCGAAAATATTGATATACACCCGAAATCAGGAGGTGGTGGAGATGGATAATAATGGGAACAGTTCCGAAGGGGAAGCTGCTATCTTTAGTATACCTTGATGTTCTCTGGTTCCACATCTCCGTGGTTTAGTATATTCATTCCCTATTTGTATGTAAGATCCCTAATGCAAACCGTGGCATTATTTCCCTATTTGTATGTAAGATCCCTAATGCAAACCGTGGCATTGTTTGTTTCTTTTGTGATTGCTTTTAAATTGTACCAACAATGGAAGATTCTTGCTGCAAACTGTAGCATTGTTTTGTTTGTTGCTGCTTTACGAATTTACCAACATTATGTTCGTTTTGTTAATGTACTTTTGCCATTTATGGAAGGAGATTTGCTTTCAAACTTTTATTGAATGGAGCCTGCTCCCTGTATCCTGGAAAGAAACATTTTAGGCCAAGAAGTGAAACCTATTTGAACCAGCTAAAATTTCGTCCTTTTTCTGTTCAAATTCATTTGGCCATAACCAAGGAAGCTCCCTTAAAAAGTGGCCAAGCATTTTAGCCAATAAAAAAATTTCATTCCTCTTATTTAGGTACATGTTAGAAAATTATAAAAGTCTTGGTTGGATACTTTCGATATAAGGTAAAGGAAATAAGGAAGAAGAAAACCAGGAATTGTTTAAAATCTTCATGAGTACCAACGACAACAGCAGCAGCATGGACAAATCAACATTTCACGCAGCTATGCATCCATGGTTTGCTATGGGTCACCTAACTCCGTTTCTTCATCTCTCTAACAAATTAGCAGAGAAAGGTAACAAAGTTTCTTTCTTTTCTCCAAGAAAAACAATCACCAAATTGCAACCATCTAACTTGTATCCTAATCTCATAACCTTCTACCCTCTTGATGTTCCCCACGTCGATGGCCTTCCTCATGGCGCCGAGACCATGTCTGACGTTCACATCTCTATCTCTCACCTCCTAATCGCAGCTTATTATCTTCTGAAAGACCACGTTCAGTCCCTTCTTACTGATCTCAAGCCTAACGTCGTGTTTTATGATTTTGCGGAATGGATACCTTCATTTACAACTCCTCTTGGCATCAAATCCATTCACCATACCGTTGTTAGCGCAGCTTCAACCGCATACCTGCTGGTGCCTTCGCGTCAGCTTGACTCAGCCAGCATTGCGCGTTTGTCTCCCAACGGGGAAGACAAAACTAATACTGAAATCAAATTAATGGGTCCTCCTCCTGGTTTTCCACTTAATTCTCCTGTGATGCTTCATCGACACGAGGTTAAAACCATTACATCGTTCGCCACACGTAAGAACGAAGTCACAGGTTTGTCTTTCTACGAGCAAGTGACGAATTCACTGAAAGCATGTGATTACATTTCTATCAGAACGTGTAGAGAGATCGAGGGTCCTTACTGTGACTACATTGAGACTCAGTACGGGAAGCCAGTGCTGTTGACAGGTCCTGCACTGCCCGAGAAACTCACCAAACCTCTAGAAGAAAAATGGGCTAATTGGCTTGGTATGTTTAGTCCAGGATCGGTTCTTTACTGTGCATTTGGAAGTGAATGGGTGCTAAGAAAAGACCAGTTCCAAGAATTGCTTCTTGGTTTTGAACTCACGGAAATGCCTTTTTTCGTAGCATTGAAACCACCGGTCGGTTGTACCACGGTAGAAGAGGCATTACCAGATGGGTTCGAGGAAAGAGTTCGACAAAGAGGTGTGGTTCATGGAGGATGGGTTCAGCAACCACAAATACTGGCGCATCCTTCCGTTGGATGTTTTGTAACACATTGTGGTTTTGGGTCAATGTGGGAAGCCCTCATGAGCCATTGTCAGATTGTACTGATGCCACATTTAGGAGATCAGTTTATGAACACAAGAATATTAGCCGGGGATTTGAAGGTAGCACTGGAAGTGGAAAGGAGAGAAGAAGATGGTTGGTTTACTAAAGAGACTTTTAGTAGGTTAGTGAAAGGGGTAATGGATGAAACAAATCCAATCGGGATCGAGATTAGAGAAAATCACAACAAATTGCGAGAGACGCTGTCAAATACAGCTCTTGAAAATTCCTATACTGATAATTACATCAGTAAGATACATGATTTGGTGAAATGACGCAATATTGGAGCTATTTTTTTTTCTTTTTTCTCATTTTGTTGTGTTCTCATTTTCCCTCTCCTTCCAGTGGTGATCATGTAATAGAAGCATCAGTCAGCTAATGTATGGAGATATTGATGAAGTTACTTTTGTGCGGGATTCCATGAACATCATGCAAAGGCAGGAAAACATTGCGGCTGCTAATTTAGCTTTATTATGTAATAGATTAACCAGTCAGGAAGTCTTTGAGTGGTTAGATCGAAACTTGAGCCTGCAGGTCTGGGCTCTCAGGCAGAAACTCTGTTGATCTGTCCTTACGTTTTTTTTTTCCTATATAAAATAAGACATATAATGTAGAATATTGTATGATTATGCCCATCATTATATGAAAGGTAAAAAAGATCTATGCACCCAAGGAAGACCAGGATCCTATGTTTTTCCCATCCCAGTGCAAGAACCAAGCACAATTCTATGCTTTTTGCGAGAATATAAGTCTGTTTACCTTTCTCTCCAGCAGCTCATCTCAGTCTTGCACCCTATGCAAGGCAATGATTCTTATCTGTCCACCTTGATCTATAATAGTAATACTCCGCATCACTTATCAATTACTCACATGGTTTCAGTTAAAGATAGAAGATTCAATTCTTTCATCTGTCTTTGATCCTTTCTCATACAACTATTTCTCTAGTTTCTTAAAAAATCAATTTTTTGGACGATGGCGATTTCTTCGACTTATTGGCCAAATTCTATTTACTTATTTTCATTACATCAAGAATTTTGTTTCAGCAAAGTTCAAAGAGGAGCATGTTGATAGTACCACTAAATTTTTCTAGTGTAGTCATTACCATTGATTCACAACTAACTTCAACATGCTCTCCTAGTTTGGTGAACCTCATTGGCATCTCTATATCATCCATATCATCCTATTCCAAGTACACAAGGCACAAGCAACATGAAGTTATATTTTTTAAGCAACTTCTATGTGCTTTTGCGGATATGCATCTATAACACATACAATTATAAGGACACCTTAACTAAGAAACCGTATATACAGTGAAAAGGAAGAATATGAAGAAGAGGAATACCTTGTCTTCAATGCAAACTATGGAGCAACTGCAGTAAGATAACGATCATGTCACAAAATAGCAACTTACGTACCTCTGTATATCAGTGCCATCACTGCAGAGATTTTTTTTTATCTTCACCAGAACATGGTTAAGTATATATGTTTGCCAGATGAGTTCTGGAATGAATAAGTCAGATGTGTTCCCGGAGCGGCAGCTCTTTTGTAAAGGTTTGAAACATTGGAGTATCCTCATTTGGGAATATCTGTCCATGAACGAATCCGTTTGCAGACAGTCAACAGAACTATGTCACATTCTCATGCTCTAGCATGCGGGACTATTTTCCGCTGCCGAGCATGACCACTGTCCTCCCCTCCGCAATCTCTTCAAAAGCAAAAACAACTGAAGAGCGGGTAAAAAACGGGACCACTACTACAGAGATATGTGGAGAGATTTCCATTTGAACCTCTCGGATAGAGCTGGGAAGTAGAAAGTTGGTCAAAGAAATAAAATTGGTGCTAGAAAGTCTCTCTGACACTGATTTATATGTTTACCTGACATTACTTCATATATGTTCATATTTGTGTGGGCAACATCTTGTAGACTCTTCATTAAGTTAGCTACAACTCTGTTTGTTTTCCGAAAAGGAAGGCAACAGTCACCAAATTTTGAAGTAATTATATGGAAGATCCCATTACCCCACTCTAGGGGCATGATACTAGTAGTAGTACAGATTAAAACAGTCGACGCTTATCATCCCCACTCTTTGGGCATGAAAATTTTAGTATAGCTGCGTCTCTAACATAAGCAGCTTGCTTACTGCTAAGAATGAAGAGACTTGCCTTACTAATTTTGAGAAGCATGAGGTTGTCAAGCATGCATGAAGAAAACCAACTCATTTTATGATACCCTTCATTGTGACCAGAAACAATATTATGTTATGGCTAGAAATATTTTACAAACTAATAATCACAAAAAACAAGTGCCTACTTTAAACCTTGGTGCCAGAGTCTTAACCTGAACACTCTGTGAAGCCTGTGGAGGTAGCAGATGCTTAAGAAATTCCCCAGTGGCCGTGAAAGGTGACAGGTAGATATGTTGCTTTATTATTTTCACCAGTAAAATGAAAGAAAGAGATGATACAGAACCTGCACGACGAAGAAAGCTTGCTGCCACCAAAATCACCAGATATTCATCAGATAAGCAGTTCAAACGATCCGATTCTTGAAAAGGAACTCCACCTTCTCAAGAGAACTGGAACTTCTCCTTGCAGTAATCTGCATCAGGGCACCATCTACAAGAATGCGTTGCAAAACTCTTGCAATGTTCTTGGTGTCATCAATTCCAAGATGGTGTTTTCCAACCAATGGCATGTTGAGTTCTTTCATCATAGTTACCATTCCTGTGGCCTAAAATTCACAAGTAGATAAGTGAAGGTATATCAATCGAGTTTGTCTTTTTAGGTAAAGGAAGTCCCGCAGATCTAGTTTCAAGGGAACCAAACTTAAGTAAATTTCATTAATTTACACACCCTTCTCTTGTAAAAGTTGAGATATATGTCTTTCAAATTAATCCACTCCATGAAGTACGGGGGTAACTTCATACTTGAATCTTTGCACTGCTGAGGGACCTTTGTCTTCAAATCCCAATTTCCACTAATATCAACAAAAACTAGATGTTATTAAGTAAGATGAAAAGAATACCACAGAAATTAAAATCATAGTCCAAGAGTATCTGTAATGGATAACATTCTCGGTTTTGATATGCTTTCCAAAACCAATGAAGACAAGACCTCTTTGTATCATAGAAGAAGATACATATTTATCTACTAACCAAGTAACAAATGCAGCTCGATGTAGAGCTCCTCCATGTTCCGGCTCCCACAAATGATGATTGGTCATCCAAATTTCAAATTGTTGAATTACTTCTTCAAATGTGATTGCTGTATCGTGCCAGACACTGGAGATCAATGTTAGCTATACCCCCTCACATAGCTCTAAAATAATCAATTACTTTTCATTATCCATAATGTACTAACAAGGACACTCCTCTTTAGAGATTTTCTCGTGCCCGACACACAGACACAGTGCGTAAGTGTCAGATACAAACACTTCAGTGGGTACTTGCACATAACAATGTGAGATGTTGTGTGCGAGCACACTATATATGAACATAAGATATATCTAATACCTTGAATTCATATGCAGTACATTAAACATCTAGCAAAACAATTTTTAACCGCAGAATATAATACGTTATATCGGAGACAAGCAGATAGGTATGTGCACATATCTAGCTCACCACGTACTGACACATGTAACCTAATCGTATTATATCGTATATGTACACAGACGGTCATATTTTAATCTCAAATTGTACTGGGCAAAAAGATGAATTAAGATACAACTTTATCACATACCGATCAACTCCAATTTTTCCATATTTTCCTTCAATATATTCCTCCACTCTCTTCTCGCTCATTTTGGTAGGCCTCACAAACCTGCAAGTGAAGAATATGCACAAGGCAGTTAACAAAAAACATACTTCATATAAGGTAAAAATGGACTAGGGACTCACTGGACACATACAAAGTACAAAAGTATTTAGCAACAAAAGAAGGATTGTGAATGCAATCTCAAGGTAGCACGATATATATACAAATGCAAAAAAAGAAGAAGAGAGAATAGGAATCAAAATAGATGTTGATAAATCGACAAAACTAAAAGCACCCGTCGATAACTTCTAGATTAATGTTTGAGAAAAATAAAAGTATGGCTCCGCCTCCAAAAGACTAGCTAATAAGTACGTATACAACATACTAGAAAGACACCCTTGGGAAAGTGCCCCTCTGTAGAAACTTGCAAATAAAGCTAAATAAACAGAACTCCTAAGTGATCCTGCAACAATTATGATCCCTATTCCCCTTGATCGACCAACAGCAACAAGTTGGGTTCAGCATAAGGTTTCACAATGACATGTTTGGAGACTCAGATTACCATTAGGTGTAACACTGCCATATTGTGAGGGTATGAAACTATCCACTGAATGTCTGTTGCTAGACTGAATCTCAAAGTTTGATGTCAAACCAAAACCTCATTTATTAGAAAGATTTTATATTGTCGGTACGGAAGGGGAGAAGAGAGTGGTCGAAGAAAGAAATATGAGACTACTTCTGAAGTATTAATATAACCTTACAGCCTAAAAACACATTATATATGCTGCTTACCTGTGGAAAAAATCTACAAACTCCAAGGTTTTTGTATCAATTATTATAACAGGAAATTCAAGAATCTCAACTTTCCCTTCCAAGTCGAGCACCAAAAGATAATCTAGATTTTGAGCACGCACATTTTCAAGATCAGCAACATTTACTTGAAGACCAGAGGATAAATCATGAGTGAACTTCTCAAGATGCAAAGGATCGTCCATCTACAAACAAAAAAATATCAAGTTAGACGTTGTAAAGCTCCACATTACACTTAAAAACATTATTACTAAATACTGATACACTTAAAATTCATCTGAACGACATAACAGCCACATTTCGCAAAAGACTGAATGTCATACGAACAGAGAAAATCCCCAAAGAAATCAATCTTCCTAATACATGCTATGGGGTAGTAAACCCAAGATGAACTAACTGAAATCTAATTTTCTGTGAAAACATTTATCAAACAAGTTGGCAGCAGCTACTATTACTCCCGCATCACATTCAACTTTTAATAAAGAAAACCTAAAACTCCACAAAAGAAGCTATTTTTAAGTTTGGGTTTTCGTAAAATCATACAAATGGAGCATGAAGATTAAGTCGAGTATGTGCTTACCATGGTGCATTTTTCTTGTGTGTAATACAGACAAATCGGTTTCCATCTTTTGGACACTGCTGTTGTTGTTGCTGTTACTAAGGGAGTAATCTCAGTAGATGTAGACTTCAATGTTACTGATGAAGATGGAGAATTATCCTCCGCTTTATCAGTTATAGTAGGAGGAACAGAAGAAGAAGCGGAAACAGAAAAAGTACGAACTACCCTTCGGATTGGAGTAAGAGGGTTTAAAGGAATCACTAATGACTTGGATGATACAATACAGAAGCTTGATAAAGGAAATCTAGCTAAGAACGCCATTGCTCTGCTCCTCTGAGAAATTGAAATTATTGGGATAAAACTTTATCTTTACATTTCAATTTTGCCGCATCTCAAGTCTAAACTGCTGTATGGGCTTAACTGTTCTAATATCCAACAGGAGCAACAAGTATATAATTATTGAGAAAACTATTGTAAGAACCGTTTTTTCGGGGACTACTCAAAAAATAGGGGGACTACTCTCAAGTTTTTGGAGTGGTTACCGGTAGTAATTTCCAATCACCACTTATCTGATTTTTTAAAAAAATACCTACTTTACCCTTAATGATAAACTTAGTTAGCGTGATGATTAATTAGTATTAGTATTATGATTAGTAACTGATTAGTTAGTGATTAGTGAGTTATATTAGTGGGATTGTTTTGTTATAACATTATTATTGAGAGATAAGAAGAAGAAGGAGGAAATAGGAAGAAGAAGATGGGTGAACCCAATTTTTTTTTTTTGAGTTTAGTAATTATGATTTGGGTGATTCATGTGATGATACCTCATCCTCAGAATCAGAACCCCCTTCACCTCATAGTATATTTGTCAATACTTCTAATGATCCGGAAATGAGTTGTTTGTTAGATGATGAAAGCTTTTTGCCCCAAACTCAAGCTAACCAAAAAAATGATGGATTTTATCAGCCACAACCTGAAGATGAAGCTATGGGTACTCAGGTATGCCTCATATTTAGTTAATGTAGCTTGAATTGTGCAAAAATTTAGCCAAACTCAAAATTTCTGGAAAAAATTCGGTTAGGTCAACCTAATTCGGTGACCAAATTTAGCTTGTGAGGTAACCGAACCGTTCTTAATGTGTAGTTCGGTTACTAAATTTAGCAGACGCATGTAACCGAACTACATGTTAATGGTGGTTTTTTAGAGTTCGGTTATGTTTTTCCAGGACATGTAACCGAACTATTTTTATAGAGTTTACAGTGCATTGTTCGGTTGAGTCGATATCAGCACTTTTGTTACCGAACTTTCTGTTCGGTAAGGTCGCAGAAAATATAAATACAGCGTTTCTAACCGAACCTTTGAGTTCGGTTTAGTCGAGTTTTTCAGTTTCATTGCCGAACTTGTACATAGAAAATCTAAAGATCGAGTTCGGTAAGGCCCCAATTTATTTCTGGAAACTATATAACCGAACTTTATGTTCGGTAGGGTCGATAAAAAAATTTACATTACCGAACTTGTAAGGAATTTTTTTATGGTATTGACGTTGTGCTATTACGTGTAGGTTCCATGTGATCTAATAGAACCAATGGAAAACCAACCTTCCCCAGTTGGTATTTTGTACGATGACACATCCCATCACTACATGAATGACTTGGTATTCAAAAATCCGGAAGATGCAAAGAGTTGGGCTAGAAAACATGCACAAAAAGACATGTGCGTATTAGTATTGAATGAGAGAGAAAGCAAAACTCGCTTTGAAATGGTTTGTGAGAGAAACGGTGATCCCGATAAAAGCCACAAGAGGAAGGGTTATGTTTATAAAGGAAAGAAAAATAGGAAGAACAAAACTTTCTCAAAGAAGATTCATTGCCCATTCAAGCTTGCATTTAATTTGAACGAAGATTTGGGTGGATGGGTTCTCTACAGGGTTATGCAAGGTTGTCATAATCATCCTCGTCCGGAGCATCTTGAAGGTCATTTCATGGCGGCAAAGCTAACTCCTAAAGAGATGGACAAGGTAGCTAAAATGAGGACAATGGGTATTTCACCGGTTCAAATGCTCTAAATACTAAAGGAGGATAAAAAGGATAACCACTCGTTTTTGTCCACAATTCACAATGCAATTGAGACAACTAGAAGGAAGGAATGGAGAGATAGACAAGTAATGCAACAATTGTTTTTTTTGGCCCAAGAGAAAAACTACGCGGTTCAAAAGGATGTGGATTCGGAAGGAGAGATAACACAACTCTTTATTGCGCATCCGACGAGTGTTCAATTGGCTCAATGCTTTCATGAAGTTCTAATAATGGATTGCACTTATAAGACGAACAAGTGCGAGATGCCATTGTTGAATATTGTTGGGCGTACTTCGACGAAGTCACCGTTTACCGTGGCCTTTTGTTTCTTAAGAGATGAGCAAGAACCTAGTTACATTTGGGCACTAAAACAAGTTAAGGCAATATTCCGAGGTGATGATATTCCCGGGGTTATAGTGACCGATAATGATGTCGCATTGATGAATGCAATATAGGAAGTGTTCCCACTAGCACAAAATATGCTTTGTACGTTCCATATATGGTGTAATTTGATAAATAGGTGCAAGCCAATAATTTGTCCACCCAAGAAAAAAGGATATGCAGAGATTAAGATGCTACCGGAACATTAACGAGCGGATGCAAAAGAGGAAGTTGAAAACAATACGAAGATGGGTTGCTTTAAACGGTGAATGAGAATCATTGTGTTGGTCTCTTACCGAGGAAGAGTATCATCTAAATCTTGCGGAGTTCATCGCCCATTGGGATACTCCCGATTACCCCAGTGTTGTGTCGTATGTTCTTCGCCAATGGTTGGAACCATACAAAGAGAGGTTTGTTAATGCTTATACTAACCAATATAAACACTTGGGAAATCAAGCGACAAGTTAGTAGAGTCGGCTCACCACCGGTTGAAGAAGAATCTCTTTGGATGTGTTGATAATTTCGTAACCGTGTGGAATGCTATGGAAAATTACTTCAAGCGCGACATTGATAGAATTAAAGAGAAGTTCCAAAAAAGCCGTATATTCAAAATGAAAGGAAAATATGCCGACTACGCATTGTTCAAGGGAATCCATTACAACGTATCTCGGCAATGTATGAAGTTGTTGATGATAGAAGTCGAGTTGATTGATAAGTGGGAAACCAAGGCGGATGAGGTGTGTGTATGTAACATGAAGAAGTCTATGGGACTCCCTTGTCGCCATATGATAATCAACTACGAGCATGGCGTAATTCCTTTAAGCGACATTGATCCATTTTGGAAGCATCTAAGTTTCATCCCTCCTCCAAATGGAGAAGAAGCCGGAGAAGAGTTCGGTGATAACGAAATGGGTAGAACCGTACTAGAGATGTATCGTGGCATGAACAAGCTCCAAAAACAATTATTTTGGGATGACATGAGGAAAATCATATACTCGCAAACGCAAGAGAATGTCTATGAACCAGCAAAAGGCAAACCCAAAGGTATACCAAGCAAAAAAGAAACTAAAAAGCAACTAAGAGAATATGCAAAGGTGTTACATAAGAAGAATAGTGAGCAAAACGCAAATACTAGAGATCCTTGTGGCCATGAGTATACCTCGGCAATGTACTTGGAGAAAACCAAAAACGGGGTAGGAGTATTGAGGATAAAGACTAAACAAGTGAGCGAGATTTGAAGAACAAAGGTCCGATGTGTCCATCACAACCAAGCCAACCATCTTCCGACGACGTGAATCTTGAGTCTCCAATGTGCCCCATCCAACCATCTTCCCTAGACATGAAGCTTGAGGCTCCAAATAAAGACTATTTGAATGAGATACATCTATACATTAGAGAATACGTTATATCCACCGACGACGTTCCTCCGGATGGTAATTGTGGTTTTCATGTTGTCAATCAACAACTTGGGCCTTTCATCGAAGGTCGAAGCGATATAATGGGTGTGCAATCACTCATATAAGGCAAAGGTTGTTGTACAAACTAAAGGAGAATCCTGCCTTTTACAAGACAATGTTGTGCGATGGGAGGGTAGTCTCAATGAGAAATTTGTTGGGTATCAACATCGTCTTCATGGGGTCCCTTCGATGACATCGGATTATTGGATGAGCATGCCGATATGTGGACACTTAATCGCCGAGGCTTTCAATTGTGTGGTTCATTATTTCTCAAAATATGCTAGTTTCACATTCACCCCGAAAACAACCGTATGTGTCGAGCAACTCAAACGAAGGATATGTGTGATGGCATTGGTTAACCACAACCACTTTATAGGCCTCCGGTTAAAACCCGATTGTCCATTGCCTCAAATATATGGAACCTCTTATTGGTCTGCATTTAATCCGGATAGAATGTTGGGTTGGTGTATCATGTATGAGCCTAACATGGAGACGTGGAATGCTTTGAAGAAGTCGGAAGAAATTGTACATGAAGGTCAAATTTCACTTGAGGATGATTAAATGACACATGTAATGTAACTAAGTATGCTTATAAATGGAATACTATGTTTTTTGAAGAGTGCTATTAATTATTGAGTAAATGTTAGTATTTTTTGGATTTTCCAGATACTAGTTCGGTCAGGACATATTATTATCGAGATTGCCGAAACACTGTTCGGTTAGCTCCCCAAATATTGCAGGTAACCGAACAAAATGTTCAGTTATGTTGATGAATAATACCAGGTTACCGAACTGTAGTTCAAAAGTCTAAAATATTAACAGCTGAATTTGACATTGAAGTTCGGTAAGTAAAAGAAATTACAGGACAATGCCGAATTGTACGAGACATAAGTTCGGTTAGGAAATAAAATTATGGGACCATACCGAACTAATACAGAACTTTCAAAAATAAAATTACATAACATCTAATATCTGAAACGCGTTATGAAAAAGTCTTTAAGGAGGCGGAAATGATATTCATATTTGAAATCCTTTCTCTTCCATCTTCGCCATTCGTTTTTTGATGTTAAAATGATTTCGTCGAATCCTTCACCCCTAAGTCGATACCGCCTTACAATACGAAATAAAGCCATAAATTCCACAACTCTATCTCTAATCTTTCCAAATCGAATGAACAAAGCTATATGATCACAGTTATATGGGTTTGTAGTGTCGGAGCAGAATTTCTCATGAATTTTCCCCCAATAACTTTGACTCATAATACCATTCATTCTTCGTTCTTCACCCCTCTTTGGATAGTATAATATGTAGTTTCTGCAAAGAGAAAGATCTTCATTTAGAGCAAATTTAGGACTAGTAGCTGCAATTTTTAGAAAATTTTGTAACAAAAATGTTAACTATGAGACACATATATATACCACTTAGGTGTATAACGGCTAGAAATTTAGTCGTTACTTGATATTACATTCTAATTTCAAAATTATGTACTATATTTGTGTCAGATAAAGTACATCGAAATTTAAAAATTACAAGTTCGGTTAGGAATTAAAAACTTGCGACCAAACCGAACCATATGTTCGGTTACATGTCAAATACATGTCTTCACTGAACTTTTTTGTGAAGGCTCATAGATGAACTGAGCATATATACGATTCCAAAAACACTCCAAAACAAACCTAAGAGTTGGTATATGTGATTTCTGCATCAAGAGAATGAGTTTTCCAACATGTGCTATACCAAAAATTTGAGTCTCCAAAGAAGATTTCGGTTACCTAATATATTATGTTCTGCTAATCGAACAACAAGTTCGGTCCACTGGTGGCAAACACAAATTAGCAGGGGGAATGTGTGAGTATCTTTTGCTAGGAGGCTTAGGCTTCCTTTTCTCTTTAGCAGGAAAAATTTCTTGATCTTCTTCATCATCATTCTCTTCCTCCTCTTCTTCCTATTCTTCTTCTTCATCATCCTCTCCCTCTTCTCCATCCTCTTCCTCCTCTTCATCGTCTCCCTCCTCTTCCTCCTCTTGTCCTTATCCTTCTTTGACGGGTCCTAGTTCTTCTTCTTCTACATTTTCAACATGTTCTCTTTGTTGTTCAACCTCTTCATTTCCTTGGTCTTCATTTCCTTGGTCTTCATCATCATCATTCTCTTCTTTAATAACATTATCAATTGTAGTCTCCATCACCTCTTCATTGACATCTTGGATTACATCACGAACGTTCTCTTGGTTGACTTCCGGTAACGAGCCCCCTCCATGTTTAGCATTTGTGGCCCACGTTTTCGGAAATCTAAATGTTTTGCTCCACGAGGGGTGAAAGTTTTCAAATCCTCATCTAGGTGTAGTCTCAATCTTTTTCCTTTGTTCCTAATGAACAAAAACCAAAGTATTAGCTAAACATAAGAGAATATTGTGTAGTCTCGTATCAAATAGAACTAAAGAATAAAGTAAACACAACACTTGAAGTTAACAGACTATAGTTCGGTTACCTGAAAAAATTGCGAGGAAACCGAACTACATATTTCAACAGTTCGGTTAGCAAAAAAAAATTATCGATAAAACCGAACTCATTCTTTCAAAGGAAAAATTGAGTTGAGTTCGGTTACAAGAGTTTTTTTTGCGAGCACACCGAACTAAATATTTGAAAGGTTCGGTTAGAAAAAGAAGTTATCGACAAAACCGAACTCGTACTGTCAAAGGAAAAATTGAGTTCGGTTACGAAAGTTTTTTTTGCGAGCACACTGAACTATGTAGTTCGGTCACCATATATTTGTATACTTAACCGAACTGTTCTTATTTTTGGAAGTTCGGTTACCAATTCTAGGGTTACAAAATTTTTTCTCCTAACCGAAATATCTATTGTAACTACCATTTTCAATGGGTTTTGATGATTTCTAATCGATTTCTTCAACAAATAACGAATTGAAAAGAATGGGTATGAAGGAAACTACCCGAGGATTTGCATTTCACTTGAATCGGACTTCTCGGTTGATGTTGGATGATTGATTTTACCTCTGAACGGTGCTTCAAGTTGTTTTTGAATTAGCAATTCTTTTGGGAGATTCACTATATGTGGGAGTCCCGGACTCAATCCTGGAAGTATAGGTGTTTGCTTGGCACGCATTGCTTATGAATATTGATTAATCAACGATGAATTTTTTTCGAATCGACGATTAACGTCGATGTTAACGAAGAAGAGGAAAAGAGGAGAAGAAGAAGAAGATGAAGAAGAAAAGAAAATGAAACTGATTTTTTTTTCTTTTAATTTAGGTTTAATTAGTGGGTTAGATTAGTGGGTAGTGGATTAGGTTAGTGGGTTATTAGGATTAGTTATAACCTTAATTAAAGTAAGGGCAGATTAGTCTTCCCTAATCTTTTAGGACACCCCTTATAATGTAGGGTGGACATTTGTATCACAAAGTAGTCCCCCACCTTTTTTGAGTAGTCCCCAAAAAATCGTTCTATTATAAATCCGTGGATTTGGAGTAATCCACACCCGGTCCATTTAAATGGTGGGTGCTAGATTCTCATTCGCGCCCGTCTATTACCCCTGGGTTTAGTATCTATGGGTGTGCGGGTGAATGGGATGGATACGGGTAAATCCTCAGAGTTGTATTAAAATCTCTACTGAAGTAAAATTTATAACATTCTAATTAAATCATCCTTAAATATATATCCTTATAAGACTAAATCCTCTTTGGAACCTACTAGCATCATGTAAAACTAAAAAAATTTCATAGATGAATAATATGAACAATATGAAGTAGATATACCACTAGGTATAGATTACTAGATTTACCTTCATATCTTATATAATTCTAAAAATACCTTTAACCTAGCAGGTGCGGATGTCTGATGGATTTTTAAACATGTACCCGCACCCGGTCTAACATTTAATGAATTTTCAAGAGTAGTTTCATGTCCAATCCACCCATGAGCAGGTTGGGTGGCCATCCACCAAATTGCGAGAGGATTGGGTTGGATTGGCGAGTTGGACCCATGATCATCCCTGATAATTATAGATTTATAGAGAAAACTCATATGGCCTTAAGCCTAATTTCCCCTATGATTGGACCTGAAATAAGATTACACGGGTCGAATCTTGGATAGAATCGAAGTAGTCTAAATCGGCTGAGTTACTCACAAGTACCCGCTACTAGCTATTTGGTGAAGCCAATTCTAAATTCCTCACTCAGAACAGGTATTGGCGAGTAAATTGTCGAGAACGACCAAGTTTTATCGAGTTTTGTGTGTGTTTGTATTTGAAGTTCTATAAATGATTTTTTCAACATTGTATCAATTGTATAAGCTTTATTTAAATGAGATTAATTAATAATATTTACATTTTACTTTTATTTAGGTGTAAATCATGTTGATTATGATAAATACTTATGTGATCAGAGTAATTTTATGAGCGTGTTTGGATAGCATAAGTATAAGTGCTTCTGGAGAAGAAGCAGAAGGAAATTTCAAAAATCAGAAATAAAAATAATTTGCTTCACAAAAAATTAACTTTTTCGCTTCTAGAAGTCATTTCTAACATTATGTACACACCCAAACTAATTTATGATATTTTTGCTTCTAAAAGCCGAAAAAAGACTTCTTAAATGGTATCTAGACAATTTATAAATCTACAACACGTTATAAAATAACTTCCCACCAATGATACTACTAATGATTCTTTTATCCCAAGACAATCTTTAAACGAAGCTCACATAAGAGATTTCACCTAATTAGGATACTCTCTTCTCGAATGAGTATTACAAGAATACTCCAGTGGGATTCCCACGCAAAAGCTTAGTTCAGTGTGTCCAAGAGATAAGTTTGTAAGAACTACAACCTTCACTATGTATAATGACCAAGGTAGTTTGGACAACAAGGAATTACCAAATCCGAAAATTCTAAAGATATGCGATAATTTTTTTCCCAGTTTTGTTAATATTCCAACTATAATCCAACTCATACACCAAAATCTCTCTTGGATGAAAACTAATATTAGCTAGCATATGACATATACTTTACTAATGTATCAATCAGAAATATGCTTATACACTGGGATATGAATAGGATATGAATTCCGAATATAAAAAAGATATTTAGAATATTTCGGTTTCGGGATCTCACCTTGAGTATCAAGGAACATACTTGAACATTAAGTAATAAGAGTTTAACACATGCTCAAATATTATTTCGATATTTAATGAACTTTCCATATTAACCAAACCACATTTCCGATAGCTACGCGAACCCTGAGATGATAGTCAAATCGAAAAAGTATATTTTTGGTTAACCTAGGGATAGATTCTGCTAGGCATCCATGTGATTGATCCTAGTAGAGATCCTTGATAAGGGATCAGTCATACTAGAGATCCTTAAATTCGGTCCTAGTAAATATCATTCTTTAATGGATTGGTCATAGAGTAGATCCTTTGATTCATTTCAACTGTGAAACAAGTTTTGTATGTTTACTTTCTTAAACTCGTGTAGTTAAACATAGTTTTCTAGGTATGGAATCAACCCAAAAGTTCAACACACTAATTAACAACAAGTTTCAATTAGTGTTACGTTGAATCTACGAAGTCCAAATAGGTAGACTATACTTCGTAATCTAATATACCAAAGTTGTGTAAAACAACTAGTATATGCTTCCTTGACACTTTGATAATAATGAAATGATCAATTCACCAATACCAAAGATACATAAATATACTTCTTATATTACGTTTTCAATCTAAACGACTGGAAAGAAACGTGGATAGAAATGGAACAAGTCAAGTTATGTGTTACTAACCTAGAACAGAAGGATGATCTGTTCGTTGATGCCGATATGCCTTCAGGTTCTTTAGAGTAACACGAGCGAGTCTCAACATTTCTATTGTTCCTGGTCTAACCTAACGAAGTTGACTCTAATAATCTAATTGTTAGAGCACTGCTCGGTCGAACTCGCAAGTGTTGTTATCTCAAGCTTGTTTGTCAAGTTTAGTTGATCAAAACTGATGTAGGACATCTACCTGTTTTCAATGTATCAACTGTCCCAGTTGATCCAATTGTTCCGTATCAACAATGACAGTTGATCCCTTTATGCTGTATCAACTTTCACAGTTGATCCCTTTGCGCTATATCAACTGTCACAGTTGATTCTTTGGTTTACTTGTGTTACAAGTCTAGAACTTCTTCTATTAGAGTTTCTTTATTTCTTCTTTTAGAGTTTTACTATTTTTAGGTTCTTTTCATTCCTATATAAACAGGCTTATTAAGTTCTTGTAAGACACACGTTATTATTATCAAAGATTATTCAATATAACTCTTTCAGAGCTTTCTATCCTTCTCATCTCTAAACCCTATTATTCTTTCTGTTTTCTCATCCTTTTCTTCTCTTCTCAACACCAGCAATATCCGTATTTCTTTCTTCTCTTATCATACTACATTAGTTGGTATCATTCGACAGTAGATTATATTTTCATATTTTCTACGATCCTACTTTATCGCTTCCGTAACCCTTTTATCATACAAAATTCTCTATGGCTGGCAGCGTTACTCAAGAAGCCTTCGATGCTGCTATTACCAAGCTTACCGATCTTATTACTGCAAGTAATACTGCTAGTGCTTCAATTAATACCAATATTGCTACCATAAATTCAAATATTGCTACGGTTTCTGATAACCTAACTAAGCTAGAGAAAACTTGCTTTACTCAGTTTGAAAATTCTGAGAAGAAGATTGAAGATATTCATCTGATTTTCGAAAAGTTTATAAAAAATCTTAAGATTGATGATAAAGAAACCTTAAAACTACTGGCTGAAGCTAAGAAACAATCATCTTCAATAAAGAATCCGTTTGTCAAGAAGGATGATATTCCTGATGACATTATGCACAAGATAAAGAGAACCTTACAACATGAAGGATTTATTGGTTATACTCCCAAAAAAAGTTCCGTTCCTCCTATGCACGTCAGTGATGATGACGACCTTGAAGAAACACATCAAGAACAACTTTGGATTGATGAAAAAAGGCTCAAATCACCACAAAATCCTTATAGTTCTTTACCAGAATATAATTTGAAAGCCGACCTTCCAAGTTTTAATGGCAGTTTCAAAATTGAAGAACTCTTAGATTGGTTTTATGAGGTTGAAGCTTTCTTCCAGTTCATGGAGATTCCATATGATTCTAAAGTTAAACTTGTTGCATATAAGCTTAAAGGAGGTGTTGCTGCTTGGTGGGAGAACCTAAGTGAAGTCAGAGTTCTTTCTTTAAAACCTCCTATTCGTACTTGGAAACGAATGCGAAAATTATTACGAGCTAAGTTTCTTCCTCAGGATTACAAACAACAATTGTTTGTTGAACTTCAAAATTATAGACAAGGAGCACATCTAGTAGAGGAACATGTAGCAGAATTCTATAATCTTCTTGCTCGTAATCAGCTAAAGGAGTCGGAAGAAAAACTGGTAGCAAGATTTATTGAAGGTTTGAATATTCTTATTCAACAGGGAATGGTTCAATCAGTTTTTACAATGGTTGAAGCTATACAACAAGCTATAAATGTGGAAAGGCGTGTCCTTAATACTTCCAGACAACCAACTCCTCTCCAAGCTCGTTATCAGCATTACTATAAACCTGCCAAACCATTTAACTATTCTTATAGTTACCAGGGTGAAAAAGGATCAACAATCGTTGCTGATCCATATTCACAAGGTTCAACTGTGTTTGTTGATCCACATGACAGAAGTGGAAACCAACCATACCAGCAACAACCAGTGAGTTTTTCTTTTGATCAACCGACTTTTACCCCAAATACTTCACCTATATTACCATCTCCTATTGAGCCTCAATCCATTCAACAACATCAACCTAAGTCATCAAGCGTCAGATTTTCTAATAGGATGCAAAATCAGATTCCACCTCCAAACAAACCTACTAATATTTATTCAAAATATCGTGGAGATAAATGCAATAAATGCAATCAACATGGTCACTCTTCAGCTGACTGTAGGCGCTTTAATGGTTTCATTGGAGATACTCAAGCACAAACTGATTCAAAGGATGTTGAAATTTTTGATGCTGATGCAGATGAAGAAGCTGAAGATATTGATTTACATGCGTCTTATGGTGAACATTTTGTTGGAATGATTCTACCACTCATGCTTACTGAACCATGTTATTCTCAAAGACATAATATTTTCAAAACCAAGTGCTTTATAGGGGGCAAAGTCTGTGATATGATCATTGACAGTGGCAGTGTCGAAAATTATATTGCATCTGTTGTTGTCGAGAAGATGGTTTTACCAACTACACCACATCCTACTCTTTATTTTGTAGGTTGGGTGAATAGTTCATCTTCACAAAGGATTACTCATCAGTGTGTTATTAAGTTTTTTTTTGTTGGATATGAAGAATTTGTGCTCTGTGATGTTATCGATATGACTGCAACTCATCTTCTACTTGGAAGACCATGGCAATATGATGTTAGAGCAGTTCACAACTGTTTTGAGAACACTTACACCTTTTACAAAGATGGTAAACGAGTAACTCTGTTTCCTTCCAAATCTTCTTCAGTATTTAAGGAACGTAGTGATTGCAAGACTACTGCTTTGGTGGCTACTATCTCTCGCTCTTTACATTCAACCCACACTTTGAGTTCTTATGAAGACACCAAACCTATGGTACAAGTTCCTTCTCAGGTACAACCTTTATTATGCAAATATCATGCATTATTTCCTGAAGAATTACCTGTGAGTTTACCACCTTTTCGAGATGTTCAGCATTGCATTGATTTTATTCCTGGAGCTTCTTTACCTAATCAAGCTCATTACAGGTTAAGTCCTACTGAACATGAAATTTTACAGGGTCAAGTTAATGATTTATTAACTAAAGGATTAATTAGACCTAGTAATAGCCCTTGTGCTTGTCCTGCTTTTATGGTGCCCAAAAAAGATAATGGATGGAGAATGTGCATCGATTGCAGAGCTTTGAATGGTATAACCATTCATTATAGGTTTCCCATTCCTCGTATTGAGGATATGATTGATATTTTAGCAGGGTCTATCATTTTCACTAAACTTGATCTTCGCAGTGGTTATCATTAGAGTAGAATCAGAATTGGAGATGAATGGAAAACTGCTTTCAAAACGAGAGAGGGATTATATGAATGGCTTGTTATGCCTTTTGGTTTGTCTAATGCTCCTAGCACCTTTATGAGGCTCGTGAATCAGATTTTACAACCACTTCTGAGCAAGTTTTTCATTGTGTACTTTGATGACATATTAATTTTCAGCAGAAGTGCAAAAGAGCATATTAATCATCTTTCTCAGGTGTTCAAAGTTTTGTATGACAATTCTTTGTTTGTGAACTTGAAGAAATGCACATTTATGTCAGCTGAAGTTACTTTATTGGGATATATTATCTCTTCCAAAGGTATTCATGTGGATCCTTCTAAAGTTCAAGTTATTATGGATTGGCCTGTTCCTACTTGTATCAAAGAGGTGAGAAGTTTTCATGGATTAGCTTCTTTTTATACGCGTTTTGTACGAAATTTCAGCACCATTGCTGCACCTCTTACTGATTGTTTGAGGAATGAACAGTTTATATGGACTGAAGAGGCTGATAAAAGTTTTAATACTCTAAAAGAAAAACTATGCTCAACTCCTATACTTGCACTGCCTGACTTTTCCAAGCCTTTTCAAGTTGATTGTGATGCTTCTATTATTGGAATTGGAGCAGTTTTATCTGAAGAAGGACATTCAGTTGCTTATCATAGTGAAAAGAACTCTGAGACACAAAAAAAGTGGTCTACATATGAACTGGAATTATTTTCACTTGTACAAGCTCTTAAACAATGACATACTTATTTGGTTCATCGAGAGTTTGTCATTAATACTGATAATCATGCTTTGAAGTATCTCCAAACTTCAGCAAAGGTTAATCGTATGCATGATAGGTGGTTATCCACAATTAACAAGTACACCTTTTTTGTCAAACATAAAAGTGGGAAGCTTAATCAAGTTGCATATGCACTGAGTAGACGGAGACATCTTTTAGCAACCATTCGGAATGAGAGTTTTGCTTTTGATTATATCAAAGAGATTTATGCTGAAGATGCTGACTTTAAGTTACTCTGGGAACAATGCAGTTCTTTGGTTCATGGAGTTGATGACTTTCTCATTCAAGATGACTTCTTATTTAAAGGTAATCGTCTTTCCATTCCTAATGGCTCTTTACGTCTTCATTTAATACGTGAACTGCATGGAAGTGGACTTGGTGGCCATTTTGGAAAAGATAAAACTATTGCACTTGTAGAGGAACACTATTATTGGCCTTCACTTAAGCGTGATGTACAAAAATACGTTATGAAATGCATGGTTTTCCAACAAGCTAAGGGTACTGTTCAAAACACCGGACTTTACACTCCTTTACCAATTCCAGAAGCTCCATGGGTGGACATTAGCATGGACTTCATTCTTGGTTTACCTAGAACAACTAGAGGTAATGATTCAGTGATGGTTGTTGTGGATAGATACTCCAAGATGTCTCATTTTATAGCCTGCAAAAAGTCTACAGATGCTTCAAATGTTGCATCTTTATTTTTCAGAGAGATAGTTCGATTGCATGGCATTCCTAAGTCTATTACTTCTGATAGTGATACAAAATTTTTGAGCTATTTCTGGAAGACTTTATGGATGCGTTTGGGAACTAGTTTGCAGTTCAGCACTACTTCACATCCTCAAACAGATGGGCAGACTGAGGTTGTCAATCATTCTTTGGGCAATTTGATTCGAGCCAAATGCATTGATAACAACAAGAAATGGGATATATTGCTGCCTCACATGGAGTTTGCATTCAACACTTCTATAAACAAATCTACAGGTAAAACTCCATTTGAAATTGTTTATTCAAAGGTACCTACTCATGTACTAGACTTGGTTGTATTTCCTAAGTTACATAAATCCAATGTCAAAGCTGATAATCTATTGGAGCAAGCTTCTCAACTACATCATGAGGTAAAAACAAAGCTTGAAGAGTCTAATGCTAAATACAAGGATGCTGCAGATAAGCATAAAAGATTCAAAACTTTTCAAGAGGGAGAGCTGGTAATGATTCATCTACGCAAGGAAAGATTTCCAGTTGGTACTTATAACAAGACTAAGATGAAGAAGTACGACCCTTTCAAAATCCTGAAAAAAAATCAGTGACAATGCATATGTTATTGATCTACCCAAGGAATGGAACATTTCTAATGTGTTCAATGTTCAAGAGATTTTCACTTTTCATGGTGATAATAACCTATTATTTGTTTCAAGCAACTCAGAGATGAGTTTTTCTCAATAAGGGGGGACTGATGTAGGACATCTACCTGTTTTCAGTGTATCAACTGTCCCAGTTGATCCAATTGTTATGTATCAACAATGACAGTTGATCCCTTTATGCCGTATCAACTTTCACAGTTGATCCCTTTACGCTATATCAACTGTCACAGTTGATTCTTTGGTTTACTTGTGTTACAAGTCTAGAACTTCTTCTATTAGAGTTTCTTTATTTCTTCTTTTAGAGTTTTACTATTTTTAGGTTCTTTTCATGCCTATGTAAACACGCTTATTAAGTTCTTGTAAGACACACATTATTATTATCAAAGATTATTCAATATAACTCTTTCAGAGCTTTCTATCCTTCTCATCTCTAAGCCCTATTATTTTTTCTGTTTTCTCATCCTTTTCTTCTCTTCTCAATACCAGCAATCTCCGTATTGCTTTCTTCTCTTATCATACTACATTAAAAACTGTATACTTGATTTCTAGTATACTTATAGATATGTCTCGGATTAGGATATAATGTGTAGTTGAGCTTTAGACTTCACGACGTTCACCAATTGAAGACGAAGATCTACCAAGGAGCTTGTAGGAACTTCATCAACAAAAGGTATGTGGAGACTAAAACTTATCTATAACTCAGAAGTCTATTTTATTCTATCTTCTAATGAGACTAAGTCGTATAGCTATATAGGCTTTTATATTATACACATTTGATATTTCAAGCCCAGTTTATCTCACTTATCTTTTTCTCGAAATATGTGCTGGAAGCTTTTTACTTTAGCTATGTTCATCATATTCTTGACGAGTTTAGTTGGAGACAATTTATTTGTTGTAAACTAAATACAATGTCAAAAGATGATCGTGTGAAAATTACCTTGAACATCTTATCTGATTTGTGTGAGACAATCATTTGATGTTAGCTTGGAAATTGATCATTCGATCACTTGAAAATTACTTGAAGCTAATGGTTTGCGTGAGACAACCATTCTCGTCTTCCAAGGATGTCTGAATGATTGAAAAGAGAGTTTAGAACAATTACCCATGTATGAATACAACATGGTATGCATACCTAGTATAAGGGAGAACTCTAGCAATGTGAAAACCTAATCCCCACACTTTTGTGTGTTCCTAGTTGCGTACTAAAGTCGATTCTCCTTTAACCTAGGTTTTTCCTAAAACCGTTATAGGTTAACGACTTGAAGACTTCATTAGGATTCGTGAAGCCAGATCCAACTATTTTCTTTGTAGTTGCGTATTCTGATCTTACTTGTTCTATCGTATTGAGTTTTATATTCTCTAAGATTTACTCGAGATTTATCTTCGATAGGTAAGATATAAAAAGTAATCACAACAGTTCTTCGTCTCAGACTCTTGTAATTCGGCAATAACTTTTCCTGTTAATCAGTTGGGTTATTGTGAGGTGATTGATATTTCTAGCTAGGCTGCTATTTGGGAGTATAAGACCAGATTATCAATTGGTTCCTGTTCACCTTGATTTATCAAAAGACTGAACAAAAACCGAATAAAGAATAGACATATATGTGGGAGACAAATTAGTTTATAAGTCTTCGACTTTGGGTCGTAGCAACTCTTAGTTGTGGGTGAGATCATCTAAGGGAATCAAGTGCGCAGAATCCGGCGTGGTTCTATAGGTGTAAGGAACGCGACTGTACCTTAATCTGTGTGAGACTTGTTTAGGGCTCAACTACATTCCAGTCCGAAGTTAACTTGTAGTAGGCTAGAGTCTGTAGCGGCTTAATACAATATGGTGTTCAATCTGGACTAGGTCCAGGGATTTTTCTGCATTTGCGGTTTCCTCGTTAACAAAATTTCTGGTGTTTGTGTTATTTCTGTTCTGCATTATATTTTTATATAATTGAAATATCACAGGTTGTGCGAAGTTCAATTAGTTGATAAATCCGACCTTGTTTGTTGGATAGAACTTGATTGACACTTGGGCATTGGTCTTTGGTACCGTCCAAGTTATTTCTTATATCAATAAGGCTCGCAGATTTGTATTTATTTGATTTGATGATTATATTGAGAAAGATATTGAAAAAGCGGGGTCTAACAACCACACCCAATATTTCGTTTGGCAATTTGAATAGACAAACTCCAATACACTTTCAAGAGAATCAACTAGACAGTTAGACTCAATCTATAAAAAGTATATCAAAGAGTTTTATATCTCTATCTCTTGATTCAATCTGCAATCAGCAAATAGGGATTTGCGAGCACGATTGAATATAAGAGGATTAACTTGAACGGTACCAAAGACCAATGTTCAAGTGTCAATCAATTCACTCAACAACCCAAAGTCCGGATACAAGGACTGATTGATATTAACGCACAACCTGTGATATTTTTATTATATAAATAAAATATAATGCGGAAAAGAAATAACACAGACACCAGAATTTTGTTAACGAGGAAACCGCAAATGCAGAAAACCCTCGGGACCTAGTCCAGAATAAACACACACTGATTATAAGATGTTACACCAATTTCCTACTACCTATTCGGACTAGATGTAATAACTTCTTCAGCACTTGTAGAACTCCTAGCAGAATAACGATTTTCTTTAGGAACTCTTCACACAAATCTTCTAGCAGAACCCGAGGTTCTCTTTAGAAGATACCAGAACACGATTGATACGATTCGATATTTTGTTTGCACAAAACACCGGTTTGATTTCCCTTTAGATGTAAATCAAGGTTTTGGAAATCTTGTGTTTATTTTGATAAAAACAATTACTAGGTAAAAGTAATATCAAAACAAATTTGTAGATTAGGGTTTTAACTTACAATCAGTATGCGTACACACAAGGAGTTCATGAACCTGATTTCCGTAAGTAAACTTGGGTGATTCCAAAGATCAATTTCCAAGTTAAGAAAACCTTAATAATTCTACAACAAGAACAACTAGAATAAATCTAGAGATATCTTGTTTAAAACTTCTCAAGGATTTTTACGAGATGCCTCAATAGAAGTTTTTCTTTCTAGTCTCCGATTTCGACTAACAAGTGTTGGTATACGATCGGAAACTGAAATCTATCAAAACCTACGGTTTATGATAAACAACTCTTGAATTATTTTATATCAGAAGAGAGAACCTTAGAATAGACAAGAGGTGAAAAACCAAGATTACAAGCTGTATGATCAATCATGAAGATTAAATCCAACCTGGCTTTGTGATCCATAATACAAAGACTTTTATCTCACTATTGTTCACGAAGAACAGAAGACATGGAAAACAACCTACAGAGCTTACGCCAATTTTCTAAAGGGATGAAAAACGTGTAAACTCACGAACTCCTTATTTATTATGAACAATAGCTTGGAAGCTAAGCAAAGCTATTTTTCTTTTTCAAGACTCTCCTAAATAAGAGAGTCTTTCCTAAGTTACAACTCTTGCCAAAATAATTAAATAAATAATTAATTTAGCAGATTGTATTTTTGTGAATAAATCACAAATTAAATTAGGAAGGAATCACAAACACTTTAATATGGCAATCAAAAATGTTTGGACCAATAGCCATCTTGCCTAGATAAGAAACATCACCAATTTGACCAAAAATGCCTTTTAGTCACGTAATTGGGCCCAAGTCCGTGAACTGTTGCAAACAACCCATGGATTGTTTCCTACTAACGAACTGTAACAATCACAACAACACTTATAATTGTTACTTTAATAAATCACTCATAACTTCATCGTTATAACTCGGAATTGAGTGATTCTTGCCTCGTTGGATTCATAAGCTCATTCACTATAACATGATATTCTTTATAAGGATAAAGGTTATTGTCTCCAAGGTCATGAATCAAATAACCTCAAGTATATATACATAAATGTACATTTGCCGTCATTAGAATTGTTCCATGGAGTGAGCATTAATCTTGATAAATTAGAAAGGTAGAATTGAACAAGAATCCAAAGGAAATTAATCACATACGTTTGTTGATGAAGTACTTGTTGATGTCTTCTTGTAGTCTTTCAATCTTCAATCTTCACCCTTTAAGGATAGCTTCGATTCAACTTCTTAGACCTAATCTAGTCCGAAACTATCTTTAGTATGCTAAATCAAGAATGCATTTTGGAAACTAAAATTGACAACTAACTTGACATACCAACGCTAGTGGGTTCAACCGAGCAGTGCCCTAACAGTCTCCCCCTTTGTCAATTTTAATGACAAAACCATTTTACATATGACTTGTACTTGTTAAAAGTAAAAATGACAATCTTGATTTCCTTGGTTCTTCAACTCTTCATGTGTTCATCCTGTACTTGTTGAAGATCCATCATAGTATTATTACACAACATCAAAGTTTCATTGTATCACAACTTTGACAATAATACTACGGTGATATATATCACACCCCCTTAGTCAATATTCCATCTCACATGGAAACGACAATCTTTATTTCCTTGGTTCTTCAACTCTTCATGTGTTCATCCTGTACTTGTTGAAGATCCATCATAGTATTATTACAAAACATCAAAGTTTTATTGTATCACAACTTTGACAATAATACTACAGTGATATGTATCACTCCCTCTTAGTCAATACTCCATCTCACATGGAAACCACTCCCCCTTACACAATGATCCGAAAACCATATGTATATGTAGTAGAACTACAAATTAATTCTCCCCCTTTTTGTCAATAAAATTGGCAAAGGTACAAGAACGGGATCCTAATGAAATTTTCGAGAAGAGACGTTTCATAGACTAAACGAAAAAAATACATACCAACTTAATTTAGATGCAATCATGAAGCCGAAGCTAAATGCATTCATCATGGAGTTTTAAGATACAAGATAACCCCTATAAAATTCCACAGCCGCACACCCCGCAAGATATTACCATTAAGCACAAGTTCAATAGAACTCTCCCCCATTAGATGTCATTCCCGAAAGAACAACAAGAGTGACCTTACTCCAGAGATAAAGATTTATATATTGGAGTTTAGAAAACCCACAAGGAGATGCGAACTAAGAACCAATAATTGAAAGTCTCTCATGAGATCAAGTTACTGAACAATAGAACTATCTCATGGTACATAATATGTAATCATGAAGATCAAATATTGTGATCATCTTTTCTAAGATACAAACTTGTATGAACAAGAAATGATATACTTAGAAGGAAGAATAATCTTTTCCATAAGGATTTACACCAAGAATGGTTACCATAAGAGTATGAAAAAGGATTCTTTGACAATAAAAAGCAACATCCATGGCTTTGATAATTGCTTCTAACCTGTTATACTTAAGAATTTCAATCACAAATCAAGTTAGGTAATTAAGACTCATACATGTGGTATCTAACCATATTCATCTTAACCATAACAAGTTCAAGTGTCTCAAATGAACTAGTTAGAGAATTGTTCAATTTCTATGAGATCTTATGTAACTACACAAGACACAATTGAAACAAAGATGATTTGATTCACATGAATCGGCTCATGAACTTTATAGCCACGGTTTGCATACTGCATTCCTTAGTAATTTAAGTTTCATGTTCAGAGCACATCATTAGATCATAACCCACTCAAGTTCGCAAACAGGTTCGCGTACTTAAGGCAACCGTCAGAGTTTCCAAACTCAGCAAAATATCTCGGCAAAGATACTTCCGCCAGTTCGCGGACTGAGTTCGCGGACTTGTACTTACACGAACGAATTTGGAATCCCAGCATAAATTCTCGGTACAAGAACTTATGTCAGTTCGCGGACTTGGCAAAGCCAATTCCTCCGGTTTCTCTCAATCAACAAAGTTCACAAACTTCAAATTAAGGAATAGGACTTATGCACATATATGTTACCACACAATGCTTATATCCATCATTGGTTATATTGACCTAAACTCTCATTCCAACCATTGAAACATTCTTAGAGGACGTTATATAGTTGTTACACTATTTCTCGTCAAAGCGATTTTCAAAGTGATTGAAACATTATGACTTTCGTCACTAGGTAAAGATAAACTTGATTAAAGCGAAAGCTTACTAACACATGTTTCGAGGAATATATAAGCGAGTTAAACTCATCTCAAAACAATAAATTGTTCCACATATTCAGAAATTTCCCAACTTAATATGTGCGCCCAATTCTTTTGCAATCCTCACCGCATTTATTAGGGCTTCTTGGCGAGGATGCACTCTCAACACAATCAGGTTGTGTTGAGGTGAGCAAAATCTTGTTCACTACAGGTATTTGAAACAAAATCATGCATGGACTCTAGGAATTTAAAAACTTCCTTGAAACTTTTAATAAATGTTCCATACCTTTTTAAGATGTTATCCCTTGTCAAACTCTTGTCTGGGAGATCCTTCTTAATAGTACTCGTTGCTTTATTAGTCTTCTTTGGTACCCATTTCTGAGCAACTTTTGGAGCAACGTATTTCTTTTTCTCCCCAATATAATTGTGAAACTTCTTTGGGGGAATATTGAAAGAACTGATATTATGAGACTCAGTTTTTCACCAGTTTGGAACATCAGATCTTGTCATCCTAACAGAATCATATCTGGTTTTATCTCGTTTAAAAAATCTGCAATTCCTTTGCAAATGACCTGGTTTTCCACAATAAAAACAATGTTTAGTATAATGGAAAAATTTATGTTTAGTATTACCTGAATGTGTACGTGCTTGCTTTGGAGCTTGGAAGTATTTCTTCTTTTCGCCATCCGTAGTTGGCAGAGATACTTTACTTTTGTCAACCGTGGAAGGTTTTGGTTGAGAAGAATATTTAGCTTTGACAAATTTTACCTCTTTGCAAATACTAGGAGCGTTTATTCCTTCATAGATCAATCCTCGTGTATCACGATGAATTATACATGCTCCAAATATCGAGGTTAATTTATCTGAGCTGCTATTTCTAGACACACTCTTTTTTAAGCTCAAGTTTTCTTCTTCCAAACTTTTGACCTTCTCAAGCGCAATAACTAGATCATTCTTGGATGATTCACATTGAACTTTGAGATCTTCTCGTTCTGAATCAAATAACAAGTTCATCTCAATGTTTTCCAAGTTATCTAGCTTTGCTTGAAGAGTAATTTCCTGATCTCGACCTTCGGCAATTTCTTCTTTAAGCTTTCGTATTTCGTTGAGATAATCTCTTGCACCACTAGAATCAAGTTGGTCTTGTAAGTCTTTATTCCGACTAAGAAGTCTGTCATATTTAACTTTCTTACTGAAAATGGTACTATCAGCTTCCGAAAGTTTCCGATGACATTCTTTAAGAAGATTATTAGTAACTGGATCAACATGGAACACTTCTTCTTCAGAATCAGAATTAGTATCCGAAAGAATTTTTCCATAAGCTAATGCAACCTCGCCTATGAGCTCTTGAGGATTATAATATTCAGGTCCATCATCAAGAGTAGGCAAATCTGCTGCATATACCGATTGTCTACGGCTCCAGCTAGGACATACTGAAGACACGATCCCGAAACCACGACAGTTATAGCATTAGACATCATCCTTAGGAGATGACACACTTTTAGAAAAACTCTTTTTCCCGTCTCTCAAGAATTTTCTAAATTGTCGTGGAGTAACATACTTAGTATCTGGCGCACCAGATTTATCCTTAGAGGATTCAGAATTGTTTGCAGCTTTAAGAGAAATCGCCTCTTTTCTTATGTGTTCATTATCAAAGATCTTTAGCTTTCCAGCTAAAGTATTTCTGGAGAGTGTCGAAAGATCGTTTCCTTCTTCAATGACATGTTTCTTAGACTCGTATCTTGATGGTAGAGACCTGAGAATTTTGCACACAATATCTTTCTCCGGAATAGTTCTTCCTAACGCAAATGAGGAGTTAACTATTTGATAAATTCTTTGGTTAAACTCATCAAAGGTTTCATCATCAGACATGCGAAGGTTTTCCCAGTCAGAAGCTAGATTTTGAAGCCTTGCTTCTTTCTCTGCAGCATTCCCTTCGAATACGGTTTCTAAGATATCCCAAGCATCTTTAGACTTATTGTACGTAGTCACGTGGTGCTGAAGATCTGTGGTAATGACATGTATGATGGCATTCAAACCATCGGAATTTTTCTTTGCAGCAAGTATCTCGGCAGGACTGTATTCACCAATGTTCTTGGGAACGTTTACATCTCCAACTTCCACAACGGGAGCATCATAGCCATTAACTATATATACCCATGTTTGAAAATCATGTGCTTGAAGAAAAGATCACATAGAAATTTTCCACCTTAGGTAGTTTGTGCCATCGAAGGCTGGTGGTACGTTTATAGAGATAGCACCTCTGTCCATAGAATCAGATTACTACAAACACAGACTTATGAGGTTTTAGCGTGTTTGCCTTCTCTGATACCAATTGAAAAAGCGGGGGTCTAACAACCACACCCAATATTTCGTTTGGAAATCTGAATAGACAAACTCCAATACACTTTCAAGAGTATCAACTAGACAGTTAGACTCAATCTATAAAAAGTATATCAAAGATTTTTATATCTCTATCTCTTGATTCAATCTGCAATCAACAAATAGGGATTTGCGAGCCCGATTGAATTTACGAGGATTAACTTGAACGGTACTAAAGACCAATGTTCAAGTGTCAATCAATTCACTCAACAACCCAAAGGCCGGATACAAGGACTGATTGTTCTTAACGCACAACCTGTGATATTTCTATTATATAAATAAAATATGATGCGGAAAAGAAATAACACAGACACCAGAATTTTGTTAACGAGGAAACCACAAATGCAGAAAACCCCCGGGACCTAGTCCAGAATAAACACACACTGATTATAAGGTGTTACACCAATTTCCTACTACCTATTCGGACTAGATGTAATACCTTCTTCAGCACTTGTAGAACTCCTAGCAGAATACTGATTTTCTTTAGGAACTCTTCACACAAATCTTCTAGCAGAACCCGAGGTTCTCTTTAGAAGATACCACAACACGATTGATACGATTCGATATTTTGTTTGCACAAAACACCGGTTTGATTTCCCTTTAGATGTAAATCAAGGTTTTGGAAATCTTGTGTTTATTTTGATAAAAACAATTACTAGGTAAAAGTAATATCAAAACAAACTTGTAGATTAGGGTTTTAACTTACAATCAGTATGCGTACACACAAGGAGTCCGCGAACCTGATTTCCGCAAGTAAACTTGGGTGATTCCAAAGATCAATTTCCAAGTTAAGAAAACCCTAATAATTCTACAACAAGAACAACTAGAATAAATCTAGAGATATCTTGTTTAAAACTTCTCAAGGATTTTTACGAGATGCCTCAATATAAGTTTTTCTTTCTATTCTCCGATTTCGACTAACAAGTGTTGGTATACGATCGGAAACTGAAATCTATCAAAACCTAGGGTTTATGATCAACAACTATTGAATGGTTTTATATTAGAAGAGAAAACCTTAGAATACACAAGAGGTGAAAAACCTAGATTACAAGTTGTATGATCAATCACGAAGATTGAATCCAACTTGGCTTTGTGATCCCTAATACAGAGACTTTTATCTCACTCTTGTTCACGAAGAACATAAGACATGGAAAACAACCTGCAGAGCTTACGCCAATTTTCCAAAGGGATGAAAAACGTGTAAACTCACGAACTCCTTATTTATAATGAACAATAGCTTGGAAGCTAAGCAAAGCTATTTTCCTTTTTCAAGACTCTCCTAAATAAGGGAGTCTTTCTTAAGTTACAACTCTAGCCAAAATAATTAAATAAATAATTAATTTAGCAAATTGTATTTTTGTGAATAAATCACAAATTAAATTAGGAAGGAATCACAAACACTTTAATATGGCAATCAAAAATGTTTGGACCAATAGCCATCTTGCCTAGATAAGGAAACATCACCAATTTGACCAAAAATGCCTTTTAGTCACGTAATTGGGCCCAAGTCTGAACTGTTGCAAACAACCCATGGATTGTTTCCTACTAACGAACTGTAACAATCACAACAACACTTATAATTGTTACTTTAATAAATCACTCATAACTTCATCGTTATAACTCGGAATTGAGTGATTCTTGGCTCGTTAGATTCATAAGCTCATTCACTATAACATGAGATTCTTTATAAGAATAAAGGTTTTTGTCTCCAAGGTCATGAATCAAATAACCTCAAGTATATATACATAAATGTACATTTACCGTCATTGGAATTGTTCCATGGAGTGAGCATTAATCTTGATAGATTAGAAAGGTAGAATTGAACAAGAATCCAAATGAAATCAATCACATACCTTTGTTGATGAAGTACTTGTTGATGTCTTCTTGTAGTCTTTCAATCTTCAATCTTCACCCTTTAAGAATAGCTTCGATTCAACTTCTTAGACCTAATCTAGTCCGAAACTATCTTTAGTATGCTAAATCAAGAATGCATTTTGGCAACTAAAATTGACAACTAAATTGACATACCAAGGCTAGTGGGTTCAACCGAGCAGTGCTCTAACAGATATATAAACTCTTTGATTTAATTCTTGATTGAGTCTCGGCTTTAAGTTGGTGCTCTCTGAATTAAGTCGGAGTTTAGTCCATACAGATTGCCGAACGAATTATTGGGTGTGGTTGTTATACCCCCGCTGTTTCAATTGGTATCAGAGCAGGCAAACACGATAAACATGATAAGTTTGTGTTTGTGTGATCCTAAATGTTGTCCTAATGGGAAACCACTTTGGGAAATTTTTTATGTGCATCTGTGACGCACACCAGAAGTCCTTAAAGGTTGTTCATAGTTTATTTTCTACAAGACCTCTGGTTTCTCAAGATAATCTCAAGTCAACTAAGACAAAAATCTTGGCTGATGAAAAACCACCCAAAGGAAAAGGAAAAGGCTCCTCTAAGGAAAGTTGCTGCAAGAAATGTGTGAACAAAAGCTCAAGGATATGGAATCTCACTAGATTGTTACTTGATCTATTCGAGAAATATTATCATGATGGATCTATCGATAAAGATCTATTTACAGCTTTTGAAGATACGTTTAAATTCTTCGAGCAATTTTATTCGATTAAGGGAAAAGTTGTCCTGGTGTTAATTCCAATTCGGTCCAGTCATGTAATCATGATGTGATTTCTGGTCGTGTCAACAACTCATGTAAAATCGATAAAAAGATTTCTATTGAGTTTGTTGCATGTTTCAAATATCAGAAAATCTCACCTCTTAATCGTAAGAAAAAGGAGTCAAGAAAAACAATTAACCCTGAGTATCATCATACTATGATTATACCTCTGGTACATATCACAAATATCAACCAGAAATGGTGCGTGAGCAATCTCCTTCCCATCTAGCCTCTTGGTAACAAGATTGGCTCCAACCCATCTGTATATAGCTTGAGATGGGGCAAGTAATGGTTTGATTAGCTTTGTGTTTTTGTATTATTTGGGGTTAATTATTTTTAAGCATAAACCTTTTCGTTTATGAAAAGCCTCTTTGCAGAATGGTTTTGGCATTTGAATGTTTTGAATGATTTGAGGAAACTCCAATTGTTTTCACCTTATATGATTGAGTTTTTCTGAGCTCCTGAGGCTAAATAATGATATGTAGTTTTCGACTATCTTATTTTCAACTGTGACATGATGAAAATATCTTCTATTCTTGTGCTCTGAATTTTTGTTTGAACTGTTCATTGAGCTAAGAATAAATTTGATCATCTTATCATTCTGATAACAATTTCTCACAGTATGCAAACCTCACGGTTTAAGATTTCATCTTGGTTTGTTTTTGAACCATCTATCACAAATTAAATTAAGTTGAGCATTCTCCTTAATTTATATGTCTTGTGTTTCAAGAGTATATGTGTGACATCATCTAGACATTCCTTGGAATTGTTCTATAATAAGGAATCCTGGTTTTCATGAGTTACGGTACCGTTACGGGTCCGAGCCTGATGGACATATTTTTGTTTCCCGATTTGTCTCGATTCTATATATTGTTAGTGCTCATTTTTGTACTTATTATGGTGTTTTATGTGTGTAGGTATTTTTGGCCAATAAACATTTTTGGAAAAATCGGCCCGAAAAGTTGTCTAAAGCACCCGGAGGAATTGTTATTGGCACCCACAATTTGGATAAGGGGCACCTCCAGGACACCCCAAGACAACTTCTACTCGCACCCCAGGATTCGCTAAGGGTGCCCAATCTTCTTCTTCACGGTTTAAATACAGAATTTTGGCGGGAATTTTCCTTCTTTTGCTGCGAGATTTTCCGGGAGAGATTTGAGAAAGATTTAGCTGGAGATATTCATGAGAATGACTTGGGAATAGTCGGTGGAGATAAAACAGGAATGATATGTGTTTTAGATTCGACAAAATAGTGGTGAAAATAGGTTGGAAGCGAAACAGGGAGTTTCGTATATTCTCGGATATTTTGGTTTTATAAATGGAAGTACGACAGGGTTTTACGCTGGGATTTGGATGAATCGAGTCTTGATTATGTATGGAAGGTGTTTGAAGAGTTGGGATATCCCATCAGAGACGCGTGAAGAAAGTTTCATAAGGAAATAAAGTCCGAGACTTTATGTGAAAGAAAACTAGGATTTTCTCGAGATATTTTGAACCCGTGGGCTATAAAAAGGGTGTTGAGAGGTCAAGGAATATGACACGTACACTTTGGGAGACTTTGGGGTAGTTGCAGAGACGTTTCCATCATCAACAGAGAAGAAGCTAAAGCTGCAGAGAAAACACAGTCGAAGAAGAAGAAGATCAGAAAAACCGTCACCTTTCCTTTCGAATTTGTAACAATATTCCAACGACTATTTCTGTTACGATTCTCTGTAACAGTAGGCTCTGTAACAATGAGTTTTGTAACAATTATATCTGTTGCAACCCGCTGTTTTATAGTTTTATACTTTTCCCCTCTTTTAATCAACTTTTGAGCTATGAACCAATATTTTGAGCAAGTGATTAATATGAGGAGCTAAACCCCATTGCTGAGGCGACGGAGGAAGCCGTTTTTCCAATTATTATGTGGTAATTTCTATTTAACTTAATTTTTGTAATTCTTTTATGATTATTTGCACTGAACTGAAATTGAATATATGATTCTGATTAAATGGTTGTGATTTCAATTGATGGGTCATGCTTAGGTTAAGTCTTTTGATGGTCCATGCTCTTGATTTACAACTATTGTTTTGAGAATTTACTTGTCTAGGCAATACTTAAGAATCAAATTGAATGTATGAGTTGCATAATTAATGTTATTGATTGAATCACTGATAATTGGTTAATGATGGAATCCGTAGTCTCAGTTTTCTCTATAATCTTGAAACCAATCTTATTTAATTTTCTATTTTAGAATTAGAATTTGAATCTGAAATCGAATCTTCACAAGTCTTTGAACGAACTTTATTTACCACTTGTAAAAACTACATCAATTTTGGCGCCGCTGACGCGAACTTGTTTTTAGATTTGTTTTTAGGTTCTTAGTGATTTTTATTCTTTTGTTCTATTTTATGTTTTCTTGGGTATTTGTGTTTTGGTTACATGTTTGGATATTGGATCGAAAAGAAAGCTGAGCCAAAGATATTGGTGATGAACTAAAGACTTGGAGTCAAAGACAAAGCGAAAAGAAACGAGGAAAAGACCGAGAATTTTTATTTTTGGATTTTTTTTATTTATATTTTTTTAGGATTTTTATTTTTATTAGAAAACTGTATTAGGGTTTTATTATTATTTTTGTAATTTTTATTTTTTAACTTTTTGGACATTTTGGGACTTTAGACATTCTGGACATTGTTTTTAAACCCTACAGAAGGGTGGTATTAAATATAAATTGTTTGTAGGGAAGGACGACAGTTACGATACTGTCTCGGCCCCTCGGGTTAGTACACTGACATAGGAGTTGGTGGCCCGAGTCGACTACAACCGATTCGTCCCCTGTCTGGAACGGGAGGTAAGATCCTAAACACCCGTGAATCCCCTGTTAGTGGGTTACTGTCTTCCTTCGTATGCATATATGTTGAGGACTGAATACAAACATTTATTTTTCTAGTAAAGGGAAAGGCCTGGCTATACAAGATAAGGGTTCGGATTTCATCACCGTTCTCTTCTTGCCCGTCTTAGGAACATGTAACCTACGCGTACCTAAGCCTTAAAATTTTGACTAGAACCAGACAGGTAACGATCGTATAGGAAAGTTGTTCAAAAGGAATGTATTGGGTATCTTATTAGCCTAACTCAAAGTTCAGGAAGATTACTGTAAGTATATTAGAGCTTCCTTGTAACCCAGGGAAGCGTTGCCAAAGAGGTGGGGGTATCAAAGCTCCTCTGAGATTCTCCTGCTTCTCTTCTGTGACGCCCCAAGTACTAAACCTGCTTAGCTAATAGGATTACAAACTAAATGAAGTATTAGATCTAGACTAACGGTCTTAAGATTTTAGACTACAAAATCTAAGCCCAAAATCAAACCATATATACTCTGATACAGTATAAATGAAGATCTCTCATGTGATATGAATATAACCATGTGTTGTTTACAGAGAAACTATACATATATAAAATTATTAATAAACATCTTCAATTGGCTGAAACTTTACGCTACATAAACGAATATCTCCACGTGCGCCTTTCCTTTTGAATACTGAAACTGAAGTAGTAACGAATGAGCACATCATCCCAAAAGGGGGCTCAACTAAAACATGTAACTCTCAAGTAATCACTAATATGCTTCACAGTTCTAAAGAAGTAGTAATTTAAACATGTCATCGTGCATAACATATGTAAGAGTAATTTCCCCAAATACCTGGATATACTATTTCCTCATCTGGGTCATCAACAACATAAATCAGGTTATAAAATAAAAAGTAATAGTATTTCGCTTTACGCGCTAGATAGCTATTATATGCACTTCTCGTGCTATGTATTTCCTCATCTGGGCTATAAGACTTAGCAAGGAGCTGTGGGGAAACCACAGTCACTCCTCGCGGGGAACTCACACAAACACACATCAAATTATTCACTCAGCAATCAGCAAGCATCGTAATATAAAATTCATGAAAGAAAGGTCATTCTAGTCCTACCTCCTCAAACATTACGTACCATAATGACAATATCCGTGAAAGACCACCACCAGATGATCTACAAAAGTGAAACTAGAACAAACCAAAAATATGTCACTCAGACCTCGCCAAACTCATTGGAGAAAGCGAAATCAGAATAACTCCAGACTCGAATGATAGCGCCATCCACAGAGTTCCCATACAAACCATGATTCAAGAACTACCATCATAAGTCCCGAAGGTTTTGCAATCAAGCATAATATGCAAACGATTGGATTCTCACAAGAAATTGGAAAAGGTAATATTCCCCTATATAATGATATTGCCTCATCTGGGCTATAATAAGAATAAAAATAGATATAACATTTGGAGAATCCACACAATGCATATTACACAACATACCCAATCATTTACACTCAATTATGCTCATAAGAAGTCATGGCACTTCATGCTCGCATATGAAAAGGAACTTAATGATTACAAGAAGGTTACAAAGTTCCCACCTGATTTGATGACAAGCCATGCCTACCTCGAAATCCATAATTCACCAGTTCATCCTTTGAAACGATCGTTGTTAATAAAGATTAACTGTTAATCACACAAGCATTCTAAGAATTATCCAAAAGTCTCATACAAGTTTCTTAACACATTTTCATACAAATCTCTAGTTGTAAGCTAATTGAACTATCTAATGGTTCTAAGCGCATTTATGATTCTACACCTTTTCTTTGTCTATCTTTAGCACATCTAAAGGTTTACTAACTCAATTATGTTGACTCTATAGTCTATTGGATAGGTCTTATGTCTATCTAAAACTTTGTAGAAGGAATCAAAGTCAATTCGGACCACAAGTGTCCAATTCATCAAACTATGAAAACTGGCCCTAAGCCCAAGTCCATCAAATCATCCCCTTAATCTAAGCCTGGTCCATCTGGGTCAACTGATGGTCAATAATGGTCAACAAGTCATCTAACAGTCAACGCCAGCTAAAAGTTAAGTCAAATGGCCAACTGAGTCAAAGGTCAAGTCAATGGTCCACTTGTCAAGTCTTGGTCAAAGCCAGGTCAAACGATCGATCTCGGTAAAGGTTCACTGAGTCTGTTCTGAGTCGAACTGATTCAACTCAGATAAATACACATAGTCAGCTGGGCTGGCAGTTGGCTTGGATGACTAGGTACATGCCATTGCAAAGGCCTTAGTCTATGGCCTAACTGATGCACCAAAATGGTGCGACACAAACACTCTATCACCGCGCCTAACAACACTAATTAAACCTACATCATCTCAACTTCACCACCACCAATTCCTTGAACATTCAATACAACTATTCACTAACTCTTCACAAGCACTTGTAATCCTAACACAAAATCATCTCAACTCCAACTATACAACCATACCAACTTAGAATCCATCTGCAACCTCCATTTAACACACATCATTCTCCAAGGCTCTGCACTCATCAACTTGAACTACAGCTGCAACACATAAAACCATTTGCAGATCACAAATATCAGTTGAATACATTTGAAAAAGCGGGGGTACAACAACCTCACCCAATATTTCGATTAGCAATCTGTATGGACAAACTCTAATATACTTTCAAGAGAATCAACTAGACTCAATCTTAATAAAGTATATCAAAAAGTTGATATCTCTCTTTCTCGATTCAATTTTTACTCAAGCAAATAGTAATCTGTGAGTCTAATTGAATACAAGAGAAAACACTTGAACGGTACCAAAGACCAATGTTCAAGTATCAATCAATTTCAATCAACAACCAAAGGTCGGATTTCCAATTGATTGATTCTGACGCACAACCAGTGATATTTCAATTATATAACAAAATATAATACGGAAAAGAAATAACACAGACACCAGAATTTTGTTAACGAGGAAACCCCAAATGCAAAAAACCCCCGGGACCTAGTCCAGATTGAACACAGACTGTATTAATCCGCTACAGACACTAGCCTATTACAAACTAACTTCGGTCTGGATTGTAGTTGAACCCCAATCAATCTCACACTGATCCAAGGTACAGTTACGCTTCTACGTCTCTGATCCCAGCAGGATACTACGCACTTGATTCCCTTAGCTGATCTCACCCACAACTAAGAGTTGCCACGACCCAAAGTCGAAGACTTTAATAAACAAATCTGTATCACAAAGAAAAGTCTACAGTAATAGATAAATCTGTCTCCCACAGAAATACCTACAAGTTTTTGTTCCGTATTTTGATAAATCAAGGTGAACAGGAACCAATTGATAAACCGGACTTATATTTCCGAAGAACAGCCTAGTATTATCAATCACCTCACAATAATCTTAATCGACGCGGCGAAAGAAGATATCGTGGAATCACAAACGATGAGACGAAGATGTTTGTGACTACTTTTATATCTTGCCTATCGGAGATATTAATCTCAAGCAAATCGTTACGATTGTACTCAAAATGATAGAATCAGCAAGATCAGATCACACAACTACGAGAAAGTAATATCGGTCTGGATTCACAATCCCAATGAAGTATTTAAGTCGTTAACCTGGTTTACAAGAAGAAACCTAAGGTTAAATGAGAATCGACTCTAGCTAATACAACTAGTATCACACATGAGGTGCGGGGATTAGGTTTCCTAATTGCTAGAGTTCTCCCTTATATAATCTTCCAAATCGGGGTTTGCAATCAATGTTATCTTGGTAACAAAGCATTCAATATTCACCGTTATATGAAAACCTGATTAGATTCAAGCTAATATCTTTCAACCGTTGGATCGAAAACTTAGATTGTTACAAACAAATGAAATGCACGATTTTAGGTTTGTGACCCAAACATGTACATTTGTTGGTTCAACAATAGTTAACCAAATGGTTAGCCATATGAGCACTTTCATATCAACCATATTCTTCTTCACCATAACTAGTTCAAATGACTCAAATGAACTAGTTAGGGAGTTGTTCAATTGCAAGGAAATCTTATGTAACTACACAAGACACAATCGAAGCAAAAACGATTTGATTCACTCGAATCGGTTCATGAACTTTATAGCCGCGGTTTGCATTTTGCATTCCTTAGTTAATATAAATATAAGTTCACAAGCAATCGTCTTTGGACATAACCAACTTAAGTTCGCAGACTTAGTTCGGGGACTTAAGTTCCCGGAAGGAGTTCTCTAACTCCAGCAGATTTTCTCGGGTCTAGAACTTCCGCCAGTTCGCGGACTGGGTTCGCGGACTAAGTTCACAGCTCTTGTTCTGGTTCTCTTGATCAACAAAGTTCGCAAACTTCGGTTCAAGGAAAAATGACTTATACATATGTGTGTTATCACACAATGGTTATATCCATCATTGGTTATATAATCTAAACTCTCATTTCAATCATTGAAACATTCTTAGAAGACGTTATTATATAGCTGTTATTCACAAACTATTTTTCGACAAAGTAAGCAATTTTCAAAGTGATTGAAACATAACATGACTTTCGTCACTAGTTAAAGATGAACTTGGCCAAAGCAAAAGCTTACCAACACATATTTCGAGAAATAGATAGGCGAGATAATCTCGTCTCGAAATAACAAATGTGTATAATCAAAGTCTATATAGCAAAAAGACTTTTGTCTCAAAGATAGGAGATAGAGTATATAGACTTTTGAGTGATAGATAAGTTCAAGTCTCCACATACCTTTTAGTCGATGAAGTTCCACCAATTCCTTGAGTAGTTCTTCGTCTTGTATGATGATTTCCATGAAGTTCTTGAGCTCAACTACATTTTCTATCCTAGTCCGAGACTTAGCTATAGTAGACTATAAATCAAGACTTATAGTTTTGATCACTAATATTGACAAACATGCTTGAGATAGAAACGCATGCGATTTCGACCGAGCAATGCTCTAACAATCTCCCCCTTTGTCAATTTTAGTGACAAAACTATCAATACATATGGAATACAAAAAATAAATGAATTAAATTTTGTAGCTCGTATTCCACATGCCTAATCTTCAACATTACTCGAAATCTTCGTCACTTCCAAGTACTCCAATGATCCCAAAGGTTGTAAGTTCAGCATCATCGTTGTTGAAAATCCCTAGCTATAACAATGAGAAAACAAGAGTTCTCAATCATTGTTATACAGTGTCATAGTATCATTATACAGTATCAAAGTTCAATTATATCACAACTTCGACAACAATACTATCGTAATATGAATCACTCCCCCTTAGTCAATACTTCATCTCACATGGAAACCACTCCCCCTTACATAATGATCCGAAAACCATATGTATTTGTAGTGTGAACTACATATTAATTCCCCCCCTTTTTGTCAATAAAATTGGCAAAGGTACGAAAACGGAATCCTAATAAAATTTCCAAAAGAGACATTTCATGACCAAAAGAAAGCATATATCAACTTGTTTAGATACAATCATAAAGCCGAAGCTAAATGCATTCATCAAGGAGTTTATAAAGATACAAGATAACCCCTATAATATTCCACATCCGCACTCCCTACAAATATTTGGCGATTAAGCACAAGTTCAATTAGGAACTCTCCCCCATAATATGTCATTCCTGAAGGAACAACAAGAGCGACCTTAATTTCAAAAGAAAAGAAGGATTTCTTTGGACATAACAAATCACATACAAGTATGAATCCGAATCCAAAATACTCAATTAAATTAACCATAAGAGAACCCATGATTAATTTAATCGGAAATGCTCAACATAAGTGAACTTATGGAGACTCAAAAATACTCAATTAGATTAATCACAAGAGAATCCATAATTAATCTAATCGGATTACACAACCAAATTAATCACAAAAAGTAAACAATTTAATTGGTCATGCTCGACATAAGAGAACTTACAGAGCAACAACTAAATAATCAAACGAGGATGATTTATTTAGTTGATCATGATCGACATAAAGTACCTCACGGAGCAACAACTAATCTAATCATAAGCGAATGAATAACTCAGTCAATTGTGCTCAACATAAGACACCTTATGGAACAACACAATATATGCACAAAAATTGTAGACCGAAGGTCGACCAAATACTGTGGAATAAGCAAGGATTCATTTTATTTTCCATCATCATTTGCACAATGACACACAATAGAGATAATCCTTGTAAACAAAAGTTTTTACCTATCTTTTATCAATAGCTGACATAATAGGCTTAACTTTTGTATTGTCAAAAGTTCATTCCTTCTTTTATCAACACATATATATCGACATATAAAGGACTTAACTTTTGACAATGTATGGGACAATCACAGTTCACGGGCGCAAACACACATATCCCATAACATATTGCAAGATTTAAAACCATAGAGATTAATACTGCAAAAATCATCTTCCAAACAATTTTAGAATTTAAACCAATAAATCTAAAAACATGAAGATGAAAAGTTGGACACAGCTATGTGTAATCACAATAATGTCTATTACAACCTCTAGTTATTCTTCTAAATAAAACAAGAAAATAGAAGATTTACTAGACGTTAAGACCTTTCAAGAATTCTTTATCGTCCCCGAACTCCTTGTCGTCAACAACCATTGGGACATAAGGTTCATGAAGATAGGAGTTAATACCAATAAACCTTCTTGACTGATATCGTAACAGGGCCTTCTGAATCTCATGAGTCTTAAACACAAAAGCCTTTATTTGTTGAATCTCCTTCTGCATCTCTTTCAACACTTCAAGAACATCAGAAAACTTCTGAGAATTTGAAGGAACAGCTCTGGGATTCCTTACATTCCTTCTTTTTCTTTTCAATGTTGGAGCTAACGGAGATTTATCTTTTTTCTTCATGATTGATGGCTTGACAATCGTGTTAACATCTTTTCCATCAGAAGACATGATGCTTGGAGTATCCATAAGTGTATGGGTTTGTGAGGGGAAATCACAACTTAAACTCAACAAGTAATCTTGAGATAAAAAGAGGTTTCAGGGAAGAAAAAATGAATATAGGGTTATGCAACCTTTTAACAGGTTCATGCACGCACAACTATGAACCCTAGAGAGAGTAGAATTGTCGAGAATAATCCCCCTTTATTGATAGACACAAAACTAAGAAAACAAGAAAAAAAAACAAACTTTTCTTAAAGCCCGAGAGGTGCACAATCTTGTCTCTTTTGATCAGGCACATGAGACAGGATTTACCAATCAACACAATCAAGTTGTGTTGCGGTGAACAACAATTTGTCCACCATTTTCCTCTTGAGAGGAATCCACAGACCTCTGTCTATCAAAGCGATTTGACCATACTTTCTTATCTAATGGTCTTGGTTTATCCTTGGAAACTAACTTCTTAGACGAAGATGAAATCATACATACCTCAACGGTCTTCAGAGCAAGTTTAAGCTTATTTTTTAATTGATTTGCTCTTCGTTGAAGTTTGTTGACGTGCCTCAATTGGTGTTTGTACTTGTAACACTTTGAAAGTTCATGACACTTTAGAGAAAAATACGAGTACGTCAATCTAGGATAAAAATCGGGCTTCTGAGATGTGCAAGCAGCTAGACACATGGTGGAACCTGAAACATTAAGTATAGAGTTTCCAAAGAATGGGTCAATTTTTTCTTCCAGATTAGTTGGGTTTTCTTCTGAAAGAATATCAAGATTGATGTATGTATTGCTACAATTATCAAAATCAACATTTTCACCAAGAAGTGCATCACTTGATTTTTCGTCTTCATTAGAATCATAGTTGTCAGACATTTCATCAAGAGTTGCAGTAAGACCTTTGTCCCTAGTGTATTTTCTACGATTTGGGCACTCGTTTGCAAAATGACCAAATCCTTTACACTTAAAGCACTGAGGCATATCCTCGTCATCAGTTTCATCAATATCCCTATTTTTAGGAGGAACACGATTATGAGGTTTGACTGATGCTTTAGGCTTATCTCTGGAGAACCGTTTACTTCTCTTCAACAGAAGATCCCTAAACTGTCTAGTGATCATCGAGACCGATTTGTCAAGATCTTCATATGATGAATCAGTCTCAGAGTGATCGTCTTCAGAGATATACACTTTTTTTACTTTTATCAAGTAATTTTGTGTCCTTTAGTGCTTTGAACGCAACATCCTTAGATTTGGATAAATGATCATGATCAAAGATCTTAAGCTTCCCAACCAGCGTATTTCTGAAGAGATTATCTAGGATATTTCCCTCAACGATGGAATGCTTCTTAGAATCGTATCTAGATGGCAGCGATCTGAGAATTTTCATCACAATTTCCTTTTCAGGAATAGTCTTACCCAACGCAAAATATGCATTAACAATTTCAGACACTTTGTGATTAAACTCATCAAATGTTTGTTCATCTGCCATACGAAGGTTTTCCCAATCGGAATTAAGGTTTTGAATCCTAGCTTCTTTTTCACTGGTATTACCTTCGAATACGATTTCTAATATATCCCACGCTTCTTTAGACTTAGTGCAATTTTACACATGGTACTGAAGATTCGGGGTAATGGCATGTATGATGGCATTCAAACAGTCGGAATTTTGCTTTGCAGCAAGTATCTCGGCAGGACTGTATTCACCAATATTCTTTGGAACGTTTACATTTCCAACTGCCCCAACGGGAGCACCATAGCCATTAACAACATATACCCATGATTGAAAATCACGTGCTTGAAGAAAAGCTCGCATAACAATTTTCCACCATAAGTAATTAGAGCCATCAAATACTGGTGGTACGTTAATAGAGATTGCACCTCTGTCCATAGAGTCAGATCGCTATAAACACAGACTTATAAGGTCTTGAACGTGTTTGCCTGCTCTGATACCAATTGAAAAAGCAGGGGTACAACAACCTGACCCAATATTTCGATTAACAATCTGTATGGACAAACTCTAATATACTTTCAAGAGAATAAACTAGACTCAACCTTAATAAAGTATGTCAAAGAGTTAATATCTCTCTTTTTTCGATTCAATTCTTACTCAAGCAAATAGTAATCTGCGAGTCTAATTGAATACAAGAGAAAACACTTGAACGGTACCAAAGACGAATGTTCAAGTATCAATCAATTTCAATCTACAACCAAAGGTCGGATTTCCAATTAATTGATTCTAACGCACAACCTGTGATATTTCAATTATATAACAAAATATAATGTGGAATAAAAATAACACAGACACCAAAATTTTGTTAACGAGGTAACCCCAAATGCAGAAAAACCCCGGGACCTAGTCCAGATTGAACACACACTGTATTAATCCGCTACAGACACTAGCCTACTACAAACTAACTTCGGTCTAGACTGTAGTTGAACCCCAATCAATCTCACACTGATCCAAGGTACAGTTCTGCTCCTACATCTCTGATCCTAGCAGGATACTACGCACTTGATTCCCTTAGATGATCTCACCCACAACTAAGAGTTGCTACGACCCAAAGTCGAAGACTTTAATAAACAAATCTGTATCACAAAGAAAAGTCTAGAGTAATAGATAAATCTGTCTCCCACAGAAATACCTACGAGTTTTTGTTCTGTCTTTTGATAAATCATGGTGAAAAGGAACCAATTGATAAACCAGACTTATATTTCCGAAGAACGGCCTAGTATTATCAATCACCTCACAATAATCTTAATCGACGCGGCGAAAAAAGATATTGTGGAATCACAAACGATGAGATGAAGATGTTTGTGACTACTTTTATATCTTGCCTATCGGAGATATTAATTTCAAGCCAATCGCTACAATTGTACTTAAAATGATAGAATCAGCAAGATCAGATCACACAACTACGAGAAAGTAGTATCTGTTTGGATTCACAATCCCAATGAAGTCTTTAAGTCGTTAACCTGGTTTACAAGAAGAAACCTAAGGTTAAAGGAGAATCAACTCTAGCTAATACAACTACTATCACACAGGAGGTGCGGGGATTAGGTTTCCCAATTGCTAGAGTTCTCCCTTATATAGTCTTTCAAATCAGGGTTTGCAATCAATGTTAGCTTGGTAACAAAGCATTCAATATTCACCGTTAGATGAAAACCTGATTAGATTCAAGCTAGTATCTTTCAACCGTTGGATCGAAAACTTAGCTTGTTACACACAAATGAAATGCACAATTTTATGTTTGTGTAACCGTACCCAAACATGTACATTTTTTGGTTCAACAATAGTTAACCAAATGGTTAGCCATATGAGCACTTTCATATAAACCATATTCTTCTTCAACATAATTAGTTCAAGTGACTCAAATGAACTAGTTAGGGAGTTGTTCAATTGCAAGAAAATCTTATATAAATACACAAGACACAATCGAAGTAAAAACGATTTGATTCACTCGAATCAGTTCATGAACTTTATAGCCACGGTTTGCATTTTGCATTCCTTAGTTAATATAAATATAAGTTCACAAACAATCGTCTTTAGATATAACCAACTTAAGTTTGCAGACTTAGTTTGCGGACTTAAGTTCCCGGAAGGAGCTCTCAAACTCCAGCAGATTTTCTCGGGTTGAGAACTTCCGCCAGTTTGCAGACTGGTTTGCGGACTGAGTTCGCGGACTGAGTTCACAGCTCTTGTTCCGGTTCTCTTGATCAATAGAGTTCGCAAACTTTGGTTCAAGGAAAAATGACTTATACATATGTGTGTTACCACATAATGCTTATATCCATCACTGGATATATAATCTAAACTCTCATTTCAATCATTGAAACATTCTTAGAAGACGTTATTATATAGTTGTTATTCACAAAGTATTTTTCGCCAAAGTAAGCAATTTTCAAAGTGATTGAAACATAACATGACTTTCGTCACTAGGTAAACATGAATTTGGCCAAAGCAAAAGCTTACCAACATATATTTCGAGAAATAGATAGGCGAGATAAACTCGAATCGAAATAAAAAATGTGTATAATCAAAGTCTATATAGCAAAACGACTTTTGTCTCAAAGATAGGAGATAGAGTAGATAGACTTTTGAGTGATAGATAAGTTCAAGTCTCCACATACCTTTTAGTCGATGAAGTTCCACCAGTTCCTTGAGTAGTTCTTCGTCTTATATGATGATTGCCATGGAGTTCTTGAGCTCAACTACACTTTCTATCCTAGTGCGAGACTTAGCTATAGTAGACTAGAAATCAAGACTTATAGTTTTGATCACTAACATTGACAAACATGCTTGAGATAGCAACACATGCGAGTTCGACCGAGAAATGCTCTAACAATCTCCCCCTTTGTCAATTTTAGTGACAAAACTATCAATACATATGGAATACAAAAAATAAATGAATTAAATTTTGTAGCTCCTATTCCACATGCCTAATCTTCAACATTACTCGAAATCTTCGTCACTTCCAAGTACTCCAATGATCCCAAAGGTTGTAAGTTCAACATCATCGTTGTTGAAAATTCGTAGCTATAACAATGAGAAAACAAGAGTTCTCAATCATTGTTATACAGTGTCATAGTATCATTATACAGTATCAAAGTTCAATTATATCACAACTTCGACAACAATACTATGGTGATATGAATCACTCCCCCTTAGTCAATACTCCATCTCACATGGAACCCACTCCCCCTTACATAATGATCCTAAAACAATATGTATTTGTAGTGTGAACTACATATTAATTCCCCCCCTTTTGTCAATAAAATTGGCAAAGGTACGAAAACGGGATCCTAATGAAATTTCCAAAAGAGACATTTCATGACCAAAAGAAAGCATATATCAACTTGTTTAGATGCAATCATAAAGCCGAAGCTAAATGCATTCATCAAGGAGTTTATAAAGATACAAGATAACCCCTATAATATTCCACAACTGCACTCCCCGCAAAAATTTGGCGATTAAGCACAAGTTCAATTAAGAACTCTCCCCCATAATATGTCATTCCCGAAGGAACAACAAGAGAGACCTTAATTTCAAAAGAAATGAAGGATTTCTTTGGACATAACAAATCACATACAAGTATGAATCCGAATCCAAAATACTCAATTAAATCTAAAAACAATAAAGATGAAAATGTTGGACACAGCTATGTGGAATCACAATAATGGCTATTCCAACCTCTAGTTATTCTTCTAAACAAAACAAGAAAATAGAAGATTTACTAGACATTAATACCTTTGAAGAATTCTTTATCGTCCCTGAACTCCTTGTCGTCAACAACCATTGGGACATAAGGTTCATGAAGATATGAGTTAATATCAATAAACCTTCTTGACTGATATCGGACCAGGTCCTTCTGAATCTCATGAGTCTTAAACACAAAAGCCTTTATTTGTTGAATCTCCTTCTGCATCTCTTTCAACACTTCAAGAACATCAGAAAACTTCTGAGAATTTGAAGGAACAGCTCTGGGCTTCCTTACATTCCTTCTTTTTCTTTTCAATGTTGGAGCTAACGGAGATTTCTCTTTTTCCTTCATGATTGATGGCTTGACAATCGTGTTAACATCTTTTCCATCAGAAGACATGATGCTTGGAGTATACATAAGTGTATGGGTTTGTGAGGGGAAATCACAACTTAAACTCAACAAGTAATCTTGAGATAAAAAGAGGTTTCGGGGAAGAAAAAATGAATGTAGGGTTACACAACCTTTTAACAGGTTCGTGCACGCACAACTATGAACCCTAGAGAGAGTAGAATTGTCGAGAATAACCCTCCTTTATTGATAAACACAAAACTAAAAAAAGAAGAAAAAAAACAAACTTTTCTTAAAGCCCGAGAGGTGCACAATCTTGTCTCTTTTGATCAGGCACATGAGACAGGATTTACCAATCAACATAATCAAGTTGTGTTGCGGTGAACAACAATTTGTCCACCATTTTCCTCTTGAGAGGAATCCACAGACCTCTGTCTATCAAAGAGATTTGACCATACTTTCTTATCTAATGGTCTTGGTTTATCCTTGGAAACTAACTTCTTAGACGAAGATGAAATCCTACATACCTCAGCGGTGTTCTGAGCAAGTTTAAGCTTATTTTTTAATTGATTTGCTCTTCGTTGAAGTTTGTTGACGTGCCTTAATTGGTGTTTGTACTTGTAACACTTTGAAAGTTCATGACACTTTATATAAAAAAATACGAGCACGTCAATCTAGGATAAAAATCAGGCTTCTGAGATGTGCAAGCAGCTAGACACATGGTGGAACCTGAAACATTACATATAGAGTTTCCAAAGAATGGGTCAATTTTTTCTTCCAGATTAGTTGGGTTTTCTTCTGAAAGAATATCAAGATTGATGTATGTATTGCTACAATTATCAAAATCAATATTATCACCAAGAAGTGCATCACTTGATTTTTCGTCTTCATTAGAATCATAGCTGTCAGACATTTCATCAAGAGTTGCAGCAAGACCTTTGTTCCCAGTGTATTTTCTACGATTTGGGCACTCGTTTGCAAAATGACCAAATCCTTTACACTTAAAGCACTGAGGCATATCCTCGTCATCAGTTTCATCAATATCCCTATTTTTAGGAGGAACACGATTATGAGGTTTGACTGATGCTTTAGGATTATTTCTGGAGAACCGTTTACTTCTCTTCAACAGAAGATCCCTAAACTGTCTAGTGATCATCAAGACCGATTTGTCAAGATCTTCATCTGATGAATCAGTCTCAGATTGATCGTCTTCAGAGATATAAACTTTTTACTTTTATCAAGTAATTTTGTGTCCTTTAGTTCTTTGAACACAACATCCTTAGATTTGGATGAATTCTCATGATCAAAGATCTAAAGCTTCCCAACCAGCATATTTCTGAAGAGATTATCTAGGTTATTTCCCTCAACGATGGCATGCTTCTTAGAATCGTATCTAGATGGCAACGATCTGAGATTTTCATCACAATGTCCTTTTCAGGAATAGTCTTACCCAACGCAAAAGATGCATTAACAATTTCAGACACTTTGTAATTAAACTCATCAAATGTTTGTTCATCTGCTATACGAAGGTTTTCCCAATCGGAATTAAAATTTTGAAGCCTAGCTTCCTTTTCACTGGTACTACCTTCGAATACGGGTTCTAATATATCCCACGCTTCTTTAGACTTAGTGAACTTTGACACATGGTACTGAAGATTCGGGGTAATGGCATGTATGATGGCATTCAAACCGTCAGAATTTTGCTTTGCAGCAAGTATCTCGGCAGGACTGTATTCACCAATATTCTTGGGAACGTTTACATTTCCAACTGCCACAACGGGAGCATCATAGCCATTAACAACATATACCCATGATTGAAAATCACGTGCTTGAAGAAAAGCTCGCATAAAAATTCTCCACCATAAGTAATTAGAGCCATCGAAGATTGGTGGCACGTTAATAGAGATTGCACCTCTGTCCATAGAGTCAGATCGCTACAAACACAGACTTATAAGGTCTTGAACGTGTTTGCCTGCTCTGATACCAATTGAAAAAGCAGGGGTACAACAACCTCACCCAATATTTTGATTAACAATCTGTATGGACAAAATCTAATATACTTTCAAGATAATCATCTAGACTCAACCTTAATAAAGTATGTCAAAGAGTTAATATCTCTCTTTTTCGATTCAATTCTTACTCAAGCAAATAGTAATCTGCGAGTCTAATTGAATACAACAGAAAACGCTTGAACGGTAGCAAAAACCAATGTTCAAGTATCAATCAATTTCAATCAACAACCAAAGGTCGGATTTCCAATTAATTGATTCTAACACACAACCTGAGATATTTCAATTATATAACAAAATATAATGCGGAATAGAAATAACACAGACACCAGAATTTTGTTAACGAGGAAACCGCAAATGCAGAAAAACCCCGGGACCTAGTCCAGATTGAACACACACTGTATTAAGACGCTACAGACACTAGCCTGCTACAAACTAACTTCGGTATGGACTGTAGTTGAACCCCAATCAATCTCACACTGATCCAAGGTACAGTTATGCTCTTACGTCTCTGATCCCAGCAGGGTACTACGCACTTGATTCCCTTAGATGATCTCACCCACAACTAAGAGTTGCTACGAACCAAAGTCGAAGACTTTAATAAACAAATCTGTATCACAAAGAAAAGTCTAGAGTAATAGATAAATCTGTCTCCCACAAAAATACCTACGATTTTTTGTTCCGTCTTTTGATAAATCAAGGTGAGCAGGAACCAATTGATAAACCAGACTTATATTCCCGAAGAACAACCTAGTATTATCAATCACCTCACAATAATCTTAATCGACGCAGCAAAAGAAGTTATCGTAGAATCACAAACGAAGAGACGAAGATGTTTGTGAATACTTTTATATCTTTCATATCGGAGATATTAATCTCAAGCCAATCGTTACGATTGTACTCAAAACGATAGAATCAGTAAGATCAGATCACACAACTACGAGAAAGTAGTATCGGTCTGGCTTTACAATACCAATGAAGTCTTTAAGTCGTTAACCTGGTCTACAAGAAGAAACCTAAGGTTAAAGGAGAATCGACTCTAGCTAATACAACTTGTATCACACAAGAGGTGCGGGGATTAGGTTTCCCAATTGCTAGAGTTTTCCCTTATATAGTCTTTCAAATCGGGGTTTGCAATCGATGTTAGCTTGGTAACAAAGCATTCAATATTCACCGTTAGATGAAAATATGATTAGATTCAAGCTAATATCTTTCAACCGTTGGATCGAAAACTTAGCTTGTTACACACAAATGAAATGCGCGATTTTAGGTTTGTGTAACCGTACCCAAACATATACATTTGTTGGTTCAACAATAGTTAACCAAATGGTTATCCATATGAGCACTTTTATATCAACCATATTCTTCTTTACCATAACTAGTTCAAATGACTCAAATAAACTAGTTAGAGAGTTGTTCAATTGCAAGGAAATCTTATGTAACTACACAAGACACAATCAAAGCAAAAACGATTTGATTCACTCGAATCGGTTCATGAACTTTATAGCCACGGTTTGCATTCCTTAGTTAATATAAATATAAGTTCACAAACAATCGTCTTTAGATATAACCAACTTAAGTTTGCAGACTTAGTTCGCGGACTTAAGTTCCTGGAAGGAGTTCTCAAACTCCAGCAGATTTTCTCGGGTCGAGAACTTCCGCCAGTTCGCGGACCGGAACGAGTTCACAGCTCTTGTTCCAGTTCTCTTGATCAACAAAGTTCGCAAACTTCGGTTCAAGGAAAAAGGACTTATACATATGTGTGTTACCACACAATGCTTATATCCATCATTGGTTGTATAATCTAAACTCTCATTTCAATCATTGAAACATTCTTAGAGGACGTTATTATTTCAGCTGTCCAAATGGCATCCTCAGAGAGGGGTAGATCATTGCATTCCAAATCTATCTTAGGGCAAGGGGAAAACTGAGATTAAGGTTAGACTTTTTTGCGGTTTAGAAACTACTCATGTTTAGTTTGATAAAACCGGATTAGTCTAATCTTAATCAAGTGTGTGTTTAATGTTTAGATCATGTACTAAAGGCAAGACTTTTACTGTTTTGTGGGGATTGTACATAAGGCTATAGTACATCAAGTTAATCCATTAAGTGGCATGCAAGTTTTTTTATTTGAAGTTAAGGGATGTGTCTCCACCTCATGATGGCTGAGTAGGTGACACATGTCTATGCAGTTGGAGGTGGACTCCCTTCTAGCCTTATTTAAAGTAATTTCTGCCATTAGAAGTTTAAGGAAATAGAAGTAGAATGTTGGAATTTCAGCTTCATAATCATCATTTAGTAACATACACATGATCATATAAATACCTATATGCTGAAAAGATGATTTATCCTAGTTTCTAATATGAATTAGTAGTTGTATATAAGCACTTTCTAGATTGTAGAATATGATAATGCTAGGTTCCTTACTAGAAAGACGATCTTGAGCAGCGTGGCGTAAAGTGAAAATTGGGGGAGTAGAGCAAAATCCCCTTCTGGGATATTCCGAAGGGGGAAGACCCAGGAAAAGAAGATGGCAATGGGTAGGTATTATAATTGAAAAAGGGAGTCAATTGAAGCCGGTGGATCGAGCCAAAGTCAATATCCTTTTCTTGGGGTAGGAAGGTTTGCCCAAAGCCGAGTTGTTATTCACAAACTATTTTTCGTCAAAGTAAGCAATTTTCAAAGTGATTGAAACATAACATGACTTTCGTCACTAGGTAAAGATGAACTTGTCCAAAACAAATGCTTACCAACACATATTTCGAGAAATAGATAGGCGAGATAAACTCGGCTCGAAATAGCAAATGTGTATAATCAAAGTCTATATAGCAAAACGACTTTTGTCTCAAAGATAGGAGATAGAGTAGATAGACTTTTGAGTGATAGATAAGTTCAAGTCTCCACATACCTTTTAGTCGATGAAGTTCCACCAGTTCCTTGAGTAGTTCTTCGTCTTGTATGATGATTTCCATGGAGTTCTTGAGCTCAACTACACTTTCTATCATAGTCCGAGACTTAGCTATAGTAGACTAGAAATCAAGACTTATAGTTTTGATCACTAACATTGACAAACATGCTTGAGATAGCAACGCATGCGAGTTCGACCAAGCAATGTTAACAAGATTCGACTGAAATCCTACACAGCCTGACTCGATCCCAGTTACCTCAGCCACCAACAGTTTACAATTTTCATTCATTCAATCCCCCATTTTCTTTATAGAATCTACAACACTACTAGCTGTAACTAGTTCCACCACTAGACATGAATCCTATTACTCAATTAGTACAATCACTCATAGCCAATTCCATTCATCCCTTACTGTAGCTTCCCTGCAATACTTCAACATCACACAACCACCAGTTGCACTCTGCAAACTAACAACAATACCTTAACAAAGTCATCTGGATAGTAACATCTTGCTTGCAGTCACCAGCACATGTTCAATCAACCTGTAGTCCCTAACACCTCAACTAAAACAGTCCAATCATTCATATCTTCTGTAATTCATACTTCGGTACCAACATCACATAGCTCAGTCTCAATTCAGTTCTCGTTTTACCCCTATCCATTGTATTCAACTTGTAGTTTCTTAATCAGACTCCCGTTTCCGAATTCTACAGGCAACTCAATTAGAACCAAGAACTCTAACTCTTATTTCCTGTTTTGAGTCTCATTCATTCTCCTTCTTATCAATACAGGTCTTCATAATCTTGTCAATTAGTTCAACCGTCTTCATTACATAGACTAATTTTTCTTCTGCAAAATCCTAAATCAACAACCCCAAATCAGTCACCAACCCTAGACTTAACAACCTCTAATCTTCCATGAATCACCACTAACCAATATACCCTTCTTCATCTGTAATTTCTGACTCAAATATCCCAATTAATTTATATGAACCCTATTTCAATTTGGGGAAGAACAGTTCAAACCCTAATTCTATATGAAATCAAAATTAAACTCTAGATAATCATCTACACCTCAATTGACAACAAACCCACCTATAATCTATCATAACAGAACAGATTCACAAAGCAAATTCACTTAAATAGAAACCCTGAATTTAATCTTTGATTTACCTATTTTCAGAGAGGTTTGTATTTGTTTCTTGAATAAACACCACCATCATCAGTGACGCTTTAATCTCTCCCTAACCCTTACAATCTCAAAACTCTATTTTATTTTCAGTTCACTACCAGACGATAAACAAAGGAGAAGGAAAAAAAACAGAGAGAAGGAAAGAAGATGAAAAATGAATAAGAAAGAAGAAAAATGTGAGCTTAACTGATGCACCCAGAACTTGGATAAGGGCATCCACAAGGTTAATATACCGTAATTACTATTTTACCTTTTTTTATAAATCTGATGATATATTCTCCGCCTGGTATCTGGATGACACGTTCGAATAGTCCATTCTGCGTAATTTTTCGAGATCTATCCATAGGCACTACTTTCTTATATATATCTTTGTTAGATTAATTTCTATTAATTAAATTTATATTAACTAATCGAGTCATTATCGGCTAAATCGTCTCTGGATCATCGCTAGACTTGTAAAATTGCGTTGACGAGTTTGAGGGTCCTTACATCCTCGACTTACTTTAATCGGATCGTCCTACGAGGTTTACTAAAATTGCGTTGACGAGTCGAACTCGCATGCGTTGCTATCTCAAGCATGTTTGTCAATGTTAGTGATAAAAAACTATTAGTCTTGATTTATAGCCTACATAGCTAAAGGTCTCGGAATAGGATATAAAGTGTAGTTGAGCTCAAGAACTCCATGGCAATCATCATACAAGACGAAGGACTACTCAAGGAACTGGTGGATCTTCATCGACTAAAAGGTATGTGGAGACTTGAACTTATCTGTCACTCAAAAGTCTATCTATTCTATCTCATACTCTTGAGACAAAAGTCGTTTTGGTATATAGACTTTCATTATGCACATTTGCTATTTCGAGCCGAGTTTATCTCGCCTATCTATTTCTCGAAATATGTGTTGGTAAGCTTTCGCTTTAGCCGAATTCATCTTTACCAAGTGGCTAAAGTCATGTTATGTTTCAATTACTTTGAAAATTACTCTGACGAAAAATGATATGTGAATAATGGATAAATCTGTCCTCTGAGAATGTTTCAATGATTGAAATGAGAGTTTAGATTACATAACCATTGGTAGGATATAAGCATTGTTGTGGAAACACATATATGTATAAGTCCTTATTCCTTGAACCAAAGTTTGCGAACTTTGTTGATCAAGAAAAATGGAAGTGGCGTGAGCCAAGTCCGCGAACTCAGATCGCGAACTTGCGGAACTTCTCGGCCCGAGATTTTCTGCTGGAGTTTGTGTACTCCTTCCATGAGCTTAAGTCCGAGAACCCAGTCCGCGAACTTGAGAAGGTTATATCTAAAGTCGGTTGTTCTTGAACTAATGTTTAAATAAACTAAGGAATGCTTTTGGAAATCGTGGCTATAAAGTTTATGAACCGATTCGAGTGAATCAAACCGATTTTGATTCAATTGTGTCTTGTGTAGTTACATAAGATTTCCTTGCAATTGAACTACTCTCTAACTAGTTCATTTGATTCATTTGAACTAGTTATGGTGAAGAAGAATAAGGTTGATATGAGAGTAATCATATGGCTAACCATTTGGTTGACTTGTTGAACCAACAAATGTTAATGTTTGGGTACGGTTCATAAACCCGAAATTGGAAATTTCATTTGTGTGCGACAAGCTAAGTTTTCGATCTAACGGTTGAGAAATATTAGCTTGAATCTAATCAGGTTTTCATCTAACGGTGAATATTGAATGCTTTGTTACCAAGCTAACATTGATTCCAAACCCTGATTTGAAAATTATATAAGGGAGAACTCTAGCAACTGGTAAACCTAATCCCCACACCATACGTATGATACTAGTTGCATAGCTAGAGTCGATTCTCCTTTAACCTTTGGTTTCTTCTTCTAAACCAGGTTAACGACTTAAAGACTTCATTGGGATTGTGAAGCCAGGACGATACTACTTTTCTTGTACTTGTATGATATGATCTTGCATCTTCTATCGTACGAGTACAATTAAAATAATTGGCTTGAGATTTTATATCTCCGATAGGCAAGATAGAAAAGTAATCACAAACAAACTCCGTCTCATCGTTTGTGATTCCACAATATCTTTTTTCCTTGCGTCGATTAGGATTATTGTGAGGTGATTGATAATACTAAGTTGTTCTTCGGGAATATAAGTCTGGTATTATTGATTGGTTCCTGTTCACCTTGATTTATCAAAAGACAGAACAAAACTCGTAGGTATATTCGTGGGAGACGGATTTATCTATTATCGTAGACTATTCCGTGTGATACAGATTTGTCTATTAAAGTCTTCGACTTTGGGTCGTAGCAACTCTTAGTTGTGGGTGAGATCATCTAAGGGAATCAAGTGCGCAGTATCCTGCTGGGATCAGAGGCGTAGGAACATAACTGTACCTTGGATCAGTGTGAGATTGATTTGGGTTCAACTACATTCCAGACCGAAGTTAGTTTGGAGTAGGCTAGTGTTTGTAGCGGCTTAATACAGTGTGTATTCAATCTGGACTAGGTCCCGGGGTTTTTCTGCATTTGTAGTTTCCTCGTTAACAAAATTCTGGTGTCTGTGTTATTTCATTTCCGCATTATATTTGTTTATATAACTGAAATATCATAGGTTGTGCGTTGTTCAATCAATTAGAATATCCGACCTTTTGGTTGTTGATTTAAATTGATTGACACTTGGATATTGGTCTTCGCTACCATCCAAGTTATCTCTCTTTGATAAAGACTCGCAGATTTTTATTTGCTTGAGTAAAGAACAAATCGAGAGATTGAGATATAAACTCTTTGATATACTTTTATCTAGAATGAGTCTGACCGTCTAGTTGATTCTCTAGAAAGTATATTAGAGTTTGTCCATACAGATTGATAATCGAATTGTTGGGTGTGGTTATTGTACCCCCACTTTTTCAATTGGTATCAGAGCAAACACGTTTAAGACCTTACAAGTCTGTGTTTGTAGCGATCAGACTTTATGGACGAGTGTATCTCTAGTAACGTACCAGTTCAGAAATTACCAGATGATTCTAAAAGCTTGGATTCACCTGAGAGAAATGTCACTTCTAAGTCAATATCTAAACATTCTCTTGATGTAAAAACTGTTGATTGGGAAACTCTCCTAGAAGAACAGTTGGATGAACTTTCTGATGAAGGTGATTCAGATATTGATAGAGATGTTGATGAGGAAGTCTTAGAGTATGTTAAGTTTTTGGATTCGTGGAATATGAAGAAGCAAGGTTTTTAAATCGTAAATCGAAACGTGAATCGTTTTTTCATTTTCTAGAATCGAATCGTATGTTGAACCATGAATCGTAGATTCATAGTTCATTTTTGAAACGTATATTTACTTACATAAAAATGCATGTTTATAAATAAAATGAAATATATGGTGGACAAGTAAACTGATATTGTGAGAAATGTACAAATATACTATAAACTCGTAGATTTCACAAAACAGGTCATAGCTCAGTGGTTACAGCTAGACTTGTGTGGGAGACAAAACATGAGTTCGAAACTCACTAGCTTTAGTTTTTAGAATTCAGTATAATTTGACTGGTCAAAATGCTCCGTCAAAGTCAATAATCGCATCAGATATGGTATCTAACACGATTTTAGTCTAGATACAATTCATAGTAACGAGTTGCAACGAAATGAGATTATTTGAAGCGACTCGTACGATTCAACTCGTGAATCGTACGAGTTTAAAAACCTTGTGAAGAAGATTACAACTTCTCATGTCTCACCTCTTCTGACTCCTCTCTGTCGAGAAAATAAGAAATTGAGAAGATGTTATGCATGTGTTTATTTTTTGAATCGTTCTAACGAACCGATCCTCAAGGATTCTAAGGAAAACCTACGTATGAAGTCACTTGAATGTGATAATCTTTATCAAAGTACTTTTTGTTGGAAGAGAAACTTGCAGAATCTGAATCAAGGTTTAACTCTCAACAAATTAGTTTTGATGACAGAGAAAGTGCTTGTCTCGCTCGAGAAAAACGCCTTGAGGCTGATTTAGCTGCTGCTCTTGATAAAATCAAGATGTTGGAAGATGACTTGAAAAAGTTTAATACTAGTTCAAGCAAATTAACCACTATGTTAGGTGCAAGTAAAAATCATCGTGATACACGAGGATTGGGCTATAAGGGAATAGATGTTCCAAGTATTAGCAAAGAGGTAAAATTTGTCAAGGCTAGTGATTCTTCTCAACTAAAGGTTTTCATTGATGGGAAAAGTGAAATACCTTCACCGGCAATGAAGGTTCGAAAGAGAAAAGTATATCTACCTCCAAAGTCAGCACATACGGATCGAGGTAAGAACATTCCTTATGTTTGCCACTATTGCGGAAATAAAGGTCACCTAGAAAGGAAATGTCGTTTCCGTATAAGGAATGAGAAACTTCATGATGTTCTTGTTCGGGCATCACAAGAAGTTGTGAAACCAAGATCTTATGTTAAGGCTAATCCCCTTAATGCTACAAGTTGTAACTGTCCAACCTTTAGGCAAAGGAATCAGTGTTGAGATACACTATTTTTTCCTATAAACGTTATACGAATCCTTTTCACAATCGTAATGGTTATCAAAAGGATAACTTCGTAAAGACGAAGACAAGATCCGATGTTCCTAGTTGGAGAAATACTAACTTGCAAAAGAATAGTAAATCCAATCCTCTTTAGAGAAATCTTGAAGAGAGTAACGGGAAGAAGGTTTCGGTTGTTTCTAAACGCACTCATAAGTGGGTTCCAAAGAAAGTCAATGACACCTTGAATGTGAAAAGGAATGATCTCCCAGTAAATTCCATGACTATGAAGAAGGCAGTATCCATGATGTTGGAACTTAAAGAGTTCTTTGGAAAGATGGATTTGGATGTGAAAGGTTCTAAAAGTGATATCTTTCATGATAATCCAAAAGTTACTTGTGGTGAGCAATACTTTGTTCACCTCAACACAACTTGAGTGTGTTTTAAGTGCATCCTCACCAAGGAATGCCCTGTTATGTATATGGTGAGGGAAGCACGAAAATTGGAGCGCACAGATTATGTTTGGTAGTGGAAAATGGAAGTTAAACCACTGTCAGAACAAGAATTAATATCACCAAAAACGACTGTGTCCATCAGCAGTATTCTAGAAGTGGTTTTTTCCAAAACGACTGTGTCTGACAAACGTTGAATTCTTTACAAAAACCACTTTCTTCAACAGTACCACAGAAAAACTGATAGACACAGTAGTTTTTATTGATGACATTTTATTAAAAAAAATGGATATTGATTCAGCTGAATCCAAAGCTGATTCAACTGAATCACAACTATATTAATATAATGACTTCCAAACTGAAATTTACAAAATTAAATTGATAACAACTTTAAAACTCAATTTGTATTGAAAAGTGTATTCACTTTACAAATCAGTTATCTAAAATACTGCAAGTTCCAAATCTTGAAAACTTCAATACTAAGTTGGAAAACCTTAACATACATTTCTGTATTACAAGTCTAACCATAAAAACTTCAACACACTAAGCTGCAAACAAAAACCTGCACCATCTATGCCTTCATTTTCTGAGAAACTAGCTCAAATCAGGTCCATTATCTCATCCCTAAGCTGCAAACAAAAACCAAGACTATAGCAATTAACAGCAGCAAAGAAAGAGGAAAAAAGACAAGGACTCTACTCGACACCAGCACCACCCTACAACTACACATACAAGTATCCATTCAAATTGAAATTTAAAGAAAACATATGAACTGCAGTCATTACCATTTATATGATCAAACTTTAATTTTCATGATCCATCTTGGAATTTTCACCACCTGAGCAATATGTGTACACATTAATGTATTATCCATTTATCATATACTGCAAAAAATTCCTTAAATACTTGCCGTTAAAAAGGTGCAGAAGATGTATACATATAGTGTATTACTTCCTTGACCATTTTCAGTTTAAGCTTTCTCGGTCCTTTGAGCACCATATCAGTCGCGCGTACTAGTTTCCAGAGGCATGCCTACCAGTGCAAATGGCTTTTTTCCAACCTGTGGTAACCTTAAGGGTAAGTACAAAAACCAAATACTCGGTACTTCACATTTATAACATCACAAATAAACCAAAGAATTATCAGTGAGAATCTTGGGGATATTCTGGCACATGATGGGTTCACAAAAGAAGTTTTTGCGAAAAGAAAAACAGAAAACTTAAACTCCATACAACTCAATAAGATGCCAAGGAAAGAAATTCAGTACTTGATTGGTTTTCTGTCCAATATGCATAAGTAAATTATCTGGTTTGATGTTCTGGTGCGAAACCTTTTGAATGCATATGAACTGCAGTCATTACCATTTATATGATCAAACTTTGACTTTCATACTTCATCTTGGAATTTTCACCACCTGAGCAATATGTGTACACATTAATGTATTATCAATTTATCATATACTGCAAAAAATTCCTTACATACTTGCCATTAAAAAGGGGCAGTAGATGTATAAAGATAGTGTATTACTTCCTTGACCATTTGCAGTTTAAGCTTTCCCGGTCCTGTGAGCACCATATCAGTCACGCCTACTAGTTTCCAGAGGCATGCCTACCAGTCCAATGGCTTTTTTCCAACCTGTGGTAACCTTAAGGGTAAGTACAAAAACCAAATACTCGGTACTTCACATTTCTAACATCACAAATAAACCAAAGAATTATCAGCGAAAATCTTGGGGATATTCTGGCACATGATGGGTTCACAAAAAAAAAAATTGCGAAAAGAAAAAATGAAGAAAAATAGAAAACTTTAACTCCATACAACTCAATAAGATGCAAAGGAAAGAAATTCAGTACTTGATTGGTTTTCTGCCCTATATGCATAAGTAAATTATCTGGTTTGATGTTCTGGTGCGAAAAACCTTTGGAATGCATATAAGCTTGATTCTCCTAATCTAAAAGAAGTAAAATAATTCAATCAGCTGTCATACACTTTACCACATTAAGCAACACCAATATACTACAACTACTTAAACTAGCTATCAGTGCAGTAGACTTGCTTCGGAATTAGGACACTATTTAAACAAGTTCAGATAATTACATCAATTGTAAGGAACCATCAGCTGCAACACCAAAATTCTAGATAAATCACCAGAAAAGTCTACACAAACATGGCCAATAGAATCTTTACTCACCTGTGACTTTCATTAGTGCAGAATTACATGCCGACTACAGTATGAACTTAGTCCAAGGTCGCACACCATTACCTCTGCGTATGCTGAAACAGGTTCATGCTACGGCAGCAGCAGGAGCTGCACAAACAGCACTTGCCAATGCTGATCCTGCGCCACCACTGCGCTGATAAGTCTTCAATAATGTTCCAACAAGAGCAGATGATGTTTTCACAAGGCCGTCACTGAGACTCCCGCAAGCCAGCTAATCAAAATAAGATGAAAAAAGAGGAGTTCATGACTATGGTCTAACAATATTAATCGCACAGTATAGTGATGAGTAGATAAGTAGATCGCATTACAAGACACATGTACATGTAAAATGCACGTTGAATGTAGAGATCAATAACCACATAATTCCTTGAAGAAAAAAAAATCAAACAGTACTAACATTTGATGCTTACAAAAGGAAACAAAAAAATAAAGATTAGTATTAGTAGGAAGTAGTTCGTGAAGATCCATGAGAAATGTTACATTAACTAACATTGAATAGTAATCGAATAGGAGGAAGGCCTTTCAAAGGCTTACGGATCTACAGACATAACACATGATTCATTAATATCGATGGAGAATACATCTACATTATATTATCCATGAACTCTTTAGTGTACGAAAAATATAAACTCAGTTTGATACCTGATTGTGTGACTATATTCTAACAATTCCCCATCAATCGTCTCACATACACTACCCCAGCCATATATCCCGACACCATGTATCTGTTTGAGCTCTAGCTCAACCCTGCATCAAGAATTTTACAAGAAAAAAACATGAAAAGATTTCAAAAATTTATATCAAGTGATTACCCACAACAATATTCTAAAACGAAGATGTGACTATTATGAAACCTTACCAAGTATGGCGAATCACAGCTTCATCAGCCACGACTATAATTAAACCTCCCAAATTCCAAACTCAAACTTCACAAGATCAAATGTGATAATGGGTATTGCAAAATACCTTCCTTGCAACTAGATTAACCAGGTGCGCATAGTTCCCCCCTCCTGTCCTTCCTTCCAAACTCAAACTTCACAGACCACAGAACATCTGCCCCCACTAGCCATAACCATATACCCGTAACTAACCTAACAAGAAGCACCTCCATAGCAACAACAACACAGATAAATGCCAGGAAAACCCCAATCAAGCACAACTTTCCATTTAAGAAAACCCATAGAGAAAAATTGAAAACCCATACCAAAATTGAATGACTACAAACAACATAAACAATTAAAATCAATCAAAATTACCCAAATCTACGAATTTGAACTCCAAATAAGAAAAAAATGTTAAAATTAAATAAGCCCTAATTTGAGAAATTGAAATCAGAGGAATTAACAATGTTCGTATACCTTAACATTTGTTTCTCATGAAATTGTTGAAGCCGTTCAGTCAAAACCCTTTTCAATACCAGAAAAACTGAAAAAACATCAAATTATCACCGTCAGAAACCCTCAAACCCAAATCTAAGAATCAGAAACAGAAATCAAATAAAACCAATATGTAAGTCTCACCATTATATCAGACCAACCTCGCGAAATAGAGAAATCTTTCTAAGAAACTTAGATTTCTTCGTGTTGATTAGGTTAAGAGGAATCCAATTTAACACCAACAAAATTGAATCAAAGAGATGGGGATGTTATACGTGAACATAAATCCACCTAAAGGTCTTCTACATACAAAAACAAAACAAAATTTTAATTAAAACACTAACATTCAAGAAATTAAAGAAAAAAATAATTTATATTGTGAACCCTCAGGTTTACCTGATGAAGATTGAAAACCGAAAAAAAGAGGTTTTGAAAGTATCGGTTTTGGAAAAAAAAGGTTGATAGATATGAGGAGAAATAATGGTTTTGAATCATGGCGATTTGTGTCTTTGATTTTTTTCTCTAAACTGGAGCTCTGAACTGGAGAGAAGAATTGCAATAATGCAATGAAAATGGATATAAAAGAAAAGATAATATCTCGATAAAGACGAGGTTTCATCGTCACCGTATAAATATTCCCTAACTTACATCTAACCCTTGGTTCTAAATCTGGAGCTGTAGAACTAGTTGCGCTCACAGTAGTTTTGTTGTTTTGGTATTTGCGCCACAGTAGTTCATACACTCTATTAAGGAGTCCTAATATTTACAAAAATACCACTAATATAACGACTGTGGCAGAAACAGGTATTTAAAAAACTGCTGTGTCTCACAACACACATAATTATTCGGCCAAGAGAAGTCGTTTTCGCAAAGCACAGAAAGTGGTTAAAAACCCATTCTCCACTAGTGCGCTGTAGAATTCAATTGGATTCATCTAAAAAGGTATGTCTATAAACTTGAGTAAGATTTGTGCTTTTATTTTCTTAGAGAACTTATAATGATTCACGTACCTTTCTTATCGTTCTTTTCTACCTAACTTGATATGTGTTTAAGGTTCTTAAATGTTTAGGGTTGAAAATAATAGTTCGGGATGTTTGGACTTCATGGTACACATACTTGCTTGTAGACGTCGATAGTCGGTAAACTTGTTTTGGCCGTAATTTCTTCGTCCGAACTCGGAATGACCTAATTCTTTTTGAATTCTCTTCCTCTTTGATTTCTATTCAAAATGGAGAAGAGAATTTATGAATTTGGATGAGTTAAGATTGGTATTTGGCGTGTCTCTTGTTTTTGAGTGTTTTTCTCCGTTTCGTTGCACTTGTTCCACTTTTCTTGGACTTGGGCACTTGTATTCTTGGAGTACTACTCTTCTAAGATCATCGTAGCTTTTACAAGGATGTTTTTGGTGAATCACAAAGAAGGAAGTTCAAGAACGGGCAGTAGTATGCATTACTATGGGATTCTTGAATGTTCACAATCACCTTATGTGAACTGTAGTGCATGGTCGTTAATAAATTTGTATGTTCTTCTTTGTTAAGAAAATATTTTTATACGCCTTTGATAGATATTCTTGGTGTAAATCCGGGCGAAAAAGATCGATTCTACCCTCTAAGGACAAATCATCTTATATGTGCATTACGAGTTTGTCATGATGCCTAGGAAACTTCTTATGAGAATTTATTCTTTTTTTTGAGAAGGATTACTAGAGTTTGGAATAGCCATTATTGTGATTACACATAGCTATGTACAACGTTTTCATCTTCATGTTTTTAGATTTATTAGTTTAAATCCTAAATTTGTTTGGAAGATGATTTTTATAGCATTAATCTTTATGGTTTTATATATTGAAATATTGTTATGGGATATGTGTGTTTGCGTCCGTGAACTATGATTGTCCCATACCTTGTCAAAAGTAAAGTCTTTCGTATGTAGATATGCATGTATTGTTAAAAGAATGAATAGACTTTTGACAAATACAAAAGTTAATCCTATTATGTAAATTATTGATGGAAGATAGGTTAAAATCTTTTGTTTGCAAGGACTATGTCTATTGCATGTCATTGTGCAAATAGTGATGGAAAATAGAATGAATCCTTGTGTATTCCGCAGTAATTGATCTTCCCTGATCCATATTTTATGTATTACTGTGAGGATCCGTAAAAGTGTCTTATGTTGAGCATTAAACAACCAAGTTGATTATTTTTGATTAGCTATGTTGTTGTTCCGTAAGGTACTTTATGTCGAGCATTTTCAACTAAGTTAATCATCTTGTTTGGTTATTTAGTTGTTGCTCCGTAAGTTTTCTTATGTCGAGCATGACCAATTAAATTGATTACTTTTGTGATTAATTGGTTGGTATTTCAATTAGATTAATTATGGGTTTTCTTGTGATTAATCTAATTGTATCTTTTAAGTCTCCATAAGTTCACTTATGTTTGAGCGTTTGTCGATTAAATTAATCATCGGTTCTCTTGTGGTTAATTTAATTGAACTTTTTGGATTCAAATTCATACTTGTATGTGATTTTTTATGTCCAACAAAATCCTTCTTTTCTTTCGAAATTAAGGTCGTTGTTGTTCTTTCGGGACTGACATTTAATGAGAGAGAGTTCTTTTGAACTTGCGCTTAATTGCCATATGTTTGTGGGGAGTGCGGCTGTGGAATATTATAGGGGTTATCTTGTATCTTTAAACTTATTGATGAATGCATTTAGCTTCGGCTTTATGATTGCATCTAAATAAGATGATGTGTGTTCTTTCTTTTGGTCATGAAATTTCTCTTTCAGAAATTTTATTAGGATCCCGTTCTTGTACCTTTGCCAATTTTATTGACAAAAAGGGGGAGAATTAATATGTAGTTCGCACTACAAATACATATGGTTTTCGGATCATTATATAAGGGGGAGTGGTTTCCATGTGAGATGGAGTATTGACTAAGGGGAAGTGATACATATCACCATAGTATTGTTGTTGAAGTTGTGATACAATTGAACTTTGACGTTGTGTAATGATACTATGACACTGTATAACAATGATTCAGAGTTATTGTTTTCTTATTGTTATAGCTACGGATTTTCAACAACGATGATGCTAAACTTACAACCTTTGGGATCATTGGAGTACTTGGAAGTGACGAAGATTTCGAGTAATGTTTAAGATTAGGCATGTGGAATAGGAGCTACAGAAGTTAATTTATTTATTTTTTGTATTCCATATGTATTAATAGTTTTGCCACTAAAATTGACAAAGGGGGAGATTTTTAGAGTATTGATCGGTCGAACTCGCATGCGTTGCTATCTCAAGCATGTTTGTCAATGTTATTGCTCAAAACTATAAGTCTTGATTTCTAGCCTACATAGCTAAAGGTATCAGACTAGGATATAAAGTGTAGTTGAGCTCAAGAACTCCATGGCAATCATCATACAAAACGAAGGACTACTCAAGGAACTGGTGGATCTTCATCGACTAAAAGGTATGTGGAGACTTGAACTTATCTGTCACTCAAAAGTCTATCTATTCTATCTCCTACTCTTGAGACAAAAGTCGTTTTGGTATATAGACTTTCATTATGCACATTTGCTATTTCGAGCCGAGTTTATCTCGCCTATCTATTTCTCGAAATATGTGTTTGTAAGCTTTCGCTTTAGCCGAATTCATCTTTACCAAGTGACTAAAGTCATGTTATGTTTCAATTACTTTGAAAATTACTCTGACGAAAAATGATATGTGAATAATGGATATATCTGTCCTCTGAGAATGTTTCAATGATTGAAATGAGAGTTTAGATTACATAACCATTGGTAGGATATAATCATTGTTGTGGAAACACATATATGTATAAGTCCTTATTCCTTGAACCAAAGTTTGCGAACTTTGTTGATCAAGAAAAATGGAAGTGGCGTGAGCCAAGTCCGCGAACTCAGACCGCGAACTTGCGGAACTTCTCGGCCCGAGATTTTCTGATGGAGTTTGTGTACTCCTTCCATGAGCTTAAGTCCGAGAACCCAGTCCGCGAACTTGAGAAGGTTATATTTAAAGTCGGTTGTTCTTGAACTAATGTTTAAATAAACTAAGGAATGCTTTTGGAAATCGTGGCTATAAAGTTTATGAACCGATTCGAGTGAATCAAACCGATTTTGATTCAATTGTGTCTTGTGTAGTTACATAAGATTTCCTTGCAATTGAACAACTCTCTAACTAGTTCATTTGATTCATTTGAACTAGTTATGGTGAAGAAGAATAAGGTTGATATGAGAGTAATCATATGGCTAACCATTTGGTTGACTTGTTGAACCAACAAATGTTAATGTTTGGGTACGGTTCATAAACCCGAAATTGGACATTTCATTTGTGTGCGACAAGCTAAGTTTTCGATCTAACGGTTGAGAAATATTAGTTTGAATCTAATCAGGTTTTCATCTAACGGTGAATATTGAATGCTTTGTTACCAAGCTAACATTGATTGCAAACCCTGATTTGAAAACTAATAAGGGAGAACTCTAACAACTGGGAAAACTAAACCCCACACCTTAAGTGTGATACTAGTTGCATAGCTAGAGTCGATTCTCCTTTAACCTTTGGTTTCTTCTTCTAAACCAGGTTAACGGCTTAAAGACTTCATTGGGATTGTGAAGCCAAACCGATACTACTTTTCTTGTAGTTGTGTGATCTGATCTTGCATCTTATATCGTACGAGTACAATTGAAATAATTGGCTTGAGAGTTTATATCTCTGATAGGAAAGATAGAAAAGTAATCACAAACAAACTTCGTCTCATCGTTTGCGATTCCACAATATCTTTTTTCGCTGCGTCGATTGGGATTATTGTGAGGTGATTGATAATACTAAGATGTTCTTCGGGAATATAAGTCTGGTATTATTGATTGGTTCCTGTTCACCTTGATTTATCAAAAGGCGGAACAAAACTCTTAGGTATATTCGTGGGAGACGGATTTATCTATTATCGTAGACTTTTCTGTGTGATACATATTTGTTTATTAAAGTCTTCGACTTTGGGTCGCAACAACTCTTAGTTGTGGGTGAGATCAGCTAAGGGAATCAAGTGCGCAGTATCCTGCTGGGATCAGAGGCGTAGGAGCATAACTGTACCTTGGATCGGTGTGAGATTGATTGGGGTTCACCTACAGTACATACCGAAGTTAGTTTGGAGTAGGCTAGTGTCTGTAGCGGCTTAATACAGTGTGTGTTCAATCTGGACTAGGTCCCGTGGTTTTTCTGCATTTGCGGTTTCCTCGTTAACAAAATTCTGGTGTCTGTGTTATTTCTTTTCCGCATTATATTTTTTTATATAATTGAAATATCACAGGTTGTGCGTTGTTCAATCAATTAGAATATCCGACCTTTTGGTTGTTGATTTAAATTGATTGACACTTGGATATTGGTCTTTGGTACCATCCAAGTTATCTCTCTTTGATAAAGACTCGCAGATTTCTATTTGCTTGAATAAAGATCAAATCGAGAGATTGAGATATAAACTCTTTGATATACTTTTATCTAGATTGAGTCAGACTGTCTAGTTGATTCTCTAGAAAGTATATTGGAGTTTGTCCATAGAGATTGCTAATCGAATTGTTGGGTGTAGTTGTTGTACCCCCACTTTTTCACTAATGCTCCCCCAGGTTTTGGCTATACTAAGAATCCTTCAGGACCAGCACAGTTTCAGAATCCTCCAGATAAGAAGGTCATGAGCTTAGAAGAAACTCTTGCCTCATTTATTCGAAACACTGAAAATATTCACCTATCGCTTTCACATGGCATAAAAGAAAGTAAGAATATAGGCCAGGTTAATTCTCAGGCTATTTCCGAGTTAAAAAACCAAGTTAATCAAATAAATGAGTTTTTGAGAAAAAAAAATGTAAGTTTCGTAGTCAAACACAATCCAACGAGGAGTTCATGAAGTAGGAGAGAAAATCATCACATCAATTGAATGCTATTATAACCCTTAGGAGTGGTAGAGTTATAGACAATAAGGTAACCATGCCCGATAGTGAGCATACTGTAGTTCACCTCTCAGGACCATCCATAGCTGAGGAGACTGATAAAATCTCTGATGATGCCAATTCAGTTCCTGAGAGGCCCTATTTTATGCCTAGAGCCCCATTTCCACAGCTACTAGTACCAACAAAGAATGAATCCAACTTTAATGACATAATGGAGGTTTTTAAGAAAGTTACCATAAACCTTCCATTACTAGAAGCAATTAGGCAACTGCCGGCTTATGCCAAATTCCTCAAGGATATGTGTACGTGAAAGTGAAAGCTTAGTGTCCCTAAAAAAGACTTTTTAGCTAGTCATGTAAGTTCGATCATTCAAAACACCACAAATCCTAAGTATAAAGACCCAGGTGCCCCTACCATTACTTGCACAATAGGAAAACACATGGTAGAGAAAGCTTTACTTGACTTAGGGGCTAGTGTGAACTTACTTCCGTACCATGTGTACTTACAGCTGGGACTTGGTGAATTAAAACCTACCAAGATAAAACTGCAGTTAGCTGATAGGTCTGTTAAAATTCCTCGTGGTGTGATAGAGGATGTTCTTATTGAGGTCTACAAGTTTATTTATCCTGTGGATTTCGTAGTCCTAGATACACAACCTATCCCTGACCCAGAGAATCAAATACCGGTGATTTTAGGTCGCCCATTTTTAGCCACGTCTAATGTTGTTATCAACTGTAGGACCGGACTTATGAACATATCCTTTGGTAATATGACCACTGAAATAAATATCTTTAATGTTACTAGACAACCTTCTGGTGATTTAGAGGAAGTGAATATGATTAGCACTTTAGTTCAGGATGTAGTTGAGGATAATTGGTACGAAAATTTGTTTGATGATTCTTTGGATGAATTTGACGAGACAATTCTCTTAGGTCAAATAGATAACCAAACTTTATAACTAGAAGAAGCTCTCGAATATTTTAAGGACTTTACAAACCCATAAATTCAGGCCATAGTGCTAGGTCTTATGAAGAGTAATAATGACCCTAAGTTTGGGGGTAGAGTACTAGAAGACGCTCTTGAGTATTTTAAAGACTCCGAGGATCCGGAAATCCAAGCAATAGTTAGAGGATTGTCTGAGAGTAGTGATTACCCTAAGTTTGGGGGTAGTGATCGTCAAGTATCCCCACTAGAAGTGAAAAAGCGAGGGTCTAAATACACCACCCAATATTTCACTTAGCAATCTGTATGGACTAACTCCGAAATACTTTGCTAGAAAATCAACTAGACAGTCAAACTCAATCTAGATAAAAGTATGTCAAGGAGTTAATATCTCTCTCTTGATTTTATTTTTACTCAAGCTGAAAACAATAGAGAGTCTTTATCAAATACAAGGAATACTTGGACGGTACCAAAGACCAATGTCCAAGGATCAATCAGTATCAATCAATAACCAAAGGTTGGATTTCCAATTGATGATTACGAACGCACAACCTGTATTATTTCAATTATATATAATATAATTCGGAAAAGAAATAACACAAACACCAGAAATTTTGTTAACGAGGAAACCGCAAAAGCAGAAAAACCCCGGGACCTAGTCCAGATTGAATACACATTGTATTAAGCCGCTACAGACACTAGCCTACTGCAAACTAACTTCGGACTGGACTATAGTTGAACCCCAATCAGTCTCCCACCGATCCAAGGTACAATTGTACTCCTACGCCTCTGATCCCAGCAGTATACTGCGCACTTGATTCCCTTAGCTGATCTCACCCACAACCAAGAGTTGCTGCAACCCAAAATCGCAGACTTGATAATAAATAGATCTGTCTCACACAGAAAAGTCTATCAAAGGATAAATCTGTCTCCCACAGATAAACTCTAGGTTTTGTTCCGTCTTTTGATATAAAATCAAGGTGAACAGGAACCAATTGATAATCCGGTCTTATATTCCCGAAGAACAGCCTAGATTAATCAATCACCTCTCTACAATCCTTCCTGACTACACAAGCGGATTGTCGAGGAATCACAAACAGTGAGACGAAGATGTTTGTGACTTCTTTATCTTGCCTATCGGAGAACTCTCACGATCTCAATCCAATCAAAGATTGTACTCGTACGATAGAAGATGCAAGATCAGATCACACAACTACGATAAAAGTACTATCGGTCTGGCTTCACAATCCTAATGATGTCTTTAAGTCGTTAACCTGGTTTTAGAGAAGAAAAACAAAGGTTAAAGGAGAATCGACTCTAGCGAGTGCACTAGTATCACACAGACGTGTGGAGATTAGTTTTTCACAATGCTAGATGTCTCCTTTATATAGTCTTCAAATCAGGGTTTTGCCTTAGTTACAAAGCAATCCTTATTCACCGTTAGATGAAAACCTGATTTAGATTCAAGCTAATATTTCTCAACCGTTAGATTGAAAACTTAGCTTGTCACACACACTTTGGTAGACGTTTACTGGGTTCGTGAAAACCATGCCCAAACGTGTACGTGTATGTTGGTTCAACATAGTAACCCAAAAGGTTAACCATATGAGCATTTCATATTAACCTTGTTCTTCTTCGCCATAACTAGTTCAATTGACTCAAATGAAATAGTTAAAGAGTTGTTCAATTGCTATGAGATCTTATGTAACTACACAAGACACAATTGAAACAAAGATGATTCGATTCGATTGAATCGGCTCATAAACATTATAGCCGCAGTTTGAATAAAGCATTCCATAGTAATTTAATGTTTCATGTTCAGAGCACATCTTTATATCATAACCTCTTAAGTTCACATACAAGTTCGCGGATTTATGTTAATCGGTTGAGTTTTCCAACTCAGCAGAAATTCTCGGAAAGATAACTTCCGCCAGTTCACGGACTGGGTTCGCGGACTGAGTTCGAGGACTTAGCACACAAACGAGTTTTGGAAAATACGGCAGAAATTCTCGGTCGAGAACTTCCGACAGTTCGCGGACTTGGCAAGCCAATTCCACAATCCTCCCGATTTCTCTTGATCAATAAAGTTCGAAAACTTCGGTTCAAGAAATACATGGTTATATAATCTAAACTCTCATTTCAATCATTGAGATATTCTCAGAGGACGCTATGTAGCCGTTATTCACAAACCGATTCACGTCAGAGCAATTCTCAAAGTGATTGAAACTTTTCATGACTTTCGTCACTAGGTGAAGATAAACTTGATCAAAGCGAAACGCTTTACCAACACACGATTTCGAGATAAAAGATAACCAATGAATGCTCAGCTCGAAATGTCAAATGTGTACGATCTAGTCTATATAGCATACGACTTTTGTCTCATAAGAAGTAGAAGATAGAAGAGATATACTTTTAAGTAATAGATAAGTTCAAGTCTCCACATACCTTTTTGTTGATGAAGTTCCACGGTTCCTTGTATAGATCTTCGTCGTTGTATGATGAATCTCCATGAAGTCCTTGAGCTCAACTACACTTTTCTATCCTAGTCCGAGACTTAGCTATGTAGGCTAGAAATCAAGACTTATAGTTTTGATCACTAACATTGACAAACATGCTTGAGATAGAAACGCATGCGAGGTTGACCGAGCTATGCTCTAACAATTTCCCCCTTTGTCAATTTTAGTGACAAAACTATTAATACATATGGAATACAAAAAAGATAAACTTTAGTGGCTCCTATTCCATAGTCTAATCTTCAACATTCCTTGAAATCTTCGTCCTTCCAAGTACTCCAATGATCCCAAAGGTGGTAAGTTTAGCACCATAGTTGTTGAAGATCCGTAGCTATAACAATGAGAGAAATCGAGATTCTCGATCATCATTATACATTGTCATAGTATTAATATATAACATCAAAGTCCAATTGTATCACGACTTTAACAATAATACTACAGTGATATGTATCACTCCCCCTTAGTCAATACTCCATCTCGATCATGGAAATCACTCCCCCTTACACAATGATCCGAAAACCATATGTATTTGTAGTGTGAACTACAATATTTCTCCCCCTTTTTTCAATAAAATTTGCAAAAGTGCAAGAATGGGATCATAATGAAATTTCCACAAGAGACATTTCATGACCAAAATAAAAATACATACCAACTTAATTTAGATGCAATCTAATAGCCGAAGCTAACAACATTCATCAAGGAGTTTTAAGATACAAGATAACCCCTATAAAATTCCACAGCCGCACTCCCCGCAAGATATTACCATTAAGAACAAGTTCAAGATAATTCTCTCCCATTTGATGTCATTCCCGAGAGAACAACAAGAGCGACCTTAATTTCGAAAGAAAAGAAGGATTTTTTATTGGACACCAAAAACCATAGGAATGATTTTCTATATCCAAAGCTCAACCAAATTAACGACAAGTAAACCCATGATTAATTCAATTGGAATACGCAACTAAATCAAACCACAAAAGTGATCAATTTAATTGAAAGTGCTCAACATAAGTAAACTCACGGTGCTACGACTAAGTCAATCACACGGAGATGACTAACTTAACCGTTCAAATACTCAACATAAGGAAAACCTTACGGAATATATGACTACATTAACCAAAGAACGTGATAGTGTAGCCTTTCATATACTCAACACAAGAACTTGTGGAATATATGAAAACTCAACTAGATTAATTACAAGAGAACACATAATTAATCTAATTGGAATACAAACAACCAAACTAATCACCGAAGTAATTAATTTAATTATTTTGGGCTCAACATAAGAGAACTTATGGAACCCCGACTAAGTTCATCATAGACTATGACAACCTTAACCGTACACGTACTCAACATAAGAAAGAAGACTTATGGAGTACTAACTAAATAACCAAACTAGTTGATTAATTTAGTTCCTAATGCTCGACATATAGCATCTTATGGAATAACCAACAAATCCAAGGTAAATCGACTTAGTTGTAAGGTGCTCAACATAAGACACACAATGGAGCCTTCACAGTAAAATATTATAAAATGGATAAATGAAGACCAATACCGTGGATAACATACAAGGATCTATTCTATTTTCCATCATTGTAGTTATAGGACATCCTACAGTACACCCCTCATATGATTTCATGATTACTCAACTCATTTTTAGGTTTACACTCTTAATTTTATTGATCAATCTTTGAATATTCTTACAAGAAAAGATAAAGGAATCAAGAATGACCTCTGCTCTAGACTTATGGAACCCCGACTAAGTTCATAGACTATGACAACCTTAACCGTACATGTACTCAACATAAGAAAGAAGACTTATGGAGTACTAACTAAATAACCAAACTAGTTGATTAATTTAGTTCCTAATGCTCGACATACAACATCTTATGGAACAACCAACAAATCCAAGGTAAATCGACTTAGTTGCAAGGTGCTCAACATAAGACACACAATGGAGCCTTCACGGTAAAACATAATAAAATGAATGAATGAAGATCAATACTGTGGATAACGTATAAGGATCTATTCAATTTTCCATCATAATGACATAATAGACTTTATCCTTGTTGAATAAAATATTTTATCTTATTTTCAATCAAATACATGATTGCATAGGCATAACTTTTGTATATGTCAAAAGTCCATTCGTCCTTTCATCAATACGAATACCGATTCATGAACGACTTTACTTTTGACTGCAATATGGGACCTTCAAGTTCACGGACGTAAACAATACATATCCCATAAAAATATTGCAATATCACAAACCATTAAAATACTGCAATAAACATCATCCTCCAAATATTTTTAGAATTTAATAACCAATAAACCTAAAAAATAACATAATAAGATGAAAACAAAAATAGCCATGTGTAGTCACAATCATCGATATTCAAAGCACTAGTTATTCTTCCAACTAATCCAAAAAGAAGACTTACTAGGTTGTAGATCTTTCTCAGCGCATCTACAGAAAACTCCTTCTTTTTATTGAAAAACTCATTGATTATAGACTTCTTCTTTATCATCCTTGAGGAAGTAATTCCTTTGCATAGGTATACGTTGACTGCTTCTACTGCATTACTTTTTAGAAGAGCTTCTAGTTACAGGAGCCATGAAAACGTATGAGAAGAAAGAAGAATATAAGAATATTTAAAAAGGTCACATCCTAATCCTTGACACAGTCTTCCACAGTAAGGATCCACAAAAAATATTTTTAGCAGGATATTTAACAATCAAAGATACATACTTGAGCCACAAGCTGCAGAGCCTCAATCCTCTCAAGCTAAGAATGAGGACGCAGGCGTCTCCGAGCTCAGCCAGAGACAAAGTGAGCCAGATGCTCCTTTTGCTTGTCAAGGCTTGTTGCAAAAACAAGTTTCCTCCTTCTTCTGATTCTGGAAGTATTGGTTTTGCATGACCTTTGATTATCCAGATTCAACATTTGCATGTTCTCTTGTAGTTTAGAAATTATCTTGTTCCTCTACTTGAATCTCCAACACGTGTTTTGAACATGATTTGCATTTCCACAAAACGAACAACCCGGCGAACCTTTGTCTTGTTGAAGTGCCTTCTGTTTATTACAACTGTTAGCCTTTGTTTTCCCATGACACTTAGGGACATAGTTGTCGATATCTGCAGTCTTGCTCTTAAATCCTAAACCATTGGTGTTTCCAAAGGATTTCTGACCAAATAACATTGCTGAGATTTTATCAGAACTTCCAGATAATCGTTGAAGATCATCTTTGAGAGTATTAATCTCTTTTTCCTTTAGAAAAATGGTCCTGGTGTGTTGATCATTAAGACAATCTATCTCAAGATCTTTTACTTGGATTAAAGATTCCAGTTTCTTCAATAAAGCTTTTAATTGAAGATTTTCTAGAAGGACCTCTTTGTTCAAGAAATCAAAAATCTCTATGTCAGACTCAATTTCTGAATCAGATTTTGAGTGTATGGAGGTTTCTGCTGCGAGAGCTGTAACTTCGCATTCAACAGACGTATTCAAGACGTCGACACAAGGAGATTTATCTCCCATAGAATCTTTAGAAGCAATAGCTGACAGTGGATGTTTATCACATCTAACACTCCTCGTCATGAAATCCTTGATCCTTTCTGTTAACCACGGTTTATTGAACCGATAACCGGATGAACAACACTCATCAGCCCAAGATAAGTTAGAAGATTTACTTGTCTCGGAAACAGCATTGAATGCAAATGTTTGAACAGAATTTGGATCACGAATTTTCACCTGTTCAGAGGCGGTATTCATGGAAGGAGTGTTTAGGTTGTTCCCTCTATTGATGACATGTTTCTTAGAAACGTATCTCTTATCTTCAAATACAGTTTCTAAGATATCCTAGGCTTCTTTAGACTTAGTGCAAGTAGCCACATAGTACTGAAGATCTGGGGTAACGGCCAGTCTGATATCACTTAACCCAAAAGAGTTTTGCATTGCAGCAAGAGATTCTTCGGGATTATAACTACCAACATCCTTTGGTATAGATACATCGTCTTTTATATTAACCGGGGGATTATAGCCGTTAACAATACATACCCAGGATCGAAAATCACATGCTTGAAGATAAGCACACATTGAAACTTTCCATGCTGATTAGTTTGAGCCATCAAAGACTGGTGGTACGTTAATAGAGATAGCACCTCTGTCCATAGAGTCAGATCGCTACAAACACGGACTTGTTAGGTCTTAAACGTGTTTGCCTGCTCTGATACCAATTGAAAAAGCGGGGGTCTAACAACACCACCCAATATTTCGGTTAGCAATCTGTATGGACTAACTCAGAAATACTTTGCTAGAGAATCAACTAGACAGTCAAACTCGATCTAGATAAAAGTATCTCAAGGAGTTAATATCTCTCTCTTGATTTGATTTTTACTCAAGCTAAAAACAATAGCGAGTCTTTATCAAATACAAGGAATACTTGGACGGTACCAAAGACCAATGTCCAAGGATCAATCAATATCAATCAACAACCAAAGGTTGGATTTCCAATTGATGATCACGAACGCACAACCTGTTTATTTGAATTATATAAAATATAATGCGGAAAAGAAATAACACGGACACCAGAAATTTTGTTAACGAGGAAACCGCAAAAGCAGAAAAACCCCCGGGACCTAGTCCAGATTGAATACACACTGTATTAAGCCGCTACAAACACTAGCCTACTGCAAACTAACTTCGGACTGGACTATAGTTGAACCCCAATCAGTCTCCTACCGATCCAAGGTACAGTTGTACTCCTACGCCTCTGATCCCAGCAGGATACTGCGCACTTGATTCCCTTAGATGATCTCACCCACAACCAAGAGTTGCTGCAACCCAAAATCGCAGACTTGATAATAAACAGATCTGTCTCACACAGAAAAGTATATCAAAGGATAAATCTGTCTCCCACAGATAAACCCTAGGTTTTGTTCCGTCTTTTGATATAAAATCAAGGTGAACAGGAACCAATTGATAATCCGGTCTTATATTCCCGAAGAACAACCTAGATTAATCAATCACCTCTCTACAATCCTTCCTGACTACACAAGCGGATTGTCGAGGAATCACAAACAGTGGGACGAAGATGTTTGTGACTTCTTTATCTTGCATATCGGAGAACTCTCACGATCTCAAGCCAATCAAAGATTGTACTCGTACGATAGAAGATGCAAGATCAGATCACACAACTACTATAAAAGTAGTATCGGTTTGGCTTCACAATCCTAATGATATCTTTAAGTCGTTAACCTGGTTTTAGAAAAGAAAACCAAAGGTTAAAGGAGAATCGAATCTAGCGAGTGCAGTAGTATCACATAGACGTGTAGGGATTAGTTTTTCATAATGCTAGATGTCAATTGCTATGAGATCTTATATAACTACACAAGAGACAATTGAAAAAAAGATGATTCGATTCGATTGAATCGGCTCATAAACAGTATATCCACAGTTTGCATAAAGCATTCCTTAGTAATTTAATGTTTCATGTTCAGAGCACATCTTTAGATCATAACCTCTTAAGTTCACAAAAGTTCGCGGATTTAAGTTAATCGGTTGAGTTTTCCAAACTCAGCAGAAATTCTCGGAAAGAGAACTTCCGCCAGTTCGTGGACTTAGCACACAAACGAGTTTTGGAAAATCCAGCAGAAATTCTCGGTCGAAAACTTCCGGTCCGCGAACTGGGTTCGCGGACTTGGCAAGCCAATTCCACAATCCTCCTGATTTGTCTTGATCAACAAAGTTCGAAAACTTCGGTTCAAGAAATACATGGTTATGTAATCTAAACTCTCATTTCAATCATTGAGACATTCTCAGAGGACGCTATGTAGCCGTTATTCACAGACAGATTCACGTCAGAGCAAATCTCAAAGTGATTGAAACGTTTCATGACTTTCATCACTAGGTGAAGATAAACTTGATCAAAGCGAAATGCTTTACCAACACACGATTTCGAGATAAAAGATAAGCAATGAATGCTCAGCTCGAAATGTCAAATGTGTATGATCTAGTCTATATAACATACGACTTTTGTCTCATAAGAAGTATGAGATAGAAGAGATAGACTTTTGAGTGATAGATAAGTTCAAGTCTCCACATACCTTTTTGTTGATGAAGTTCCACGGTCCCTTGTATATATCTTCGTCATTGTATGATGAATCGCCATGAAGTCCTTGAGCTCAACTACACTTTTTTATCCTAGTCCGAGACTTAGCTATGTAGGCTAGAAATCAAGACTTATAGTTTTGATCACTAACATTGACAAACATGATTGAGATAGCAACGCATGCGAGGTTGACCGAGCTATGCTCTAACAATCTCCCCCTTTATCAATTTTAGTGACAAAACTATTAATACATATGGAATACAAAAAAGATAAACTTTAGTGGCTCCTATTCCATAGTCTAATCTTCAACGTTCCTTGAAATCTTCGTCCTTCCAAGTACTCCAATGATCCCAAAGGTTGTAAGTTTAGCACCATCGTTGTTGAAGATCCGTAGCTATAACAATGAGAGAAATCGAGATTCTCGATCATTATTATATAGTGCCATAGTATTATTATATAACATCAAAGTCCAATTGTATCACGACTTTAACAATAATACTACGGTGATATGTATCACTCCCCCTTAGTCAATACTCCATCTCGATCATGGAAACCACTCCCCCTTACACAATGATCCGAAAACCATATGTATTTGTAGTGTGAACTACTATATTTCTCCCCCTTTTTGTCAATAAAATTGGCAAAGGTGCAAGAATGGGATCATAATGAAATTTCCACAAGAGACATTTCATGACCAAAATAAAAATACATACCAACTTAATTTAGATGCAATCTAATAGCCGAAGCTAACAACATTCATCAAGGAGTTTTAAGATACAAGATAACCCCTATCAAATTCCACAGCTGCACTCCCCGCAAGATATTACCATTAAGCACAAGTTCAAAAGAACTCTCCCCCATTTGATGTCATTCCCGATAGAACAACAAGAGCGACCTTAATTTTGAAAGAAAAGAAGGATTTTTTATTGGACACCAAAAACCATAGGAATGATTTTCTATATCCAAAGCTCAACCAGATTAACCACAAGTAAACCCATGATTAATTCAATTGGAATACGCAACTAAATCAAACCACAAAAGTGATCAATTTAATTGAAAGTGCTCAACATAAGTAAACTCACGGAGCTACGACTAAGTCAATCACACGGAGATGACTAACTTAACCGTTCAAATACTCGACATAAGGAAAACCTTATGGAATATATGACTACATTAACCAAAGAACATGATAGTGTAGCCTTTCATATACTCAACACAAGAACTTGTGGAATATATGAAAACTCAACTAGATTAATTACAAGAGAACCTATAATTAATCTAATTGGAATACAAAAAACCAAACTAATCAACGAAGTAATTAATTTAATTATTTTGGGCTCAACATAAGAGAACTTATGGAACCCCGACTAAGTTCATCATAGACTATGACAACCTTAACCGTACATGTACTCAACATAAGAAAGAAGACTTATGGAGTACTAACTAAATAACCAAACTAGTTGATTAATTTAGTTCCTAATGCTCGACATATAGCATCTTATGGAACAACCAACAAATCCAAGGTAAATCGACTTAGTTGTAAGGTGCTCAACATAAGACACACAATTGAGCCTTCACGGTAAAACATTATAAAATGGATAAATGAAGATCAATACCGTGGATAACATACAAGGATCTATTCTATTTTCCATCATTGTAGTTGCAGGAAATCCTACACTACACCCCTCATATGATTTCATGATTACTCAACTCATTTTTAGGTTTACACTCTTAATTTTATTGATCAATCTTTGAATATTCTTACAAGAAAAGATAAAGGAATCAAGAATGACCTCTGCTCTAGACTTTCTCTATCCTATTTACTTGTTTCTTACTCAAAAAAGATCTTCCTTCTCTTCTTTACAACTTGAACGACTATTTGTAGGGAAATACATAGTGGATGACAGCTAATCTGTCCTTTATTTTAGGATATGGTCTGCGACATTCTTGCAGCCTTACAAATGTCAATATCGCAAGCTCTCTAATTTTCGCAGGACTATCACATCTTTCTCGTGATTCTAGCTGACGTCGTTTATCGTATCATTTCTGAAATTATTCTGCGACGCTGTTGTGTTGTGTTGTTGATAATTTCGCTGAGATATTATTGTTGCGAGATTCTGATCCTACATCTTGCCTCTTCTCATATCTTCTCTGCAAAGTAGAGAATGATGTGAGAAATTCCGCAGCTGTTCATCTCTTCATATTCTGCATTTATCACACGTATTCTTTCTTCCATCTGTTTCTTGACACGTCTTCTGTAACCGCTGCTTTTCAACCGCTCACGTCTTTTCGTCTTAATGGTGTTTATTTCTTCGAGTAAAAAAATATCCTTTATATACTCTTCTTACTCTTCTTTCCACTTTCTTTTTACTTTCTTTTCTCTTTTTATTCTCTCATCTCTGCAACTCTGTTATTCTTCTGCAAGTTCTGCTACTGTAATTTTCCCCCCTTCAATCTTCTTACTTTTTATTCATTCCCATACTCTATATTCAATTACGGATCCAAATGGTCATAGACATGAGAAGAATTTAAAAGATGTCCAAAAAGATCTTGCTGAGAAAGGTTTCACACTCTCTACCATTCCTGGTGAAAGTGCCAAGTCAATTTTTTCTGTCAAACTTTTCTCTGATTAGTACTGTGATGATCAATCAATCATAATTTCGCTAGGTCAGATTCTCGCAGGTCTCCCCATTCCTCTTTATGACCCAGATCTTTCTCTATTCTATGAAATTCTCGCTCACTCGGGATTTTCGCGAGCTATCTTCCAACTGAGTGGGGACTGCATCTGTCTGATGCTAGAGTTCGCTAACCGTGGTGCTGGTAAAGGATCTTTGTACTCCAAAGAACTTAGGGATCCTAAATTCGCAGACCTAGAGATAATTGCTGAGAAATACACAATAGCGAGTTTCTTTGATAACTATGAACTGATCTCCATGAAGAAAGAGAATACTCGCTGGGGTATTCGCTTAAAAAGGAAAGATAATATTGATGAAGCTAGAATTCTTATGCAAGATATTGACTGGCGTTCTGGTAAAAACACAACTCATCGCCAATCCAAAGATGATAAATGGTGTGTTTTTCCTTTAACGCTAAAAGGACCTTACATTGCTGGGTCAAATGTTCTTCCTGCGAATATCGCTGCTTATCAGCCTTGGGGTTTTCTCTTGGTCCGAGAAGGAGAAATAGGTACGTTTCTTCCAGTTTAGTTCACTTTATATTTCTTTATTTGTCTTTATTCTTTTATTCGCTGACTCTTGCGACATTCTGCAGATCCAAAAACTGAAAGATAGCTATAACAGGACCGGGAAAGCTAGTACTCTGTTAGATCTTCGCTCATACACAGATGAGTTAAGAAATATTCTCTTATGATTTTAAACAGTGTATTGTTGCTTCTATTTCTTATTTATATCTGTGTGTGAAGATTATTGCTGAAATAGAAGAACCTTCCGATGTTGCGAAGACTGGTGATAAAGGCAAAGGTGCTCTTCGCAGGGAAAAATCAACTGGTACTCCTTCAAAGAAAAGGAAAGTCCGTTCTTCCTCTCCTTCAAATATTCCTTCTCATGAAAATTCCGAAAGTGACAAGGATGATGAGGATAATGATGACCTTGCCGCAAGCGAATATTTTCCACCTGAATCTTGTATGGCTAAGATCTCTGGCCTCTTTTCTGATTCTCTGCAAGGAATGGGAGATAACCAATTCGCTAACACCTGCAAAGCTCTCGCTACAATTTGTGATGTCCCTTTATTAGATGGTGATAGTTCTCTTCGTGGAGTTTCTAGATCAGTGACTCCCGACTTCTTGCATTCTCTTAATAGTCTGGTATACTTTCATCCTTTTACTTCTTCATTGTCATAACTCAAAATCTCTTTCCATATTAATATTCTTTATATTTTCTCGCAGGATGGAAAAGCTTCTTTCGCTGTTGCCTCGGATCTAGAGAGGAGACGCGAAAATCTTGAAAAGAAGAATCTTCAATTTTGCACAAAGAATGAAGAATTGGAAGCTGAAGTTAAAGGTCTTCGCGAGAAAAATAGACAACTAGAAATTGATTCTTCTTCGTATAAAAACAAAACCTCTAGTCTTCAGCAAGCTAATAATCAGCTTTACGATATGTTACTTTTTTCTTTTCCCTTCATTCATTCATCCTGTTGTTTTATCTTATTTAAATGATCCTTTTTGCAGACATTTATGGTCTTTCTGATGAAGCTACCCTTCTTCGTTCATTTCCTAATGCCTTGGAAAATGATACCCTTCCTGAGCGTCTTAATAATTCCTTAAATAGTTTTTCAAATGATAGAATTTCATCTCTTTTTATAAATGAGCTTAGATCTAAATTTCGCCTCTTAGAAATTGACCATAGATCTAGTTTAGGCTTAGCCAACCGATTTAAGCGTCTCTTTCTTGATTCTAAAGAGAAAACCAATGAGTTAAGAACCAAAATTAGCGGTCTCATAGATGATAAGGATTGCATCTCTGATCAAGGTGCTAAGGCTTTGGCGAATTCCAAGAGACTCTTCTTGAAGTTCAACTTGAACGAGATGAAGCTAGACGCAAGAACATCGAGCTCTGCGAAAGGGAAAACCAAATTCGTTCTCGTCTTCTTATAAGTAATGAGGATGAATTTGTTTGGGCTGCGAAAATCTTAGATGATGGCAGAAAAGATTTAGGTTTAAATGTTAGTCTCCAAGTTGAGCATACAACCTTGATTAGAGATATGATTTCTGACAGAGAAGGTTACTAACTACTCTCCTTTACTAATCTTTTGCTTCTTATGAATTTTCATCTAGTTAATAATTGATTGTCTTTTGATCGCAGATTCTGAAAGTAGATATCGTGAAAAGATTGAGGAACTCGAAGCTGAAAAGGAGGAACTCGCAAAGAATCTTTCTTCTCGCAACGACAAGTATTCTAGATTAAAGAATCAAATCAAAATCACTGTTGCGAATTTTAAGAATGATGCTATGCATTTTCGCAATCAAACTATCCAAATGGTTTGTGACGATCATAATATCCCTCATTCTAATTATCCTTGTCTCTTGGAAGAGATCCCACAGAATACTCCCAGTCTGATTATTTCTGATAGCGAAGCTGATGATGAAGAATCTGATGGTGATGAAGGTTCTGATGGTGATGAAGGTTCTGATGCAGACGAAGAAGGGAACAAGTCTGATGAAGATAATGAAGGATCAACTAAGAAGTAGTCTTTGTTTCTTTGATTCTCTGTAATGCTTGTACATTTATTCCTTCTTTCTGTATATTTGCGTTTCTTTCATTTTGACCTGCATTCATTAAAAAAATTCTTCCTTGCAACACAGTTAATCAATATAATCATTAATTTTTGAATCTTTGTGTAAATCTATCATATGGAGACAAATAACATTTTCTAATTTCATTCATTCCTATACTTGCCTCTGTTATTTGTATCCAAATGATAGATTTTATAAATTTTTCTTATTTTATGCCTTAATTTCGCAGTTAATTATGTATAACTTCGCAATCTTATGCAAAGTGAATTTTGATTCTTTTCAAAATATCATTATTGTGTGGTCTTATTTTGCCTTCCTAATTAAAGGTCTTATTATGCCACCTCTTGTCATTGCGATAAAATCGCAGGACGTCCTTGCACTTTCATGCAAAAACCCATTGATCTTGCCTTAACCTTTTCTTTTGTATTGTGGCCTCTTCAGGAATGTTGCGACAATATGACATGCCTAAATATTCTTTCGAAAATAAATCCCCATGACATTGCCGTCTTGCGACGAAATGACAGGACGTCTTCGCACTTTCATGCGAAAACCTATTGATCTCGTCTTATCTTTTTCTTTTGTATTATTTCCTCTTCAGGATTGTTGCACAAATATGACAAGCCTTAATACCCTTGTGAATAAAAATCCTCATGACATTTGCGTCTTAAGACACTTATCAGCTCCCTAATGGAGGGTGCCGCCCTTATCTCCCCCTGGTTTCCCCTTCAAGGAGGCGTACTTCTACCATACAAGGTTAGCTCCTCCCATCCAGTCTTAACAACAACCAGTTTTTTTGCAGCCTCTTATCCCTTTTACCTATAGGGCTTATGGTTACGAGACTGCACCCTAAGTGGGGTTTTCTTCAGGCCGAGTGCAGTATAAGTCAAGACTTGTCAAGAATGGCAAAGTACACTTCAAACGTCCCTAGCACTCTTGACTCAACCGTGTACCTCGGCGCCTTGATCAGATCTGCACTCCTTGGGAGAGTCCTTATTACCTTAGTCGCCCAACCTAAGTCATATGCTTAAGCTGAGAATCCAAGGTGCCTCTCCCGGATGGGCTTTATTGACCCCAAATCTCCATGACTCAGGTTCCGGTGGCGGTGTAGCCTTTCCCTGAGCCATGAAACAGGTACCCCCTTATATGACGTACTTTAGGTCTTACATTTGCCTCTTGCGAAATTGCATTCGCGAACTAGGGTGTATACCATAAAGGTTTGCCCCTTTCTCTTTTGTCATTTTTCTCTGATTGTTTTCTGTAAAATTCATTATCTTTGCGAGAATTTCACACATCATCATATTGTATTTGGATTTCGCAATCTCAATTTTGTCATTCAATAAAATGTATTTTTGAGAATTTTACTTATTGCGAGAGTGTCGCAACAACTTAATCATTCATACACTTCTTGTTTTTATTACCTTTGCCATCCTCTGCTTCTTTATTTTTTTCTGCTACTGCTTCCTTGGTAGTGGTATGTTCATCATTTTTATTCTGATCTAACATTAGTTTTGCAACATCACTTCTTCTTTCCTTTCGATTGCATCCACCATCAACCTCTCACTTCTCTGTGTATCTTTGATTTTATGTCGCCAATTTTCCTTCTTGTTTGCTCTTCCTTCGCAAGATTCTATCTCAGTTTCGTAACACCTCTTTCCTTCAACCCAATCTCCCTTTATGATTCCTACACCGCTGAGGTGAGGGAATTTGATGCATGGGTGGAAAGTTGAAGCTACACCTAAAATCCCATGTAGCCAAGGTCGACCAATTAATGCATTGTAGGGTGATTCTACATCAACGACACATAATAAGATTTCAGAAGATATTCCCTTCAATGGAATTCGCATAATAACCTCTCCTTTAGGCTTGTTAACAGTACCATTAAAACCATATATCTTATACGTTGATGGTATAAGATCATCATCTCTTCCTCCCATAGTTTTATAAGTATGATAAAATAAGATATTCACAGAGCTTCCAGTATCGACTAGAATTCTGTTAATTGCCCATGATCTTCAGCTTCATCATCCTCATCTTCTTTCGGTTTTGGATTAATTTCTAATTTTACTACCAATGGATTATCATGCACTTCTTCACCTTCGGGAATTTCTTCTGCGGTAAAAGAAATGATCTGTTTCTGTCATTCCTCTAGTGGCGAGATTTTCGCAATATTCATAATTTCTCTTCCATCGTTATCTCTTGCGAACACTCTACTCAAAACATTGTCATGAAATCTTCGATTGTCTTATATGAATGTACGATAGAGTGACAGAATAGATTCTTTGCTTTTGCACCAACTTCTATGAAAAATGTTTCCTTCTTTTTCATCGTGTTTACTTTGTGATGCTCTGGTGGTGGTGGCAATGGTTGAGATTGTGGGTGCCCTACCAAAAAGTGGTTTAGTTTTCCTTGGTCTACCATTCTTAGAATAATTCTTTTTACATTTCTGCAATCATTTGTTGTATGTCCATGAAAATGATGATAAGAACAAAAATCATGACTTCTGTGGTTTGGAGGTGGTTCCGTTCCCATGTTCCATGGTGTTGGTATATTCTTCATTAAAATTATAACTTCCCATATTTTCTCCACACTTGCATTTAGAGGTGGCATCTTGATTTCTTCCCATACTATCTTATGACCTCCTTGTCCTCTATTATAGTTTTGTCTTTGTCCTCCATAAGTTTCTTGTGGTTGATCGAGTCTTTGAATCTTGTTATTTCCACCACGATTGTAGAAATTTCTTTCTCTTTCATACTCCTATTGATCTCGACTTCCCATAGCCACCAGTTTCTGTTGATTGTTACCCGTCACCTTCTGTTTTGTACTTGCGAACTATTCGCTACTGTGTTTATTAGCTTGGGTAATAGGCTTGCATTTGATGTTTGTGAATTGGTGTTCGCAACTGGATATGATTCCATATAATTTTGCCTTTCCTCTAGAGCAATGTATTCTTCTTGAAGTTCTCGCAATTCAGTCATTGTGATCGTATTCTTGACTCTGAAAATTTGGACATACAATAGGTTTGTTGCAAACATAGCGTTAATAAATGATAATATAAGATATCTCTCATCTACACGGCCAGCCATTTCGCTATACATAGTTCTCCATCTTTTAGTCAGGTGTTTCAGACTTTCGCAAATCCTATGTTTTAATCCAAACACATCTTCTATACCAGGTCGCGAAGAATTATTACTTATATATGCCCCTAGGAATGTAGTCTGCAAATGATTGAAGGATGTTATTGTATTCCTTGGTAGACCTTCAAACCATTTTAATGCCTCTACTGTTAAGCTAGATGCGAAATATTTGCACAATACGACATCATGATTTTCCCATTGCAACATGCACCTCACATAGGCTTTAATGTGTTGAATTGCACAAGTTGTTCCATCAAAAATGTTGGTTAATGCGGGAAAATTGCATTTCGGTGGTATTCCTCCTAATTTTACTTCCCTTGTAAACTGAGTTTTCGCAGCTTCTTCTATTGCTTCATCCAATTGTCTTCTGCCTACTTCTCCTCTATTATTTAGCATTCCTCTCATTTCTTCTAATTCTTTCAAGATTTTTTTATTTACACCTGAATTTTGATCCATTGGTCTTTTTAATTTCGCCTTTCTTCTTCTGCGTTCATGTCTTTCTTCTCTCGCGAAATTTTGCATTTCTTCTTCCTTATCCTCATCTCGTCTTCTTCTGCGATTCTCTTCCTCATCTCTATCTTGAATTCGCATATGATGATGCCTTTCATTTTCCCCTCCATGATTTTGTTCATTTCTTATGAATTCCATTCGCTGTCTTTCAGCCATCCTCTGTACTCTATCATACTCTTCATTGAGATTATCGTTATTCCGGTTTTGTGTACGCCTTCTTTTTCGATTGTCGTGATTGTTCTGGCGAATTGTCTCCTGAAGCTCTTGTTCTTCCATTTCCTCTCTCAATCTTTCACGTTCGCAAATTAAATGTGCTTGTTCAACATAATGTCTTTCAATTTCTTCTTCAATCGTCTGTTGATTTCTTTGAGTTTCTCTTTCATGTAAAATTCTTCTTCCTTCCTCTCGATTTCCTTCGTCATCTTGGTCATTTCGTCCCTGACGTTGTCCTTTCCCTTGATTTCTACCATATTGCCCATCATCAAAAGTTTCATTTTGTGGAACGTAACGATCATCAGCTCTTTCTCTATTTTCGCGGTATTCTTCATTAGGATTTGATATTTCTTCTTGAATATTGTTTCCAGCATTGATTGTGGGTGAGTTTCGCCTCATTTCTCTTCTAGTCGATCTTGAATATGATTTTGTAATACTTCTAGATCTTCTACTCTGTAGTCTCATATTTTCCATCCTCAATTTGTGATTTTTACTTGTTAGATTTGCACGTTCTTCTGCCTCAGCTCTTCTTTCTTCATGTATTCTTCGTCTCAACATTTCTAACGCTCCAATTTCCTCATCTCCATGAATTATTCCTTCATCTGCTTCTTGATTTCTCTCTACCTGTCTATGGTTTATGGTTTGTTGCTCTTCTTCTACTTCTTATGCCGAATTTGATTGCCAAGTGTGTATACTCACCCTATCATAATCTGTATTCCTCCATTGTACTAGTGTTTGTTGAATTGGTGGTTGAATTTGATTTTCTCTATTACTTCTCATTCTAGTAGATTCTCCCATTTCACTTCTTTCTCTCCCAGCAATTCTCTTGCTTCTTCTAACAATAGTCGGTTGTTCGGATGTATTTCTTCTTCTAGCCATTTTTTCAATGTTAACAAATTGCAAGAAATTATGTAAAATTCTTAATCAATCACTCTAAATCTTCACAAATCTCAATATTAATCTTCAATTTTTTCTAGAATAATCTTCAATACTCCCTGTTTCTAGCGCCATTATGTAGTTGCAGGAAATCCTACACAACACCTCTCATATGATTTCATGATTACTCAACTCATTTTTAGGTTTACACTCTTAATTTTATTGATCAATCTTTGAATATTCTTACAAGAAAAGATAAAGGAATCAAGAATGACCTCTGCTCTAGACTTTCTCTCTCCTATTTACTTGTTTCTTACTCAAAAAAGATCTTCCTTCTCTTCTTTACAACTTGAACGACTATTTATAGGGAAATACATAGTGGATGACAGCTAATATGTCCTTTATTTTAGGATATGGTCTACGACATTCTCACAGCCTTACAAATGTCAATCTCGCAATCTCTCTAATTTTCGCAGGACTATCACATCTTTCTCGTGATTCTAGCTGACGTCGTTTATCGTATCATTTCTGAAATTATTCTGCGACGTTGTTGTGTTGTGTTGTTGATAATTTCGCTGAGACATTATCGTTGCGAGATCTGATCCTACAATCATAATGACATAATAGACTTTATCCTTGTTGAACAAAAGATTTTATCCTATTTTCCATCAAATACATGATTGCATAGGCATAACTTTTGTATATGTCAAAAGTCCATTCGTCCTTTCATCAATACGAATACCGATTCATGAACGACTTTACTTTTGACTGCAATATGGGACCTTCAAGTTCACGGACGTAAACAATACATATCCCATAAAAATATTGCAATATCACAAACCATTAAAATACTGCAATAAACATCATCCTCCAAATATTTTTAGAATGTAATAACCAATAAACCTAAAAAATAACATAAGAAGATGAAAACAAAAATAGCTATGTGTAGTCAAAATCATCGCTATTCAAAGCACTAGTTATTCTTCCAACTAATCCAAGAAGACTTACTAGGTATTGTAGATCTTTCTCAGCGTATCTACAGAAAACTCCTTCTTGTTATTGAAAAACTCATTGATTATAGACTTCTTCTTTATCATCCTTGAGGAAGTAATTCCTTTGCATAGGTATACGTTGAATGCTTCTACTGCATTACTTTTTAGAAGAGATTCTAGTTACAGAAGCCATGAAAACATATGAGAACAAAGAAGAAGATAAGAAGATTTAAAAAGGTCACATCCTAATCCTTGACACAGTCTTCCACAGTTTAAGGATCCACAAACAATATTGTTAGCATGATACTTAACAAACAAAGATACATACTTGAGCCACAAGATGCAGAGCCTCAATCCTCTCAAGCTAAGAATGAGGACACAAGCGTCTCTGAGCTCAGCCAGAGACAAAGTGAGCCAGATGCTCCCTTTGTTTGTCAAGGCTTGTTGCAAAAACAGGTTTCCTCCTTCTTCTGATTCTGGAAGTATTGGTTTTGCATGACCTTTGATTATCCAGATTCAACATTTGCATGTTCTCTTGTAGTTTAGAAATTCTCTTGTTCCTCTACTTGAATCTCCAACACGTGTTTTGAACATGATTTGCATTTCCACAAAACAAACAACCCGGCGAACCTTTGTCTTGTTGAAGTGCCTTCTGTTTATTACAACTGCTAGCCTTTGTTTTCACATGACACTTAGGAACATAGTTGTCGATATCTGCAGTCTTGCTCTTAAATCCTAAACCATTGGTGTTTCCAAAGGATTTCTGACCAAATAACATTGCTGAGATTTTATCAGAACTTCCAGATAATCGTTGAAGATCATCTTGAGAGTATTAATCTCTTTTTACTTTAGAAAAATAGTCCTGATGAGTTGATCATTAAGACAATCTATCTCAAGATCTTTCACTTGGATTAAAGATTCCAGATTCTTCAATAAAGCTTTTAATTGAAGATTTTCTTGAAGGACCTCTTTGTTCAAGAAATCAAAAATCTCTGTGTCAGACTCAATTTCTGAATCAGATTTTGAGTGTATGGAGGTTTCTGCTGCGAGAGCTGTAACTTCACATTCAACAGACGTATTCAAGACGTCGACACAAGGATATTTATCTTCCATAGAATCTTTAGAAGCAATAGCTGACAGTGGATGTTTATCACATCTAACGCTCCTCTTCATGAAATCCTTGATCCTTTCTGTTAACCACGGTTTATTGAACCGATAACCGGATGAACAACACTCATCAGCCCAAGATAAGTTAGAAGATTTACTTGTCTCGGAAACAGCATTGAATTCAAATGTTTGAATCGAATTTGGATCACGAATTGTCACCTGTTCAGAGGCGGTATGCATGGAAGGAGTGTTGAGGTTGTTCCCTCCATTGATGGCATGTTTCTTAGAAACGTATCTCTTGTCTTCAAATAAATTTTCTAAGATATCCTAGGCTTCTTTAGACTTAGTGCAAGTAGCCACATAGTACTGAAGATCTGGGGTAACGGCCAGTCTGATAGCACTTAACCCAAAAGAGTTTTGCATTGCAGCAAGAGATTCTTCAGGACTATAACTACCAACATCCTTTGGTATAGATACATCGTCTTTTGTATTAACCGGAGGATTATAGCCTTGAACAATACATACCCAGGTTTGAAAATCACATGCTTGAAGATAAGCACACATTGAAACTTTTCATGCTGATTAGTTTGAGCCATCAAAGACTGGTGGTACGTTAATAGAGATAGCACCTATGTCCATAGAGTCAGATCGCTACAAACACGGACTTGTTAGGTCTTAAACGTGTTTGCCTTCTCTGATACCAATTGAAAAAGCGGGGGTCTAACAACACCACCCAATATTTCGGTTAGCAATCTGTATGGACTAACTCCGAAATACTTTGCTAGAGAATCAACTAGACAGTCAAACTCAATCTAGATAAAAGTATCTCAAGGAGTTAATATCTCTCTATTGATTTGATTTTTACTCAAGCTAAAAACAATAGCGAGTCTTTATCAAATACAAGGAATACTTGGACGGTACCAAAGACCAATGACCAAGGATCAATCAACAACCAAAGGTTGGATTTCCAATTGATGATCACGAACGCACAACCTGTATTATTTCAATTATATAAAATATAATGCGGAAAAGAAATAACACAGACACCAGAAATTTTGTTAACGAGGAAACTGCAAAAGTAGAAAAACCTCGGGACCTAGTCCATATTGAATACACACTGTATTAAGCCGCTACAGACACTAGCCTACTGCAAACTAACTTCGGACTGGACTATAGTTGAACCCCAATCAGTCTCCCACCGATCCAAGGTACAATTGTACTCCTACGCCTCTGATCCCAGCAGGATACTGTGCACTTGATTCCCTTAGCTGATCTCACCCACAACCAAGAGTTGCTGGAACCCAAAATCGCAGACTTGATAATAAACAGATCTGTCTCACACAGAAAAGTCTATCAAAGGATAAATATGTCTCCCACAGATAAACCCTAGGTTTTGTTTCGTCTTTTGATATAAAATCAAGGTGAACAGGAACCAATTGATAATCCGGTCATATATTCCCGAAGAACATCCTAGATTAATCAATCACCTCTCCACAATCCTTCCTGACTAGACAAGCGGATTGTCCAGGAATCATAAACAGTGAGACGAAGATGTTTGTAACTTCTTTATCTTTACTATCGGAGAACTCTCACAATCTCAAGCCAATCAAATATTGTACTCGTACGATAGAAGATGCAAGATCATATCACACAACTACGATAAAGTAGTATCGTTCTGGCTTCACAATCCCAATGAAGTCTTTAAGTCGTTAACCTGGTTTTAGAGAAGAAAACCAAAGGTTAAAGGAGAATCGACTCTAGCGAGCGCACTAGTATCACACAGACGTGTGGGGATTAGTTTTGCACAATGCTAGATGTCTCCTTTATATAGTCTTCAAATCAGGGTTTTGCCTTAGTTACAAAGCAATCCTTATTCACCGTTAGATGAAAACATGATTTAGATTCAAGCTAATATTTCTCAACCGTTAGATCGAAAACTTAGCTTGTCACACACACTTGGGTAGACGTTTACTGGGTTCGTGAAAACCATGCCCAAACGTGTACGTGTATGTTGGTTCAACATAGTAACCCAAAAGGTTAACCATATGAGCATTTCATATTAACCTTGTTCTTCTTCACCATAACTAGGTCAATTGACTCAAATGAACTAGTTAAAGAGTTGTTCAATTGCTATGAGATCTTATGTAAATACACAAGACACAATTGAACCAAAGATGATTCGATTCGATTGAATCGGCTCATGAACATTATAGCCACGGTTTGCATAAATCATTCCTTAGTTTTTTAATGTTTCATGTTCAGAGCACATCTTTAGATCATAACCTCTTAAGTTCACAAACAAGTTCGCGGATTTAAGTTAGTCGGTTGAGTATTCCAAACTCAGTAGAAATTCTCGAAAAGAGAACTTCCGCCAGTTCGCAGACTGGGTTCGCGGACTTAGCACACAAACGAGTTTTGGAAAATCCAGCAGAAATTCTCGGTCGAGAACTTCCCACATTTCGCGGACTGGGTTCGCGGACTTGGCAAGCCAATTCCACAATCCTCCCGATTTCTCTTGATCAACAAAGTTCGAAAACTTCGGTTCAAGGAATACATGGTTATGTTATCTAATCTCTCATTTCAATCATTGAGACATTCTCAGAGGACGCTATGTAGCCGTTATTCACAGACCGATTCACGTCAGAGCAATTCTCAAAGTGATTGAAACTTTTCATGACTTTCGTCCCTAGGTGAAGATAAACTTGATCAAAGCGAAACGCTTTACCAACACACGATTTCGAGATAAAAGATAAGCAATGAATGCTCAGCTCAAAATGTCAAATGTGTATGATCTAGTCTATATAGCATACGACTTTTGTCTCATAAGAAGTAGGAGATAGAAAATATAGACTTTTGAGTGATAGATAAGTTCAAGTCTCCACATACCTTTTTGTTGATGAAGTTCCACGGTTCCTTATATAGATCTTCGTCGTTGTATGATGAATCTCCATGAAGTCCTTGAGCTCAACTACACTTTTCTATCCTAGTCCGAGACTTAACTATGTAGGCTAGAAATCAAGACTTATAGTTTTGATCACTAACATTGACAAACATGCTTGAGATAACAACGCATGCGAGGTTGACCGAGTTATGCTCTAACAAGAAGTTCCTAACTTGGGACTTGAGCCTAATGCATCTGAGGTATTACTTGAATCTATTCAGACTTCATAACCTGATCCCCCTGATACTGTCCAAGAGGAAATCCATATCTTAGAAACCCGTTGTTCGGATAAATTTTTTTTAAGACACTCATATGAAGCCCAAGTGGGCTCCCCAAATATACCCAGTTGTCTTGCAAGAAACTTTTGATAAGGTTGTGCTCCGTTTGTTCGTTTTTATGATCCTGTGTAGTTGTCTCATATTAGTGGCAATTCTATTTGGTTTTGATGACCCACAGTTGTTTCGACTATTGATATATGATTTGAAAGGTTACTAGCCATTTTATGGTACTTGATGTCTGGCTGAAGACTTTAAATTTAGCACTTCTTGGGAGGTAATCCATGCTCATGCAACACGATAATATTTTTCTTTAACTCTTTTTCTTCAAATGGTAACAATTTCTCCTTGTTCATGCTTTTAATTTTATCTTTAGAACATTGAGGAAAATGTTAGATTTAAGTTTGGGGGTATAGGAGAAACTTTTTAGTTGCATTATTAAACTCCAGAGCCTAGAAATTTATGCCTATTAAGGATAACACTAACCAATCTAAGTGGATGGAAGCATCTTGGTTGTAGGGGTTGAGGAACCAATTTGAGTAGATGGAAGCATCTAAATAGAGTTTGTTCATAAAAGCACAAAGCTCAAGTGTGATAAATAACATGGTAGTTTCACCATATCTCGTTGAGTCCCTTTCACCTTCTGTTTTTATTTTGTTTTCTTTTTACAATATGTTTCTCTAAGTGATTTGGTGAGGCACACGCATCGAGTTGGTACCACTGCTGGGATGAAGTAGAGTTACTGAGTTACCAACAAAAAAAAATGCAACTAATTAACACAATAATGTTGTTTCATGTAGATGTTTTGTTCATCTCCAGTAGTAGCTGATTGGCATTTCCATCTATAACCAATATAATCTTTGAAGTAATGGTGTAAGGAAGGCAAAACACAAGTCTTTAACTTGATCTTCAGTCATGCCTCTGCTTCAGTAAGGCGACAGAAAGTCTGAAGATTTGTTCCGGCATTTTCTTTGGATTTATTTCGCGGATTTTCATTGATTCTTTCTCGTTCAATTCCTCTTGTTATTTCCTTTCGAATGACACCCTTTTTAGCCGTTGATTCTCACCCGACCTAAGGTAGTTACGGCAGTTTTCTTTTTCAGTAACCATGCCCAAAACTCGTTTAAGATCTTCATTACCATCACTGCATAATAATTCATCGTCTGAGGCACCATCATCATCTAACATAACATATTCGGAGTCTCAGTATTATACCCCCAAATCCTGTTCTACTTCTTCACAGGATTTGGAAACCGATTCAGATGATTATCGCATTCACTATCCTTTTAAAGGATTTGATGATTGCAAAGATGAAGTCAATGGTAGAGGGTTTGTTCGCAGTTCCTTTGCTAAGCACCTGAATGACCGACATTTACGTACAGATGAGTCTAAACAAATTTCCAGGGAACGAATATGCAATAATTTGGATGTTTACATAGCATGGGAAAAGGTTTTAGGGTTACTGCATATGTGGCTTTGTAGTAAATGCATGATTCTGCATGCATGGAAAAAACCATGTCGACATCAGGGAGACTTCATTCAAGGACCATTCAATGGCAGGTATGTTGATTTCCTTATTTCTGACATTACTAAGACCACTGTGACCAACAATGATGATCCAAACGATGTGGTCGAGGATACATCTGCCTCTTTCTCGTTAGAATTACTCGATGAGTTTTTTCAAAGGCAATTCACCACTGTTACAAGCATCCCTCCACCTTGTACATTAACCTTCTCAAGAACCCTGCCTAGATGCTGTCATATTAAATCCCAGGGAATTGTTGTCTTGGATAAAGCTACTGCTCCTTCATATTTGTACCCTCAACCTTTACACTCCTAAGTGCACCTTAGAGGAGCGTTCTGGTAACAGGAAACGACCACAAGTTTCATCGATCAATCAGGCCTTGATTACCTTGAGAGACCCTAAGGGGTGCATTACCCTCATTAACAGACTGCTCGAGATTCCAAAATGGAAACACTTGAGAAAACCCAAAAGCAAGAAGACACAGGACAGTGCCAACTTACAAGCATGTAGAAAGAAATTGAATTTTGGGCATTATACAGCCGCTATTCGCGTGCTCTCATCTGGTGGAATTGCTCCCAACAATGAAGCTACACTTTATGAATTGTAGCAAAAACATCCCCATGCCTCTCCTCCTGCCATACCTGCTGAAGCGATCACAACAGATGCTCTCATTGTCGATGAACGTTCAGTCCTAGGAGCTATCAAAGGATTTCCCAAAGGCACATCATGTGGGCGTGATGGACTTAGGGCTCAGCACCTCCTTGACGCAATGAGTGGCGTAGCTAGTGCCGTGGCAGACGAGTTAGTATCCTCAATTACTAAAATCGTAAACATCTTACTTTCTGGCAACTGCCCTGCTGCACTTGGACAGTACGTGGCTAGTGCTCCTCTCACTCCACTTCGGAAATAGGGGGTGGTCTTCGACCCATCGCTGTGGGAACCATTTGGAGGGGGCTGGTGTCTAAAGTTGCTGCTGCAAAAATTGGGAAAGAAATGCCCACATTACTGGGAGATTATAAATTGCTGCTGCAAAAATTGGGAAAGAAATGCCCACATTCTGTCAACAGACTCATGGAGTTCAAAAGCAGAGAGAGTAATCTATCCATGCTACTTATTGATTTCTCTAACGCATTTAATATGGTTGATCATACAACACTAATTCGAGAAGTTAGAACACACTGTCCTGCGATATCTTGATGGGTGGAATTTTGTCACGCCAAGCCTGATAGGTTGTATTATAACGAATTTATTGTCTCTTCGGCTAAAGGCGTACAACAGGGAGAACCCCTTGGGCTCTTACTCTTTGCACTCATTCTCCACCCCGCTTCCAAGTGCATCCTTGATCTCAACACATGGTACCTTGATGATGGTACAATCATTGGCGATACATTGGAGGTTTCCGAGGCACTAACGATTATTCAAACTGAAGGGGTCAATCGAGGGCTTCATCTCAACGTCAACAAGACCGAACTATTTTGGCCCACAGCTGATCCAAGGAGTTTACTCCCAGGCGTTTTCCCTTGCAATATAAGTAGACCATCAGCAGGCATCAAACTTATAGGCGACCCTGTCAGTCTAGATTTAAAATACTGTAAGGATTTGGTGATGCAGCGCGTGGATAAAACTATCCAACTTATGTATGTTGTCAGGAAGCTCAAGGATCCTCGATGCGAGCATTTACTTCTGCGAAACTGTACTGGAGTGTCCAAATTGTACTTTACCATGTGAACTACAAACCCTTCAGCCTTGCAGAAAGCTAAAACATGTTCTGATGATCATCTCTTCCAATATTTGCGACATCTAGTCACAGCAGATGGCGCTGGCTTCGGCCCTTTGCAGTTCCGCATCGCCACTCTCCCAATTAAGGAAGGTGGTCTTGGCGTATGCACGATGTCCGATACCAGCAATTATTGTTATTTGGCTTCGCAACTCCAAACTCGTTCCGTTCAGAACATCATCCTGCACAACATCGCTACTACGGATTCCAGTCCAAGGTACCGACAAGCTCTACAGACTTACACCCAGGTTTGTGGTCTCCCTCATTCTCCACAAAGCTTTGACGACACAGCCCCACAATCCATGCACACCCTGGCTGTTACATACTTCGAAGCCATGAAGAAGCAGGTCCCCATGAACTTTCATATGACATATCGTGATAAGGTGTTATGGCAGAGTAACAAGCTTCCACACGCCCAGGACTATTTACTTGCTATACCCATTAGTGGACTGAACCAGACACTAGGTCCAATCCAATTCAGAAGCGTCCTAAGTTATCGTCTTGGTATCCCGATGTTCGCTGAGGACAGTTTATGTTCGTGCTGCCATAGGAAGATGGATATATTCGGAGATCATGCAATGCATTGCGCTAGCAAAGTAGGACTCTAATTCAGACATGATCTCGTGGTTGACGTCTTTGCTGATATATGCTTTAAAGTCGGTGTCGCAGCAAGACTGGAAGCTCCTTTGGGTTTTATTTCAGAAGGACATGCATTACGACCTGCTGACCTATTGGTTCCCAATTGGGAAAATGGTAAAGATACTTTTTTTGATGTTACTGGTGTCTCCCACTTCACGGGTGACATTCGCTCGTTCGTCCAGGTCAAGCTATCTCCTGGGCGATTATTCGAAAACGCAACAAGTATTTCGATAAGTGCGAGTCGCATGGTTATGGCTTTAATATTTTAGCTTTTACTACTTTGATAGAATTAGGTGATGATACAGTGGCACTCGTGAAGTGATTGAAGAACCGCCTTGCCCACAATGATGCTAATTGTGGCACGGGCACTTTTCTTTTTCATTATATAGGAATAGCTATTCAAAAGGGTGTCGGCGCTCAGTTGGTAGCTAGATTACCAACGAACTCAGTGTAGTAAGACTTTTTTGTTTCTTATTAATTATTATTATTATAAAAAAATAAAAAAAATAATTAAAAAAAAGTTGAAAAACGAAAAAAAAAATTGCACCAGACCATCAGACCAACCAGAATAAATTGTTCAATAAAATCGACCATTGGTTCCCTTGTATATGCCAGCTGAGTTGATCCAGAATTAGGATTGTCGACCACTGGTTCCCTTGTATATGCTAGTTGTGTTGATATTATTCAGACCAGTATCTCAGTCCATTAGGATAGGTTCATCTTGGCAGTAGCCTTCAGACCGATATGGGAAACACCGTTCATCTTAGTCAACATCTAATACCATCTACGTTTTTCTTTATATCCATCTTCTTAATGTATATTCATGTGATTTGTTGATTCCGAGTATCGATGTCTATAGTGCGACTATCTGAGTAGAGCTCTGTCACTTATATATGAATTTTAGTATGCTTGACTGCAGACTCGTGTACGTCAATTGGAATTCGCATTATGGTACTTCCTCCTGTAGTCAATGAGAGTATGCCAATAAAGGAGATTCTTTAGTGCCTTCCAAGGTTCTGTGTAGACAGCTAGGGTCTGGAGTAATTAAAGGTTTTGTGCGTACACGTCTGGTAAACCCTCCCGAGACTATAACTCGGCCAATAAGCCACCTAGGGTTTCAAAGGCTTGTTGCACACGCTAAGTGCAATCACGATGCCTGCGGCAGTGATTTAGGATTTTATTTTCTATTTTAGATTTGCTCGAGGACTAGCAAATGATAAGTTTGGGGTATTTGATGGACACATTTTTGTGTCCGATTTGTCTCGATGCATTTTTGTACTTATTATGATGTTTTATGTGTGTGTAGGTATTTTTGGCCAATAAACATTTTTAGAAAAATCGGCTTGAAAAGTTGTCTAAAGCACCATGAGGAATTGTTATTGGCACCCACAGTTTGGATAAGGGGCCACCTCCAGGACACCCCAAGACAACTGCTATTCGCACGGATTCACTAAGGGCGCCCAATCTTCTTCTTCATGGTTTGAATACAGAATTTTGGCGGGAATTTTCCTTCCTTTGTTGCGAGATTTTCCAGGAGAGATTTGAGAAAGATTTAGCCGGAGATATTCATGGGAATGACTAGGGATTAGTCAGTGGAGATAAAACAGGAAAGATATGTGTTTTAGATTCGAGAAAATAGCGGTGAAAATAGGTTGGAAGCAAAACAGAGAGTTTCGTATATTCTCGGATACTTTAGTTTTATAAATGGAAGTACGACGGGGTTTTATGCTGGGATTTGGATGAATCGAGTCTTGATTATGTCTGGAAGGTGTTTGAAGAGTTGGGATAGCCCCGCAGAGACGCGTGAAGTGGACACGTACACTTTGGGAGACTTTGGGGGTAGTTGTAGAGACGTTTCCATCATCAACAGAGAAGAAGCTAAAGCTGCAGAGAAAACACAATCGAGAGGAAGAAGAAGATCAGAAAAACCGTCACCTTTCCTTTCGAATTTGTAACAATATTCCAACAACTATTTTTGTTACGATTTCTCTATAACCGTAAGTTCTGTAACAACTATATATGTTACAAACTCTCTTTTAATCAACTTTTGAGCTATGAACCAATATTTTGAGAAAGTGATTAATATGAGGAGCTAAACCCCATTGTTGAGGCGACGAAGGAAGCCGTTTTTCCAATTATTATGTGGTAATTTCTATTTAACTTAATTTTTCCAATTCTTTTATGATTATTTGCACTGAACTGAAATTGAATATATGATTCTAATTAAGTGGTTGTGGTTCAATTGACGGGCCATGCTTAGGTTAAGTCTTTTGATGGTCCATGCTTTCGATTTACAACTATTGTTTTGAGAATCTACTTGTCTAGGAGATATTTAAGAATCAAACTGAATGTATGAGTTACATAATTATTGTTATTGATTGAATCACTGATAATTGGTTAATGGTGGAATCCATAGTCTCAGTTTTCTCTATAATCTTGAAACCAATCTTATTTAATTTGCTATTTTATAATCAGAATTTGAATCTGAAATCGAATCTTCACAAGTCTTTGAACAAACTTTATTTACCACTTGTAAAAACTACATCAGAGCCCAATAAAGGGTTACTTAAGGTTCAGTTTGTGTACCTTTTTTCTTCCTCTTATTGACATCGTTCGCGAACTAGGTTTTGTTGTAGGGTTTTCGAACCAGCTCCATTAAAACCTAAAATTTAAGGTCTAGAAAAGGTGGAGAAAGAAATATTTCAAGGAAGCTCATCAAGTAAGTTTCTTATCTTGTTCGTCTTCTCTCAATCTTCTTTTGTGTGCTATAATAGGAAGGTCTAACGGTGATGATAAGAAACCAAGAAAATTTTCCAAGGGTTTTTGTTCATCCCCTCTCTCAAGTAAGATTATTCCAAGTGACCAAGACTCTATTAGAATTGTATTCTTCAATGATTCTAGTAGTAAGATCTTTGAAAATATTTTTTCTAGTGGTTTCATACTAGAGAAGAAATTGATAAAGGAAAGTGGTCATAAAGAAGATTTGGTGTGTTTTGAGAAGTATAACCTTGGTAACATCTTCAATGGTCTTGGTGAAGGATTTGACACTCTCACAAGAATATTTTATGCTAACATCCATGATGTTAATCTTGATAATTTTGTATTCAAGACTATGATAAATAGGAAAAAGATTCTAGTTGATAGATATTTGATCTCAAAGATTACTAAAATTCCCTTGAGTAATTTTTGTATTCCTAGACCAACAGGAGAAATACCATCTTATGAAACCATTTCATTTGGTCTTTGCCGCAAGAAGTTTGATCGGATAGAAGGATCCAATCCAAAATCTTAGTATTGCTTTGAGGATCTTCGGAAAACTTGGCATCTCTAATCTTTGTCCCTCCACGATTGAGAATTCTCGTTGGAGTCGTGAATTTGCAGAGTTGGTCTATTTCCTTGAAATGGGTGCTCAAGGTCTTGATATTTGTGGATTTATTATTCTTCAAATAGTATCGATGACGTCACTCAACAAGAAGTTAGGCTTTTCATACTTAATTGGGCAAATATGTCATGAATTCTCCATAACTCTCATTGGAAATTCTATTGGAACTCTCAAATCGGTTTGTCCAAGTATAATCAAACGTATAAAGATGAATCACTACAAGAGACAAAGACATGATACCCTTGACGGTTCTTGTGATCATACCACCTTGGGTCTTCTTCAACAAATTCACAAGGGTGTGTGTGGGGTCAATTCCAAGGTAAAATGTGTGCTAGAACAATTATGTGTGATTGCTACAAAGTTTCCCGAAATCAAGGAAGAGGTGGATAAAATTCAAGATTCTTGGATGGATTCCGAAGATGAAAATGATGCTTAGGTTCTTGTTTCATATCATCATAAACGATGTCTAGGAAACTTCTTATGAGAATTTATTCTTATGTTTAAGAAGGATAAATAGGGTTTGGAATAGCATTATTTGTGATTACACATAGATATTTCAACGATTTTCATTTTGTAATGTTTTTAGATTTATTTGTTTCAATTCTAAAAGTTATTTGGAACATGATTTTTGCAGTATTTAATCTTTTTGATTTTATATATTGCAATTTCTTATGAGATATATATGTGTTTACGTTCGTGAACTGTGCTTATCTCATAAATGCTCGAAAGTTAAGTCTATTGTGTCATTATGCAAATATTGATGAAAGATAGAATGAACTTTTGAAAACATTTCGCAGTATTGATCTTTCCATGATCCACTTTTATGTGAAAGTACTGTATGGCTCCGTAAGTTTTCTTATGTTGAGCATTTCCGATTAAATTAATCAATAAGGTCTTCTTGTGGTAAATTTATTCGAGTTTACTGGATACAAATCCATGTGGTTTGTTAGTGTCCAAGAAATCCTTCTTTTCTTGTAAAAGTAAGGTCGCTCATGTTGTTTTCTTGGGAATGACATCAAATTGGGAAGAGTTCTTAATTGAACTTTTGCTTCATTGTCATATCTTTATGGGGAGTGCGGCTGTGGAATATTGTAGGAGTTATCTTATATCTTTATAAACTCCTTGATGAGTACACTAAGTTTCGACTATGTGAAATCATCGAAACATAGTTGATATGTTCTCTTTTAGTCATGAAGTATCTTTTTGAAATTTCATTATGATCCCGTAGTTTTCGTACCTTTGCCAATTTATATTGACAAAAAGGGGGAGAATTATTTTGTAGTTCACACTACATACATATGGTTTACGGATCATTATGTAAGGGGGAGTGGTTTTCATTGTAAGATGAAGTATTGACTAAGGGAGAATGATACATATCACCATAGTATTATTTAAAAGTTGTGATACAATTGAACTTTGATTATCTATAGTAATACTATGACATTGTATAACAATGATTGAGAACATTTGTTTTCTTATTGTTATGGCTACGGATCTTCAACAATAATGATGCTGAGTTGAACACGTTCAGAATCGCTGAAGTACTTGGAGTAGCGAAAAATTAAAGTAATGTTGAAGAGCCAAGGAAATCAAGCATGATGAGTGAGAAGCTACAAAGCTTATTTATTTTGTAATGCATATATATTGATAGTTTTATCAGTAAAATTGACAAAGAGAGAGATTGTTAGAGCACTGCTCGATCGAACTCGCAAGCGTTGTTATCTCAATCTTGTTTGTCAAGTTTAGTTGATCAAAACTATATACTTGATTTCTAGTCTACTTATAGCTATGTCTCGGATTAGGATAGAATGTGTAGTTGAGCTTTAGACTTCACTACGTTCACCAATTGAAGACGAAGATCTACTAAGGAGCTTGGAGGAACTTCATCAACAAAAGGTATGTGGAGACTAAAACTTATCTATGACTCAGAAGTCCATTCTAATCTATCTTCTAATTAGACTAAGTCGTACAACTATATAGACTTTTATATTATACACATTTGATAATTCGAGCCGAGTTTATCTCGCTTATCCTTTTCTCGAAATATGTGTTGGAAGCTTTTTGCTTTAGCTATGTTCATCATATTCTTGACGAGTTTAGTTGGAAACAATTTACCATGAACATATTATATGTGTTGGAAACTAAATACAATGTCAAAATATGATCATGTGAAAATTACCATGAACATCTTATATGATTTGTGTGAGACAGTCATTTGATGTTAGCTTGGAAAATTGATTATTCGATCACTTGAAAATTACTTGAAGCTAATGGTTTGTGTGAGACAACCATTTTCGTCTTCCAAGGATGTTTCAATGATTGAAAAGAGAGTTTAGAACAATTACCCATTTCTGGATACAACACGGTATGCATACCTAGTATGCGATCTGTATTGTGAAGATTCAGGTCCGGAACTCTTGTTTACTACCAAGTATGCGAATGGATTTACTTGAGAAGGTCCGAAACTATTGTTTGCGTACCTAGTATGTGTACGGGTTTACCTGAGTTGGGTCCACGACAGTTGTTCGCGAACCGGGTTTGCGAACGGCTTGACTAGGCCAAGGTTCGAAGCCGTTGTTCGCGTACCTGGTTGGCGAACACAGTGGTAAAGTTATAGAATCGGTCATGTATGATTCTCATACTCTTGAACTAATACATTTATGATTTAAGGAATACAATCTTTGAAAACCGTAGCTTAATGTTCATGAATTGATTCTTGTATAAGTACTTTGTACGATTACGAATCAGACCGATTTCGATTGAATTCGTTCATATATATTTCTATGAGATAGTGAACAATTGAACAACTCTATTTGAAATAAAATTAGATTCATTTGGTTATCTTTCATGATTGATTGATCTTCATATTCGATCTAGAAGTGTTAGATGAATACGACTAAGACAAAAGTGTTCATATGGCTAACTTCGGTTACTATTATTGAGCCAACTCAATATATACGTTTAGGTACAATAACCCATATCTAAATGAAGGTATATTTCATTTGTGTGTAACAAGCTAAGACCATCTAACAGTGGCGATTGATTGCTTTATTTTTAAGCAGACTTAGCTTGAATCTTAAATCAGGTTTTCATCTAACAATGAATATTGAATGCTTTTTTACTAAGATATCTTAGATTTGATTGAAAGAAACCCTGATTTGAAAGACTTAGCTTGAAACTAAATACAATGCCAAAATATTATCATGTGAAAATTACCTTGAACATATTATATGATTTGTGTGAGACAGTCATTTGATGTCAGATTGGAAAGTTTCGTATTGATCATTCGATCAATTGAAAATTACTTGAAACTAATGGTTTATGTGAGAAAACCATTGTCGTCTTCCAAGGATGTTTCAATGATTTAAAAGAGAGTTTAGAACAATTACCCATGTCTGGATACAATACGGTATGCATACCTAGTATGTGAACTGTATTGTGAAGATTCAGATCTGTAACTCTTGTTTGCTACCTAGTATGCGAACGGATTTACCTAAGAAGGTCCGGAACTCTTGTTTGCGTATCTAGTATGTGAAAGGGTTTACCCTAGTTTTTTCCAGGACAGTTGTTCACGAACCGGGTTTGCGAACGGCTTGATTGGCCAAGGTCCGAAGCTGCTGTTTGCGTACCTGGTTGGCGAACACAGTGGTAAAGTTCTATAATCGGTCATGTATGATTTTTATACTCATGAACTAATACATTTATGATTTAAGTAATGCAATCTTTGCAAACCGTAGATGAATGTTTATGAGTTGATTCTTGTATAAGTATTTTGTACGATTACGAATCACACCGATTTCGATTCAATTCGTTCATATATATTTCTATGAGTGAACAATTAAACAACTCTATTTGAAACACAATTAGATTCATTTGATTATATTTCATGATTGATTGATCTTCATATTTTATCTAGAAGTGTTAGATGAATACGGCTAAGACAAAAGTGTTCATATGGCTAACTTCGGTTAACTATTATTGAGTCAACTCAATATACACGTTTAGGTATGGTAACCCATATCTAAATGAAAGTGTATTTCATTTGTGTGTAACAAGCTAAGACCATCTAACAATGGCGATTAATTGCTTTATTTTTAAGCAGACTTAGCTTGAATATTAAATCAGGTTTTCATCTAACAGTGAATATTGAATGCTTTGTTACTGAGATATCTTAGATTTGACTGAAAGCAACCCTGATTCGAAAGACTATATAAGGGAGAAATATAGCAATGAGAAAACCTAATCCCCACACTTTTGTGTATTCCTAGTTGCGTACTAGAGTTGATTCTCCTTTAACCTAGGTTTTTCCTAAAACCATTATAGGTTAACGACTTGAAGAATTCATTGGGATTCGTGAAGCCAGATCCAACTATTGTCTTTGTAGTTGCGTATTCTGATCTTACTTGTTCGATCTTATTGAGTTTTATCTTCTCTAAGATTTACTCGAGATTTATCTCCGATAGGTGAGATATAAAAAGTAATCACAACAGTTCTTCATCTCAGACTCTTGTGATTCCGCAATAATTTTTCCTGTTAATCAGTTGGGTTATTGTGAGGTGATTGATATTTCTAGGCTGCTATTCGGGAGTATAAGACCAGATTATCAATTGGTTCATGTTGTTTATGGGTAAAAATTGTTCCTGCTGGTTTTGGTAAACTTGGGTGTGTGGATGAAAAACAAATCTAAACCTAAAACAAATGCACTGCACGGGAGTACTTTAGATTCGAGAGATCAATCTGTACAATCCTGGCCTAAACCAAGAAATAGTCGTTCCAGTCTTGCTTCGGTCACAAATTGCAAGAGAAGGGTTGGTCTTAGGGAGGGAAGCGAAAAAGGTTTTGAGACCAGAATGGTTAATTCTGAAGGTGTGGTCATTTTATGACTTGTATCAGAATTTGGAATTGGCTTGCGAAATGTAAGCTATCAGTTCTTTGGTATTTTTCTGGATACTGTGTTATCCTTCTCACCAAAACTTGTTGTTTGGTCGAAAATAGGTAAAACCTATTTATACAAGTCATATTGAACGCACCCTGATCTCGTAGAAAGTAGGAGTGATTGAGGGATGGAAAAGTGGGGTTATGTGTAACTGTCAGAAACTATGTTCCCACTATGGAGGAAACTGGTTAGTTTACACCCACTACTTCTTGCCGCCACTAACTGCCCTGCTTTCTGACACTTTATAATGGGAGTGTTGCACGCTGCACGCTGTAAACCGCCAGACCAATACCCTGATGAGCATCCCCTAGTTTGTGACATGTTTGATGTCTCGAGTGTTTTCATGGAAAAAATGTAGTAGGGTGCTATGTGTGGCAAGTCAAAGTCAGGAGACTTGCAACAGGAGAATAACACGTGATGCTATTTGGCTTGTCTTAGTTGGTCGCCCAAAACTTGCCACATGCCTGTCAATTCTGTGGAGAATTTGGACGGCTGAGATCGTAACTCATGGGAAAGGGTGGCCATTGATTATGGCCACATTCTGATGGTAGCACAGTGGCGTCATTGGCACATGCCAATGGTGTAGTGGCATATAGTGGCATGCGGCATAGTGGCGCCTGGCGTAGCCATGGAAGCTATTTTGGCATATTGGTGTTAGACCCAAATACGGCTCTGGAAACATTGACCCTGTTGCTATGTCAAAATTAAGGCCTTAGGAGAATTACTTGACTTAGTTGGCGTGACAACTTTAGTTAAATTAGGGTTTGGCATATTGAAACCCTAATTAGTGCGTGTGGCATGGCCGCGGCATGGTGGCGCTTTATGCAATCGGTGTAATGGCCACATTAAAGGAATTATGGCAGGCCATAATATGGGAATAACCACAGGCGCAAGGATGGCCACGGGTGATTATAGAATGGCGCCGTTTTTAGGGTTTGGTGAGTCCCACATGGCTCGTGGCATGTTGTAGGGCCAAAGTAGCGTAATTAGGCCACGACTGGAAATTAGGGTTTAGACTAATGCCACTAAGGCAGAGCCGTGTTGAGAATTCCCTAATTGGAATATGTTATGGCATTTGGCCACGAGAAAGAAGTGGGTTAGCACGTTGGCGTGTTATTTATGGTACGACCACGTTCGGCATGCTGCTGTGGCAAAGTGGCACGTTTGGCATGTTTGGCATGCCAATTAGCGTTTTGGGGAGGCATGGCATGTTAGGCGTGTCACTAGTATGCCGGAGCATAATGGCATGTTTGGCATGCCAATTAGCGTATTGGAGCGACTTTGGAAAGCCAATTTGGCATTGTGACCATCTGGCGCAACTTTGCCTCTTTTGATACTGTGGCAGGTTTAGAGCGACCTGATTGGTCGATTAAAAAGAGGGGTCGGCCAAGCATGGGTGTGGCCACACTTCTAGTGTGCGTGTGGCGGATTTAAAGCGACCCGATTGGTCGATGGGAAATAGGGTCGGCAAGTATGAGCCAAACCACAACTCATGTGCGTATGGCGGGTTTAAGGCGACCTGATTGGTCGAAGGGAAATAGGGGCCGGTTCGAGCAGCATGGGGTGTGGCCACTTGCAAGTGGCACCGGCTGGCCTATGGCATGGCCACACCTCCCTTTGTTGCTGCTCCTATTCCGCAACTCCTTTTATTCCTTGTATTCTGATTGTGGGTAGGATTTTGCACCTACTAATACATGGCGGATTAATTGCCTAGTTCGCCTAGGCTTAGTTTCGACAGGCGAGGTCTAATATACTGCGCAGGGTGCAAAGCCCTAATTTTGTAAATTAGATAGGGTAATATCTGAATCTTGTGAATTATCACAAAATTGATTGAATTCTATGTGTTGACACATAGTTCTTTAAGTTTATTGCCAAAGAGCAGTATGCTTTCCGATTGAATACTTTAATGCAAGGACCTTAACCTTTATACTTTGAAATTCGTGATGCTCTGCTGTGAGTGAGTACAAATTGTCATGCCATACCAATATTAAGGGTTCATCCGGGGAACATAGCACAGAAAGCATCCAAAGAAACTCATATTAACTGAATAATACAGGCAAGGTGCCAAAATTTACAGAATATCTGGGATTGTTGCTACACGCACCATTTTGGTTAAATTTCATGTGAATATTTGTTGCTCAATAAATGCGGCAGTGAAGAGGTTGAACACTCATCACTTTTACATGGCTCAGTTTCTTTGCAGAGTGACGACACATTAAATGTAGGGTTTTACAAATTTATCCCAAACTAAAAACCACCATCAACATTAAGTCCCCTGCTTAGCACGTAACAGTAGCATTGTTGCGAGGTAAGCATGAGATGGTGACAGACAAGGATAAAAAATCGAAAGGCATGACATAAAGAGTTGGCCGCGAAAAATCTGACTGACCTTGGCAAGAGGTACGGGTGGCCTACGATCCTTACGCTGGCGGCTTGGAGCGTTAGCGTACTTCTGGCTCCGCTACAGGGTGCTGATGGCAGGGAGCGTTTGGCGTGGTATTTTCTTGGCCGTGGAGATTGGCGCCATGGAACGTCAACACCATGGTCCCAGCTTCCTTTTTCCGTGCGTGGCCCAAAAGGGAAACCTTCTTCTACTCAAACTCCAAAAGCGCTATGCACATATAAAAGGCGTTGACCATCTTATTTATTTTTGTATCGTTGGCTTTGGTTTCGTTTCCGCGTCTACGTGTTAGAAGCAAAGGTGCATTATTCATGAGCGTTGGAAGGAACAACAGCAGTAAAAGCAGGCAAGCATATTTCAGGTGTGTATCCCAACGTTTCATCTCTTTTGTTTCGGTGTTGGTGTAAACCCTAGCCATAGGCATGCCTTCCGTGAACTTGCAAAACACTTCAATGAGAATGATTCCTCCTTGCTAGTAGTCTTTTAGTAGCGTTAGCCACAACATTAATAACAACAAAGCCAACTATTAGGCAAAGCAATCACGCATGGGCGGGTGGTCGTCGTTGATTCCTTTCTTCATAAACCTAGCTTTGTCGTCTTTCTTTTTTTTATTTGTCCGCGAGCGCCATTCCCGCGGCAAGACACGGTTATGGCCAAGAGCATATTTTCCGCGACAAGTATTTGCTTGAGCGAGCATCAGTCCCTATTCCCTTTGGCCGTGAGTGCCGTGACATGTGGCCAAAGAAAAATTCCCGTAGAAAATTTGTTGTCGGCTCTTAATCATTGTACCCAATTTTTTGACAAAATCTTCATGTATGGTTTTCTTCAAAGTAATAACTTTTCTTTTTTGCTCCGTTGTAGTTACTTCGAAAGTAAAAGCAGCATAAGGAATTTTGTTAAGATGTCACATGAAAGCAGTTCTGCCGTCGCATCGAGAAATGCTAACAACTCCAAGCCGAACACGGATGATGAGTTTTTTACAAAGTATTCTACAGTTACAAGGACCCATCCCAAATTCGTGGCAACCCTTATGACTGATTCATAGAATGAAGGAGAAGTCCAATCATTCTATCCAGGGCGTATAATGAGGTTTTTCCTTCAAAAGAAAGAGTATCTGGCTTCTCCCATAGACTTCAAAATCTGTCATAGTCCATTGCGCTCTTATGATAAATGGATGAAATTCATGATAAGCCAAGACCATGTAAGGGCTAATCTGACTGGGGCGCAAATCATGAATGATGTCATGGCATCTGCGACACTTCAAATCAGAAAAGATGTTGCAGGTTTGATTACTTTCATTTCTAGATGGTGTCCGGAAACTCACACGGTTATATGTAGATGGGGTGAGATGACCATTACTTTGGAAAGCGTAGCCATTCTGTTGAGTCTTCCAATAATAGGGAATCTTGATGTCATCTTGTCTGATGAAGAAGAAGAAATGCATGCCACTTTGGTCACGGAATCAACAGGATATGTTCGGAAGAATTATGAGGAAAAGTGCTTCTATAACTGGTGGGTGCCCGAATGGTTCCCTGATGAGTCGGAGCCGGACAGGTGTTGGATGATACACTCCATGTTGCTGCATTTTTAGCTCTATGGTTATCCAGGGACATTTTTGATGATGGTTCTGGCAAGAAGGAGATAAGGCAGAAGCTCATCAAATTTTCTATCAAATTAGTGAAAGGTGTTGCTTTTCCCATCGACAATTTGTTCCTTGGCTCTTTGTATACCCATCTGGATCACTTAGCAGCGGACATGTATGTCTCTAATGGGTATATGAAAGTAGACTCGTACGTCCATGTCGCCTTTCTCCAAGCATGGTTGTGGGAGAATTTCAAAATTTACGCTCCTAAACCGAAAACCTCATTCCCTGATACATATGGCGGCTCTAGGATACTCCGTTGGTTGGAGAGGCGTCCAAAACCTGGCTCAAAACTCATTGATTTTCTTGACAACGCACATGCAGTTGACTTTCATCCTTGGGCTCCAGTTCACGCGTCTATAGTTCAGCCAAATACTTTTGCATTTGCCTCGAACATGACATTGCATTCTGCCGAAGATAATATGAGCACGGGAGAAACTGTGTTCATGCGAAGCTGCATACCTGGATATGTGCCATATTTTTACAGAGGATCTTGTGAAGTGGTTCCTTATAATATTGACAGGGACGCTCGTCATATGGGTTTTGATCATGGATTCCGTTTCGCCGTCCATTCACGGCTCCAAAAGAACCGTTGTCATCCGTTTTCGATAGCCGTATCTTTGCGCCCCATAAAAGCCTCCCCTTTCTTCTCCCAGAACGAAAACCGGTGACAACCTCCAAATATAATGTTTTGTGGCAGAAAGAGTTCCTTGATATTCATCAATTCGTGCAGGATGTTGTGACAGTTCCACGCGGCAAGCCCTCTCCTAAAGTTCTGGCAAAACACAGATTGTTGAGGTTGCTTTCTTCGGGTAAGCGGAAATCTGACAGTCCCCAGGAAAAAGAGTGAAGGTCGAAAAATCGTGCGGGAGGTATCTGATCGGTTTCGACGGCTCTTGTGACTTTCAGTTCTTCCAACATGCAAGTATGCATAATTTTCTTCTTGATTTGGCTGAATTGCGTAAATATTCTAAATTGTTGCCACTGAGCATCTATTTCTTTTTAACTCAGGGTCTTGACAACATGAATGCCTTCGCCAAACTTGCACGTAAACAGAAAACGACACCTTCTGAAGAAAAATCTGGCGATACTGAGCCACTCGACAGCGAAGATGAAGAAAGCTCAAGATCCGACGGTGACGGAAAAAGTACTTCAGAGCGTAGCAGCGCGTCTTCTTCCAGTCCCAGTGGACCTACAGATGAGTCGGTGAGTTTCCCACACGTTTTCCTCTTGGACTATTTATTTATACGAATAAATATTCAACTGGTGATATTTACAGGAAGAAGCCGCTTCTGAAAATAACCTTGAGATGGAGATTCATGGCAATGAAGATGTAGTTGTGTCTCCAATCATGGAAACCGTACCCGCTGGTAATATGGAGATGGAGATTGATCATCGTGAAGATGTTGTTGTGTCCCCAATGACGGAAAACGTTGTTGTGGCGACGGGCGTGATTGTTCCCAAAGAACCTTTGCTAGTCGCACATCCAGCTGCAGGTGTCGTTTTCGATCCTCCATTTGAGGGTCATGTGTTGATTGGAGCGTGCCAGTGAAGTATGCAGAGCTATATACCAAGATATAGAGAAAGTATGGGCACATCGCCACGACCAGGAAGGTTAATAGTCGCTTTGATTGGTTAAGCGTATGGAGGAAACCTTATCTTCAATCCATGACATGTGCAGTGTGACTGGACACACTGTTTCTGGAGATGTAATCAAAAGATGGGAATTCCATCGGGACATGTGTGTGAACTTCGAGTTTAACGCCTCCTGGTTTTGTGAAGGAATTTCCAAAATCCATAAGATGCAAACTGAGATGGCTGGAGTTCCTTCCGCGGATTTTATTAACCAGCAGGAGGCAGAAATCGATAGGTTATCCCAGGAGCTGAAGTTGAATCACGATGCTCTTCAAAACATGAAGGATGCTTTCTCCAAGAAGAATGGGTTGTTGTTGGACAATTTCCCTTGAATGATTTTATTTTTCTGAACCTCCTCTTTTAGGTTTTTTTTTTTTTGAAAGGCAAGAGACGCCTGTTTTATGGTTTGATTTTCTGGTTTTGGATTGATAGATGACTGTTTTATAAGAATTTTGAATTGGTTTATTTTTTGGGATGGTTTTGTGAGTAACTTTTCTGAAAGCAATGGTACTTGAATTAACTAATATGTTATAATCCAAATTCCGAATGCAAGTAGTGCAACCATTTTGGAGAATAGCAAGTATTACACGAAAAAGGGAGATATGGGAATGATATGAAATCTTAGAAAAATTGGGTTATTGGTTTTTGTCGTCAACATGGAACTGACGCCTATGTCAGATTTACAGTACATTCAAAACGTGAGTTGCGCAAACAATGTTCAACAAATCTTACCCGCTTAAGGGTCCTTCAACAAACTGTATTTTCAAGAGCAAACCCGAGCTTATTGTGTGACGTCATCCTGGCCGCGAGAAGTCCCCAGTCGTCCTTTACTGTCTGTGTAACATCTTTATGCCAATCCTCGGCAAGGCGGAGAATCTCCAGTCCCCAGGCGCAATTCCCCTGAATTTATCTTTTCTTGGACGATGCGCTTCTGAGCATTGCATTCACTGGTAGGATGATGGATGAATCTGTGATGATGGAAATATCTTGAATCTAGCATCTCTTGATTAGTTGGTGGATTCCATACCAAGGGTAGTTGGACCACCCTCTCTCGTACTCAAATTTCCAGTAACTCTAGGACTCTTCTGATAGGAAACGCGAAGCGTGGATATTCTGGGTCTGGCTTCTCTCGCATCAGCGGTTATTGTGGTGGGAGTTCTGGCAGACTTTGGTATAAAGCTCTTTTAGAAGGAGGAGTTGACGCTTGAGCGATCATTGATTCACGAGCATACCGTTTACTTTTACCATACTGCTGAAGGGTAATCTCTCTTGAGGGATCTGCGTCAGTGGCAGCAATACGAGGTGGCTGGGCAGCCTGGGCTGGATATTGTTCGTTTCCATAGGCGTCTTGGAAGATCTCCCCCTCTTCAGGTGCCTCTCTATTAAGTAAAGCAGTCGTTGCCGCGGACTGTTGGACAACTCTTTGAACCTCCGTGAGGGTTTGAAGGTAAATGTTTTTCAACAAAGCTTCGTAGGCCGGCTCTTTAACCTCGTCATGTAGACACTGCGGCACATCTGGAAAATCTCCTTCCTTGGTTTTGTGAAACTGTCTTTGCTTTCTGTCATTGGCAGAATCCAATTGGATGTTCCTCTTCTGCTCTTGTATAACATGGCTACGTGATCTATCTGTATCTTCATTGGCAGAAATACAGGCCTTGGCCAAAGATTGAACGTCCTTCGTATTATTATGAAAATTGGTGAGATCTTTCTGACAGGTTCTCTGATTCTTTTCACAATCGAATTATCATACTCTTCAGGATACGAAGCGTTTCATTTTGCCGCCTGATAATATCAACTTGGTTTGCAGCCATATCCTCTAGCATTTCTATCATACCCTCCATGGTGGATGGCTTCCGGCTATTCATTGTACTTGAAGGGTTTGAATGAACCGAATACATCTGGAAGTTGGAATCTTTGATTGAAATGGGTTTTAGTTAACGATTGAATTGGGCCTAAGACCAATTGGGATAACAATGAAATTGAGAATTGAAATTTCAACCGAGAGATTTAACCTCCCACTGTGGTCGCCAGTTGTTTATGGGTAAAAACTGTTCCTGCTGGTTTTGGTAAACTTGGGTGTGTGGATGAGAAACAAATCTAAACCTAAAACAAATACACTGCACGGGAGTACTTTAGATTCGAGAGATCGATCTGTACAATCCTGGCCTAAACTAAGAAATGGCTGTTCTAGTCTTGCTTCGGTCACAAAGTGAAGAAGAACGGTTGGTCTTAGGGAGGGAAGCGAAGAAGGTGTTGAGACCAGAATAGTTAATTCTGAAGGTGTGGTTATTTTATGACTTGTATCAGAATTTGGATAACTGTCAGAAATCATGTTCCCACTATGGAGGAAACTGGTTAATTTACACCCACTACTTCTTGCCGCCACTAACTGCCCTGCTTTCTGACACTTTCTTATAATGGGCGTGTTGCCCGCCGCACGTTGTAAACCGCCAGACCAATACCCTGATGAGCATCCCCCAGTTTGTGACATGTTTGATGTCTCGAGTGTTTTCATGGAAAACTTGCTATGTATGGCAAGTCAAAGTCAGGAGACTTTCCACAGGAGAATAACACGTGATGCTATTTGGCTTGTCTTAGTTGGTCGCCCAAAACTTGCCACAGGCCTGTCAATTCTGTGGCGAATTTGGACGGCTAAGATCGTAACTCATGAGAAAGGGTGGCCATTAATTATGGCCACATTCTGTTGGCGCCTGACGGTAGCACAGTGGCGTCATTGGCACATGCCAATGGTGTAGTGGCATATAGCGGCATGCAGCATAGTGGCGCCTGGCGTAGCCGTGGCATAGTGGCGCCTAGCGTAGCCATGACAGCTATTTTGGCATATTGGTGTTAGACCCAAATATGGCTCTGGCAACATTGGCCCTATTGCTATATCAAACTTAAGGCCTTAGGAGAATTACTTGACTTAGCTGGCTTGGCAACTTTAGCTAAATTAGGGTTTGGAATATTGAAACCCTAATTAGCGTGTGTGGCATGGACGCGGCACGGTGGCGCTTTATGCAATCGGTGTCATGGCCACATTAAAGGAATTATGGCAGGCCATGATATGGGAATAACCACAGGCGCAAGGATGGCCACGGGTGATTATAGAATGACGTCGTTTTTAGGGTTTGGCGAGTCCCACATGGCTCGTGGCATGTTGTAGGGCCAAAGTAGCGTAATTGGGCCACGACTGGAAATTAGGGTTTCGACTAATGCCACTAAGGCAGAGCCGTGTTTAGAATTCCCTAAATGGAATATGTTATGGCATTTGGCCACGAACAAGAAGTGGGTTAGCACGTTGGCGCACTATTTATGGTACGTTACCACGTTCGGCATGCTTCTGTGGCACGTTTGGCATGTTTGGCATGCCAATTAGTGTTTTGGCGAGGCATGGCATGTTCGGCATGTCACTAGTATGCCGGAGTGGAATGGAACGTTTGGCATGCCAATTAACGTATTGGCGCGACTTTGGAAAGCCAATTTGGAATTGTGACTATATGGAGAAACTTTGCCTCTTTTGATACTGTGGCAGGTTTAAGGCGACCTGATTGGTCGATTAAAAATAGGGGACGGCCAAGCATGTGTGTGGCCACACTTCTAGTGTGTGTGTGGCGGATTTAAAACGACCTGAGTGTTCGATGGGAAATAGGGCCGGCAAGTATGGGCCCAGCCATAACTTATGTGCGTGTGGCGGGTTTAAGGCGACCTGATTGGTTAACGGGAAATAGGGGCCGGTTCGAGCAGCATGGGGTGTGGCCACTTGCAAGTGGCGCCGGCTGGCCTATGGCATGGCCACACCTCCATTTGTTGATGATCCTATTCCGCGGCTCCTTTTATTCCTTGTATTCTGATTGTGGGTAGGATTTTGCACCTACTAATCCATGGAGGATTAATTGCCTAGTTCGCCTAGGATTAGTTTCGACAGGCGAGGTCTAATATACTGTGCAGGGCGCAAAACCCTAATTTTGTAAATTAGTTAGGGTAATATCTGAATCTTGTGAATTATCACAAAATTGAATGAATTCTATGTGTTGACACAGAGTTCTTTAAGTTTATTGCCAGAGAGCAGTATGCTTTCCGGTTGAATACTTTTATGCAAGGACCTTAACCTTGATACTTGGAAATTTGTGCTACTCTGCTGTGAGTGAACATAAATTGTCATGCCATACCAATATTAAGGGTTCATCCGGGGAACATAGCACAGAAAGCATTCAAAGAAACTTATATTAACTGAATAATACAGGCAAGGTTCCAAAATTTACAGAATATCTGGGGTTGTTGCTACATGCACCATTCTGGGTAAATTTCATGTGAATATTTGTTGCTCAATAAATGCGCCAGTGAAGAGGTTGAACACTCATCACTTTTACATGGCTCTGTTTCTTTGTAGAGTAATGGCACATTAAATGCAGGGTTTTACAAATTTATCCCTGAACTAAAAACCACCATCAACACATGTTCACCTTGATTTATCAAAAGACGGAACATAAACCGAATAAAGAATATACATATCTGTGGGAGACATATTTGTTTATAATTCTTCGACGTTGGGTCGTAGCAACTCTTAGTTGTGGGTGAGATCGACTAAGGGAATCAAGTACGCAACATCCGGCGTGGTTCTAGAGGTGTAAGGAACACGATTGTTCCTTAATCAGTGTGAGACTTTGTTAGGGCTCAACTACATTCTAGTCCGAAGTTATCTTGTAGTAGGATAGAATCTGTAGTGGCTTAATACAATGTGGTATTCATTCTGTACTAGGTCCCGGGGTTTTTCTGCATTTGCGGTTTCCTCGTTAACAAAATTCCGGTGTCTATGTTATTTCTTTTCCGCATTATATTTTTATATAATTGAAATATCACAGGTTGTACACAGTTCAATCAGTTGATAAATCCGACCTTGTTTGTTGGACAGAAATTGATTGACACTTGGGCGTTGGTCTTTGGTACTGTCCAAGTTATTTCTCATATCAATCAGGATCGCAAATTTCTATCTGTTTGATTTGTTGATTATATTGAGAAAGAGATATAAACTCTTTGATTTAATTCTTGATTGAGTCTCGCTTTTAAGTTGGTGCTCTCGGAATTAAGTTGGAGTTTAGTCCATGTAGATTGTCGAACGAATTATTGGGTGTGGTTGCTATACCCCCGCTTTTCACTAATCAAGCATCTTTGCTTTGAGTTTGGAGATATATTCGATCTAGTTACTTATCAGGAAATCAATTATCAGAAATAATTCTTCCATTTATTTCCACAACCACGTTCCCCACCAAGATATATCGTTAAGCGCAAGTTCAAAATAGAACTCTCCCCTTGTGTATGTTATTCCCTGCTAAACAAAACAATAACACGAAAACAACCTTTACCAAAAAAAAGTTACATGATCTTAGCAATCACCTGCCACAAGAGAAAGAATAAAAACGAAACCGCTCATTTGTATACCGAATATTCAATTTTTATAGAAGATAAATCAATACTAGTATATGTGACTCACATATGAGTTAAATCAGTATCATCATATAATGATTTTTGATATAGCAACCCAAGAAGGTTAGATAAGAAAATCTGTTACAAATCATAAAACGATAATCCAATATGAGACTGATACTTAGTTTTTAAAAACCGAAGTTCATCGAAAGTAACACAAAGATATATGTAAACAGGCACAAGAATTGCAATCATAACTATCAAAAGAATGACACGAGAATTTATAAATAAAAATTTATCATTCATTTTTTATTGATTGTTTTAAATAGACCTTATACAAATATCTATAATATAAAAGAAAATGATTTGTTTGGTGTCCAATCCCAATCGACAATAAAAGGACAAAGTTACCCCTGCGCACTTCATTTCCTCATATAAACTTCTGTAAATGTTTACAAATCGAAGGGAGAAATGGAATTATAAACTAATTAAATTACGCAAATGTCCCTCCGTGGTATCTCACGCACTCTTCATTTTTAAACAGATAAGGGAAAATATCGTAAAATCACCAGCACTTTCGCACCCGCCACCTCTCTCGGTTTCATTTTCACATTCATAAACAAATCATACACAAATTATGATCCAACTGAATCGTACGCAAACCATAATGAAACTATACAATTCATATAGAAGTTACATTAAATCGTCTATATTCACAAACCATAAACAAAATAAAATACGATCAACTTCCTCCGTCTGAAGCACCACCACCTTCTTCAATGTCAATGCTAAATTCAAACCCAAAATATTAGATGTACACCACCGCGCTTCTAAATTTCCCTTATTACCGCACCTCAGTCACAAATTCAAATCATTTAACAACTTGAAAAATGAAAAAAGAACTCGAGTTAGGGCATCAATCGATATTCAAATTGTGTTTCCAAAAAGAAATTTTAACATGTACTTATAGTATCATCACCACGTATCAGATACTGATGATCTAGAATGAGAGAGAGAGATGAACATATGCGATTGTGGAGATGTCGTCATGACGACTATGACTCGATGAGATTGCATATTGTATGAAAGAGAAGGAAAATATGAGTTATGAAAAACGGGGAGTGTTACTCGGTAAGACTGACAAAATTTTGAAGTGGACACGTGTTCACAGTAATGAAGGGTTAGGCTAAAGAAGTTTACGTTAGAAAAAACGGGTTTTGTTTTAAAACCACAAATGCATGGACTATGATTTGATCCCTAGACCTATTGCCCACTGGTTGTTTTTTCATTTGAATAAATAAAACATTAGTCCCACATAGACTAAAATCTTAAGAGTTTTAGACTTAAATACCATGGATTTGGCTAAATGGCATGGTCGTTTGGGTCTACACACTTTTGTGTGAGGGAGAAGACCTAGACTAGGGAAAGGTTGCCTTACCCGTACGCGAGGTGCTTCGCACCGAAGCACGCACGCCGCCGTCCGTCCGTCTGGTGTGGGTGTGGGTGTGGGTGTGGGAGTACAAGATCCTATCTTTTTACTGAAAATTTTCGTACGCGTTTCCCATACATGTAAAAGAATCTTACTCTTTGTCTCATGTGTCTGACAAGCGTGCTTCTTTGTTGACCGACAAAAGCAAAAGCAACACTCTGTTTTATGACTGAAGAAAAGCAAAATCAACACTTTGTTCTATGACTCACAAAAGCAAAAGCATCTTCACTCTGTTTTGTGTCTGACTTTGTCTTGCACTGTTTTTAACTAAACATTACCAGTACGTCTCAGTCTTTTTATGTCATAAGCATGGGTTCTTTGCATGTTTTTTTCGTCTTGTTTATAACGTCTTAAACACTATATAAAAGAGTAGTCTTCAGATCATTTGATACATAGAGAAACATCTCTACTTCTACTCTTCCTCTGTTTTCTGTAAACAATTTTACTATCGAGTTTTTCTCTGTTTTGAGTTTCGTTAATCACTGCCAAGTTCTAAGGGTGTTCTCTTGTATGCTACAATGGGGAACGCTAACAATAGTTGTATCCTGGAGGCAACTCGTCGATAAAGCTATAGCATCTCTCTACAAGAGAAGTGGCCGAAAATATTGCCTTTAGGACAACGTATATCATACATGCCTTTATTATTCTGCGACAATTTGCTGTTGCATCCGAAATCAACCATTGGTTCGAGCTAAGTATTATTCTAAGTATTTTACAATTGTTGTTATTTTTCCAACAATCTAAAGACAATACGTCACTACTCTAGTTTTCTGTAACAACATGGGGAAAAGTACTGTAGACAAGCCTGCTAAGTTTAGTGGAAAAGACTTTAAACGATGGCAATCAAAAATGTTATTTTTTTCTCAAAGACCAAGGTTAGATAAAGTTTCTTTGGAAAAACCCTCAAGAAGGCTTCATGACAGTGGTTATGAAGATAGACTGGATAGGTGGACTAGGAAGAATTATATGTGTAACATCGTATACTTAACTGCTTGGATGATTCCTTATATGATTTTTATAATGCAAAAGAGAATTTTACTGCTTTTGATTTATGAGAAGCCTTGGAAGAAAAATATCTTGCTGAGGATGTTGGAAGCAAGAAGTTCTTGGTGTCTAGGTTCCTTGAATACAAAATGAATGATGAAAAACTTGTGGTTGATCAATTCATGGAACTTCAGTTAATCATCAACGAAATTCTTGCTGATGGCATGGTTATTGATAAAGCTTTCCAAGTATCAGCAGTTATTAAAAAACTTCCACCTTCCTGGACTGAGTACAAGAGGAGGCTACGACACAAGACTCGTGAAATCACCATGATAGAGCTGGGAAAAAATATACAAGTTGAGGAGATACTCTGCTGCAAGGACAAGAGCATGTCGTTAAGAAAAGACATGTCCAACAAAGCTCATATCCTAGATGATAATGGTGCACCAAAGAAAGGACATGATGGAAAATCTGAATCCACCAAAAACGGTAACAGACGTAACAAACGTCACAAATCCAAAGGTAACCAACATAAACCTAAGGTTGGTGTCTCTAAGAACACTATCAAAGGTAACTACTATAACTGTGGTAAACCCGGACACATGGCATAAGATTGTAGGGCACCTAAAAAGACCAAAAATGATCCAAAACAGAAAAATAAGGCTAACATAGTAGATGAATCTGGATATTTTACTAGCATGGTGTCTGAAGTCAACCTTGTCTCTAATGCGACCAATGTGAGAGACTGGTGGTTAGATTCTGGAGCCACTAGGCATGTCTGCAAGTTCAGAAATGCTTTCTCCTCCTATGTCAAAGTAGGAGATGATGAGAAATTGTTAATGGGAAACTCTTCCACCGCAAAAGTGGCGGGAAAAGGCAAGGTTGAACTGAAGCTCACTTCAGGAGAAACTCTCGCATTGAATGACGTGTATCACGTCCCGGACATATGCAAGAATATTATCTCAGAGACCATCTTACTTGGGAAAGGTTTTAAATTTGTAGTTGAGTCTAACAATGTTGTAATCTCTAAAAGTGGTGACTTCGTAGGAAAAGGTTATGTCACTGAAAACATGATTAAGATAAGTGTACTTGCTTTGAACATGAATGTTAACACATCTTATTCTTCTTATGTTTGTGACTCCTCACATGTTTGGCATGATAGACCAGGACATGTTAATTTCAAATCCATCGAAAGACTTGCTACTTTAGGTTGCATTCCTAAAATAAACATTAACAGAAGTCATAAATGTGAAATTTTTGTTGAATCTAAATATGCAAGAAAACCATTTAACAAAAGGGTTAAACGTAGTACAGTTCCCTTACAACTAATCCACTCGGATTTAGGAGATTTGAAATCAACTCCAACTAGATGTGGTAAAATATGGTACATCACTTTTATCGATGATTACTCACGATATTGTCAGGTTTATCTTCTTAGAAGTAAAGATGAAGCTATAGAGGCTTTCAAATTATATAAACGTGAAGTAGAAAACCAAAGAGGTGTTACAATTAAAACTCTTAGGTCAGACCGTTGCAGTGAGTATGTGATACCTATAGGAGAATTTTGCAAACTTAATGGCATCATTCATGAAACTACTGCACCTTCTTCACCTGAGTCGAATGGAATAGCTGAAAGGAAATACCGAACACTCATAGATATGGTGAACGTTATTTAGCTAGTTCAGGGTTACCTTCGAACCTGTGGGGGGAAGCAATTTTATTTTCATGTTATATCTTAAACCGAGTTCCATTTAAGAATTATGACAAGACTTCATATGAGTTATGGAAAGGAAGACAACCTTCATATGCATACTTTAAAGTGTGGGGGTGTTTGGCCAAGGTGGCCATTCCCCGTTCCAAGAAAACCAAAATAGGACCTAAAATTGTGGACTGTGTTTTCCTAGGATATCCTGAGCATACTAGTGCATATAGGTTCATTGTCATCAGTTCTGACCATAATAACATTGGTCTGAACACCATAGTGGAATCTAAAGTTGCAGTGTTTTTTGAACACATATTTCCTTTAGGGTTTGGACCTCGCAAAAGGGTCCATGATGACCTCACATATGTTCCTTCGACTAGTCATCCCCCGTCTCTAGAAGTTGAGACCGAACCTAGAAGAAGTAAGAGGGTTAGAACCGAGACAAGTTTTGGTCCATATTTTGTGACTCTTACGGTAGAGTCTGAACCTCAAACCTATAAAGAAGCTATGACTTCTCCGGAAGCTCCCTTCTGGGAAGAAGCTTCAATAAATGAGTGGGTTTCCATTCAGCAAAACCAAACTTTGGAGCTTGTAGATTTACCTCTTGGTAATAAAGTCATAGGTTGCAAATGGGTCTTCAAAAGGAAGCTTAGAACATATGGAACTGTTGAGAAATATAAAGCTAGGTTGGTAGCCAAAGGCTATAAACAAAAGGAAGGATTAGATTTCTTTGATACTTATTCACCGGTCACTAGAATCACTTCTATTAGGATGTTGATTGTTATTGCTTCTATTTATGATTTTCATATACATCAGATGGATGTTAAGACTGCATTTTTATATGGTGAATTAAATGAAGAAATTTATATGGACCAACCTGAAGGTTTTGTAGTGAAAGGTTGTGAAAACAAAGTATGCAAATTGAATAAATCTCTGTACGGTTTAAAACAAGCACCTATACAGTGGCATGAAAATTTTGATCATGTAATGATATCTAATGGCTTTAAGGTTAATGAATCTGATAAATGTGTTTACATTAAATCTATGGATGATGCTCATGTTATTGTGTGCCTGTATATTGATGATATGCTCATATTAGGCAGTGACATTGATATTATTAATACCACTAAAAGCATGCTTAACGAAAACTTTGACATGAAATACTTAGGCCCTGCTGATGTAACCTTAGGGATGAAAATCAGAAAGACGTCTGATGGATATAGTCTTAGTCAATCTCATTATGCTGAAACTGTACTTAAGAGATTTAATCATGAAAATGCTAAACTTGTATCTACTCCTTATAATCCCACTTGTAACTTGAAAAAGAACAAGGGTGATGGAATTTCTAAACTTGAGTATTCTCGGTTATTGACAGTCTTATGTATTTGATGAACTATACAATACCTGATATTGCCTACACTGTGAGTAGATTGAGTAGGTACACTTGCAAATCTGGGCAGGATCACTGGGATGATCTCAACAGAGTTCTACGCTACCTGAGAGGCACTTAAAACTATTGCTTAAGTTTTGGGAAGTATCTTGTTGTGCTGGAAGGGTATTGTGATGCTAACTGGATATCAGACTCAGATGAGTGCAAATCCACTAGTGGGTACATCTTCACACTTAGAGGTGCGTCTGTGTCATGGAAGTCTTCCAAACAGACATGTATAGCTCGATCCACTATGGAGTCTGGGTTTATAGCCTTGGAGAAAGATGGAGAGGAAGCTGAATGGATACGAGCTTTCTTGGGAGGAATTCCACTCTGGCGCAAGCCTGTGTCTTCAATCGCAATCCACTGTGACAGTCAAGCTGCTATTGGTTGCGCAAGGAACAATGTATACAAGGGAAAGTCTATACATCTACAAAGAAGACCCAAGACAGTGAAACAACTGCTCTCTACTGGTATTATCTCTATAGACTTCGTAAAGTCTAAAGATAATACTGCAGATCCTTTGATGAAAGGATTATCTAGAGAGGTAGTTAGATCAACATCGAAGGGGATGTGACTTAAGCTCGTAGAATAAATCACCATGAAGGATACTCAACCTTGTGAATGGAGCTCCAAGATCAAGGTTCAATGAGACAACTAATTTTTGGCGATATCGAGACTGCACTATCTTTGTCCCTCTCTATGGTGTAACTGTGTGATAGTGCTACATGCATGAGTTAGGATGATATGTTGAGATCTTAATGAGTTATATGGCTTTGTTTAAAACGGGGTGTGGCAGGACACTCTTAATTGACTCACCTATGTGGATGTTGGAAGTGGGGCTGCTCCCTGTGAGAATTTGAGCTAATTCTCTAAAGACATTCATTAGGTCCGGGATTTAGCCCACGGCCAAAACGGGCACAACCGCAAGAGCTTGGCAGCTTTCTTTTGAGACATAAAGTGTGGTTGCTATTTCTGAATTGCATTCACTGTTGGCGGTTCAAGACATTGTGTTCACCGTTTCAACAAGCAGTTCCGGTAACCTCTCACTAAGTTAAGGTTCAATATCTGGGACACCTTAGCCTAATTTTGATGTATTATGTTTTCTCATACTTTATCGATATGTTTTATCATTCATGTGGGGGATTGTTAGAAAAACGGGTTTTGTTTTAAAACCACAAATGCATGGACTATGATTTGATCCCTAGACCTATTGCCCACTAGTTTTTTTTTAATTTGAATATATTAAACATTAGTCCCGCATAGATTAAAATCTTAAGAGTTTTAGACTTAAATACCATGGATTTGGCTAAAGGACATGGCCCTTTGGGTTTACACACTTTTGTGTAAGGTAGAATACCTAGACTAGGTCAAGGTTTCCTTTCCCGTATGCGCAGTGCTTCGCACCCAAGCATGCACGCCGCTGTCCGTCCGGTCGGTCGGGTGTGGGTGTGGGTTCACAAGATCCTATCTATTTGCTGAAAATTTGCGTACGCCTTTTCCACACATGTAAAAGAATCTTACTCTTTGTCTGTACGTGTTTGTCTCATGTGTCTGACACGCGTGCTTCTTTGTAGACTGAACACTCTGTTTTATAACTGAAGAAAAGCAAAAGCAACACTCTGTTCTATGAATGAAAAAAGCAAAAGCATCTTCACTCTGTTTTATGTCTGACTTTGTCTTGCACTGTTTTTAACGAAACATTGCCAGTACGTCTCAGTCTTTTTATGTCATAAGCATGGGTTTTTTGCATGGTTTTTTCCTATTGTTTATAACGTCTTAAACACTATATAAGAGAGTAGTCTTCATCTCATTTGATACATAGAGAAACATCTCTACTTCTACTCTTCCTCTGTTTTCTGTAAACAATTTTACTATCGAGTTTTTCTCTGTTTTGAGTTTCGTTAATCACTGGAAAGTTCTAAGAGTGTTCTCTTGTATGCTACAATGAGGAACGTTAATAACAGTTGTATCCTGGAGGCAACTCGTCGATAAATCTATAACATCTCTCTACAAGAGAAGTAGCCGACGATATTATCTTTAGGACAGCGTATATCATACGTGCCTCTATTATTCTGCGATAATTTGCTGCTGCATCCGAAATCAACCATTGGTTCGAGCTAAGTATTATTCTCAGTATTTTACAGTTGTTGTTATTTTTCCAACAGTTTAAACACATCACATATTTATTTTCTCAAATGTACTTTGTTAAAATTACGACATGACTATAAAGTTAAAAACGGTTAGTCAATAATACATGGCTCCTTAAAAGAAATGATAATATTGAGATAATATTTGGGGTTTCATGACTGGATGCTCAGGGAGTTTAGATTGTTTGAAATGTCTATAAAATCGAACAATTTCATATAGCGATTTTGGATGGTAGAATTAGTTAGTTTTTTTTAAAAATATGAATGACACTCATTTGGATAATTTAATAAGTAACCTCACTTAGAAAAAAATAGAAAAATTACTATCGTGACGATAAAGAAGCATTTGGATTTATAATTTCTTGATTGATAAATAAAAATGCAAAATAAATAAATAAAAATATCGAAAAATGATTTACATCCCGAGATAAATTTTCGGGGAAAAACCGTGTGAGAGAATGGGGGCCCACCTAAGCCTTTTACCATCTAATGGTAAGAACGCTCCCCCTCTTAGCCTCAGGATCTCTTCATGGAATATCTCTCGGGTTTTTTGGGTGTCAACCTACGATCACTCCAAAAATATTAACATTCTCGAATAATTGTTTGTTTTCCATTCAGAAAAAAATTGTTAATATTTTACGGCTTTTGCCGCAACGTGTCTGTGCCACCATCACTTTTGTTGCCGACACCACGAAATGTCCCCTTCAAAATTACACAATTTTATAACAATGTCGTGCCATTATAGAACGGGTAATGCTCTAGTTGATAATAATCCACGATCTGATTAGTCTATTATTAAAAGACGGAAATAAGAAACTCTTATTAAAAAAAAGTTGCAGCCTGCTTGATGATGATTGGTCAGCATTTCTTTTGAGGTTCTTCCGTTCCTTCAACTGATTGAACTTTATTTTTAAGAGGTTCAATTTGACGATCATCTTCATAAGCTTAGATTCAAACCATTCCTCATTCTTTTAAGAAGCATCAAGTTGTTCTCTAGCAATTTTAAAATTAATGCATGATCATGGACATGAGTTCACGAGAAATCTGATATTCCTTATGATTTTTTGAGAAATAATACATGATTTTAGTTGTATCATATGTTTCAAGCTTTCGTAGTTGAATCTTCACCCTTCTTGAATACAAATATTTTCCTCTAAAAATTTCAAAACTATTCAAGAAGTCTTTTATATTAAGCCAGAAACTTCCCACCCGAGCTTCTCTAAATACCAGAAATGGACTAGTATTTGTTTGATATTTAAAACGAGTAAAACAAAGCCAAAACTCGGAAATAAAATCAATAAAGATTTTCGAAAAATAGGTTTTCTAGAAAGACAATAATATATAAGGAATCTTGCAATATGTTTATCATAAATATACATATTCTTCCATAACTAATAATATTATAAAGAAATCTTGTACGAGTCGTGGAAGTTTGTTCCAACATGACTACGCCGTGTTGGGATGAGCTTGAATCTCTCATAGGGCACAAAAAGAATAAGATCTCTTAGCATTATTAATAATACTCTTTTGAGTAAATTGACATTTCAGGAACTTCCTCCTTTTAGTTCGACTTTTTAAGCTTGTTTCCCAACTTTGAAAGTTAGAACATAAATGACTTGGTTTCCTTGATAAGTTTATTCTAATATGAACATGTTTGTCATTACGACTTGAGATACCTTGATTTTTGAACCGAGTATGATCTCTATGATGATATATTTTTATTTGATGCTTAGAGGAACTATTTTAAGATTTGATTCATTCTTCTTTTTATATACTCTGATCGTTGAGGCTGATTAGACATAAACTGATGACGTTTCAGAAAATTCCCTCTTTGTCTATACCTTGAAGACACTAACTGAGAAAATTGTTTCTTAAAATCGGTAAAATTAGATGCATGGTCAAAAATAAAATTAAATGAGTATCTCACTAAGTTGTTTGTCTTTAATCCGATTATTATACCATTTAGAACAATGACCCTTTTTGCTATAGTAAAGCAGTATAACAAGTATTTTTAGAGTACGAGAAATGGTTGATGGATCATATTTTGGAAAAACAATCACTAGATAAATCTAAACTGACTGATCACAGATCTTTGAAATTAGCATAAGGAACTCTAGCTTTGAAACCACAAAGTCTTACTTTAAATCTTGTTTTCAAGGTTGCTAACTCTACTTCATGATTTCTTATTTTCGTGAGAGCATTAGATAATCTAAATTTAGTTTCAAGAAGTTAGAAGTTTTAAGTGTTCTTCTTGATCCTGATTTTCAGAGTTCCGAGTAGCCATCATCTTATAATTTCGTTCATGATATTCAAGTTTCTATCGAAGTAAGGATTTCCCGTGTGATATGGTTTTTATCAAAGAATCTTTGACAATATCCTTGTCTGAGAGACGACTGACTTTGTCTCTTAGATTGTTATTTTCAGTAATGATGTAATCAATGAAAATATCAATCACATCATTTTCTTTTCGATATGAAGTGTGTATCACAAGTGCCTGTTTTCTGATTAACACATTTGAATTAATACTCCCTTGAGTTTTTTTATTGAATTAACTATCAGTATTGAGATATTGATATGGAGTAGAAAATAAACTGGCTCTTATTCGAGTAAACCGTCGACTAGTATTCCAAAACCCAGTGGTATATTAAATGAGTTCCATTTAGGATTTACCGAAATTCTTCTTTGACTCATTGTCTTATAGGTTGGATCGCACCAAATACATATTTTTAAATCTTATTGTGTTTTCTCTAACACTAATTCAAATGACGAGGGTACCGAGTACCCCGCAATCCTTTTGTATCAACTAACTACATGCTCACCTTGTGTAATCTTACAGAAACAATAACTGCCAAAATATTACTTCAACAAGGTGCAACTTGGTATCTAGTATAAGTATGAAACCTAACCAACTACGGGATGAAATACCAAGTGGATTAACGTACTAGTGTATTTACTTTAATTATAAAGATAAATAATATAATACGAAAGTAAAGTAAATCACACCGACACACAAGATTTTGTTAACCAAGAAAACTATAATGCAAAAAAACTTTGGGACCTAGTCCAGTTTTGAATACTCTCATAATTAAGCCGCTATAAAAATTGACTACCGCAACTTCGTATAGTTGAGACTAAGTAAACTACTCCTAGTTATCCAGTTCCTTTTGTATCCATATACTTACAACTAATTTGTTCCACACACGTGAATTCCAAGACAAAGTTCGCTATCTTGAGTCGCTTCACCTGCTTTGAAGACCTCTGCTCTCAACTCCTTTGAATCGTAACCGGAAACAATAAAGGACTAACCTGTTCCAGTAACCACATCAATTGTGTATATCCCAAATCCGATAATGATCAAAGACAGAGTTGAATATAAATAGGATCTTATGTTTAATTAATGTAAATTCCTTTTGATTAAATATCAAACCAAGATAAAGATTATAGAAATAATCTATCTTAGTGAACAAGCTCTATCCAAGAAACTCTACGGGGAGAAGCAACTAGACAGTTTGTTTGATCTTTCAACAAGTCAGGAATTTATGAAATAAACAACTTTTTTGGATCTCAGAGAATCAAGTGTGCACCATGTGCCACAAAGATCAAAATACTGAAACGAAAGAGTCTTCAAGTCTTTAATCTTCAAAGTAACCGCTGCAGAAATAACTTGATTCCTACTAATGATCAATCAGACACAGAACAAAGTCTGTTAACAATTATTATCACTATTTCTATATACATATATTGAATTAGTCAATCCTCAAACAAACTTGAGTAACCTTAAATCAGAAGACAATGACCATGGAATAATCAAGTTTGATCTATCAAGGATAACTATATTGTTGGTCAATCAAATCAATAATCGAAAACTGAAAATAAAAGTACGATTTAGTTTCCCACCAACAGTACTACTAAAAGCTTCTTGATCTCAAAGAAGACTTTCGAAGGCAAGATTTTACCTAATTATATTACTCTCCTATATCAACAAATTAGCTTCCCACGCGAACGGTTAGACAGTGTGTCAAGAGATAAGTGTAACAACCCTCGTTTTCACATAAGCCCGGCCGACACTTACGCGAAACTTGAAATCGTTACTTTTGATGAAAGTCTACCAATTTACACCATACAAAAAAAAAACTTAGTGAAATATTTGATAAAGGAAACACCTAACTTCGTCGTACTAAAAATATTATGTCGTATAAGTTTCAGGATTTTTTTTTTTACAATTGTACGAGAAATTACAAACTCCATTTACCCCCCACTACCTCGTTACAAGTTCTTATAACACTAATTAAGAAAAATAAAAATTCCCATCCTCAACTACATATTCTTGGGGAAATCCATCCGAGACAAGAAAACCAAACAACCACCTTCTCGGATACTAAAACCTGTGAAATTATCAACTGGAGTTAAACTCCGAGCAAGTTCTGCATAGATTCCGCATTAAGAAAATATTTATCAATGCAACTTAACTTAGAGACATAAAGGCATAATTATCACAAACTAAAATTTATAGACGACACTAAAATAATGAAACAAGTGGGAGAAAGAATTTAACAATTAGAAACTACAAAAAAAGAACCAACTACTGATCTTAGTCCAAACATTGTATATGCATATTCACACATATAATTGTGGCTTTATGTCTGCAAAATATAGAAAATAAAATTGAACCATCCATCATACTTACTCAACTCATACTAAAACAGGAAATCAAATTTTAAAGAAAACGATAAAATACAAGAGTATCCACCGATAAAGATTTTATAACTTAATTATACTCCAGCACAACATATTCGACGTATTAGAATATCCTAGACCTATAAATAGAGTTACCAAAACTTATCCCACCAAACAAACTTTAGGCAACCTATAAAAGTACGGTAACCATTCTATATATCTCACTAGGTTTACTACCACCGCATCTCAGTAAGCCACAATAAACCTCTATTTTGGCTTACATAGAAGTGTACGATACACAACCAATATATTCCGGTAGGGTTACTATGACCACAACTCAGTAAGCCGCTACTTTAGCCTACGCATAAATGTACAGTACACATTCAATACATTTCGATAGGGTTACTACGATCATATCTCGGTAAGCCACTATTTTAGCCTACAAAGAAATATACGGTACACATCCAATACATTTCAATAGAGTTACTACGACAACATCTCAGTAAGCCACTATTTTAGCCTACACAAAAATGTATGGTACACATCCAATACATTTCGTTCAATTCCTTGAATCTGTCATAACACAAAGAAAAGAAAACTTGTCGATACTACCAATGCATCTATACATCATTCCTGACAGTACGACTATACAATCCCGGTGTACGCACAAATCTATACATTACTTCTCACGTTACAGGGAACAAATTTGGGAACACAATATATCACCACCACACTAACCTCCTCAAGTGTGATACATACTGTAATAAGAAATGCTTACACCAAGTCTAAAGTTAAGAACATCAAATGTCCACCATGTTGCGACATGCTACACATGAAATCACTAATATCCATTGGTACTTAAAGGAATAATTTCTCATTTCATAAGATGTGTAAAACTATATATCAAATACATATACACTATCAGCTCAACCATAGAACAAGCATACGACCACCAATATTCTTGTCGAGTACATGAAACCTAAGCATATAAATTGTAAGTGATCTGTACATTCATTTTATACGATTCCATTATCTAATGTTAGGCCAGTACGACTACTTATCTACCTTTCATCCAAAAATAAACACCAAAACCTAAATCGATTACAAATCTATAAAAATAAAATTCATAACCAAGATACAAGGCACTTTATTTCCAACAATCATCAAAACAACAATAACCAAAACACGACTAAATATATCATTTACCCAAAAAAAATTCTTACAGTAATGTGTTTGATAGATACAACATGGAATCATATGAGTCTAGGTTTCATTTAACATCAAGTTATAAGTGGTTTTTAAATTTTCCATAACGAAGAGTCTAAAGAAAACTTGCCTTAGTATCAAGTTTTTCAGGAAGAAACCAAGCCACCGTTGTTTCCTTATTCATTTTTTTTCTTCTTTCTATGTATTGATGGTTTTCAATTCCGCCGCCTCTTTTCTACTTTTCTTCCCTCCTTTCAACTGCCACTTTCTTACGAGTTCTTATAAACCTAGGAAAGTATTAGCTAGCTACCTCTACTCCCTATGTGGCAACTGTCTATTAGGAGTAAGCAAATATTCCTTTGGATATATATATACACAGGTATGTACATTCATTATTTCTACCGCATAAATATATTTGAGTTATTTAATTTTAATTTTTAATATTTCTAAATTTATTAGACGGATATTACAATGAGTTTGTAAGAATATAAGCTCCAATATTTATAGTGTTATGACCAAGGCTTAAGTTGTCAAGGTATTTCCATTTCCATAATTCCCAAAGATATTCAACGAATATTATTTCCGAAATTATAAAATATCAATCGTATTCCAACTCATAAACTGAATTCACTCTTAGTTGATAACTAATATCAGCCAACATATATACATATACTCTACTAATATAACAAAAACCTCTGGGATATGGTAAACATATATTTTTGAATATCTAAAAGTTATTTGAATTTCGGTCTCAGGATATTTCCTTGAGTATCAAACGAAAATACTTGAACATTGAGATATAAGAGTTTAGCACATGTATTCAAACCGTGTACATATCGATGTTTGCAGAAACTCGAAGATAACAAACATATCAAAAATATATAACACGTTTGAACTATGTCAAGACAAGATCGGTCCTGGGATCGTCCTGACTTGGAATCGGTCCTTAACACTAGGGATCAATCTTAAACTTAGGATCGGTCCTAAATTTCCTTTCAACTACGAAATTGAGTATCGCAACTCTACTTCTTTAGGTTATGTTTATGATATTGCGTTGAATCATAATCCCAAAGGTTGAATTTGTTAGAGCATAACTCAGTTAAACCCACCAAGCGTTGGTATGTCAAGTTTGGTTGTCATATTTTAGTATCAAATATCGTCTAGAGTCGCTTGATTAAATACTAGAGTCAACTTTTTTTAGGTTAGACTAGAAAGTCTAGGAATGTAGAGACGTACAAGTATTACTCCGAAAACCTGAAGATGAGAAGAAGTAACGACTGAAACGAAGACATCATCCTTCCACTTGAGGTTTGTAATACTAACTTGACTTGTTTCCATTCCTAACGCATCTTTTAAGACAATTATATTAAAAACATAATATGTGAAGCTGTATATATATAATACTCTAATGATTATACTTTGTCATATCATTATGATTAAAGTGTTAAGGAATTTATTGAATTACGAAGTATAACGCTTATCTTTTAAACTTCATAACTACAACATCAACATAATCTTTGTATTTAGTTACTTGATTATGCGTAACATATAGGTGTGATTTCATCCAAGAAAACTATGTATTAATACATTGGTTCAAGGAAGTAAATGTATGAACTTGATTCATAATCGAAAGGAAAATCATGATTGGTCCGGTTTTTTTTATTAAATATCTTTTGGATGACCAATGCAAGATGACAAGGTAGAACCTATCTTAACTTATGTTGACAATTGAGGTATAACCGGTCATAGCCTATAACATGTTGTTATCGGTCACAAGATACTTTGTGAAGCAAGGTGTAACCAGTCACAAGCTATATTGGGAAGTTAGTTGTAATCGGTCACAAGCTACTTTGGGAAGCAAGGTGTAACCGATCACAAGCTAATTGGGAAGCATGGTGTAACCGGTCACAACCTATTTTGGGAAGCATGGTATAACCGGTCACAACTTAAATTGTGAGTCACAATATAACAAATTGTGGTGTATTTGGGTACCCTCGTCTTTTCAGAAATCATTATGGAAATTCAATACACTGACTAATAACAAGTTTCCAATCAGTATTATGTGGATTCACGAAGTCCTTAGATAAACTATACTTTGTAATCCATATACTCAAGTTGTACGAAACAACTAGTATATCTTTCCTTAATACTTTAATCGTAGCATAATGACCAAGTCACTGATATTAGAGACAAGTAAAAAAATGTTACTTCCTGTGTTATGTTTTCAATAAATACTGACTTGAAAAAACAAATATTGAAATGGAACAAGTCAAGTCTGTTGTTACTAATCTCAAACTTAAGATGATGTGTTTGTTGATGCCGATACGTCTTCAGGTTCTTCATGAGTAACATGAGCGAGTCACAACATTTATATGTTCCTAGTCTAACCTAACAAAGTTGACTCTATTAATCAAATGAAGCAACTTCGAGTTTTAAAAGTAAATTGTAACAACCAACCTTGATATACCAACACTTTGTGGGTATATCACACAGGTTGATTTTCTTCATCTTCTTTGTAATATTTAGCGAGAAAAAAACATTAGGTTCTCTCATTTTCCGATCGGCTTTTGAACACCTCATGTTCAAAATTACCTCCATCAATTGCTAATTGAAGATATAAAATTTTAATCGAGTAATCTATCTTCAACTAGCTAATTTAGTTTTACATAATAATATGAACTTTTTGACCATAAAATTATTGCTTTAAATTTAGCTACAGATGCGCAACTAAAAATAATAAATGTTGAATTAATCCTTCGTACAACCAGTTTTTGTTGTGTCGGAATTGATTATGAACATATGAACGATTATAGTGGCTAAGTGCATCATTTAAATTACAGAGTATGGTAAATCAGTAAACTTGACGATGGAGAAATGATGTCACCAAAAAGTAAGTTAATGGTAGTGATAGATGATAAACTTGTTTGATTTGGTATCCACCGGAGAGCAAGCGTCCAAAAAAATATAAAAAGAACCATGTTTTATGGCATACAAGAAAATTTCAAGGCATACAAAATGATTGTACTAGCTAGGATGGGGTGATAAAGGGTACCTAAATATAGGTTAATTACTTTGCTACCCTCGATTAAATTATTAATATAATTATTTTTTAAAAAATTATTTTTTTATTAAAAATTAAAAAATTTATTGAAAAACCGAAAAGTATTTACACAGGGTTGGCTGGGAGTCTAGCAACAATCTGCGCTCCCACGCCTTTTTGAATAACAATGCCTAGCCTATGAAAGAGAGACCCACCAATCTTATGGTTGGCATCATGACTAACAAAGCAATTTCTTAATTGTTTCATAAAAGAGATAGTGTCAGCTCCGAGTTCACCTAATGTAGAGAAAGCCAGAACGCTAAAACCGTACCCATGAGTCACACATTTGTCGAGATATTTAGTGCATTTACGAGTGACAGCCGCAGAAATAGCATTCCCCGGTATAAAATTGCGAGTACTAGCACTTGTGAAGGGAGACGCACCCGTGACATCGAAGCATACATCCTTCTCATCTTCCCAATTATACACAAGAATATCAGCGGGTTTCAAACCATTTTCAGTATCTGACAAAAAACCCAAAGATACTTCCTTCCTCGCCGTCACACCAGCTTTATACAACATATCCGCTAAGACATCTCTAGCCATATCATGCCTAAATTTGGGACCCACATCCTTAGCGCAGTGCACCGCATGATCTCCAAAGATGTCCATGACACGATTACAACTGGGACACTGACTTTCTTTAGCAAAGAATGGGATGCCTAGCCGGTACATGAGCACAGAACTGAACTGTCTTGGCCCAACTGTCTGATTAAGTCCACTAATTGGGATGGCTTTGAGAAAGTCCATCGCATGTTCAACCCGATTGCACTGCCATAGAATGGCATCTCGCTCGGTTAAGTTGTAGCAGGTAGGAATTCGTTCCTTGATAACACCAAAATATATAACTGCCAGAGACTGCATGTACTTGGGGGAAGCATCATTGATGTTGAAGTTGGGAAGAGATAATCCACAAGCTTGAGTGAACGACTGCAGAGCATACTGAAACCTATGGTCATGAACTGTATCTGCTGGTAACCGCAGGATAGTGTTTTGCAGATAATGAGTCTGAGCTTGAGAGGCTAAGTAGCAATACTTACCAGTGTCTGCCATAGTATGAACACCTAAACCTCCATCTTTAATTGGCAAAGTGGAAATACGTTGCTGAACCAAACAAAAACCTGCGCCATCACCCACAATTAACTGCCGCAAGGAATGCATAAGATTGCTATCAAAAACTGAGGTAGATGCTTGTAAAGCCATAGGACTAGTGGCACGGAGAGCAAAGTAAAGTCTGGAAACACCGGTGCAGTTACGTAAGAGAAGAAGCTCACTCCGTGGGTCTTGGAGTTTCCGAACTTTCTGCATTAGTTGTATAGTTTTATCAACCCTGTTCATAACTAAATCACTGCAATATTGCATATCTAGACTGACAGGCCCTCCGAGAAGTTTGACTCCACCCGCTGGTTTACCCATATCTTTTGGAAAAACACCTGCCTCATCTCTCCTGGGGTCAAATGCTGGCCAAAATATCTCTGTTTTCAAGACATTAAGATATAAGCCTCTACAGGGACCTTCCTCTTGTATTATTCTCAAAAAGCTTTAGACACTTCCAATGTGTCACCTGTAAGAGTGCCATCATCTAAATACCATGCATGAAAATCAAGGGTACAATGAGAAGCAATTTTTTCAGCCAAAGGATATAAAGCTAATGAGAAGCAACTATTTCTATTATTTTTTTAAAATTATTTTTTTTTAATTTTTTTTAAATTAAATTTTTTATATTTAAAAAAATATATTTTTTGAAAAATATTTTTTATTTGAAGATTATTTTTCTTTTTATTTTTTAATGAATAATAGGTGATACTATGACATACTCCCTCCGTCCTAATAAGATGACCTACTTGGTTTTAAACTTTGTCCCATAAATAGATGACATATTTCACTAATCAAGAGATATTTCTAAAACTACCCTTTTAATTGATTATTTTTTCTATAAGAAATATGTATAATTTGATAGTCATGTTTATATTCGTTGCGTAGGTGTTTTAAAATGCTTTTCAACGGTATAAAGTTTATAAAAAACCGTGGTATAGTTTAAGAGATAAATTGTTTCTAAATTTTACTAATTATTGTCCATAACGGTATAATTATAAAAAATAGTTAAATATATTCAAATTTCCTCCTTGCCTTAAAATTTGTGCAAACTACAACTAGGTCATCTTATTACGGACGGAGGGAGTATATAGTTTTTTTTAAATAATTTTCTTTATTTTTAAAAGTTTTTTAAAAAATAATTTTCTTTAATTTTTAAAATTAAATTTCTTTAAATAAAAAAAATAAAGAAAATTATTTTTTTTTAAAGTTTTAAACATAAAGAAAATTATCATTTTTTTAAATAAAAAAAAGATTTAAATTCAAATAAAATACGAGCTCTGACATCAGTGGTTTCAGCACCAACCTCACACGAGCTGCAACTTCCTTCAACTCTGTGTGTAGTCATGTTTCTCCTATATGTATTGATAGCTCTGCCACCCATTCAATGAAAACCCTGGCAGTTGTTTATTTCGATGCAGTAAAGAAGGATTTAACTACCAATTTTAAGTTGTCTGAACGAGATTCGATGCTTTGGCAGAGTAATCAGATGAAGCACGCGCTTTGGATTTTTTATTAGCCATCCCTATTGTTGGATTAAATCAGAAAATAGGCGCAAGGCAGTTCAGTGCGGTGTTATGTTACAGACTTGGGATTCCCCTCTTTGAGTTGGACAGTGTGTGCCCCTTTTGCAAGAGGGAAATGGACGTCTTTGGTGATCACGCTGTGCATTGTGCGAATGAGGTAGGTCTAAAATTTAGACATGATCTAGTACGTGATACAATCGCGGAAATATGTTATCGTGCTGGAGTTCCGACGCGCAAGGAGGTGGACTTGGGGCTTCTTGTTAATAATGGCACTTCTTTGAGACCGGCAGACATTCTGGTTCACAATTGGGATAATGGTCGTGATGTTTGCTTGGATGTGACGATTGTCTCGCCGTTTGCAGGAGGCTGTGCTTCGGAACTGGGTCAAGCTCTCAAGGATGCTTTCATTCGTAAGAACACCAAGTATTTGGAGAAATGCAATTCACAAGGCTATGGGTTTGAGGCTTTGGACTTTACTACTCTCGGTGAGCTTGGGTGTGAAACGATTAATTTCATTAAACGTATTCGCAACTATATGGCCAGTTATGATGCTAATGTGCGTGTTGGGGATTTTCTTTTCCATAGGCTAAGCGTGGTAGTACAAAAAGGGGTTGGAGCCCAACTTGTTGCTAGGCTCCCAACAAGTTTTTTGTCAGATGATTTTTCTTTTGAATAATGTAAAATTTCGTTTTTAAAAAAAATAAAAGGATAAAAAATAAAAATAAGAATAAGGGCAGTTTTGCCGTTAAGCAAAATATATGGATAAGGGCCTTTAAGGATTACTATCTAATGACCCGTTTTTGTCCTTATATGATATGCCCAGAAATTTTCCTGTATGCTCTAAAACAGGGTTCTATAAAAATGTCATCTTTATCCGTCCATTAAAATAGCGGTGATTTAGAAGATTCAATTGAACAATTTTTTACCCCTGAAGAGGCGATTCAAGATCACTGTCAGTACCCTAAGCATGCCTTCTGTATTACTTTCTCTGATTCTTCTACTTCTGCTAATCTGAGCTTATCTAGTGGTCAAAGGATGGTAACTTTGAATGGCAATGCTGCTTTCTCAATGTCTTTCTCCGATTCTGATATCTCTCATTTGAGTTCTATGAGTTCTAATGACTTCTTCAATGTTAGTGAAAATGAATTTCAAAACGAAAACTTTTTTAACCAATATGGAAACTTCTCCATGATTCCAAACCAAGAAACTGCAATTCCCATAAACGAAAGGATTGAACAACTCCAAATCCAGGCTGCTGAAAAAGGGAAACAGAAAGCTCAGGTATGTCATCACATTCTTGCTTCTCTTTTCTTACAGATCGAATTAATCTCTAGTAATCCTTACACTTTGCCTAGTCAACATCTGGGTCTGAATTTCCTTGATACTTGCTTTGCTTGCCTTCCTTGACACTTGAAGTTTGAATTTCCTTGATACTTGCTTTGCTTGTCTTCATTATATTTGGTATAAAAATCATTAGTACTTCAAGTCTTCTTAAAGAAACAACATCAAGAACACCAGCATTAGGGTGTTGAGCTTTTTATCTTTTGGTATTTTTCTGGCTTAGATTCTGGCCAGTACAGTTAGCTAGAATTATTTATGATCTACTTTCCCCTGAGTTAAGAACTCAAATCTAGTCCAAGATTGCTTATCACAGTAACTTAAAAAACACCAACATTAGGGTGCTGCAGCAACAAATATTTGTTGTCATATTGCTTCTATGGGCCAAAACTGAACTAACCTGTAAGACTCAGTTCTTTGAGTAAAGACTGAACCTTAGTTCAATCTGCTTATGATAACAGACTTTAGTACACCAGCACTTTTTTAGCCTTGAACTAGTAGTTACAATAGAAATTTCACTTTCTAATACACCCTGACCTTAATACATATAAATCAACTTTGTATCTGCTTCCTTGGTTTCCTTGTTTTTTAGAATACAGTCATTAGCTTTGTTAAACTCAGGCATTATCAGGATAACTTGTCTCTCTGCTCTGACCATGAAAATCTTAGCATGGAACACACAAGGGTGTGGACAGAAAGCAACACAACAACATTTAAAATCACTATTAGATATAGAAAAAACTGACATTTTATTCTTATCTGAGACTAAATCTCAAAGGAGTTTAGTAAGAAAAACTTTAAATTTTTTTCCAAACTTTCATATTGTTGACCCATAAGGTGTTGGAGAAAATGAGTTTTATTGTTTCGGTTTTGCAGTCTTGGTGGGAATGGAACTTAGGACCTTTGAGTCTCTAAGGGCACTTGCTCATTTTCTTATTAGTGAATAAAATATGACCTTTAGTTCTAAATAGGGTATAACTAAAGAGGAGATCCACTATTAACTATTCCATTATGGATAGTTGGAAAAACAATGTGGGTGGAACGGGTGGGATAAACAATATTTGTTTCCACCAAGGCTTGAGTTTTGGACTCGGGCTCGTTCTTGCGCCGTGGATATAGGTTAACAAGACTTACCTTTTTGGACAAAATTCTTTTGAAATATTTCTTTAAATATTTTAATATCAAAATAAATTTTGTATTTAATGTGGGAGGCGTATGACTTGGAGAGGATTTATTTATTTTCGTTTTTATTTTTATGTCCACATAATGTGCAGTTAATTGCGTAACTGTTTTTACCATTTTAGAAAATCTTGAATTAATGAAAATTTATTTTGGTTTTATTACAAAATTATATTCTCTTTAATTCACTCTTAATGCACATTATTATCGATTATCTCTCTTCTCCACTATATAAACCTTCTGGTTTCTTCATTCTAATTTGTGTCTAGAAGAGCTACTATCCTCTTCTTTTCGTCTCTCTCCCTCTGTGTGGTATTTTTCATTTCTTCTGTGCCATTGCTGTTGAGTTCTTATGAGTGGGCAAGTATTGTAGTGCTAACAATACTTGCAACGGGCAGTTTTATCCTGGATACAACTTGACCACAGGGTATAGGCACACTCATTCTTGAGGCGTACCGGTCAACTATTGTGTTAAGGACAACGTGTTGAACACGTGACTCTGTCCACTGTTTACTATCAATTGAGTGTTTATTTACCTTTCAGAAATTTTATTTCTAACTTCTTCACATATTCTTTTAGTGTTTTATTGTTACAGTTGCAACAATCTTAACATAATGGTCGTTTCTATCTGTAACAATGGGTAAGAACGATGTTGATGGGTCTGCAAAATTTTCTGGGGAGCTCATCCGGTTTGTCAATCCGATCACTTCCATTATAAAGGAGATAAGTATCAATAAATTTTGTTTATTTGATCGTTCCTTGTCTTTAATTATAGCATCCAACAATCATGGATGTTATTTGTGGAGTGAAAAAGCAAAAAATGAATTTTTGGGTCAGCTGTAGAGTTTCGAGTTTATCTCTTAACCTAGAAAGAATTTTGATAAAAACTTTTGGCATAATGTGGTAGACATCTTCATAGTTACCTACGTAAAATTTCAGAATTTCTGGAGTTGTAAAAGTATTTTTTCGATATTTTACAAAACAGAGAAATGTTCCTGAAAAATTCTGACGAGCAGAAATTTGTTGTTGACAATATTAGTTTTTATGGGGTAACCATGAGTTATTTGAAATGGTGGTTCAAACGAAGTTTGTAAATCCAGATGTTATCTTCAAAATTCATATTATACTTTCTGATTCGAAATTGTGTTTTGTGAATAAATGTGCCATCTACAAGGGACATGGCTAATAGGCGCATGTGGCTGAAAATAAATCTTCCAAAGATGGCAAAGGTGAGAACGTCAAATGCAACACTATGCATAGCTCTTGTAAGAAAGGTATGTTTCGTAGACCTAAATATAGCATTACTTTAATTAAGGGTGATTGTTTTGTTAGTAAAATTCCTGGTCAAATGGCGGTAATTGTAGACAACGTAAAACCTTAATTAGTAGAAAGTTAATGCTAATTTAGTTGAAAACAAACTAGCAAGAGTTCAGTGGCATGATGTCGGAAGTTATTTTAATAACCAGTGTGAGATATGATGGGTGGACTTTGGATCCACTAAGCATGTTTGTTGAAACAGAGACCTGTTCACCTCCTATTAGAGGATAAGGGATGTCGAGAAACTTTATATGAGTAACTCATATGCGACAGAGGTTGCATAAAAGGGAAAGGTCGAGCAGAAGCTCATATCTGTAATATTCTCACATTGAATAAAGTTTTCATGTTCCGGGCATATGCAAGAATCTTGTATCTTGTTCTATTGTAGATGGTAAAATATTGAAGATCTTAATTAAATTTGGAAAACTTGTTATAACTAAGGGAAATGATTTTTCAGACATCGGTTATATGACTTAGGGTTTATATAAGCTTAAAGGAAAATTGATGAAGTGGAAATTTCTAATTTTTTGTGTGTGTTTGAATGTTTTGCATGGTAAACTTAGATTAAATTACAAGTCAATGCATAAACTAGCTAATGTAGGCTGCATACCCAAATTGAGTTTAAAAAGAACATAAATGTGAAATTTGCATAGAATCAAAATATGCTAGAAAAACCTTTTTAGCAAAAATGTTCATAGAAATTCTAAACCCTTAGAATTAATTTACTCGGACCTAGTTGACTTGAAATCCGTTCAAACTAGAGGTGGTAAGAAATGGTTTGTTACTTTTATAGACGATTGTACGAGGTATTGTCATTTATATTTGCTTAGAGGTAATGATGATGCCTTAGAATCCTTTAAGATATATAAACTAGAAGTTGAAAACCATTAAATGATACCATTAAAAAAGTTAGGTTTGACCGTGGTGGTAAGTATAAAATTCTTATAGGAGATTTTTGTATATAAACTGGCTTAATACACGAAGTTAACCCTCCTTATTTCACCTCAGTCTAATGGTGTAGATGAACGTAAGAACCGTACCATTAAGGAGATGATGAATACCATGTTAATTAGTTCAGGATTACCTTCGAACTTGTGGGGGGAAGCTGTCCTCTCATCCTGCTATATCCTGAATAGATACCCTTTAAAGGATCAGATAAAACTCCATATGAATTGTGGAAAGGTAGACAACCTTCTTTTGCATACTTCAAAGTGTGGGGGTGTTTGGATAAGGTTCATATCTCTAAACCTAAATCAACCAAGGTAGGACTCAAAATTGTTGACTGTGTCTTCATAGGGTATCCTGAGCATACTCCTGCATATAGATTTATGGTTGTGAGTTCTGAAATTTCTGAAATTGATGTGAATACTATTATATCTACGCAATTGAACAACTCTCTAACTAGTTCATTTGAGCCATTTGAACTAGTTATGGTAAAGATGAATAAGGTTGATATGAAAGTGCTCATATGGCTAACCATTGGTTAACTATTGTTGAACCAACTAAATGTACACGTTTAGGTATGGTTACTTAAACCTAAATGAAGTTACATTTGATTTTTTTATAACAAGCTAAGTTCGATCTAAAGGTTGAAAGATATTAGCTTGAATCTAATGAGGTTTTCATCTAACGGTGAATATTGAATGCTTTGTTACCAAGGTAACTTAGATTGCAAACCCTGATTTGAAATCTATATAAATGAGAACTCTAGCAACTGGGAAACCTAATCCCCACACATTCTATGTGATACTAGTTGTATAAGCTACAATCGATTCTCCTTTAACCTTAGGTTTTTCATGAAACCCTGTAGGTTAACGACTTATAGACTTCATTGGGATTGTGAAGCCGGACCCAACTATTTTCTATGTAGTTGTGTGATCTGATCTTGTTGTTTCTATCGTGATTGAGTACAATCATAAGATTGGATTGAAATTTATATCTCTGATGGGCAAGATAGAAGAGTAGTCACAAACACCTTCGTCTCATCGTTTGTGATTCCACAATATCTTGTTTCGTTAATCGATTAAGATTATTGTGAGGTGATTGATAATTCTAGGTTGTTCTTCGGAAATATAAGTCCGGGTTATCAATTGGTTCCTGTTCACCTTGATTTATCAAAAGACGGAACAAAAACTCGTAGGTATATCTTTGGGAGACATATTTATCTATTCAATAGACTTTTCAGTGTGATACATATTTGTTTATCAAGTCTTCGACTTTGGGTCGCAGCAACTCTTAGTTGTGGGTGAAATCAGCTAAGGGAATCAAGTGCGTAGTATCCTACTGGTATTAGAGACGTAAGGAGCACGACTGTACCTTGAATCAGTGTGAGATTGATTAGGGTTCAACTATATTCCAGACAGAAGTTAGCTTTGTAGTAGGCTAGTGTCTATAGCGGCTTAATACCGTGTGGTGTTCAAATCTGGACTAGGTCCCGGGGTTTTTCTGCATTTGCGGTTTCCTCGTTGACAAAACTTCTGGTGTCGGTGTTATTTCTTTTCCGCATTATATTTTCTTATATAATTGAAATAGCACATGTTGTGCATTGAATCGATCAATTGGGTAAATCCAACCTTTGGTTGTTGATTGAAATTGATTGATCCTTGAACATTGGTCTTTGGTACCGTTCAAGTTATTTCTCTTGTATTCAATCAGGCTCGTAAATTCCTATTTGTTTGATTGCGGATTGAATCAAGATATTGAGATATAACTCTTTGATATATTTTTTATTAAGACTGAGTCTGACTATCTAGTTGATTCTCTTGAAAGTATATTGGAGTTATTCCATATAGATTGCTAACCGAAATATTGGGTGAGGTTGTTAGACCCCCGCTTTTTCAATTGGTATCAGAGCAGGCAAACACATTTAAAGACCTCATAAGTCTGTGTTTGAAGCAAATATTATTATGGAGGAGTCTATCTCTAATAACGTACCAGGTCAGAAACTACTAGGATTTTCAAAGCTTGAATTCACCTGAGAGAACTGTCACATCTAAGTCAATATCTAAACATTCTCTGAATGTAGAAACTGTTGATTGGAAAACACGCCAAGAAGAACAGTTGGATGAACTTTCTGATGAAGGTGATTCAGATATTGATGAAGAAGTCTCAGAGTATGTTAAGTTTCTGAATTCATTAAAAATGAAGAAGATTACAACTTCTCATGTCACACCTCTTGTGACTCCTCTCTGTCGAGAAAACAAGAAATTGAATAGGATTTACGGAGGTCTTTATGGTTGGATCGAATCGCTCTTGCGAATCGATCCTCAAAGATACCGAGGAAAACCTGAGTAGTATGACACTTGAATGTGATCGTGTTTATCAAAAACTTCTTGTTAGAAGAGAACTTGCTGAAATTGAAGCAAGGATTAATTCCCAGCAAGCAAGTTTTGAAGACAGAGAAGGCGCATATCTCGCTCGAGAAAAACGCCTTGAGGATGATTTAGCTGTTGCTCTTGATAATATCAAGATGTTGGAAGATGACTTGAAAAAGTTCAATACTAGTTCAGGCAAATTAACCACTATGCTAGGAGCAAGTAAAAATCATCGTGATACACGAGGATTGGGCTATAAGGGAATAGATACTCCAAGTACTAGCAAAGAGGTAAAATTTGTCAAGGCTAGTGATTCTTCTCAACAAAATGTTTCCACTGATGGCAAAAGTGAAATACCTTCACCGACAGTTAAGGTTCAAAAGAGCAAATATCAACCTACAAAGTTAACACACACGGATCGAGGTAAGAACATTCCTTATGTTTGCCACTATTGCGAAAATAAAGGTTACCTGGAAAGGAGATTTCGTTTCCGTATAAGGAATGAGAAAATTCACGATGTTCTTGTTTGGGCATCACAAGAAGTTGTGAAACCAAGATCATATGTTAAGACTAATCCCCTTAACTTACAGGTTGTAACTTTCCAACCTTTAGGCAAAGGAATCAGTGCTGTGATAAACCTAGATTTGCCTATAAGCGTCATACGAATCCTTTTCACAATCGTAATGGTTATCAAAATGATAACTTCGTAAAGACAAAGACAAGATCCGATGCTCCCAATTGGAGAAAGACTTTGCAAAAGAATAGTCAATCCAATTTTCCCCGAGAATTCCAGAAGAGAGTAATGGGAAGAAGATTCCAATTGTTCCTAAACGCACTCATAAATGGACTCCAAAGAAAGTCAATGATGTTTTGAGTGTGAAAAGGAATGATCTCCCAGAAAATTCCATGACTATGGAGAAGGCAGTATCCATGATGTTGGAACTTAAAGAGTTCTTTGGAAAGATAAATTTGGATGTGAAAGGTTCTAAAAGCGATCTCTTTCATAATAATCCAAAAGTCACTCGTGGTGAGCAAGAAATTGCTCACTCAACACAACTTGAGTGTGTTGTAAGTGCATCCTCACCAAGGAATGCCCTGCTATATATACGGTGAGGAAAGCACAAGAATTGGGGAACACATATTATGTTCGGTAAGTCTGTGGAATTCGATTGGATTCTTCTAAAAAGGTATGTCTATAAATAGGCTTGTCAATGGAAGAATATCCGTCGGATATTTAGAAATCCGATATCCGACAGGTTAAGCACTATCGGATATTCGATATCCGATAATATCCTATAGGATATCAAAATCAGATATCGTTTCCGAAAGGCTAAGCTATCGTATATCGGATATTTATCCGATAATATCCGGTTCTGAAAAAAATGTTAAAAACCCTTTAAAACATATTCATAATTGAATTTTAAGTTCAATCTTTCAAACATTTCATATCGGATATTGGATATTTGTATCGGATATCGGATATTAGGGTAAATCACAAATAAATCACAATATGTTTAAGTTCAATTTTAAACATTTCATATCGGATATTGGATATTTGTATCGGATATCGGATATTAGGGTAAATCACAAATAAATCACAAATATGTTTAAGTTCAATTTTATAAACATTTCATATCGGATATCGGATATGGTATAGGGTAAATCACAAATATGGTTAGGGTAAATCACAAATAAATCCATGTTCTATCCTATATCGGATATTAACTAAACGGATATAGCCTAATCCGATTCCGATAGGTTAAGGAAAAAAATATATGTATCCAATATCCGATAAAACGGATAAAATCCTATAGGATCCCGAATACTCGGAAACGGATTCCGGATATCGAACATATATTGACAGGCCTATCTATAAACTTGAGCAAGATTTGTGTTTTTATTTATTTTCTTAGAGTACTTATAATGATCCATGTACCTTGCTTATCGTTTATTTCTACCTAACTTGATCTGTGTTTAAGGTTCTTAAATGTTTAGGTATGAAAATAGTAGTTCGGGAGGATGTTTGGACTTCATGGTACACATACTAGGTATGCATACCACCATTTAAAATCAAAATCCAGGGATTTAGTACGCATACACGTTTGCATACTGCTCCAGGTCATGAAAATTCGTTTGCAAACCGGTATGCAGACTTGACCGTAGACGTTGATATTCGATAAACTTATTGCGGCCGTAACTTCTTCGTCCGAACTCGGAATTACCTCATTATTTTTGCATTATCTTTATCTTTGAATTACCTTAAAAATGGAGATGAGAATTCCTGAATTCGGATGAGTTAAGATTGGTCTTTGTCCCGTCTCTTGTTTTTGAGTGTTGTGCTCCGTTTCGTCGCACTTGTTCCACTTCTCTTGGACTTGGGCACTTGTATTCTTGGAGTACTACCCTTATAAACTCATTTGTAGATTTTAAAAGAATGTTGTTGGTGAATCACAAAGAAGGAAGTTCAAGAATGGGCAGTAGTACACATTACTATGAGATTCTTGAATGTGCACAATCATCTTATATGAACTATGATGCATGGTCTTTATTGACTTTGTATGTTCTTCTTTGTTAAGAAAATCTTTTTATACGCCTTTGGTAGATATTCTTGGTGTTAATCCGTGCGAAAAAGATTGATTCTACCTTCTAAGGACAAAGATTGATTTTGCAGTATTAATCTTTATGGTTTTATATATTGCAACTTATTATGGGATATGTGTGTTCGCGTCCGTGAACTTTGATTGTCCCATACACTGTCAAAAGTTAAGTCTTTCAGATGTCTTTATGCAAATATTGATAAAAGGTTGAATGAACTTTTGACAAAAAAGTTAAGCCTATTATGTCATTATGCAAATATTGATGGAAGATAGGATGAACTTTTGTTCACAAAGATGAAGTCTATTATATGTCATTGTGCAAATGGTGATGAAAAATAGGATGAATCTTTGAATATTCCGCAGTATCGATCTTTCCCTGATCCACATCTTTGTGTAAATATTGTGCGACTCTGTAAGCTTTCTTATGTGAGCATTTCCGATTAAATTAATCATGGGTTCTCTTGTGGTTAATTTAATTGATTATTTTGGATACAAAATTCATGTTTCATGAGATTTGTTAATATCCAAAGAAATCCTTCTTTTCTCGTAAAAGTAAGGTCGCTCTTGTTGTTCCTTTTGGAATGACATTTTATAGGGGAGAGTTCTTAATTGAACTTGTGCTTAATTGCCAAATCTTTGTGGGGAGTACGGCTGTTGAATATTATAGGGGTTATCTTGTATCTTTATAAACTCCTTGATGAATGCATTTAGTTTCGGCTATATGATTGCATCTAAAAAAGTTGATATTTGCTTTTCTTTTGGTCATGAAGTATCTCTATGGAAATTTCATTAGGATCCCACTAATTTTCGTACCTTCGCCAATTTTATTGAAAAAAAGGGGGAGAATTAATGTGTAGTTCACACTACAAATACATATGGTTTTCGGATCATTATTTAAAGGGGAGCGATTTTCATGTGAGATGAAGTATTGACTAAGGGAGAGTGATACATATCACCATAGTATTGTTGTCAAAGTTGTGATACAATTGAACTTTGATGATGTGTAATAATACGACGACACTATATAACAATGATTGAGAGCTATTGTTTTCTCATTGTTATAGCTACGGATCTTCAACAACGATGATGCTAAATTGAATACCTTTAGAATCATTAGAGTACTTGGAAGTGACAAATACTTCGAGTAATGTTGAAGAACCAAGGAGATCAAGCATTTGGATGAGAAGCTACAAAGTTTATTTATTTTGTATTTCATATGTTTTGATAGTTTTGTCATTAAAATTGACAAAGGGGGAGATTATTAAAGCACTACTCGGTCGAACTCGCAAGCATTGATATCTCAAGCTTGATAGTCAAGTTTAGTTGCCAAAACTATAAGTCTTGATTTCTAGTCTACTTATAGCTAAGTCTCGGATTAGGATAGTAAGTGTAGTTGAGCTTTAGACTCCACGACATTCATCGATTGAAGACAAATAACTACTCAAGGGAACTTGTGGAACTTCATCAACAAAAGGTATATGGAGACTTGAACTTATCTATCACTCAAAAGTCTATCTACTCTATCTCCTATTTGAGACAAAAGTCGTATTGTTATATAGACTTCGAATATGCACAATTGTTATTTCGAGCCGAGTTCATCTCGCTTATCTATTTCTCGAAATATGTGTTGGTAAGCTTTCGCTTTAGACAAGTTCATATTTACTCGTGACGAAAGTCATGTTGATTATTTCAATAACTTGAAAATCCCTTTGATGAAAATAGTTTGTGAATAACAACTATTTTAACATCCTGTAAGAAAGTTTCAATGATTGAAATGAGAGTTTAGAACAAGTAACCATCTTTGGATATAAACATAGTGTGTTCTCACATTTGTGTAAAATTCCAAAACCGGGAACCCAAAGTATGCGCACCCGTACGTGTACTGGCGGTTGCTGGAAATCCGGGTGAGTATGCGTACCCGTACGCAAACTGGCGGAAGTTTCACGACCGTGAATTTCTGCTGGAGTTTGAAAGTGAAAAAAAAACTCAATCCGGTTACTTAAGTACGCGTACCCGTTTTCATATTTAGGTAGATTACTTTGTTCATGAACTAAAACATTTATATAATAAGGAATGCAATCTTTGCAAACCGTGGCTATAATGTTCATGAATTGAGTCTAGCGAATCAAAACCGATTTTGCTTCGATTGTGTCTTGTATACTTCTATGATATCTAAGCAATTTAACAACTCTCTAACTAGTTCATTTGAGTCATTTGAACTTGTTATGGTAAAGATGAATAAGGTTGATATGGAAGTGCTCATATGGATAACCATTGGTTAACTATTGTTAAACCAACTAAGTGTACACGTTTAGGTACGGTTACTCAAACCTAAATGATGTTACATTTCATTTATGTATAACAATCTAAGTTCGATCTAACGGTTGAAAGATATTAGCTTGAATCTAATCAGGTTTTCATCTGACGATGAATATTGAATTCTTTGTTACCAAGGTAACTTAGATTGCAAACCCTGATTTGAGATATATATAAAGGAGAACTCTAGAAACTGAGAAACCTAATCCCCACACCTCATGTGTGATACTAGTTGTATAAGCTAGAGTCAATTCTCCTTTACCCTTAGGTTTTTCACGAAACCTTGTAGGTTAATGACTTAAAGACTTCATTGGGATTGTGAACCCAGACCCAACTATTTTCTCTGTAGTTGCGTGATCTGATCTTGCTGTTTCCATCGTGATTGAGTACAATCGTAAGATTGGCTTGAAATTTATATCTCTGATAGGCAAGATAGAAGACTAGTCACAAACACCTTCGTCTCATCGTTTGTGATTCGACAATATCTTATTTCCTTAATCGATTAAGATTATTGTGAGGTGATTGATAATACTAGGATGTTCTTCTGGAATATAAGTCTGGTTTATCAATTGGTTCATATTCACCTTGATTTATCAAAAGACGGAACAAAACTCGTAGGTATTTCTGCGGGAGACAGATTTATCTATTCAATAGACTTTTCTGTGTGATACAGATTTGTTTATCAAGTCTTCGACTTTGGCTCGTAGCTGAAAATGCGGGGGTATAACAACCACACCCGACAATTCGTTTGGCAATCTTAGAGGATTTACTCCAATACACTTTCTAGAGAATCAACTAGACAGTTAGACTCAATCTAGAATAAAGTATATCAAAGAGTTTAATATCTATAACTCTTACTTCAATCCGCAATCAGCAAATAAAAATCTGCGAGTCTGATTGAACGTAAGAGGAATGACTTGAACGATACCAAAGACCAATGTTCAAGTGTCAATCAATGTAAATCAACAACCAAATGTTGGATATTCTAATTGATTGATCTTAACACACAACCTGTGATATTTCAATTATATAACAAAATATAATGCGGAAAAGAAATAACACAGACACCAGAATTTTGTTAACGAGGAAACCGCAAATGCAGAAAAACCCCGGGACCTAGTCCAGATTGAACACCACACTGTATTAAGCCGCTACAGACACTAGCCTACTACCAATTAACTTCGGACTGGACTGTAGTTGAACCCTAATCAATCTCACACTGATTCAAGGTACAGTTGTGCTCCTTACGTCTCTGATTCCCAGCAGGATACTATGCACTTGATTCCCTTAGCGGATCTCACCCACAACTAAGAGTTTCTATGACCCAAAGTCGAAGACTTGATAAACAAATCTGTCTCACACATAAAAGTCTATAGGATTGAATAAATCTGTCTCCCACAGAAATACCCAAGAGTTTTTGTTCCGTATTTTGATAAATTAAGGTGAACATGAACCAATTGATAAACCAGACTTATATTCCCGAAGAACAGACTATTATTATCAATCACATCACAATAAACTTAATCGACTAGCGAAACAAGTCATTATGGAATCACAAACGATGAGACGAAGGTGTTTGTGATTACTTTTCTATCTTGCCTATCAGAGATATGAATCTCAAGCCAATTTTACAATTGCACTCAATCACGATAGTAACAACAAGATCAAATCACACAACTATAAAGAGAATAGTTGGGTCTGGCTTCATAATCCCAATGAAGTCTTCAAGTCGTTAACCTACAGGGTCTCGAGAAGAAACCTAAGACTAAAGGAGATTCGAATCTAGTTATGCAACTAGTAACACACATAAGGTGTGGGATTAGGTTTCTCAGTTGCTAGAGTTCTCCTTCATTTAGTTTTTAAATCAGGGTTTGCATTCCAAGTTACCTTGGTAACAAAGAATTCAATACTCGTCGTTAGATGAAAAACCTGATTCAACCAAGCTAATATATTTCAACCGTTAGATCGTACTTAACTCGTTACACACAAATGAAATGTACCCTCATTTAGGTTTATGTAACCGTACCTAAACGTGTACACCATGTTGGTTCACAAATAGTTAACCGAGGTTAGCCATATGATTACTCTCATATCAACCTTGTTCATCTTAACCATAACTAGTTCAAATGACTCAAATGAAACTAGTTAAAGAGTTGTTCAGTTGCTATATTGTCATGGATTTATACAAGAACACAATTGAAGCAAAATCGGTTTGATTCACTCGAATCAATACATGAACATTATAGCCACGGTTTCCAAAGATTGCATTCCTTATTGATAAATGTTTTAGGTTCATGCACAACCGATCTTAGAAAGTAACCATTTAACTCTGCGTACGGGTATGCGTACTTAAGTAACCGGATTTGAGTTTGGTTTTGGTTTTCAAACTCAGCAGAAATTCACGGACGTGAACTTCCGCCAGTATGCGTACGGTTACGCATACTTACCCAGTCTCCTACAACCTTTTTTGTATAACACAAGTATGCATACTTTAGGCTCTCGGTTTTGGACTTATGCACTAATGTGCGAACACATTATGCTTATATCCAAAGATGGTTACAAGATTCTAAACTCTATATTTCAATCATTGAAACATTCTTCTATAATGACAATAGCCGTTTTCACACACTATTAGCATCAAAGCAATTTTCAAGATATTGAAATAATCATTATCGAAGCATTCCAAGTCTTACACCAAATGATTGTATCACCCAAACCATGTAAGATGTTACTCGGCAATTTTCTCATGATATAAGATGAACTTGGTCGAAGCGAAAGCTTACCAACACATATTTCGAGAAATATGCAAGCGAGATATACTCAACTCGAAATCTCAAATAAGTATAGAGAAAAACTATATCATAACACGACTTATGTCTTAATATAGGAGATAGAGTAGAAATAGACTTTCCAAGTGATAGATGAGTTTAAGTCTCCACATACCTTTTTCCGATGAAGTTCCACAATCTCTCCTTAGTAGTTCTTCGTCTTAAATTGATAAGCGTCGTGAAGTCTAAGCTCAACTACACAAACTATGTCCTAGTTCGAGACATCTATAAATAGGCTAGAAATCAAGACTTATAGTTTTGATCACTAACATTGACAAACATGCTTGAGATAGCAACGCATGCGAGTTCGATCGAGCAGTGCTCTAACAATCTCCCCCTTTGTCAATTTTAGGGAAAAACTATCAATACATATGGATTACAAAATAAATAAAAAGTGTAGCTTCTCATCCAAATGCTTGATCTCCTTGGCATCTTCAACGCGACTCGAAATCTTCGTCACTTCCAAGTACTCCGTGATCCTAAAGGTTGTAAGTTCAGCATCATAGTTGTTGAAGATCCGTAGCGATAACAATGAGAAAACAAATGCTCTCAGTCATTGTTATACAGTGTCATAGTATTATTACACAGCATCAAAGTTCAGTTGTATCACAACTTTGACAACAATACTATGGTGATATGTATCACTCCCCCTTAGTCAATACTTCATCTCGACATGAAAACCACTCCCCCTTACATAATGATCCGTAAACCATATGTATTTGTAGTATCACACTACACATTGATTATCCCCCTTTTTGTCAATATAAATTGGCAAAGGTACGAAAACTAGTGCGATCCTCATGAAATTTTCATAGAGATACTTCATGACCAAAAGAGAATACCATATCAACTTATTTAGATGCCGTCATAAAGCCGAAGCTAAATGCATTCATCAAGGAGTTTATAAATATACAAGATAACCCCTATAGTATTCCACATCCGCACTCCCCACAAATATTTGGCAATTAAGCAAAAGTTCAAAAAGAACTCTCCCCCATAAAATGTCATTCCGAAAGAACAACAAAGGCGACGTTGCTTTCACGGAAAAGAAGGATTTCTTTGGACATAACCAAATCACATGAAAACTGAACTTGAATCCAAAGTATTCAATTGAATTATCCACAAAAGAATTCATGATTAATCCAATCGAAATGCACAATTAAATTAACCACGGGATAACCCATAATTAATTCAATCGGTATTACACAACTAAATTAACCACAAAAGTGATCAATTCAATTGGTCATGCTCGTCATAAGAGAACTTACAGAGCAACAACTAAACTGACCACAAGAGAATAATCAATTCAATTGGTCATGCTCAAATATAAGAAAACTTATGGAGCAACACAGTATATGCACAAAAATGTGGATCGGAGATCGACCAATACTGCGGAATAAACAAGGATTCATTTTATTTTCCATCACTATTTGCACAATGACATATAATAGACTTAATCCCTGTAATCAAAAGTTTTATCCTTTCTTCCATCAAAACAATGACATAAAAGGCTTTAACTTTTGTAAAGTCAAAATTTCATTCTATCTAAGGGTGCACAGGAACCGAGCCGGACCGACGGACCGAACCGGAACCGATGAAACCGTACCTGATTTTGGACCGAACCGAGGTACAAGGTACAAGTACCGGTCCCAAAAATAGGAACCGAGCTCTGGGGGTACAGGTACACGGTCCAACACATGAACCGTCGCGTACCGGACCGAAGTCCCGAATAATTCTGACCGTTAGATTTAGGGGATAAGGGATCTGTCTCAGCCATTGGATTAATAGGGGGTATATAAGCTCACTGTGAGAAGGAGAAGAAATTCTTAGGGTTTCAGTTCCCTTAATTTTTTCTCGCCTCTTCTCAGTACTTTTCTCTGAGAAGGAGAAGAAATTCTCCCCTTCTTCTGATCTTCATCTTCTCTGTTAACCTTCAATCAAACGATTAAAAGTTCAAACCATATTACTTCGTCTGTCTCTTCGTTTTTAATTCCGGTGTGAAGAAAATTAGAAGAACAATTCCGGTGGTAAGTAATTTTTAATTTTTTGATTTTAATTTTTGTATGCATGTCTGTGAATCTGTGATTGAGATTAAGGGATTTTTGTTTTCTCTAGCGAGTAGCGGCTTAAAGGATTTTCTTCATCTCCCACCAAACCTTCATAGCGAGTAGCGGCTTAAAGGATTCACTGCAATCACCGTAAGATCTTTTTCTTCTTCATATGGATGTTGTTTCTTTTACACTTCTGAAACTAAATCTAGGATTTTAGTATTCTGTCACATTTTTGGATGATTTTTTTTTTGCTTTTAGATCATTGATTCATGAGCAGTAGTTTAGCCGTGAAGATGGAAATGCTATTCTAAATCTAGGGTTACCTAAAAATTTCTGTAATAGACTAATAGTTGTTTTTTAGTTTTGTGAATGCTGATAAAATGTTAACATGGGTGTTGAATTTGACTCTGAGTATTTAGTTTACCATTCTTTTGATTGAGTTAGTTTAAAGGCTATTGATGAATGTTTTTGAACAGTTATTATGAATGATACTTGAAATAGAAAGATAAATTGTTCACTTCCAGAGGTATTTGTATGGATTTTTACAAGTAATTAGATAACCAGTTCACAGAACCTTGTGTAGCCCACTCTTACCTCTGTAAGTATTCTTGCCTTTTGTTTCCGTGTCTCTATTTTGGGTTTGTTGAATTCCTGGCTAATTGTGTTTCATTAGCTTTTAATTTTAATTCTGGGAAATCGAAGTAGAACATGCATTTTATCATACAATTTCAATGCATCTTTTTATAATTTTGAGCTTAACCACCAAATTTAGTGTTCCTATACGAGTTTTTAATTGACTGTATAAGATTGGGTCAGTCATTGTTAAGAGTGGCAATTTATAAGCAATGAGTTGCCAGATTTTGCTGATCATAATCTACATTACCCCACTCTACAGGCCAAAGATTGAGACCAATTGAGAGCAATTTCCTGACAAGTAAAATCAAGGTACATTATCAAAGGCAGGAGCCGCAGGACTGCATCAATTGCACAAGGTAGAAAAATCCTGAACTTTACAATTTCATAATAGTAGAACATTTTTATCTTCTTCTATAGAATGGGAATCATTGTATAAAGAATTTTATGGAACGCATTGTACATAGCCTCTTTCTGATTACTGAACTTTATGTTCTTTCTTAACTGCATGTCACACAAGTATTAGAAGCACATGTTAAACAGATTTCACAAATTACTAAACTTTAAATGTTCACATGTACTAGTTCACAGTAAATGATTGAAGCACTATAAATGATTGTCCACTGTTTACTAGATTACATGTTTTCTTCTTCTTATTCATGTACTAGTCCACTTTAAGGATTGAAGATAGTTAAATTTCATGTACTAGTTCACTGTTCACATGTATTATGTCTTATTCACTGAGCTCAAATACAGGAAGTGCCAACTTTGTCAGTGATGGAAATATGGCGTCATTTCACTCGGAGAAATGTTGAAGAACCCTCTTGCAATTACTGTGGAAGGACTTATAGGGCTAACTGTCCAGAAATGGAACTTCTGCCTTGTGGAATGCTTAGAAGTTGCAATAATGCTTAGAAGTTGTAACTTATGCAGTTATGCACTTATTCTTATGCTTAATGAAATTATGCTTAGAAGTTAGAACTTATGCAGTTATGCACTTATGCTTATGCAGTTATGCTTAGAACAATGTTTTTAATATTTATGAACTTTTATATGTATGAAGTATGATACAATGTCTTTATTTCCTTTGAGGTCTTCATTTTATGCAGTTATGCTTTATGCATTTATGCTTCAGTTGAGTTCTTATTTCATTTCTTGTTTCATTTCATTTCATTTCTTGCAATTACTGTGGAAGGACTTATAGGGATAACATGTCCAGAAATGGAACTTCTGCCTTGTGGAATGCTTAGAAGTTGCAATAATGCTTAGAAGTTGTAACTTATGCAGTTATGCACTTATGCTTTTGCTTAATGAAATTATGCTTAGAAATTATGCAGTTATGCACTTATGCTTAGAACAATGTTTTTAATATTCATGAACTTTTATATGTATGATACAATGTCTTTATTTCCTTTAAGGTCTTCATTTTGTGCAGTTATGCTTTATGCATTTATGCTTCAGTTGAGTTCTTATTTCATTTCTTGTTTCATTTCATTTCTTGTTTCATTTCATTTCATTTCTTGTTTCATTTCAGTCATAAGATGGCATGGATGCATCAAGTCAAGCTCATGAAACAGCTACTCCTACAACTACAACTGCTACACCTACCACTGCCACAGATACAGTTTTTGGATCCTTTTATTGCTACTATGGCTGGAAAAATGTTTAAGAAGTATAACAAATATTGGGGTGATTATGCAAAGATGAACCCTACAATCTTTTTTGCCATGTTGTTAGATCCTAGAGAGAAAGAAAAAGGACTACAATTTGCTCTTGATCTCTTGTATGGGAAGAATTCTTCTAAGGTTGAATCTGTTATGAAGCTTGTTAAGTTGGATTTTAAGATTCTATTTGAAAAATATAAGGATGTTTATTCAGTTCATGAGGAGTCAAGTAGTTCTATCCAGGGACAAGCCAAAGCAGTGGTAAGTAAACCAGTGACAGGGCCAAGTCGTATGAAAGAGTTGATGTCAAGGAGTAAGAGGTTCAAGAAAGGCCCAAATGATGATGAGGGAAAAACAGAGTTGGATAAATATTACATTGACGAGTATGAACAAGGTGAAGGAGAAGATGAGGAGGAGGAGTTTGACTTATTGGGTTGGTGGAAGACCAACAGTACAAAGTATAAGATACTTGGACATATGGCTAAGGACATATTAGCCATTCATGTGTCTTCTGTTGCCTCTGAGTCTGCTTTTAGCACAGGAAAGCGAGTCTTAAGTCCTTGTAGAAGCTCTTTATCTACAAGGACAGTTGAGGCATTGCTTTGCACACAAAGCTGGCTAAGGAAGCCAATACAACTTGATCTTCTATCTGATTACATACCAGATGATGATGTTGAAATTGAAGAAGGTAACATATTACATTATTACTTTTGTTTGGCAGTAATAGATATAATCTAATGGTTACTAACTGTTATTATTATTATTTTGCAGCGTTACTTGGTCCTATCAACAATGATGACACCACAAGTGTTGTTGACATGGATTAGAAGATCAATATTCAAGGTTACTGCAGCACTGCTAGACTGCTAGTTGTTCTTTTATCAGATTTTCTCATTTTCAAGACTTAGTGTGTGTCTGTGACTACTGCTACTTCTTTTTTAAGATTTTCAAGACATTGTTTGTTTGGTTTGCTATTAATATTGCTACTTATTAGTTGTTGCTTTGAGATATTGAAAAATAGGTAAAAAAAACAGGTAAAAAGGTAAAAAACAGGGCAGTAGGTTTCTGTTTTTTTTTTCCCCCCTGAAATGGAACCGGAACCGGTACCGGTACCGACCGGAACCGGCCGGTCCCGAATGGAACCGGAACCGAGGTACTCGGTACCGGGACCGATCCATTTTTTTGGTACCGAAGGGTGTAAGGTACAGGTACTCGTTCTCGGCAAGAACCGAGCCGAACCGTACCGTGTGCACCCTTAATTCTATCTTCTATCAATACTTTCATACCGACATAATATAGATAACTTTTGAACAAGTATGGGACAGTCACAGGTTCACGGACGTAAACAACATATCCCATAACAATTTGCAATATATAAAATCATAAAGATTAAAATTGCAAAAAATCATCTTCCAAATACTTAGAATTTAAATAAATGAATCTAAAAACATTGAAGATGAAAATCGTTGGACATAGCTATGTGTACTCACAATAATGGCTATTCCAAACCCTAGTTATCTTCTAAAATCATAAAAAAATAAGATTTACTAGGCAATCAGGCTCGTAAATTCCTATTTGTTTGATTGCGGATTGAATCAAGATATTGAGATATAACTCTTTGATATATTTTTTATTAAGACTGAGTCTGACTATCTAGTTGATTCTCTTGAAAGTATATTGGAGTTATTCCATATAGATTGCTAACCGAAATATTGGGTGAGGTTGTTAGACCCCCGCTTTTTCAATTGGTATCAGAGCAGGCAAACACATTTAAAGACCTCATAAGTCTGTGTTTGAAGCAATATGATTATTATGGAGGAGTCTATCTCTAATAACGTACCAGGTCAGAAACTACTAGGATTTTCAAAGCTTGAATTCACCTGAGAGAACTGTCACATCTAAGTCAATATCTAAACATTCTCTGAATGTAGAAACTGTTGATTGGAAAACACGCCAAGAAGAACAGTTGGATGAACTTTCTGATGAAGGTGATTCAGATATTGATGAAGAAGTCTCAGAGTATGTTAAGTTTCTGAATTCATTAAAAATGAAGAAGATTACAACTTCTCATGTCACACCTCTTGTGACTCCTCTCTGTCGAGAAAACAAGAAATTGAATAGGATTTACGGAGGTCTTTATGGTTGGATCGAATCGCTCTTGCGAATCGATCCTCAAAGATACCGAGGAAAACCTGAGTAGTATGACACTTGAATGTGATCGTGTTTATCAAAAATACTTCTTGTTAGAAGAGAAACTTGCTGAAATTGAAGCAAGGATTAATTCCCAGCAAGCAAGTTTTGAAGACAGAGAAGGCGCATATCTCGCTCGAGAAAAACGCCTTGAGGATGATTTAGCTGTTGCTCTTGATAATATCAAGATGTTGGAAGATGACTTGAAAAAGTTCAATACTAGTTCAGGCAAATTAACCACTATGCTAGGAGCAAGTAAAAATCATCGTGATACACGAGGATTGGGCTATAAGGGAATAGATACTCCAAGTACTAGCAAAGAGGTAAAATTTGTCAAGGCTAGTGATTCTTCTCAACAAAATGTTTCCACTGATGGCAAAAGTGAAATACCTTCACCGACAGTTAAGGTTCAAAAGAGCAAAGTATATCAACCTACAAAGTTAACACACACGGATCGAGGTAAGAACATTCCTTATGTTTGCCACTATTGCGAAAATAAAGGTTACCTGGAAAGGAGATTTCGTTTCCGTATAAGGAATGAGAAAATTCACGATGTTCTTGTTTGGGCATCACAAGAAGTTGTGAAACCAAGATCATATGTTAAGACTAATCCCCTTAACTTACAGGTTGTAACTTTCCAACCTTTAGGCAAAGGAATCAGTGCTGTGATAAACCTAGATTTGCCTATAAGCGTCATACGAATCCTTTTCACAATCGTAATGGTTATCAAAATGATAACTTCGTAAAGACAAAGACAAGATCCGATGCTCCCAATTGGAGAAAGACTTTGCAAAAGAATAGTCAATCCAATTTTCTTCCGAGAATTCCATAAGAGAGTAATGGGAAGAAGATTCCAATTGTTCCTAAACGCACTCATAAATGGACTCCAAAGAAAGTCAATGATGTTTTGAGTGTGAAAAGGAATGATCTCCCAGAAAATTCCATGACTATGGAGAAGGCAGTATCCATGATGTTGGAACTTAAAGAGTTCTTTGGAAAGATAAATTTGGATGTGAAAGGTTCTAAAAGAGATCTCTTTCATAATAATCCAAAAGTCACTCGTGGTGAGCAAGAAATTGCTCACTCAACACAACTTGAGTGTGTTGTAAGTGCATCCTCACCAAGGAATGCCCTGCTATATATACGGTGAGGAAAGCACAAGAATTGGGGAACACATATTATGTTCGGTAAGTCTGTGGAATTCGATTGGATTCTTCTAAAAAGGTATGTCTATAAATAGGCTTGTCAATGGAAGAATATCCGTCGGATATTTAGAAATCCGATATCCGACAGGTTAAGCACTATCGGATATTCGATATCCGATAATATCCTATAGGATATCAAAATCAGATATCGTTTCCGAAAGGCTAAGCTATCGTATATCGGATATTTATCCGATAATATCCGGTTCTGAAAAAAATGTTAAAAACCCTTTAAAACATATTCATAATTGAATTTTAAGTTCAATCTTTCAAACATTTCATATCGGATATTGGATATTTGTATCGGATATCGGATATTAGGGTAAATCACAAATAAATCACAAATATGTTTAAGTTCAATTTTATAAACATTTCATATTGGATATCGGATATTTGTATCGGATATCAGATATTAGGGAAAATCACAAATAAATCACAAATATGGTTAGGGTAAATCACAAATAAATCCATGTTCTATCCTATATCGGATATTAACTAAACGGATATAGCCTAATCCGATTCCGATAGGTTAAGGAAAAAAATATATGTATCCAATATCCGATAAAACGGATAAAATCCTATAGGATCCCGAATACTCGGAAACGGATTCCGGATATCGAACATATATTGACAGGCCTATCTATAAACTTGAGCAAGATTTGTGTTTTTATTTATTTTCTTAGAGTACTTATAATGATCCATGTACCTTGCTTATCGTTTATTTCTACCTAACTTGATCTGTGTTTAAGGTTCTTAAATGTTTAGGTATGAAAATAGTAGTTCGGGAGGATGTTTGGACTTCATGGTACACATACTAGGTATGCATACCACCATTTAAAATCAAAATCCAGGGATTTAGTACGCATACACGTTTGCATACTGCTCCAGGTCATGAAAATTCGTTTGCAAACCGGTATGCAGACTTGACCGTAGACGTTGATATTCGATAAACTTATTGCGGCCGTAACTTCTTCGTCCGAACTCGGAATTACCTCATTATTTTTGCATTATCTTTATCTTTGAATTACCTTAAAAATGGAGATGAGAATTCCTGAATTCGGATGAGTTAAGATTGGTCTTTGTCCCGTCTCTTGTTTTTGAGTGTTGTGCTCCGTTTCGTCGCACTTGTTCCACTTCTCTTGGACTTGGGCACTTGTATTCTTGGAGTACTACCCTTATAAACTCATTTGTAGATTTTAAAAGAATGTTGTTGGTGAATCACAAAGAAGGAAGTTCAAGAATGGGCAGTAGTACACATTACTATGAGATTCTTGAATGTGCACAATCATCTTATATGAACTATGATGCATGGTCTTTATTGACTTTGTATGTTCTTCTTTGTTAAGAAAATCTTTTTATACGCCTTTGGTAGATATTCTTGGTGTTAATCCGTGCGAAAAAGATTGATTCTACCTTCTAAGGACAAAGATTGATTTTGCAGTATTAATCTTTATGGTTTTATATATTGCAACTTATTATGGGATATGTGTGTTCGCGTCCGTGAACTTTGATTGTCCCATACACTGTCAAAAGTTAAGTCTTTCAGATGTCTTTATGCAAATATTGATAAAAGGTTGAATGAACTTTTGACAAAAAAAGTTAAGCCTATTATGTCATTATGCAAATATTGATGGAAGATAGGATGAACTTTTGTTCACAAAGATGAAGTCTATTATATGTCATTGTGCAAATGGTGATGAAAAATAGGATGAATCTTTGAATATTCCGCAGTATCGATCTTTCCCTGATCCACATCTTTGTGTAAATATTGTGCGACTCTGTAAGCTTTCTTATGTGAGCATTTCCGATTAAATTAATCATGGGTTCTCTTGTGGTTAATTTAATTGATTATTTTGGATACAAAATTCATGTTTCATGAGATTTGTTAATATCCAAAGAAATCCTTCTTTTCTCGTAAAAGTAAGGTCGCTCTTGTTGTTCCTTTTGGAATGACATTTTATAGGGGAGAGTTCTTAATTGAACTTGTGCTTAATTGCCAAATCTTTGTGGGGAGTACGGCTGTTGAATATTATAGGGGTTATCTTGTATCTTTATAAACTCCTTGATGAATGCATTTAGTTTCGGCTATATGATTGCATCTAAAAAAGTTGATATTTGCTTTTCTTTTGGTCATGAAGTATCTCTATGGAAATTTCATTAGGATCCCACTAATTTTCGTACCTTCGCCAATTTTATTGAAAAAAAGGGGGAGAATTAATGTGTAGTTCACACTACAAATACATATGGTTTTCGGATCATTATTTAAAGGGGAGCGATTTTCATGTGAGATGAAGTATTGACTAAGGGAGAGTGATACATATCACCATAGTATTGTTGTCAAAGTTGTGATACAATTGAACTTTGATGATGTGTAATAATACGACGACACTATATAACAATGATTGAGAGCTATTGTTTTCTCATTGTTATAGCTACGGATCTTCAACAACGATGATGCTAAATTGAATACCTTTAGAATCATTAGAGTACTTGGAAGTGACAAATACTTCGAGTAATGTTGAAGAACCAAGGAGATCAAGCATTTGGATGAGAAGCTACAAAGTTTATTTATTTTGTATTTCATATGTTTTGATAGTTTTGTCATTAAAATTGACAAAGGGGGAGATTATTAAAGCACTACTCGGTCGAACTCGCAAGCATTGATATCTCAAGCTTGATCGTCAAGTTTAGTTGCCAAAACTATAAGTCTTGATTTCTAGTCTACTTATAGCTAAGTCTCGGATTAGGATAGTAAGTGTAGTTGAGCTTTAGACTCCACGACATTCATCGATTGAAGACAAATAACTACTCAAGGGAACTTGTGGAACTTCATCAACAAAAGGTATATGGAGACTTGAACTTATCTATCACTCAAAAGTCTATCTACTCTATCTCCTATTTGAGACAAAGTCGTATTGTTATATAGACTTTCGAATATGCACAATTGTTATTTCGAGCCGAGTTCTCTCGCTCTAGCATCTCGCTTATCTATTTCTCGAATATGTGTTGGTAAGCTTTCGCTTTAGACAAGTTCATATTTACTCGTGACGAAAGTCATGTTGATTATTTCAATAACTTGAAAATCCCTTTGATGAAAATAGTTTGTGAATAACAACTATTTTAACATCCTGTAAGAAAGTTTCAATGATTGAAATGAGAGTTTAGAACAAGTAACCATCTTTGGATATAAACATAGTGTGTTCTCACATTTGTGTAAAATTCCAAAACCGGGAACCCAAAGTATGCGCACCCGTACGTGTACTGGCGGTTGCTGGAAATCCGGGTGAGTATGCGTACCCGTACGCAAACTGGCGGAAGTTTCACGACCGTGAATTTCTGCTGGAGTTTGAAAGTGAAAAAAAAACTCAATCCGGTTACTTAAGTACGCGTACCCGTTTTCATATTTAGGTAGATTACTTTGTTCATGAACTAAAACATTTATATAAGGAATGCAATCTTTGCAAACCGTGGCTATAATGTTCATGAATTGAGTCTAGCGAATCAAAACCGATTTTGCTTCGATTGTGTCTTGTATACTTCTATGATATCTAAGCAATTTAACAACTCTCTAACTAGTTCATTTGAGTCATTTGAACTTGTTATGGTAAAGATGAATAAGGTTGATATGGAAGTGCTCATATGGATAACCATTGGTTAACTATTGTTAAACCAACTAAGTGTACACGTTTAGGTACGGTTACTCAACCTAAATGATGTTACATTTCATTTATGTATAACAATCTAAGTTCGATCTAACGGTTGAAAGATATTAGCTTGAATCTAATCAGGTTTTCATCTGACGATGAATATTGAATTCTTTGTTACCAAGGTAACTTAGATTGCAAACCCTGATTTGAGATATATATAAAGGAGAACTCTAGAAACTGAGAAACCTAATCCCCACACCTCATGTGTGATACTAGTTGTATAAGCTAGAGTCAATTCTCCTTTACCCTTAGGTTTTTCACGAAACCTTGTAGGTTAATGACTTAAAGACTTCATTGGGATTGTGAACCCAGACCCAACTATTTTCTCTGTAGTTGCGTGATCTGATCTTGCTGTTTCCATCGTGATTGAGTACAATCGTAAGATTGGCTTGAAATTTATATCTCTGATAGGCAAGATAGAAGACTAGTCACAAACACCTTCGTCTCATCGTTTGTGATTCGACAATATCTTATTTCCTTAATCGATTAAGATTATTGTGAGGTGATTGATAATACTAGGATGTTCTTCTGGAATATAAGTCTGGTTTATCAATTGGTTCATATTCACCTTGATTTATCAAAAGACGGAACAAAACTCGTAGGTTTCTGCGGGAGACAGATTTATCTATTCAATAGACTTTTCTGTGTGATACAGATTTGTTTATCAAGTCTTCGACTTTGGCTCGTAGCTGAAAATGCGGGGGTATAACAACCACACCCGACAATTCGTTTGGCAATCTTAGAGGATTTACTCCAATACACTTTCTAGAGAATCAACTAGACAGTTAGACTCAATCTAGAATAAAGATATCAAAGAGTTTAATATCTATAACTCTTACTTCAATCCGCAATCAGCAAATAAAAATCTGCGAGTCTGATTGAACGTAAGAGGAATGACTTGAACGATACCAAAGACCAATGTTCAAGTGTCAATCAATGTAAATCAACAACCAAATGTTGGATATTCTAATTGATTGATCTTAACACACAACCTGTGATATTTCAATTATATAACAAAATATAATGCGGAAAAGAAATAACACAGACACCAGAATTTTGTTAACGAGGAAACCGCAAATGCAGAAAAACCCCGGGACCTAGTCCAGATTGAACACCACACTGTATTAAGCCGCTACAGACACTAGCCTACTACCAATTAACTTCGGACTGGACTGTAGTTGAACCCTAATCAATCTCACACTGATTCAAGGTACAGTTGTGCTCCTTACGTCTCTGATTCCCAGCAGGATACTATGCACTTGATTCCCTTAGCGGATCTCACCCACAACTAAGAGTTTCTATGACCCAAAGTCGAAGACTTGATAAACAAATCTGTCTCACACATAAAAGTCTATAGGATTGAATAAATCTGTCTCCCACAGAAATACCCAAGAGTTTTTGTTCCGTATTTTGATAAATTAAGGTGAACATGAACCAATTGATAAACCAGACTTATATTCCCGAAGAACAGACTATTATTATCAATCACATCACAATAAACTTAATCGACTAGCGAAACAAGTCATTATGGAATCACAAACGATGAGACGAAGGTGTTTGTGATTACTTTTCTATCTTGCCTATCAGAGATATGAATCTCAAGCCAATTTTACAATTGCACTCAATCACGATAGTAACAACAAGATCAAATCACACAACTATAAAGAGAATAGTTGGGTCTGGCTTCATAATCCCAATGAAGTCTTCAAGTCGTTAACCTACAGGGTCTCGAGAAGAAACCTAAGACTAAAGGAGATTCGAATCTAGTTATGCAACTAGTAACACACATAAGGTGTGGGATTAGGTTTCTCAGTTGCTAGAGTTCTCCTTCATTTAGTTTTTAAATCAGGGTTTGCATTCCAAGTTACCTTGGTAACAAAGAATTCAATACTCGTCGTTAGATGAAAAACCTGATTCAACCAAGCTAATATATTTCAACCGTTAGATCGTACTTAACTCGTTACACACAAATGAAATGTACCCTCATTTAGGTTTATGTAACCGTACCTAAACGTGTACACCATGTTGGTTCACAAATAGTTAACCGAGGTTAGCCATATGATTACTCTCATATCAACCTTGTTCATCTTAACCATAACTAGTTCAAATGACTCAAATGAAACTAGTTAAAGAGTTGTTCAGTTGCTATATTGTCATGGATTTATACAAGAACACAATTGAAGCAAAATCGGTTTGATTCACTCGAATCAATACATGAACATTATAGCCACTGTTTCCAAAGATTGCATTCCTTATTGATAAATGTTTTAGGTTCATGCACAACCGATCTTAGAAAGTAACCATTTAACTCTGCGTACGGGTATGCGTACTTAAGTAACCGGATTTGAGTTTGGTTTTGGTTTTCAAACTCAGCAGAAATTCACGGACGTGAACTTCCGCCAGTATGCGTACGGTTACGCATACTTACCCAGTCTCCTACAACCTTTTTTGTATAACACAAGTATGCATACTTTAGGCTCTCGGTTTTGGACTTATGCACTAATGTGCGAACACATTATGCTTATATCCAAAGATGGTTACAAGATTCTAAACTCTATATTTCAATCATTGAAACATTCTTCTATAATGACAATAGCCGTTTTCACACACTATTAGCATCAAAGCAATTTTCAAGATATTGAAATAATCATTATCGAAGCATTCCAAGTCTTACACCAAATGATTGTATCACCCAAACCATGTAAGATGTTACTCGGCAATTTTCTCATGATATAAGATGAACTTGGTCGAAGCGAAAGCTTACCAACACATATTTCGATAAATATGCAAGCGAGATATACTCAACTCGAAATCTCAAATAAGTATAGAGAAAAACTATATCATAACACGACTTATGTCTTAATATAGGAGATAGAGTAGAAATAGACTTTCCAAGTGATAGATGAGTTTAAGTCTCCACATACCTTTTTCCGATGAAGTTCCACAATCTCTCCTTAGTAGTTCTTCGTCTTAAATTGATAAGCGTCGTGAAGTCTAAGCTCAACTACACAAACTATGTCCTAGTTCGAGACATCTATAAATAGGCTAGAAATCAAGACTTATAGTTTTGATCACTAACATTGACAAACATGCTTGAGATAGCAACGCATGCGAGTTCGATCGAGCAGTGCTCTAACAATCTCCCCCTTTGTCAATTTTAGGGAAAAACTATCAATACATATGGATTACAAAATAAATAAAAAGTGTAGCTTCTCATCCAAATGCTTGATCTCCTTGGCATCTTCAACGCGACTCGAAATCTTCGTCACTTCCAAGTACTCCGTGATCCTAAAGGTTGTAAGTTCAGCATCATAGTTGTTGAAGATCCGTAGCGATAACAATGAGAAAACAAATGCTCTCAGTCATTGTTATACAGTGTCATAGTATTATTACACAGCATCAAAGTTCAGTTGTATCACAACTTTGACAACAATACTATGGTGATATGTATCACTCCCCCTTAGTCAATACTTCATCTCGACATGAAAACCACTCCCCCTTACATAATGATCCGTAAACCATATGTATTTGTAGTATCACACTACACATTGATTATCCCCCTTTTTGTCAATATAAATTGGCAAAGGTACGAAAACTAGTGCGATCCTCATGAAATTTTCATAGAGATACTTCATGACCAAAAGAGAATACCATATCAACTTATTTAGATGCCGTCATAAAGCCGAAGCTAAATGCATTCATCAAGGAGTTTATAAATATACAAGATAACCCCTATAGTATTCCACATCCGCACTCCCCACAAATATTTGGCAATTAAGCAAAAGTTCAAAAAGAACTCTCCCCCAAAATGTCATTCCGAAAGAACAACAAAGGCGACGTTGCTTTCACGGAAAAGAAGGATTTCTTTGGACATAACCAAATCACATGAAAACTGAACTTGAATCCAAAGTATTCAATTGAATTATCCACAAAAAATTCATGATTAATCCAATCGAAATGCACAATTAAATTAACCACGGGATAACCCATAATTAATTCAATCGGTATTACACAACTAAATTAACCACAAAAGTGATCAATTCAATTGGTCATGCTCGTCATAAGAGAACTTACAGAGCAACAACTAAACTGACCACAAGAGAATAATCAATTCAATTGGTCATGCTCAAATATAAGAAAACTTATGGAGCAACACAGTATATGCACAAAATGTGGATCGGAGATCGACCAATACTGCGGAATAAACAAGGATTCATTTTATTTTCCATCACTATTTGCACAATGACATATAATAGACTTAATCCCTGTAATCAAAAGTTTTATCCTTTCTTCCATCAAAACAATGACATAAAAGGCTTTAACTTTTGTAAAGTCAAAATTTCATTCTATCTAAGGGTGCACAGGAACCGAGCCGGACCGACGGACCGACCGAACCGGAACCGATGAAACCGTACCTGATTTTGGACCGAACCGAGGTACAAGGTACAAGTACCGGTCCCAAAAATAGGAACCGAGCTCTGGGGGTACAGGTACACGGTCCAACACATGAACCGTCGCGTACCGGACCGAAGTCCCGAATAATTCTGACCGTTAGATTTAGGGGATAAGGGATCTGTCTCAGCCATTGGATTAATAGGGGGTATATAAGCTCACTGTGAGAAGGAGAAGAAATTCTTAGGGTTTCAGTTCCCTTAATTTTTTCTCGCCTCTTCTCAGTACTTTTCTCTGAGAAGGAGAAGAAATTCTCTCCTTCTTCTGATCTTCATCTTCTCTGTTAACCTTCAATCAAACGATTAAAAGTTCAAACCATATTACTTCGTCTGTCTCTTCGTTTTTAATTCCGGTGTGAAGAAAATTAGAAGAACAATTCCGGTGGTAAGTAATTTTTAATTTTTTGATTTTAATTTTTGTATGCATGTCTGTGAATCTGTGATTGAGATTAAGGGATTTTTGTTTTCTCTAGCGAGTAGCGGCTTAAAGGATTTTCTTCATCTCCCACCAAACCTTCATAGCGAGTAGCGGCTTAAAGGATTCACTGCAATCACCGTAAGATCTTTTTCTTCTTCATATGGATGTTGTTTCTTTTACACTTCTGAAACTAAATCTAGGATTTTAGTATTCTGTCACATTTTTGGATGATTTTTTTTTTTGCTTTTAGATCATTGATTCATGAGCAGTAGTTTAGCCGTGAAGATGGAAATGCTATTCTAAATCTAGGGTTACCTAAAAATTTCTGTAATAGACTAATAGTTGTTTTTTAGTTTTGTGAATGCTGATAAAATGTTAACATGGGTGTTGAATTTGACTCTGAGTATTTAGTTTACCATTCTTTTGATTGAGTTAGTTTAAAGGCTATTGATGAATGTTTTTTGAACAGTTATTATGAATGATACTTGAAATAGAAAGATAAATTGTTCACTTCCAGAGGTATTTGTATGGATTTTTACAAGTAATTAGATAACCAGTTCACAGAACCTTGTGTAGCCCACTCTTACCTCTGTAAGTATTCTTGCCTTTTGTTTCCGTGTCTCTATTTTGGGTTTGTTGAATTCCTGGCTAATTGTGTTTCATTAGCTTTTAATTTTAATTCTGGGAAATCGAAGTAGAACATGCATTTTATCATACAATTTCAATGCATCTTTTTATAATTTTGAGCTTAACCACCAAATTTAGTGTTCCTATACGAGTTTTTAATTGACTGTATAAGATTGGGTCAGTCATTGTTAAGAGTGGCAATTTATAAGCAATGAGTTGCCAGATTTTGCTGATCATAATCTACATTACCCCACTCTACAGGCCAAAGATTGAGACCAATTGAGAGCAATTTCCTGACAAGTAAAATCAAGGTACATTATCAAAGGCAGGAGCCGCAGGACTGCATCAATTGCACAAGGTAGAAAAATCCTGAACTTTACAATTTCATAATAGTAGAACATTTTTATCTTCTTCTATAGAATGGGAATCATTGTATAAAGAATTTTATGGAACGCATTGTACATAGCCTCTTTCTGATTACTGAACTTTATGTTCTTTCTTAACTGCATGTCACACAAGTATTAGAAGCACATGTTAAACAGATTTCACAAATTACTAAACTTTAAATGTTCACATGTACTAGTTCACAGTAAATGATTGAAGCACTATAAATGATTGTCCACTGTTTACTAGATTACATGTTTTCTTCTTCTTATTCATGTACTAGTCCACTTTAAGGATTGAAGATAGTTAAATTTCATGTACTAGTTCACTGTTCACATGTATTATGTCTTATTCACTGAGCTCAAATACAGGAAGTGCCAACTTTGTCAGTGATGGAAATATGGCGTCATTTCACTCGGAGAAATGTTGAAGAACCCTCTTGCAATTACTGTGGAAGGACTTATAGGGCTAACATGTCCAGAAATGGAACTTCTGCCTTGTGGAATGCTTAGAAGTTGCAATAATGCTTAGAAGTTGTAACTTATGCAGTTATGCACTTATTCTTATGCTTAATGAAATTATGCTTAGAAGTTAGAACTTATGCAGTTATGCACTTATGCTTATGCAGTTATGCTTAGAACAATGTTTTTAATATTTATGAACTTTTATATGTATGAAGTATGATACAATGTCTTTATTTCCTTTGAGGTCTTCATTTTATGCAGTTATGCTTTATGCATTTATGCTTCAGTTGAGTTCTTATTTCATTTCTTGTTTCATTTCATTTCATTTCTTGCAATTACTGTGGAAGGACTTATAGGGATAACATGTCCAGAAATGGAACTTCTGCCTTGTGGAATGCTTAGAAGTTGCAATAATGCTTAGAAGTTGTAACTTATGCAGTTATGCACTTATGCTTTTGCTTAATGAAATTATGCTTAGAACTTATGCAGTTATGCACTTATGCTTAGAACAATGTTTTTAATATTCATGAACTTTTATATGTATGATACAATGTCTTTATTTCCTTTAAGGTCTTCATTTTGTGCAGTTATGCTTTATGCATTTATGCTTCAGTTGAGTTCTTATTTCATTTCTTGTTTCATTTCATTTCTTGTTTCATTTCATTTCATTTCTTGTTTCATTTCAGTCATAAGATGGCATGGATGCATCAAGTCAAGCTCATGAAACAGCTACTCCTACAACTACAACTGCTACACCTACCACTGCCACAGATACAGTTTTTGGATCCTTTTATTGCTACTATGGCTGGAAAAATGTTTAAGAAGTATAACAAATATTGGGGTGATTATGCAAAGATGAACCCTACAATCTTTTTTGCCATGTTGTTAGATCCTAGAGAGAAAGAAAAAGGACTACAATTTGCTCTTGATCTCTTGTATGGGAAGAATTCTTCTAAGGTTGAATCTGTTATGAAGCTTGTTAAGTTGGATTTTAAGATTCTATTTGAAAAATATAAGGATGTTTATTCAGTTCATGAGGAGTCAAGTAGTTCTATCCAGGGACAAGCCAAAGCAGTGGTAAGTAAACCAGTGACAGGGCCAAGTCGTATGAAAGAGTTGATGTCAAGGAGTAAGAGGTTCAAGAAAGGCCCAAATGATGATGAGGGAAAAACAGAGTTGGATAAATATTACATTGACGAGTATGAACAAGGTGAAGGAGAAGATGAGGAGGAGGAGTTTGACTTATTGGGTTGGTGGAAGACCAACAGTACAAAGTATAAGATACTTGGACATATGGCTAAGGACATATTAGCCATTCATGTGTCTTCTGTTGCCTCTGAGTCTGCTTTTAGCACAGGAAAGCGAGTCTTAAGTCCTTGTAGAAGCTCTTTATCTACAAGGACAGTTGAGGCATTGCTTTGCACACAAAGCTGGCTAAGGAAGCCAATACAACTTGATCTTCTATCTGATTACATACCAGATGATGATGTTGAAATTGAAGAAGGTAACATATTACATTATTACTTGTGTTTGGCAGTAATAGATATAATCTAATGGTTACTAACTGTTATTATTATTATTTTGCAGCGTTACTTGGTCCTATCAACAATGATGACACCACAAGTGTTGTTGACATGGATTAGAAGATCAATATTCAAGGCTACTGCAGCACTGCTAGACTGCTAGTTGTTCTTTTATCAGATTTTCTCATTTTCAAGACTTAGTGTGTGTCTGTGACTACTGCTACTTCTTTTTTAAGATTTTCAAGACATTGTTTGTTTGGTTTGCTATTAATATTGCTACTTATTAGTTGTTGCTTTGAGATATTGAAAAATAGGTAAAAAAAACAGGTAAAAAAGTAAAAAACAGGGCAGTAGGTTTCTGTTTTTTTTTTTCCCCTGAAATGGAACCGGAACCGGTACCGGTACCGACCGGAACCGGCCGGTCCCGAATGGAACCGGAACCGAGGTACTCGGTACCGGGACCGATCCATTTTTTTGGTACCGAAGGGTGTAAGGTACAGGTACTCGTTCTCGGCAAGAACCGAGCCGAACCGTACCGTGTGCACCCTTAATTCTATCTTCTATCAATACTTTCATACCGACATAATATAGATAACTTTTGAACAAGTATGGGACAGTCACAGGTTCACGGACGTAAACAACATATCCCATAACAATTTGCAATATATAAAATCATAAAGATTAAAATTGCAAAAAATCATCTTCCAAATACTTAGAATTTAAATAAATGAATCTAAAAACATTGAAGATGAAAATCGTTGGACATAGCTATGTGTACTCACAATAATGGCTAATTCCAAACCCTAGTTATCTTCTAAAATCATAAAAAAAATAAGATTTACTAGACAATCAAAGTTCCTTGAGAACCTCATACCTTTCAATAAATCCATCATAGAAGGTGTCACTGATTTCCTTTCACTCTTCTGACCGTAGAAACTCCATGTTCGTGAGTAAGCGCACAAACTTTACGATCAACAACCCGAGAAAGTTGTCTAGCTTTGACACAGTCCATGATGAGCTTCTTCTGATTTTGTATCAGAATATTTTGATTTGCAAGGATTTTGGCCTGACCATCTAAGAGTTGGTTTATTTGCAGTTGAAGATTTGCAAACTCGACCTTTGAATCGTTCTGAAAACGAGTTAAATCCTTGACAGAATCACCAATCCAGGAGTTGTGGTCCTTCCTTGAAAGCATCTTCTTTAGAACCAGCTCTTGAATCGACTCGTGTTATTGAGTGTCTTCCTCCATGTCAAGATGCACAATCTATTGAGATTTTGCAGAGTTCTCCACGTAATTTTTTGTTAGGGATGGAGAAAACACAATATGTAGAATATATACATATGTGTTTGTAAACAGGAGAACGAAACTCCTGTTATGGAAACACTATGGACTCATTAAAGGAGGACACGAGAGTTCGTGGACCGGTCAGCAAAAAGAACACAAAAAAATATTGTATAATCATACTTGAGCATTCCTCAATTATCATCCTTGCATCTCCCAAGCTAGATACAAGGATGAAAATACCTGGAATCAGGTGGTAGAGTGAGAAATAATCTCACTATGATCATTGAGGAAAGAGTTGTAAACAACATCAGAATGTTTAACCTTTGTGTTCCTTTCCATTTTTCGGTTGACTCTCATCCCAGATGAGTAGGACACAACCTGTTTAACATATCTGTCAGAAGGATTTCTCTGCGGAAAAAATCTAGGAACTCTTGAGATTGGTTCAAAGGGATCAGGATTTAGAGAAATCCATTTCATTGACTTTGATTTACCAGACTCATTTTTATACACACGGGGAATGTGTTCGTTAGTGGCACAAGAATTTATACCATTGAGATGAACATGTATCCTATGACGATTTCTCGAAAGGAAATTATTTTTATAAGAGTTCTGGTTTTCTGAAGGTAAGAACCTTTCCTTCGATGTCATCCGACGATCTACTTCATTGACAGTAGAAAGAAGTAATTTATGCAGAATAGAAATCTGTTTCTTTCTGGAAAAACAATGAAGAGCATAGTGATTCTTTTTCCCACAAAAGGAACAACATCGTGGATTAGAGACATGCTTTCCTTGATCCATAAATTCTTCTGCCACATGCAAGTTTTGCAAGTGATTCACAATGGGTAATTCTTTAGAAGAACTATTCATACTAGATAAAGCCTTGTGAGAAACAGAAGAAGGTGCAGGAGATGAATTTTTTATCAAAACAGAGTTTTCCCTTTTTAAGGTGTTACACTGTTCTCGGGAATATTGAAAAGATGCAACAAGTTTCTCTTTTTCAACATGAAAACTGTTAATTTCTGATGAATGAGTCTTGACTAAACGTTCTTCTCTAGCTGAGTTTTCTCTGACAGTATTTTCAAGCATACTAATCTTCTTGTGTTGTAAAGTAGTTTCTTGAGCCAGTTTTTCGATACTGTTAGAGAGAGATTCAACGTAGCTATAAGTTCACGTTCCCCGTCAAGAGATTTCTCAAATTCATCAATAAGGTGATCATTCTTTTCTTCAATAGACTTGCTTTTGGCCGCTTGACAATCAATGATTTCAGCAAATTTTTTTAACGTTCTGTTGAGTTCCATTTCTGATTCTGACATGTTATCCCAAGTCTTGTGTTTCCCTCTGGATTCGGAAGAATCTACTAAGGAGTTATCCTTTGAGGCAAACCCAAGATTTGTGGTGTAATCAGAAGATTTGGAAGACATCTCTGTATGAGCTGATTTAAGAGAACACAAGCCCACAGAAATCAGATTGCTACAAACACAGACTTATAAGGTATTTAATGTGTTTGCCTGCTCTGATACCAATTGAAAATGCGAGGGTCTAACAACCACACCCAACAATTCGTTTGGTAATCTGAGAGGACTTACTCCAATACAATTTCACGAAATCCTGTAGGTTAATGACTTAAAGACTTCATTGGGATTGTGAACCCAGACCCAACTATTTTCTATGTAGTTCCGTGATATGATTTTGCTGCTTCTATCTTGATTGAGTACAATCATAAGATTGGCTTGAGATTTATATCTCCGATAGGCAAGATAGAAGACTAGTCACAAACACCTTCGTCTCATCGTTTGTGATTCGACAATATCTTATTTCCTTAATCGATTAAGATTATTGTGAGGTGATTGATAATACTAGGATGTTCTTCTGGAATATAAGTCTGGTTTATCAATTGGTTCATATTCACCTTGATTTATCAAAAGACGGAACAAAACTCGTAGGTATTTCTGCGGGAGACAGATTTATCTATTCCATATACTTTTCTGTGTGATACAGATTTATTTATCAAGTCTTCGACTTTGGGTCATAGCTGAAAATGCGGGGGTTTAATAACCACACCCAACAATTCGTTTGGAAATCTGAGAGGACTTACTCCAATACACTTTCTGTTAGACTCAATCTAGAATAAAGTATATAACGAGTTTAATATCTTTAACTCTTAATTCAATCCGCAATCAGCAAATAGAAATCTGCGAGCCCGATTGAATGTAAGATGAATTACTTGAACGGTACCAAAGACCAATGTTCAAGTGTCAATCAATGTAAATCAACAACCAAAGGTTGGATATTATAATTGATTGATCTTAATGCACAACCTGTGATATTTCAATTATATAAAAAAATATAATGCGGAAAAGAAATAACACAGACACCCGAATTTTCTTAACGAGGAAACCACAAATGCAGAAAAACCCCGGGACCTAGTCCAAATTCAACACCACACTGTATTAAGCCGCTACAGACACTAGCCTACTACCAATTAACTTCGGACTGGACTGTAGTTGAACCCTAATCAATATCACACTGATTCAAGGTACAGTTGCGCTCCTTACGTCTCTGATCCTATCCTGATACTACGCACTTGATTCCCTTAGCCGATCTCACCCATAACTAAGAGTTGCTATGACCCAAAGTCGAAGACTTGATAAAAAAATTTGTCTCACACAGAAAGGTCTATATGATTGAATAAATCTGTCTCCCACAAAAATACCCAAGAATTTTTGTTCCATCTTTTGATAAATTAAGGTGAACATGAACCAATTGATAAACCAGACTTATATTCCCGAAGAACAGCCTAGTATTATCAATCACCTTACAATAAACTTAATGGACTAGCGAAACAAGTTATTGTGGAATCACAAACGATGAGACAAAGGTGTTTGTGATTAATTTTCTATCTTGCCTACCGTAGGTATAAATCTCAAGCCAATTTTATAATTGCACTCAATCCCGATAGAAACAACAAGATCAGATCACGCAACTACAAAGAGAATAGTTGGACCCGGCTTCACAATCCCAATGAAGTCTTCAAGTCGTTAACCTACAGGGTCTCGAGAAGAAACCTAAGGTTAAAGTTCTGCCACATGTAGTTTCCTCGTTAACAAAACTTCTGGTGTTTGTGTTATTTCTTTTCCGCATTATATTTTGTTATATAATTGAAATATTACAGGTTGTGCGTTGAATGGATCAATTGGTAAATCCAACCTTTGGTTGTTGATTGAAATTGATTGATGCTTGAACATTGGTCTTTGGTACCGTTCAAGTTATTTCTCTTGTATTCGATCAGGCTCGCAAATTCTTATTTGTTTGATTGCGGGTTGAATCAAGAGATTGAGATATAACTCTTTGATATACTTTTTATTAAAATTGAGTCTGATTGTCTAGTTGATTCTCTTGAAAGTATATTGGAGTTAGTCCATACAGATTGCTAAGCGAAATATTGGGTTAGGTTGTTAGACCATCGTTTTTTCACTTTTACTTTTCTATTTCTGCAATTATAACTATTTATTATAATTAAAAGTAAACTCACAAACGTTAACTCCGTTATACTTGATAGTGATCCTGTAGAGTTTGGTTAAGTCCTAACTATTATCAAGTATCACACTTTGGTAGTCGTATTGTATCGATCTCATATTCATAGACAATCACACAAAGTGTGAATACCGATTTGTTGCATTATATCGACTTTTTCCATAAACGATCACTTTCGGTAAGAGGACTCATAGGTGGATAAATAAAAGATTATGGTGTATTTGGGTACCCTCGTCTTTTTTTCTCTCAAACTAGATCGAAGTATCGACGGATCTTTAGAACTGTTTGTAGATCTAAATACATCTTGTGATAATCAATTGTTAACAAACTCCGTTCTGTTTGTGATTAATCACAAGAGATTCAATTGGCGTTGTGCATGTGTTTATTGAAAATCAAAGAAGATTTAAAGACAAAGAAGATTTAGTTCTCATATCTGTGGTGTGCACAAATCTTGATCGTCTATGATCCAACTAGAATCGTATTTATTCGACTCATAAGTTGCGTGAGATTGGCATTCTCAATATATCTCTTTGAGATTTATTTGGATTGAGTACGAATCTAAACTTAAGTACTTTTGTAGTTATTGGATAGATTGATCTAACCAGGCAAATGAGTTTATTAGATTAAGTGGAAGAGCCTTTGCGTGTGACTTGAGATATCTTTATCTTGAAAGAATCGAAAGAGTTGTTACTAAACAGATTTTTTGTTCCTTTAATGTTTGGAATACGATCCAAAGGAATTGTTCCAGTGCGTGCACTCATCGAAGTCGGAAGCGCAGGGATACTGAGGAAACTAAGTGAACTAGGGGTAGTTTTTTTGTCTCAACTATACAAAGTTGGTTTAGATTTTGTATATCGGCTTAATTCTGAGAGTATTCAATTTTGGACTTGGTCCCGGGGTTTTTATGCATTTGTAGTTTTCTCGTTAAGAAAATCTTTCTGTGTCTTTCACTTTTGTATTTTCCGCAATTATAATTATTTATTATAATTAAAAGTAAATTACACAAACATTAACTCTGATACACTTGATAGTGATCCTATAGAGTTTGGTTAAGTCCGAACCTATTATCAAGTATCACACTTTGGTAGTAGTATTGTCTCGATCCCGTATCCATAGACAATCACACAAAGTTTGAATACCGATCTGTTGCATTGTCTCGACTTTGTCCATAGACGATCACTTTCGGTAAAAGGACTTATAGGTGAATAAATAAACGATTGTTGTGTATTTGGGTACCCTCGTCTTTTCAATTGGTGTCAGAGCAGGCAAACACGAAAAGATCTAACAATTTGTGTTTGGTGCGATCCAACCTAGAACTGAATGTATGTCTGATTAAGTTAATGTTATGCAAGAGTACGAATACTCAAATTTTGGAGATGTTACTCCTTCGTTAACTCATGATCCAGGAGTTACGAAAATTAAAAGTACATCTGAGTCTATCTCTGATGGAAAAGAAGATGCTGATAAAGAGCTTGTAAAACTCCTAAAGCCTATAAGATCTCTGTCAACAAGGATGTTAATATTAAAGACATAACCTAATCTTCTTAAGCAAGAGATCAAAGAAAAAAAAATTCAACTAAATATTATATCCAAAGATAATATGGATCTCATTGTCAAAGTAGAAGGTCTTGGTAAATCTCTTACTCAAAATCAAGAGATTCATCCTATGACTCTGACTAATGATTCTGTTATAATTTTTTCTGATGGGGAAAACAAAAGTCCTTGCTCGACTTTTACAGATCGTGATAACAAGACTTGTTCGATCACGTCTGAAACAGATCATGATGATGGGAGTTTGTCAAACTACATCAAGTCATAAGAGAATGAAGAGCATCTTCTACAACTACTGATGATCAAACTAAATCTTGTCCAAGGAAAACTTTGAACCGATTCCGTGAAAAAGATCTTAAGAAATACAACTTTCAGTCACTTGACAGGAAACTTATACTTCTTCAAAATACTGTGGTAAAAGTATTAAAAGAAGTTTTTTGTCTTAAAAAAATGAAAGATCATTCCGCAGTCGAAAGACATAATATACCCCCAAATTGATAAAATCAACTCAATAAATTCATAAGAAAGAGTTGATAATCACTTCTGGAAAAAGGTTCCTCCTCACTCATGTCGAAACAGTCTCATAATTTCTTCCAAAAGAAACAATCAGCGAAGATTTCCAATAATTGTTTTAGACAAACTGATGTACATAATAAGGAAATCCTTAGAATGAGAAAATCTTATGAAAATATCATTGACAGAATTAAGAGAGATTTATCCATCTCTGAAAATTCTCACAGCAGTACGGTTTCTCTTCATGATCATACCTTTAGATCAAGGAAGGATCATCTTCTTGGGAGAAAATACTTTGGGCAGAAACTTCCAAAGAGAAAAATGAAATATGTTTCTGATACTCGGTTTAAGCTCGATAAGGCTTACTCCGATACAACCTAGTTGTATGGAGAATGTGTATCCTCATCCAAATTCGTTATCACATTTTTGGAGATGGGGAAGCACATAAAACGAGATCACGTGTGATAAGTGCATAATTCATATGATTTTAGTGTTCATTCCATACTTGTTTTAGCTATTATTCTTGCATATTTTCGTATTATTACTCTTGTTTTCTCTTGTTTGCCTCTAATAGGTGATTATCTACAAAGGAGCTATAAAGTGCTGAAAAGATCTTGGAAGATAAGTATTCCAAGTATCCAAGAGCCCAAGTCCAAGAGAAGTGGAAGAAAAGCGACGAAAAGGAGCAAAACGCTCAAAATCAAGAGAAGGGACAAAGACCGATCTTAACCCATTCAAATTAAGGATTTCTCATCATCATATTGAAGAGAATTGAAAGATAAAAAAAATTCAAAAAGAATGAGGTCATTCCGAGTTCGGATGAAGAAGTTGTGGCCAAAACAATTTTTATCAAATACCGAAGACAGTGAAGTCCGCGAACTAGGTTTGCATACCGGGTTCGCAGAATTAATTCCAAAAATTTCTGCTGGAATTTGAAGTTTGCGGACTGGGTTCGCAAACTTAGGTAGTAGGAAACGTGTATTTATACTTTGGAAGGCCTAAGGGCACGTTTGGAGTTGTTAGGTCATATTTTTGGGTCGGGTTCCTAAACCAAACTAAATACTTGAAGGTCAAGCAATGTAAACCTATAAAAAGGTGTTAAGTTATGTAAAATGATATCACATCATTAGGTCACGAAATTGTAAGTCTTGGAGAGGAGATATACCAAAGCTAGGGTTTCAAAGCGATTCTCATTCGTAACGTTATCTCTTAACTTTTCTATCATGTATATCATGGATGTTTCTACATCCATGAGTAGCTAAACACCTATTGATTGAGGATGAATTCTAAGTTGTAAACAAGATTTGAGTTATTATATTAATCTACTTTGAAGTTCTTCATATGATTATCGTTTGTTTATATTAATTAATATTTATGATTGATTGATAGATAGATTGTTTAGGTGGCCAACTAAATTGATTTGTTGATTCAATCTATTGCTAGTATTGAGTTAGGAGATAAGTAATCGTCGAATAACTTGTACACAAGTAGAGAACACAAAACCTTGCAGAGGGATTCGGTGGAGCGATTGTGTGTATAAACAACACTAAAAAGTGGACCTTGATCTAAGAGTCTAACTAGTAGGATCAACCTATAAATTCACAAAAGATAAAGCATTCTACTAAATTACACCTTGAGTGATCTACTACTAGGTGGTTTGGGGTGAATAGAATCTGGTAGGCGAGAACTTCCGTATCCGGTGGTATAAGGAATTTAGGGGATAGCATTGATCTAGTTGTTATTCTACGATTGATGATAATCTATGATTAACGACAAGTAGGAAATTATAATAATTCATTGACGGTTTATATACGAAGAAGGATTCCTTGATCATATCTCTCTCTATTGATTACAATACAATTTTATTTGCTTTGATTATTATTTTGTTCACAATTTAAAACAACCCCCCCACCCCCCCCTTGTGACACTTTGACAACTAAAACTCACTTCTCTTCGTGGGAACGATCCTTACTTCCATTATATTACCAGATAATTGTGTGGAAATAAGATTATTGATTTGATTGCACTTACGATAGCCATCAAATTTTGGCGTCGTTTCCGGGGAGCATTCGGTAGCTTTAGTTGTTATTTTTATTAGTTTTATACTTGTTTTTAGAATTTCTTGTTAGTTTTTAATTCCGTTTTGCTAGATTTTTATTTTCAGGTACTTAATCTCTGGCACCTAAAGACTGGGAATACCAGAGGTGCGGAATCCAAACTCGTAGGGGAACGGTGTTACAAGCACATCCACATTTGCAAGAAGAACCTTATACTTCAACAATGGTAGGCAGTACAAATAATCCACCATCTCCACCTGCGGAGAAGAAGTTAGGAGAGTTGAAATCTACATGCTTAGATTCGCAACCATTGTGCATTACAATCACTAACCCAGTGGAGCTGAAGTTGATCTTACTTCATCATCTGCCAAAGTTCAAGGGACTTCCAGGTGAAGATTTGAATCGTCATCTTCGAAAATTTCAACAGAAGATGACAAGTCTTAGGCAAAGTACCGAAGACAGTGATACAACATTGTTGCAAGCCTTCCAATTCTCTTTAATAGATTCAGCAGAAGAATGGTTGTATTACCTTCCTCCATGGAGTATTACAACATGGAGTGAGATGAAAAACTATTTTTAGAGAACTATTTTCCTGCTTCTAAGGCAGCCTCTGTTCGTAAAGAGATTAGTAGTATTCTTCAGATTACTGGGGAATCTCTCTATGAATACTGGGATAGGTACAAAAAGTTGGTGGCGAGTTGCCCTCACCACAACATATCTCCAACACTCATCATTCAATATTTCTACGAAGGATTACTTCCAGAGCAACGAAATTTGACTGATGCAGCCGTTGGTGGTGGTTCACTTACTGAGAAGACAATCTCGCAGGAGACTAGTTTGATCGAGAGTATGGCTTCGAATGCTCAACAATTTTACACCAGACATGACTCAAATGTCAGAAAAGTTAGTAATATGGAAGAAACTTCACAATCAGAGCAACGAGTGAACAACATGGAGAAGGTAATACAAAGGATGGCAGCAGTGATCATTTCTTCATATGAAGATGAAGCTGAGGTAAATGCTATATTTCCTAATCAGAGGCCCAGGTATGATCCATATTCTAATACTTATAACCCTGGTTGGAAAGATCATCCTAATTTCAGTTATGCTAACAAGCAAGCTGCAGCTCCTAATCCATATGCAAGACAGGGTGGTTTTCAACAACAGTTTCAACAACCACAACAACATCAAGCACAGAATACAGATTCATCTGTAGACGATAAGTTCAATAACATCTTGCGAACTATGCAGAGTTTTGCTTCTTCTAATGAGGGTCTTAAGGAAATAGTAACGAAAATTTAACAAAAGAACGACGTTGCCATTAAAGATTTGCACACTCAGATTGGGCAATTGGCAACGTATATGAATCTTATGAAGGCTCATGCGTCTACAACACTCCCATCACAACCTTTTGTGAATCCAAGAGAGCACGTTAATGCAGTAACTCTAAGAAGTGGGAGACAAACTGAGGAGCCAAATCAACAAAAAGAGGTTAGTAACGACATCGAAAAGGAAGTAGAAGAGGAAACTGTTCCAAAGGAAAATCCAACCTCTAACGGCCAACCTAAGGACACAATTCCCACTTTTACCATACCACCTCCTTTCCCTAGTCGTTTTTCCAAGTCGAAGAAGCAAGCTCAAGACAAGGAGATCATGGATATTTTCAGCAAGATACAAATCAACATTCCATTTATTGAGGCCATCAAAACCGTACCCAGGTATGCCAAGGTTTTGAAGGATTTGTGTATAAGGAAGGATAGGTTGATTTCTAATGAGATTACTCAAGTGGGCGAAAGTGCTACAGCTATGTTACTAAAGAAGATTCCTACAAAGTGTGAATATCCTGGCGGCTTCACAGTTCCCGTTACTATTGGTAACCGAAGATTCGAGCGTGCTTTGCTTGATTTGGGAGCATCTATAAGTGTTATGTCAGCCGATGTTTATGATTCTTTGAATCTCGGACCTTTAAAAGAGGCAAAGATTACTATTCAATTAGATAACAAGTCCAATATATATTCTAAGGGAGTCGTGGAGAATGTGTTTGTTCAAGTGAATCAATTAATCTTTCCGGCTGATTTCTACATTGTGGATATGCACAATGGAGATAATTGTTCATCTACTTCGTTACTTCTTGGGAGAACGTTCATGAAGACTGCAAAAACGAAGATTGATGTCGATAGTGGTGCACTCCCTAAGGAATTTGATAAGGAATCATACGGTTCAATATCTTTGAAACCATGCGTCATCCTAGTGATGTTCACTCCGATTTCTCTATTGATGTTATTGGTTCGTTAGCACAACAAATGTTTGATTTGAATAATGAAGATGAACTTGGAGTTGTGCTACGAAATAGCATTGATTTAGACGTTCACGGACAACCGAACCTGGACATTGACTTAGCCAATGAGCTAGTGGAGATGTGTGGTGCCTTAACAACACTACCAGAAGAAAAAATGGGTAATATTTCTTATATTTCTTTACCCATAACTAATGAGGTTCCATTACCATCTATTATGCAGGCACCGAAACTTGAATTGAAGCCACTTCCGGACCACCTAAAGTACGCATACTTGGGTGATAAAGAAGAACTTTCGGTGATTGTTGCAAAGAACCTCACCCTAATACAAGAAGAACGTCTACTTAGGGTTCTGAAAGAGCACAAAACGGCTATTGGTTGGACAATTGTTGATATCAAAGGCATTAGTCCATCCGTGTGCATGCATAGAATCCTATTGGAAGATGATTTCAAGCTAGTACGTGATGCTCAGCGTAGGCTTAACTCCCCAATGATGGAGGCCGTGAAGAAAGAGATCCTCAAAATGTTAAGTGTGGGGGTGATTTACCCAATCTCTGACAGCAAATGGGTTAGCCCGGTATAGGTGGTGCCTAAGAAATCAGGCGTCACTGTTGTTAGAAATCAAGATGATGAACTCGTTCCTACAAGAGTTCAAACAGGATGGAGAGTGTGCATAGACTACAGAAAGCTTAATGTCGCAACCCGAAAGGATCACTTTCCTTTGCCTTTCATTGATCAGATGTTAGAGAGGTTAGCAGGACATTCACATTATTGCTTTTTGGACAGTTATTCGGGGTACAATCAGATTGTTATTGCACTGAAGGATCAAGAGAAGACTACTTTCACTTGTCCTTTTGGTACGTTTTCCAATAAACGAATGCCGTTTGGTCTTTGCAATGCGCCTGCCACTTTTCAGAGGTGTATGGTTAGTATATTTTCTGACTACGTGGAACGTTGTAATACCCCGATATTCGGCAGTGGTTGGCCGAATGGAATATAAGTAATGGTTTGTCCTTTCTTAACATCGAGGCTTGATGAGTACACTTGATTGAGTTGTGGAAAAAACTTCTCAGTTAAGCGTGCTCGGCCGGGAGTAGTCACAGGATGGGTGACCTCTCGGGAAGCTGCTGCTAGATGACCGCAGTAGTGTCGTTTAAAATCCCACACTGCTGGATAACCGCAGTGGGTAAGTGAGAACAGTATCGGTGTTAGTTGGGATAAAACTAGGGGTCGTTCCCTTGTGCTCAGGTGGGGGAGTATGCTAGGGGATTATGCCAGATACTTCCCTCACAGGAGACAAGGAACGTCTACATTATACCGAGGCCTTTTCATCACAATTGGCTCCAGAGTTGGCAGAAAACTCTGTTGTTAAGCGTGCTCGGGCGGAAGCAATCCAGAGATGGGTGACCTCCCGGGAAGTTGTTGTCGGATGAACGCAGCGATGCCCGTTGAAAATCCCACACTGCCGGATAACCGCAGTGGCTAAGTGGGGACAATATCGGTTGAGGGATGGGTCATTACAACACATAATTGAGGTATTTATGGATGATTTTAGTGTTTATGGTGACTCATTTGATATTTGTTTACAAAATCTTGAACTTGTGCTTAAAAGATGCATAGACACTAATCTTGTTTTAAATTGGGAGAAATGTCACTTTATGGTAAACCATGGAATAGTGCTCGGTCATATTGTGTCCTCTCGATGGCTTGAAGTTGACAAGGCAAAGATAGATTTAATAAGAAACTTACAATATCCCACTTCGGTGAGGGAAATTCGTTCTTTTCTTGGTCATGCGGGTTTTTACAGGCGGTTTATCAAGGATTTCTCCAAAATATCAATGCCGATGTGCAAATTATTGCAAAAAGAGGTTATTTTTGACTTCAACAAGGATTGCAAGGATGCCTTTGATAAGCTGAAAGAGTTTTTGATAATTGCACCAATTATCAAGTCACCGGTTTGGAATTTGCCATTTGAATTAATGTGTGATGCAAGTGACTATGCAGTTGGAGTCGTTTTGGATCAAAGAGTAGACAAGCTGTCTCATGTGATTTATTATGCATCTAGGACCCTAAACGATGCACAAATCAACTATCTTACCACCGAGAAAGAATTTTTGGCTATAGTGTTTGCACTAGAAAAATTTAGATCCTATTTAGTGGGTTCAAAAGTGGTTGTATATTCTGATCATGCATCACTTAGGTACCTATTAAAGAAGAAATAAGCTAAACCAAGACTTATACGGTGGATACTGCTATTGCAAGAATTTGATTACGAAATCAAGGATAAAAGAGGTGTTGAAAATACTGTTGCGGATCATCTCAGCAGACTTGTTCTTTCCGAAGAAGAACTTCCTTTACAAGATCGTTTTCCAAACGAACAACTTTTCTCAATTGAAGATTCAACACCTTGGTATGCGGATATAGTAAACTACTTGGTTACAAGACAAGTACCTAGTACAATGTCTAATTTTCAAAATCTTAAGCTTAAGAAAATAGCCAAGCAGTATGTGTGGGATGAGCCCTACTTGTGGAAATACGGTTCTGATCAAATCATCCGCAGGTGCGTACCTAATTCTGAATTTTAATCTATTCTTACTTTTTTTCATACTTATGCATGTGGTGGCCACTTTGGTTCTAAACGTACCGCTTTCAAAGTACTTGAAAATGGATTTTATTGGCCTACCCTATTTGAGGATGCATATATTTTCTTGCAAATCTTGTGATAGATGTCAAAGAACGGGCAATCTAGGTGCTCGAAATAAAATACCATCCACACCAATTCTTGTTGTTGAAGTATTTGATGTGTGGGGAATTGATTTGATGGGTCCTTTTGTCAATTCTAATGAAAAAATTTAGATACTTCTTGTTGTGGATTATGTTTCTAAATGGGTGGAAGCTAAAGCCACCCCTACTAATGTTTCTCAAGTTGTTTGTGAGTTTGTCAAGGAATATATTTTCTCTAGGCATGGTACACCAAGAGTGGTTATCAGTGACGGAGGCTCGCATTTTCAGTTATCCTTCCATGCTCTACTCAAGAAGTACAACATAACACACGAGGTTGGTACGTCGTATCACCCACAAACTAGTGAGCAAGCCGAAATCTCGAACCGTGAGATTAAATCCATTCTTGAGAAAACCGTTAACACTTCACGGAAAGATTGGAGTTATATGCTTAATGATGCATTATGGGCATATAGAACGGCGTACAAAACTCCGATTGGTATCCATATCGGTTGGTTTATAGCAAAGTTTGTCATCTTTCGGTTGAACTTGAACACAAGGCATATTGGGCGATAAAGATGTGCAACATGGATTATGACAATGCGGGGAAACAAAGGAAGTTACAACTTAACGAGCTAGAGGAGATATGTAATGATGCTTACGAGAGTTCTCGTATTTACAAGGAAAAGACGAAACTTTTCCATGACAAGATGATTTCTCGAAAGAATTTTGTTGTGGGGCAAAAAGTTCTTTTGTTTTATTCTCGTCTTAAACTATTTCCTGGTAAGCTAAGGTCCAGATGGATTGGAACATATGTTGTTACTAATGTTTATTCTCATGGCGCAGTTGAAATTTCTAGTCTTAGAGATGGAACAAATTTAAAGGTGAACGACCATATATTGAAGCCATATTATGAAAGCATTGCTTATGTGGATATGGATGTGCAAGGATTTCATGATTATCTCCCTCTGGAGAAGTAATTGACGGAATGCCAAGTCAGGCTGAGGACATTAAACTAAGCGCTAAATGGGAGGCAACCCATCGGTTTTGTATCTATATCCTTTTGTTTTTAATTTTCTTAGTTTTGCATATCATATCTTGCATTCCCATCTTAGATTTTACAAGTCCTATGTCTATAATGAAAGTTTTGACGAATTCTCGTCAGAAAATTCTGATTGCGCACTTGTCACGAAAATAGCTCTCGAGACTTCATACAGAGTCCGATTTGAGTAGTTGATCCCAACTTTTAAAGAGGACAGACATACCCCTTTCTTTTCCAAAAATAAAATCTGAATTTGGAGTCTGTTAAGTTGGAGCGATAGGCCTGGACATTTGAATTTCGGTATTTTTCCAGAACTTTTTCAGATTGCATGTCAGTCAGTCCGGAGACCATAAAAGTCAGACCATTTATCGAAACACTTTGAAATTTGACACGTTATAAAAAAAACGCAGGTGAACAACTTTAGTTTAAGATATTTTTCCTAGTTCCCTACCCATTTGTACAGTTTTCGAGTTTTTCAGGGTTGTTATGTCAGAAATCAGAATTTTCGGTTTTGAACATTGAGGACAATATTGAGTTTAAGTGTGGGGGAGTAGTTAAGCATGTTTAGTTTGCATATAAAATATATAAAAAATATATATTCTTTGATTTCTTGCATTCTTGAGAATTCATCTTTTGGAGTTAATTATGAGCTATTTAGGATGACACTCTAAACCTTTTTAGGTTGAAACAGTTCTTACGACTATAGATTAAGTTCCATTTATTTCAATACTTAATTATATATACGCTCATAATTGAATGCGAAACTAAGCTATGGTAGTCATTTGAAAGATTTATCCTCGCAATTAATCATTACTGAATCACTTTTTTTTTATCTTTGCAGTTTTATGTTTCTCTAAAGTGATTTGGTGGGATCCTGATACTACCGTGGATGTTGTAGCAAGGTAATCATTGCTTGAGTATTTGAAAGCCCCATAGATAATTGTCTAACACTCATAAAGAGTGAGCCGGGGAAAAAAAAAAGAAAAATATATATATAAGGCTCCTCTTCATTCATCATTATATAGCAAGTCAAAAATACTACTGATGAGGTTCTTGACACTTGGATAGCAATATGTGTGAAACGTTGTCCCTGTCTCCGTCGCCTAAGCAAGCATGGAACGCAGGATCCAAGGCAACTATCATGTACTTGCTGAAAAGGAACATGCGCTTAGAGTATCTAATCATGTGGTCGAGTTAAATGGGTGCTTCTCTCAACTAGTGCGCTATAAATAAATCTCCTTTGACGACATTCATACAAGTATTGTGGGTAACATCTTTCACTTTAGTCAACATTTTGCACACTTCACTTTTCTATTTCCATTTTCTTATCTATCCATGTGGTTTCAGTATGCGAGTGTTGTGGCAAACGTTGCAACAAGTACGATGACTATCTTAGTGGAGTTTTGCAATCAGGTCGAACATCACACTAAGTAATTGCTTATGTGTGATGATTGGAATGTATGTGGGATGTTTGCAGCTAAAGAACATATGCAAGCTAATTATTTAGCTAATACTTTGTGTCTATCCTTAGTGGTTCTTTCAAGGAGAGAGATTGGAGTAGGTTTTGTGGGTATACCTCTTGTAAACCCTCACGAGACTGTAACTCGTCCACTAGGGACACCTAGGGGTTTAAAGGTCTGTTATTCATGCGAAGAGTAACCGTATCCTCAACGAGATGGAGTTGTTGTATTTCAGATTAGTTTTATTTAGTTTTCTTGAGGACTAGCAAAATCTAAGTGTCGGGGAATTTGATAAGTGCATAATTCATATGATTTTAGTGTCCATTCCATACTTGTTTTAGCTATTTCTTGCATATTTTCGTATTATTACTATTGTTTTCTCTTGTTTTCCTCTAATATGTGAATTATACACAAAGGAGCTATAAATTTCTGAAAAGAGCTAGGAATATAAGTATTCCAAGTATCCAAGAGCCCAAGTCCAAGAGAAGTGGAAGAAAAGCGACGAAAAGGAGCAAAACGCTCAAAATCAAGAGAAGGTCCAAAGACCGATCTTAACACATTCAAATTAAGGATTTCTCATCATCATATTTAAGATAATTGAAATATAAAAAAAAATGCAAAAAGAATGAGGTCATTCCGAGTTCGGATGAAGAAGTTGTGGCCAAAACAGTTTTTATCAAATACCGAAGACAGTGAAGTCCGCGAACTTGGTTTGCATACCGGGTTCGCAGAATTAATTCCAAAAATTTCTACTGGAATTTGAAGTTTGCGGACTGGGTTCGCAAACTTAGGTAGTAGGAAACATGTATTTACACTTTGGAAGGCCTAAGGGCACGTTTGGAGTCGTTAGGTCATATTTTTGGGTCGGGTTCCTAAATCAAACTAAATACGTGAAGGCCAAGCAATGTAAACCTATAAAAAGGTGTTAGGTTATGTAAAATGATATCACATCATTAGGTCACGAAATTGTAAGTCTTGGAGAGGAGACATATCAAAGCTAGGGTTTCAAAGCGATTCTCAATCGTAACGTTATCTCTTAACTTTTCTATCATGTATATCATGGATGTTTCTACATCCATGAGTATCTAAACACCTATTGATTGAGGATGAATTCTAAGTTGTAAAAAAGATTTGAGTTATTATATTAATCTACTTTGAAGTTCTTCATATGATTATCGTTTGTTTATACTAATTAATATTTGTGATTGATTGATAGATTGTTTAGGTGGCCAACTAAATTGATTTGTTGATTCAATCTATTGCTAGTATTGAGTTAGGAGATAAGTAATCGTCGAATAACTTGTACACAAGTAGAGAAAACAAAACCTTGCAGAGGGATTCTGTGGAGCGATTGTGTGTATAAACAACACTAAAAAGTGGACCTTGATCTAAGAGTCTAACTAGTAGGATCAACCTATAAATTCACAAAATATAAAGCATTCGACTAAATTACACCTTGAGTGATCTACTACTAGGTGGTTTGGGGTGAATAGAATCTGGTAGGAGAGAACTTCCGTATCCAGTGGTATAAGGAATTTAGGGGATAACACTGATCTAGATGTTATTCTACGGTTGGTGATAATCTATGATTAACGAAAAGTATGCAATTATAATAATTCATTGACGGTTTATATAGAAGAAGTATTCCTCGATCATATCTCTCTCTATTGATTACAATACAATTTTATTTGCTTTGATTATTATTTTGTTCACAATCTAAAACATCCCCCCCCCTTGTGACACTTTGACAACTAAAACTCACTTCTCTTCGTGGGAACGATCCTTACTTCCATTATATTACCAGTTAATTGTGTGGAAATAAGATTATTAATTTGATTGCACTTACGACAGCCATCAACGTGTTACTGTGTTTTTATCAGAAAAAACTGTGACAATTCTTGGATAAGCTGCAAATCCATCTTGTCTTAAAAAATATTGTTCATGTTTATCATGATCTTCCATAATTAGGTTTTATTTGAAATTTTTGAATTTTAATAAACCTTCCAGCTTGAGAAGTTCGGACACAGGAAACAAAATATATTCTTAATATATTTTTAGAAATTTCATTGTATTTTCGGTCTGAAAGTTGTCTGTTTTTAAGAGAAACTTTCTCTTGCTTGTATTGAGAAACCCTGATTAATTCTTATTTAAATCCTGGAGCATGCCTCCAATAACTCGCAATATTACTAAGGTAAATAAGGAGGAAGGTCAAAAGGTTAAGGATTGTCAAGGAATCAATATAGAAAGGAAAAAGAAGATCATATCACCATGTCTGATTATGATTCTGATAGTTCTACTGGATCTCAAGATGAGTCATGTCTGTTGGCTTACCAAGTGGGTTCCTTATGATAGTATGATAGACTATATCCATTGTTTTGAAGAACTAAGAACCAATCTCATAATAACGGTTCGAAATCAAGATTGGCTCAAGGATAGGATTGAGGAAACAAAAGCTGATCTTGCAGACATGAAGGTTCAAGTTGAAAAGCTTGAAAAACAAGAAGTGGTTGCTGACAAGTCTCTCAAGACATTCTTCAAGAGTTTGAACACTGAAGAAACCTCAGTGAACAATCAGAGCACCACTAGGGATTAAGTTATATATTGTAATACTTAATCAGAAAAATAGACATCAATGTTTGATTTGCTTCAATTATTGTATAAGGTCTATTTTTGAATAAAACTATCATTGTTTATGAATAAAATTATTTCTTTATAATTTTTCTTGTGATAGTTACCGATTACATAGCCTGTGAATGAATGTTTATATTTTTGCTATGTGTATTCGGTTTATGGGATGTCTGATATCGGTTTTCATTAACCTTAATATTCGATCTCATATGGTATAACCCTTATGATTTAGCAGAATTAAGTTCTAACCCATGTTGGTAGGCTTTATCAAAGGATCATAAGATATTCCAATTGAAATTCATATGTGAAAAGTCACAATATGTTGAATCAATTTATGTTTACATTAGTTGTGTTTAGCATAACATATGTGTTTCGGGTTTTCAAATTTTGCTATTGGCATGCATTAGTTAAACCGATTCAATCTTTCTCTGGTAAAGGTTGCTTTTTTTGTTGTTCTTTTGTTCTTGCGAGAGGATGACAACATACTGGGGGAGAGTTCTTACTTGAACTTGCGCTTAATGATATATCTTTCTGGGGAGAAGAGGCCGCAGAATCTGAGGTAACGAATTTTTTAGTTAATCGTTTTCCTGTTTAAGAAAAGGTTGTTTATATTGCATATATTTTGCTTTTGTTTAAAAAAATTTCGGTACAATTGATATATTCCATTATTGTGTATGGATGTGTTTGTGTATGATTCAATTGTTTCCGGTTAAGAAAAACTGTGTCAATTTATTTGGCTTATTGTTTGGTATCTTCTTTATTTTTGGGTATCAAGTGTTTTTGCTTAACGAAATTCGGTGCAATTGCGGTGCTATAATGTTTATGTTTGTTTCAATTTCTTCCGGTTAAGAACATAATTGTGCAAGTTAATTTATTTTGGTTTGTATCTATTGTTTATGGCTTAATGAAATAGGGGATCATTTGTTTAGTCCAAATTGATTCCGGATAAGACAAACTAAGTTAATTCTGTTCTTAGTTAGACTTATCAAATTAGAGGATTCAGTTATTCAAGTCTAACTGAATGCCTTGACAAGAAAAACTAATTAACTAACCTAGTGTTTGTCTTGTCTAAAGATAAAGGTCTAAGTTATTGTATGAATAATTATAGCCTGATGAGAGAAATAAAGTTAATTCTGATCTTTATTTTGGTCTTATCGAAATAAGCGGTTGTATGTTTGCAATCGGTTTAACAAGGGAACTAAGTTTCTTAGTCGATTTGTTAAACTATTAGGGAAAATTTCTTTAGGCAATTGTTTCCTTGATAATATATTAAAACTAAATTACTTGTAGTTTCGGGTTTAATATTGGTTATCTAAAGTGGTATGTGAAACCTTCGTGCTTAACTCTTATAGGTTGTTTACAAGTATTTTAGATTTTTAAGATCCTTTCGGTTTGTCCTTTATTTACTCGAAACTTTGTCATTTTGTGAAAAAAGGGGAGAAATATATGGAGTAAACAAGTGATTTGCAGTCACTAATGAAAGGAAAATTATGCTTAAACGTTATATCTAACGAAAGAGTAAAGCATTGACTAAGGGGGAGAAACATATCATATTGATGTGTAGTAATTCTAACTACAAAAGGGGAATAATAAAGATGTCCAGATTGAATATCTACCTAGCTTTCCTTTAGGGGGAGTATAAGCTTTGTTATTCAAATGTCAACAACCACATTTATTGATTGAATATATGCAGATTATTATGCTTTGAAACTTGGAATCAAACGTATGAAAAATGAATTCTTATGTAATTTTTTTATCCATATGCAATAAGAGTTTTGTCACTAAAATTGACAAAGGGGGAGATTTTTAGAGCATAGGTCGGTTGAACTCAACAAGCGTTGGTATGTCAAGTTTGGTTGTCATATTTTAGTGTGTCAAAACTCATCTAAAGTTGCTTGATTGTAAACTAGAGTCAACTTCGTTTAGGTTAGACTATAAAGTCTAGGAATGTTGAGATATACAAGCATTACTCCGAATACCTGAAGAATGTGAAGAAAAAGCGGACTACAACGACAACATCATCCTTCCTCTTAAGGTTAGTAATATTGACTTGAACTGTTTCATTCCTAAAGTATCTTTCAAGTCGTGCTATATTGAAAACATAACTGCGAAGATGTATATACTATACATATTGTATAATACTATAGTGATGTGACATGGTCATATTTGTATGATCATAGTATTAGGGAATTAGACTAAGAATTATAAATCTTATCTTTTTAACATCGTAGATATGACATCGACATAATCTTGTATATACTGTTATAATTATGTGAATGGGTTATGGTGAAGATTTCATCATAGGAAACAATGTTTTACATTTTTTTAAAGGAAGTACATTCATGAACTTGTTTTATGAATCGAAAGGGAAATCGTTAGGCTTATTGGTACCGCTATTCATTGCAAATCTTTGGATTACCATTATGTGTGAGATAGTAGAACCGATCGTAACTTTGTCATGTATCTTGGTACAACTAATCACAAGTGCCTGACTTATGTTTTGGTATGACTAGTTTTTATTAATTAGTGTAACCGATCCTAAGTAATCACCATGAGATGGTATGATCGATATTTGTAATTGGTATGAACGATCCTAGTAATTGGTATGACCGATCACATAGAATTTTGTAATCGATCATTGTAATTGGTGTAACCGGACTCGGTAATTGGTGTAACCGATCCTGGTAACTGGTGAGAACGATCACAGGCAATACCATAAGTATATGGTAACCGGTCCTGGTAATTGATGTAACTGATCCTGGTAACTGATGCAACCGGTCCTGGTAACTTGTGTGACCGATCACAAGTATTTCCATATTGATGTATAACCGATCCTAGTGATTGGTAGAACCGATTGAACCCATGTATGTGATTTGATATTTGATCAACCACATAGTGATCTTGGAATATAGGTGAACCAATTCTAAACTTGTTTGAAGTGTGGTATAACCGATTCCAAGAATGTAAATCCATGTAAATATGAATAAGGATTTACAGTGAAGAGATGTCAACATACTTTGAACACGTACAATAACTTTTATCATTTATTGTTCAAAGATATTCCTTAGTTCTCAAGGAGATCATGTGCCGAAATAAATTGAGAATCTTTTAATTAAGGTTTTTGGTTTTATATGCTTTAATTACCAGCAATTAAATGCATATCTCTAGAGAATAAAAATTAGTAATGTGCATTTACTAATTGGAGATTTTCTATTGAGAGATTTCAGAAATTTTGGACAAACATTTATTGGAATTAGGAAAACCGAATTTTGCTATTCATTGCATATCTTGAGAATATTTCCGGTTTTGGAAATTTCTTGGTGTGCAAACATCCTTGGCTTATAAATACCTAACTTTGGATTTCTAGCAAACTACCCTAAGAGCCTGGAAAACTTCATTCTTGTTGTTTCTGGTGGAGCCATCTAACCGGAGAGGAAAGTATCCTAATTAGGTGAAATCTTCTACGACCGCTCGTTTAAATACTTTTGTGGGATCAAGAAGCTCTACGAGTACCGTTGGTGGAAACTAGATAATTGCAGTGTTATTAGTTTTTTATTGATTTGATTGACTAACGATTGTTGAAACTTTGATTGCACCTAGTTTGTTTATTCTTGAGAATCTTTTCTTCTGATATAAGATTCACTCAAACTAGATCGAAGTATCGACGGGATCTTTAGAAATTTTTGTAGATCTAAAGACATCTTGTGATAATCCATTATTAACAGACTCTGTTCCGTGTGTGATTGATCACAAGAGATTCAAGTGGTGTTGTGCAGGTGTTTATTGAAAATCAAAGAAGACTTGAAGATGAAGAAGATTTAGTTCTCATATCTTTGGTGTGCACAAACCTTGATCGGCTGGGATCCAACTAGAATCGAATTTATTCGATTGATTAGTTGCGCGAGATCAGCATTCTCAATATATCTCTTTGAGATTTATTTGGATTGAGTGTAAATCTAAACTTAACTAGTTTTGTAGTTATTGGATAGATTGATCTAACCAGGAAAAGGAGTTAATTAGATTAAACGGAAGAGCCTTTGCGTATGACTTGAGATATCTTTATCTTGAAAGAATCGAAAGAGTTGTTACCAAACAGATTTGTTGTTCCGCTAATGTTTGAAATACGATCCAAAGGAATTGTTCCAGTACGTGCACTCATTGAAGTCGGAAGCGCAGGGATACCGAGGAAACTAAGTGAACTTGGTCCTGGAGTTTTTCTGCATTTGCAGTTTCCTCGTTAACAAAATCTCGATGTGTCTTTTACTTTTCTATTTTCCGCAATTATAATTGTTTATTATAATTAAAAATAAATTACACAAACGTTAACTCCAATATACTTGATAGTGATTCTACATAGTTTGGTTAAGTCCGAACCTATTATCAAGTATCACACTTTGGTAGTCGTATTGTCTCGATCCCGTGTTCATAGACAATCACACAAAGTGTGAATACCGATTTGTTGCATTGTCTCGACTTTTTCCATAGACGATTACTTTCGGTAAGAGGACTTATAGGTGGATAAATTAAAGATTGTGGTGTATTTGGATACTCTCGTCTTTTCAATATGTAATTATTTAATTTGGTGAACGACTCAGGATAAATGTTACATTATTTAATTTTAAAACTTAGACTCCTGATCTTTCTACTTTCATAGTTATACTACTTTATACTTTTGTTGCTTATATTCTTATCAGTAAAGTTGATGGATTAAGAGTGAACTTGTGATCCAAGGCTCTGACCTTGTATTGATTTTGTTTTCCTTTCAAGTAGCAGAATGAGTAAGTGGGTTACTCGTGGGTTTTTTCATTTTTCCGCTGCAGTATCTGGGAATAAGTGATACCTCTTCCTTGAAGTATATGTTTTTTTTTGAATACTTTTAATATCGAACATTGCAAATTTCTTTTTTATATACTAGGTGTAGCTTTCAAAAATGTGTTGGTGCCCAGCTTGTTACTCTGTTACCTACCAAAGTTTTGTACGATTCTCTTGAATAATTTTTAATTGCTAAAACAAAATTATTTCATTAGTAGGACGTGCTAATTTATTTCATAATCTCATCAATGTGATAACATATTTTCTCCTCTCCTTTATTTAAAACAAATATTTTTCTGAGCTAACATGAGCAGTGTGGTTTTTGCGGTCATGTAGAGAAAACCTTGGCATAGCTGATAATAGGTCCGACTGAATTATTGTTATTGATTCGGGTTGTTATAGTAAGGGACTAACTTGTTTCAGTAACTACCTCACTGTGTACCTCCCAAGCCCAACAATCTTCAGAGATAAGTTGAGTATAAAGGATCTTCAATTTATTCAATATAAACTCCTTTGGCTTCCAACACAAACGGTTAGGCAGTCTGTCAGGGGATGAATTTATAAGAACACAAGCTCCACTATTTGTAGTATTATGGCCAAGGATTTTTTGGAAAATAAGGAATTACCAAATCCGAAATCCTTAAGATATGCAACAAATGTATATTATCAGTTTCGACAAATCTAACTGCAATCCAACTAATATACGAAAATCACTCTTAGTTGAAATTAATATTAGTTAACATACATACATATACTTTACCAATATAACAACAAGAGATATACAATTGAAAAAGAGGGGGTCTAACAACCTCACCCAATATTTCGCTTAGAAATATGTATGGACTAACTCCAATATACTTTCAAGAGAATCAACTAAATAGTCAGACTCAATCTTAAGAAAAAGTATATCAAAGAGTTATATCTCAATTTCTCGATTCACTCCGTAATCAAACAAATGGGAATTTGCGATCCTGATTGAATACAAGAGAAATAACTTGAACGGTACCAAAGACCAATGTTCAAGGATCAATCAATTTCAATCAACAACCAAAGGTTGGTTTTACCAATTGATCGATTCAACGCACAACCTGTGATATTTCAATTATATAACAAAATATAATGCGGAAAAGAAATAACACAGACACCAGAAGTTTTGTTAACGAGGAAATCGCAAATGCAGAAAAACCCCGGGACCTAGCCTAGATTTGAACACCACACTGTATTAAGCCGCTACAGACACTAGCCTACTACAAGTTAACTTCGGTCTGGAATGTAGTTGAGCCCAAATCAATCTCACACTGATCAAGGTACAGTCGCGTTCATTACGCCTCAAGAACCACGCCGGATTCTGCGCACTTGATTCCCTTAGCTGATCTCACCCACAAATAAGAGTTGCTACGACCCAAAGTCGAAGACTTGATAAACAAATTTGTATCACACAGAAAAGTCTATTGAATAGATAAATCTGTCTCCCACAGATAAACCTACGAGTTTTGTTCCGTCTTTTGATAAATCAAGGTGAACATGAACCAATTGATATACCAGATTTATATTCCCGAAGAACAGCCTAGAAATATCAATCACCTCACAATAATCTTAATCGATTAACGAAACAAGATATTGTGGAATCACAAACGATGAGACGAAGGTGTTTGTGACTACTTTTCAATCTTTCCTATCGGATATATAAATCTCAAGCCAATCTTACGATTGTACTCAATCACGATAGAAAACAGAAAGATCAGATCACGCAACTACATAGAAAATAGTTGGGTCTGGGTTCACAATCCCAATGAAGTCTTTAAGTCGTTAACCTACAGGGTTTCGTGAAAAACCTAAGGTTAAAGGAGAATCGACTCTAGCTTATGCAAATAGTATCACACAGGAGGTGTGGGGATTAGGTTTCCCAGTTGCTAGAGTTCTCCTTTATATATTCTTCAAATCACGGTTTGCAATCTAAGTTACCTTGGTAACAAAGCATTCAATATTCACCGTTAAATGAAAACCTAATTCGATTCAATCTAGATAATATCTTTCAACCGTTAGATCGAACTTAGCTTGTTATACACAAATGAAATGTAACTTCATTTAGGTTTGAGTAACCGTACCTATACGTGTACACTTAGTCGGTTCAACAATAGTTAACCAATGGTTATCCATATGAGCACTTTCATATCAACCTTATTCATCTTCACCATAACTAGTTCAAATGACTCAAATGAAACTAGTTAGAGAGTTGTTCAATTGCTTAGATCTTGTATAAGTATACAATACACAATTGAAGCAAAATCGATTTTGATTCAGTCGAATCAATTCATGAACATCATAGCCACGGTTTGCAAAAGATTGCATTCCTTAGTATATAAATGTTTTAGTTCATGAACAAACCTATTTTAGAAAGTAACCTACTTAAGTATGCAAACGGGTACGCATACCTAAGTAGTCAGATCATGTTTGGTTACGCCAGTACGTGTATGGGTATGCATACCAATTCACATTCCAAACTCCAACAGAAATTCACGGAACCCAAACTTCCGCTAGTACGCGTACGGGTACGCATACTTAGATTCCGGACTTCCAACAATTAGGTTCCCGGTTTTGGATTTATACACAAATGTGAATACACACTATGCTTATATCCAAACATGGTTACTTGTTCTAAACTCTCATTTCAATCATTGAAACTTTCTTAGAGGATGGAAATAGTTGTTATCCACGAACTATTAGCATCAAAGCGATTTTCAAGTTATTGAAATAATCAATCATGACTTTCGTCAAGAGTAAAGATGAACTTGGTTAAGGCGAACGCTTACCAACACATATGTCTAGAAATAGATAAGTGAGTTAAACTCAGCTCGAGATAGCAAATGTGTATAATTGAAGTCTATATAGCAATACGACTTTTATCTCAAAATAGGAGATAGAATAGTAGACTTTTGAGTGATAGATAAGTTCAAGTCCCCACAAACCTTTTGTTGATGAAGTTCCACAAGTTCCCTTGAGTAGTTCTTCGTATTCATTCGATGAACGCCGTGGAGTCTAAATCTCAATCACACTTACTATCCTAATACGAGACTTAGCTATAAGTAGGCAATAAATCAAGACTTATAGTTTTGGCAACTAAACTTGACAAACAAGCTTGAGATATCAACGCTTGCGAGCCGAGCAGTGCTCTAACAACAATCCTCAGGGATATGGAAATCATACAAATCCGAATATCTAAAGGATATCATAATATTTCGGTTTCGAGATTTCTCCTTGAGAATCAAGGAAAATTCTTGAACATTAAGTGAGAAGATTTTAGCACATGTTCAAATCACTATGTCGATATCATGTGAACATTCTAAGTTTAATCCATTTACATCTCGATGCTTGTACAAACCCTAAGATCACTAAACGTATTGAAAATAAAAATACATATTAAAATTCAAACATGATCGGTTAGGGCTCGGTCCTGCACCTGGGATCGGTCTTGAGCTCTCTCTCGACTACGAAACATGATTTTTCAAGTCCAATTATAAGGATTATGGTTATAAAATTATCTCATATATAATCCCAAGGGTTGAATTAATTTCAGAAGTTCAAAAATACTAAATAATAGCAGTTACCGGTTAGTGTCACATCGACTTACGAAGCATATAGATAAACTATACCTTGTAACCCTATACACCAAAGTTCTACGAAACAACTTGTGTATCTTTCCTTGATACTTTGATCATAATATAATGTGTTAGAGCATAGCTCGGTTGAACTCACCAAGCGTTGGTATGTCAAGTTTGGTTGTCATATTTTAGTGTATCGAAACTCATCTAACTCGCTTGATTGTATACTAGAGTCAACTTCGTTTAGGTTAGACTAGAAAGTTTAGGAATGTTGAGACATACAAGTATTACCCCGAATACCCGAAGAATGTGAAGAAGAAGCGAACTACAACGACGCATCATCCTTCCTCTTGAGGTTAGTAATATTGACTTGAACTGTTTCATTCCTAACGTATCTTTCAAGTCGTGCTATGTTGAAAACATAACTGCGAAACTGTATATATTGTACATATTGTATAATACTCTAGTGATGTGACATGGTCATAATTTTATGATCATAGTATTAGGGAATTAGACTATGAAGTATAACGCTTATCTTTTGAACTTCGTATATATGACATCGACATAATCTTGTATATACTGTTATGATTATGTGAATGGGTTATGGTGAAGATTGCATCCTAGAAAATAGTGTTTACACTTGTTTAAAGGAAGTACATTCATGAACTTGTTTTATGAATCGAAAGGGAAATCATTAGGCTTATTGGTACGGCTATTCATTGCAAATCTTTGGATTACCAATATATGTGAGATGGTAGATTCGATCGTAAATTTGTTATGTATCTTGGTATAACTAATCATGGTGCCTGACTTATGATTTGGTATGACTAGTTTTTAGTAATTGGTGTAACCGATCCTAAGTAATTACCATGAGATGGTATGATCGATAGTTGTAATTGGTGTGACCGATCCTAGTAATTGGTGTGACCGATCACAGAGTGTTGTGTAATCGATCCTTGTAATTGGTAACCGGTCCTGGTAATTGGTGTAACTGATCCTGGTAACTGGTGTGACCGATCACAAGTAATACCATGGAATATGGTAACCGGTCCTGGTAACTTGTGTGACCGATCACAAGTATTTCCATATTGAGGTATCCTAGTGATTGGTAGAACCAATTGAACCCATGTATGTGATTTTATTTTGATCAATCACATAGTTCTTGAAATACAGGTCAACCAATTCTAAACTTGTTTGAAAGTATAGTGTAACCGATTTCAAGAATGTAAATCCATGTAAATATGAATAAGGATTTACAGTGAAGAGATGTCAACATACTTTGAACACGTAAGGTAACTCTTATCATTTATTGTTCAAAGATATTCCTTAGTACTTAAGGAGATCATGTGCCGAAATAAATTGTGAATCTTTTAATTAAGGTTTTTGGTTTTATATGCTTTAATTACCAGCAATTAAATGCATATATCTAGAGAATAAAAATTAGTAATGTGCATTTACTAATTGGAGATTTTCTATTGAGAAATTTCAGAAATTTTGGACAAGCATTTATTGGAATTAGGAAACTATCCTAAGAGCCAGGTGTATAAATATTGGTGTCCAAACATCCTTGGTGTATAAATACCTAAGTTTACATTTCTAGCAAACTATCCTAAGAGCGAGGCAAACTTCATACTTATTGTTTCTGGTGGAGCCATCTATTCGGAGAGGAAAGTACCCTAATTAAGTGAAATCTGTTACGACCGCTTGTTTAAAGACTTTTGTTGGATCAAGAAGCTCTACGAGTACCGTTGGTGGGAAACTAGATCATTGCAGTGTTATTAGTTTTCGATTGATTTGGTTGACTAACGGTTGTTGAAACTTTGATTGCACATAGTTTGTTTATTCTTGAGAATCTTCTCTTCTGATATAAGATTCATTCAAACTAAATCAAAACATCGACGGAATTTTTAGAAATGTTTGTAGATCTAAAGACATCTTGTGATAATCCATTGTTAACAGACTCCGTTCTGTGTGTGATGGATCACAAGAGATTCAAGTGGTGTTGTGTAGGTTTTTATTGAAGATTAAAGAAGATTTGAAGACGAAGAAGATTTCTTATTTAGTTCTCATATCTTTGTGTGTGCACAAACCTTGATCGACCGGGATCCAACTAGAATTGGATGTATTCGATTGATTAGTTACGTGAGATCCGCATTCTCAATGTATCTCTTTGAGATTTATTTTGATTGAGTGTAAATCTAAACTTAACTACTTTTGTAGTTATTGGATAGATTGATCTAACCAGGAAAATGAGTTTATTAGATTAAATGGAAGAGCCTTTGCGTATGACTTGAGATATATTTATCTTGGAAAGAATCAACAGAGTTGTTACCAAACAGATTTATTGTTCCTTTACTGTTTTGAATACGATCCAAAGAAATTATACCAGTGCGTGACCTTCGAAGTCGGAAGCGCAGGGATACCGAGGAAACTAAGTGAACTAGGGGTAGTTGCTTGGTCTCAACTATACAAAGTTGGTTTAGATTTTGTATAACAGCTTACTTCTGAGAGTATCCAATTTTGTACTAGGTCTCGAGGTTTTTCTGCACTTGCAGTTTTCCTCGTTAACAAAATCTTGTTGTGTGGTTTACTTTTGTTTTCCGCAATTATATTTGTTTATATAATTTAAAGTAAATTGCACAAACATTAACTCCAATATACTTGATAGTGATCCTATAGAGTTTGGTTAAGTCCGAGCCTATTATCAAGCATCACACTTTGGTAGTCGTATCGTCTCTGGTATCCATAGACAATCACACAAAATGTAAATACCGATTTGTTGCATTGTCTCGACTCTGTCCATCGACGATCACTTTCGGTAAGAGGACTTATAGGTTGAAAACAAAAAGATTTTTGTGTATTTGGATACCCTCGTCTTTTCATAATGACCCACGTTACTGATACTAGAGATAAATAAACAAATTGTACTTCATATGTTACTAGGGCTTAACCCGTGCCGTAACGGCACGAGCATTATTTTTATTTAGTTATGCATTTTCCGACATATGAATGTTAAATATAATATTTATTAATATCAAGTTTACCCTTCTTATCATTACAAAAGTAAAGAAAAACCCGATAGATATTTTTATTCTCCACAAATCATTTTTAACATTTTCCGCCTTGACATTCTCCCATACTATGCCTCTCCCTTTCACGAGTTGTATCCTCAAACCAGCCATGAAATTATATCGGAATTATTTTTTACTTATTTTATCCAAAAAAAAAACATTATTTGATATGTTTTTTAGTTTACAAAGGTATCTTATCAATCCTTTGAGAGGGTATTACCTTTCTGCATCTTCCTTATTTTAGTGAACGAATGTTAGGATCTTCATGGACCATAGGAACCTACTATGGGCCCAACCACATAGCACCGATGTTGTCGCTACTTGACCACCTTGGGATAAGAGGTGTGCAGTTTTAATCTAAAAGGCCTCGGTGCTTCGTAAGGAGATGCCCAAGCATTAAGCTCCACACGTAATCCTTTTTCTTCCATGTGGGACTATCCCTAGCTATACATATGTGGTTTATCACGTCATATACTCCAACAATCTCCACCTTGGAGAGATTTAACCACTTGACTAGTTCAATCAGACTCCACCATATGATAACCATCTGTATATGCTACCCATCGATCATGATTATTGTCACTATGTGCCCTAGAATCCTACTCCACCTTGAGTTAATGAGAAGGCAAGCACTAACTACACCTTGAGCATTTCCTTTCCCACCTAAAATTGTGCTCCACTTGAGATTTAATATGTGAGACATTAACACCACCTTGAGCGCCAGTTCAACCTTGAGCATTGCCTTGTCGATCTAGAACCCTGCTCCACCTGAGTTAATGGGTGATACACTAACTCCACCTTGAGCGCCAGTTTAAATATGGGTTGTGCCTGCTCCACCTTGATTCTGACTCCACGTGTTCCCTAAACCGGGTGACATCCACAACCACTTTCATGTTCAGACAGTAGCCCAAACCATGGGATTTGGTACCAATTGTTAGGATCTTACGGACCATCAGGCACTATTCAAGGCCCGACCACATAACCCTGAACCCCACTTGACCACCTTGGGATAAGAGGTGTGGGGGTTTTGACTAAACAACCTTGGTGTTATGTATGGAGATGCCCAAGCTTATTAAGCTCCGCATGTATTCCTATTTATTCCATGAGAGATTATTTCTAGCTATACATATGTGGTTTATCGCGCCACAAACTCCAACAACCGAGCGGAACCAAAACATTAAACTAGGGCTGTCAATGGGTACCCATTACCCGGAACCAGAACCGGACCCAGTAGATTTGGGTTTGGTTTCGGGTCCTAAATTTGGACCCATAAACAATGTAGGACCCGACGGGTAATTACCCGATTGGACCCGAATCTAAACGGGTCCAAACGGGTATTACCCGATGGGTACCCGGTTATTCACTCTTTTATGCATGTTTTTAGCAAAATTACAAGTATTTTGCTTGTTTTGCCTTTGATTTTTTTTCATTTTTCATTTTTTTTGCTTATATTTAATCTTTATTTAGTACATTAATAAAGATAAAATAGTAAAATTTTATAAAAATAATTTAGATCCATACCAAAAAGAGAAAGATATTAAGTTTTTGAGGGTTTTTTTTATAGTTTTCTTAATACCCAGTGGGTACCCGAAACCGACGGGAACCTGGGATTTTAAGCGGGTCCGGTTCTAGGTCCATAAATTAAGGAACCGGACCCGACCTTTATAAGTAGGGTCCGGGTTTAGTGATACCCGGGAGGAGCCGGACCCATTGACAGCCCTACATTAAACTATGTAAGTTGTAACAAAATTACAACACTTGAACTCATTCGTCTCAAGAATAATTGTGTAGATATTAAAAGTGTTTGGATCCTTGTTGCTTTTTTTCCCTTTAAGAATAGTCTGAAAAGAGTAAAACTCAGAATTGACTCAATAATACATAACGTATTGTATATTCTTACTATTTCAATGACATAATGAAAAGTTAATTCATTCACTTAAGTTATTATATTTTAAAATGTTAAGTCATTTCCGATGGCAACCATTTTACTCACATACGATGTAGTTCTAGTTTTTTAAAATTCCCAGATATATTATGTACGTAATTCAATTCGACAGGGAGAGTTCACCGAATGGAATATAGGCAATGACTTGTACTTTCCAAATATTGTGGCCTTTTCAACAAAGTTGTTTCCAGAGTTGGTAAAAAGAATTGTATTTATGTGTTCTCGAGCGAGAGTAATCTAGGGATGGGCTACCTCCCAGAAAACTGTTGATGGATGACCGTATCAGTGTGAGTTGAAAATCCCACAGTGTCGGATAACCGCATTGACTAAGTGAGGGAAGTATTGGCGGAGGATCTGGTCCTTACAAATGGTATTAGAGCCGACCACGGATTACCTATCGAGGGTGAAAGAGTATGCTTGACGGATTGTGTCGGGAAAGGGTCTCATGAGTGAGAAAAATGCCAGAGTCTAGGATTGAACATATTCCGGAGCCGAGGACGTCTCCAAATTAAGTTGGTGGTATTATAGTACTCCGACTTAGCAGGTAGGATTCTTTAAATGGAATATAAGTAATGATTTGTCCTTCCCTAAGACCGAGACCATAGTTGGCGAAAAATATCTATAGTTAAGCATGCGATCAGGATTGAGTAATCATGGGATGGGTGACCTCCTGAGAAGCTGTTATTGGATGACCGCATCGATGGACAGTGAAAACCCCATATTGTCAGATGACCGCAATGGCTAAGTGAGGACATTATCGGTAGAGGCTCAGGCCATTACATTCTACCACATTACGCTTCCAAATATGAGGTTATTCGTTGCATAAAAATAATAAAACCATGATTAGTTAGTAAGTCAAACCGTTAAGTATTAAACCTAATAACAATGTGATCTACTATTATTAAACTCTATTATCCATCATCATTGCATAAAAATAACGTTAAACCATTTATCAAGAAATACATAAGACGATGCAAAATTACTCACTTGGCACCAACACTTGCCACCGTCACTATGGTCCACTTATATAATTTTCAGCCAATCTAACTAAATTTGGTACTGCTTTTGTCTTTAAAAAAAAAGTACTTTGAAAACATAGCAATATTTTTTCATCCTAGTGTTTGGTAAAGATTTTATTAAGTGCTTTTTACGCAAAACACTTCCAAAATCTATCAATTTTAAAAGTAAGGGAGAAGGATCTTTTAAAACATAGTTTAATTGGGGGCCTCAAGAACTAATTTGGGGACTTCTGCTGGAGAATAAAAAAAGGTCACCCAAACCTAATTAAAAAAACCCTTACACAAATATTTTATGAAATGGAAAATCTATCCTTTAATTACCGATAATCTTATTTAATTAATGTTACTTCATTAGTGTGTAACCATTCTTTTATTATTTATTTTGTTTGCCTAGATTTGCATGAAAAATCGTCATGTATTGAAGTGTCGTTATTGTAGAGTCGTTAAGTAAGTGTGGTTTGTAGACTCGTTATTGACTTTGAAGGGTCGTTATTGTTTCCAAAGGGTCGTTAAGGAATTGAACATGACGACTTCCAAAGAGTCGTTATTTTCTTTGAAGTGTCGTTACTTGGAGTCGTTATTGTCTTTGAAGCGTCGTTACTGGAGAGCCGTTATTGTCTAAAAAGAGTCGTTACCTTCTTCAAAGAGTCATTAATGAGAGTCGTTATTGTCTTCGAAGTATCATTATGGGAGGGTCGTTATTTTCTAAAAAACGTCGTTATCTTCTTCAAAGAGTCATTAATGACACAAATGAATTAAAGGGTCGTAATGGTATTGAATATGACCATGAAGACACTTTATGATCATCATTGTATTTGAAGGGTCGTTAATTTAGAGTCGTTATTGTCTTTGAAGTGTCGTTATTTAAAAAGAATTAAAACAAAAAAATTAAATAAAAATTATTAGGGTGACACGTGCCACAATCCCAAGGGTTTGGGTAATCTAGTTTTATTAGTAGATCTAGATACCCCTTATCCATCTCCCATGGGTGGGGATGGGAATGTAGGACCTTTAATTAGTTCTTGAGGCCCTCAATTTCTTCAGAAACAAATGCTATAGTTCACCCTAATTTCATATTTTATTTTCCATCCCATCTTTTTTTATAACTGACAAAAGTTATCCTTGAATCTATATATCACCAATTTTCATTCGTTATATTTTATGCTTTAAAGGTAATTATTTTTTATTTTCATACTACATTTTATGGTATACCGCATCACTGATATATACTTTAATTATCAACAATAAATATTAAGCAATTATTGATTTTTAATTAAAAATTGGTTAAGAAAAGTAATAATTTTTAGTAATAATACTAATTAGTAAATTTAATATTATATATATGTACTCTAAAAAGAGTAAAAATATGTACTCTAATAGTAGAAAATTTTACATTTTTTTAGTACAATAAAATAGAATAAACAATTTTTCGAGATATGTCTGCTTTTGTCATTTTCTCAGTAACTATATCTGAACCTGATACTTTCCCAGACATAATTTGATTAGCTTTTTAAAATGGTTCCATCTATTTGCCACCCCCACTTTTCCTATTTGCCACTCTCATTAGAATTTCCAAAGTAATTCCACTTTCTAATTCTACTTTTTCCTATTTACCACCTTCAGAGAACTCAAATTAAATTCGACTATAACTATTACCACTCTAATTTGTCTTCTTCTCCATTAATCTCTATTTTTATTAAAACCCATTAAATAAGTATTGACCCTAGTTTAGAATTTTGTTCAATTAGTTCACTATTATGTATAAATTTATTATTTGTTCAACTCTTTTCATTTAATTCGTAGAAATCAACAACTTAATCGGCAAATAATCCGTAAATCATTATTATAGAAGATTCTACAATTAAAAATCCAAACCTTAGATGAATGGAACATCCAACAATATCTTGTTAATTTTTAACTGAAAATACATTCAGCAAGGAAGGTTTGAAGGTAATTAACTAATCCATCATAAGACACTCAGTGTATATATCCAGGAGAGAAGTGATGACATATACATTCTACTAGAACCCAGCCATGGCTTGAAAAACATCCATCAAACTGTTCTGCAAATATGCAAATGAACAAAATCCCATCTTAATTACACAACAATGAACCTGAATTCCAAATCCAAGCAACCCAAAGTAGCACAGGCACAAAAACCATCGAAAAAGCAGACACGTCCGGCTCAATTCCAGCTTTAATCATCATACAGAAAAATCTCAACCCTTCTTCATCCATCCCATTCTGCACATAGCCTATAAACATTGAACTCCAGAACACCACATTCGGATGTAAAATCGTCCATGAAACCAAAGTTCTATCATGCATTTCATCAAACAATTTTTGTGTTGCATCCATTGAACCGGCATTTGCATACATTTGTAATTAAAGACTATATAAAAACAAACTTGGTTTTGTATTTTCTTGAATGGGTTTGAATTTCTTAACATTTGGAGTAACGATTTTGCTGTTTTTGTGAAGAATTTGAGGTGGGTTGTTGTTGTTGTTGTTCTTTGAGGGTATCTATTTGATATAAAGTCAAAAATAAAAAAAATAAATCAAACAAAATATAAAAGTGATAATAGGGGGGAGAGATGAGAAGAAGTTTGGTGGAAGAGATGGAAAAGAAGAAGTGGGTATTAAAGAAGAAGAAGATGGAGGTGGAGTGGGTATTAAAAAACTGAGATTAATGAATAATTCTCTTCATGCCAAATAGATTTGGAGGTATGGAAATGAGGAAAATGCACTATGGAGGAAGGTTGTTAATCACAAATTTGGCGGAAATGAAAAAGCTTTTCTTCCTAATCAAACTGCTAAACCAATTAGCAGAAGTCTTTGGGATGGTATTTTGAAGAGCAAAGATCAGGTTGAGATGAATACTACCATTCATGTGAGAAAGGGAGATAGATGTTTGTTCTGGAAGGATAAATGGTTGAATGGCCAGTCCTTGAAGAGTTTATTTCCAGCACTGTTTCATTTGAGCAGAATGCAGGAAGCTACTATTCAAGAGATACTTGTGAATAACCAAGAAAACAACTGGAATTTTGTGTTTTGCAGGAACCTAAAGGATGAAGAAATAGAAGATGTTGCTCATTTGCTGGATTTGATTTCAATCTTTAGAAGGGGGGATGCTGAGGACTATAGAGTTTGGCAGAATGGTAATAAGCCTTTCTCTGTGAAGGAGTGTTACAAGGATCTGGAGATACATGGGTTGATCTATTTTCCTTACAAGTGTATATGGAACCCAAAAATTCCACAAAAAGTGGTCTTTTTTGTATGGAATCTTTGTTTTGTGGCTGCTCCAACTATGGATACTTACAGGAACTCTATCATGATCAATGACTGCCTTTTATGCAAGAAAGATGCAGAGACAAATCATCATGTTTTTCTGCATTGTCAAACTACCAGAGAGCTTTGGTGTTTCTTCTTGTCAGGTTACAGTTTACAGTGGGTGTTTCAAAAGTCAGTCAGGGACACAATTTGGGAATTGAAAAGAAAGAAAGGCTCACAAGGAAGTTTGAAGCAAAGAATTTGGGACATAATTCCATTTGCTATCTGGTGGGTTGTTTGGTTAGAAAGAAATGCTAGAGTATTCAATGGGAAGTACAAAACTTTAGAAGAATTGAAGAATGCTGTCAAAATTCTGATTTTCAACTGGTGCACAGGGACCAATATCTTTGAGGGAATTACACTCAATACTGTTATAAACAACTGGGGGTGGTAATGCATTAATGTCAAAGGTGTAGCATTTAGGATATATGAAAAAGTATAGGGGTGGCAAATAGGATAAACGGGGGTGGAAATTAATGAGAGTGGCAAATAGAAAAAATGGAGGTGGCAAATAGGTGGAACCTTTTAAAATAGTTTTAGCATTAATTTATAATTTGCAACCATTCAATTGCTTTTTTTCACAGAGCTCGGCACAATAAAATACATCGGCAACCATTCAATTTTTTTTCCTACTTCGGCACAGTAACGTACACCAGAAAAGAAATTTTTTAAACCTCGCAGCAATATCAAACTAATCCTAAGTATTAGCTAATAAAAATTTACTCCCTCCATCCCAAATTAATTGAGCTATTTGGTTTTAAATTTTGTCCCATAAATAATTGAGTTATTTCACTAATCAAGGGGATATATCTGAAACTACCCTTTTAATTTATTATTGTTACTATAATAAATATGTATAATTTGATATTCATGCTTATATTTGTTAAGTAGATGTTTTAAAATGTTTTCCGACAGTGTAAATTTTACGAAAACCCATGGTACAGTTTAAGAAATAAATCATTTCCAAGTTTTACTAGTTATTATCCACAAGGGTATAATTGTAAAAAATACTTAAATATACTCATCTTTCCTCCTTGCCTTAAGAATTGTGCAAACTACAACTAGATCAATTAATTTGGGACGGGGGAAGTATTTATTATCATCATTAGTAGAATAATTTATTTGTTATATTATTAATTTGACATTTAATAAAATATTATCATGGAAAATTAATAGAGTATTTATTATGAAGAATTATGGAACCTTAATGACATGATAAATTTTGTCCATTAGATGCATTTCTAATCCCAATCACAACCATCACTTATAACAAACGATTACATCCCTACATTTATCTCTTGTGAGGACAAATCTGAAACGCCACTTACATAGGCAAAGTTAGCCAAAATATGCTTTATATTCTTGATGTTTTCAATAAATACTGACTTGAAATAACCATGATAGAAATGGACAAGTCAAGTATGTAGTTACTAACCTCTAACTGAAGGATGATGTGTTCGTTGATGCCAATACGTCTTCGGGGTTCTCCATGAGTAACAAGAGTGAGCCTCAACATTTATATGTTTTTTGTCTAACCTAACGAAGTTGAATCCTGTAATCAAATCAAACAACTTCGGTTTTGGAACTAAAATATGACAACCAAACTTGACATGCCAACGCTTGGTGGGTTCGACCAAGAAATGTTCTAATACTCTTCAAACTTAGTTTTGTTTCGGATTCACCAAAATTCACTTACCGCCATAACAGACAAAATAGTGTGAACCTGAGTAAAAATCTTATACACCCTGATCCCGTAGAACAAATTAGCATATGAGTCAGACAAAATATTATAATTTAAAACAGCCGAAATCCATCTCCAAATAGGGACAACAAAGTCATAATCAAACATATGACGAATTTTACTGCAATGCAAACAAGTGCACAATAAACAAGTTGAGGCCAATGGAATCCTGATATTATCATCTGTAGCCAATATCTTGTGCAAGATCTTCCATACTATCTATTTCCTTCTTGAATGGACTTTAAAATTTTCATAGCATACTAAACAACCTACCCACAACTTTTATGCCCTTACTAAGCTCATTAATATCTCCTAGGTTAATATCACACGTGGTGTTGAGTACCAAACATGCATATCAACTGAGTTTAAAGTAAGAATAATATTAGTTGGAAGTCTGGTAACAATAAGGTTAGGAAATGAACAACCCCCAACTTGTATAATACTGATAACTGAAACAACTGCATCACATCTTTCTTCCACGGTCAAACCTACATCATCTTCCGACGGAAAATCTAAACTCGAACACCAACGATCATTAAAAAAATCCACCTTTAACCTGGTCTTAGTTAGTCATATAACTCTCGAGTTCATACGAAGCCATTCCTTTTTCTTACCTTTCCAAATAGAAGGTTTTTGAAAGCTTTTAACAATATGTGCTTCTTTAAAGAATCTTCGCCGGAAAAATATCCACCAATTAGAATTATCGTTAATCATTTGCCAAGTTGTTTCTATCAACACTCAAAGAGATTAAAGATCTGATATTTAATCAGGTAAACCTGTTACAAGATACTGCAAAGTAATTACAAATCTAGTAAAACAAATACTACTCAAGATATAGTGAAATTTGTGCAAAAATTTCTTCTTCAATATCGGTCTCTTGGATACCGGTCTTAACTACACACCATCATTTTTTTTAGAAAAAAAAAAGTATTTTATAGTAAATATATTATTTCTTAAAAATTATATATAGATATATGATTATATATTTCACCGGTTAATGTCTGTTATAATCAATGATAGTTTTTAACCGAAAAAATAAATCAATTTGTCATATTTTTAATACATATAAATGACCATTTTTTTTATTAAGCTTCCACCTATTTTATTTACTTTTAAAATTACTGCAATCGAGAATCTTAAACCACGATAACACTTTAACTAAGATATGACATGATTAATGGATCTTAAACCTTAATCTTCCTTGTCTCAAATGGGTTTGTCCATCAACCAAAATTGAATGCTTGTTGTGGACTTTTGATAGCAACCACAAATAGAATTCAACTTTGGTTTTTTCTGCTTCCCCCTTTTACGACGAATCAAAAACTCTTAACATTAATCTATTTCGTGATTGGGGGATTATCAATTAAAAATAAAATTATGTATATCTTTAGTAGAGATGAAAACTACATTATAAAATCAATGTATGCTAAAGTGAACAACCCATCTGGACGGTTAACTGTTCAACACCATTCTAAGGCTTTTTGAAAAAACTTGTAAATCTTTACACTCACAGATAATTAAACTTTTATATGGAAAGGCTTAAATCATGGTCTATAAAATTTTCAAATATTTCAGATTAGTTAGTTTCGATTCACTTCGAATCATTTGTATGTGTGTTTAGTAGAACATGCGATATAACTGTAAAACACTTATTTTTCAAATATCATTTTTCTAAGAACATATATATTTGATTTCTCCTTGCACTCTTTCCCCTCACTTCTAAAGGTTCATGATAATACTAACTTCAAGGATTTTTCCATCTACTTAAGTAAAATTAATCCAAAAAACATTATAATTTAATGGTCCAATGATGGTTGGTACCACAAAATACTTTAGTGAAACAAAAAGTACCACAACGTAACATAATAGCATTCCATTTTTTCGTTTTACTAATTCGCCTCCAGCAAAACGTATAATACCTAATTATATCCCCATACTTCGGGTTCCAAATGCGTACTTAGATTTTTAGGTCCACTGTTTAGATATGGGATTTGGGTTTTTTTTTTTTTTGGTATGATTGATTTGGGTTTTGTAAATCAGAGTTTTCCACTTCAGGCATCACTTCATTTAGCACAATCAACAGCTGGCACAAAGACGGTTGATCTTTTTTTTTTGATCGAAAAAATAAATGGTTGTTGTAATGAAAGAGTATTGATTTGGTCGGTAAATTTGTGATTCAGGGTTACAGTTAAAAGAGTTTTAATTAGACTTATTATGGAAAATCTAAGATGGTCCTTTAAGGTTTTAATCAGAATTTACATCGTTTCTGTGGGGTTCATTGGTTGAAATGACTACTTAGGATATCCATTCATGGTGGTTGAGCAGACTAAGTTCATGTTGCGTACAATTAACCGTATGGTATAAGAAAGTTTAAAATTGATTAGTTATGATGATTCATGTCAACCTAAAAAACAACAGCTTGTATATTCTTGAGATTTCAATAGGATGTTATTTCAATTAGTTTTACTTGTTCTTCAAACAGTAGAATCCTTGATGTGAACTAGAAACAATATCCATTAGTTATTAACTTTTCTTCATCTAGTCATTAGAAAAAGTCGTACATAGGTCATACACATATCTATTGGGTAGCGCGAATATGATGATATTAAGTTAAGAGCCGACCGACGTTTAATTCGGCTTAAACGACTTTAGGCCCAAGATGGTTCATGTGCGCACATCCATCATGCATGAAATGCAAAAACTATGTTATTAAGTTTGGAGCCGTTCGGCTCGTAGTCATACATTATTTGGAGTGTAAGTAATCAATCGCACAGAAATCGCGTATTCACTGCTACTTTTTGCTAGAAATATTACAGACATGTCGTCATTAAGTCGCACATATAATGCGTATTCAATGGTACTTTTTATGATAAAGACTAAACATGTGGGTGGACAAAACCCTCAATTTTGATTGGTTAATGGAAAAAAATAGTTTAATCTAAGGGGAAAACTTGTTTTGCAGAAATTTTCTGAAGAGTAACTACCTTCAAACTATGTTAAATCCCGAAAATTGCATGCATCTTCTGTATGTTCTTATAATTGGTGTGAGAGAGGTACTAGTGGCGCGATCAAGTTGAGAGGGATGCATCTGTATGTGGAGAGGGAACAAGTTGAGAGGTGCTCCTGTATCTATGAAATCTCTTTTGAACATGTGTTTTTGCACTGCCACTGTCAGGTATAACGTCCATTGATTCGCTTTGTGCAAGAGACTCGAGTACCACAACACCAACCATTTATCCCTCAAGATATGGCCTCCTACCTCAAAGTTCATACAAAATGGATCACCATCATCTTGTCTCAAAATTTCCATTGAGAGTAGATAATGCAAAATTGTACCACTGTTTTGGGTAACAGGCGTATCCAGAAAGTGGACAACTGCCATTGAAGCAAATACTGTGCAAGCCTTATCGCTTAAATGACCCTTGTTCGTGGAAATTAGTGGCATGCCTGAGTGATTTGATACTCTCTGGTAGTTATCCCGATACTTTTATGGGCGAACAAACTTGCTATACACATGAGGTGTTTCAAGTCAGTTTCTTCTAAGTATATGCAGCAACTACATTATTTTGAAAGGGAGGAGGATTCTTTGACATGATTATTCTCAAACCATCTCACAATTTCAACACCAATCTAGTTATAAAACCCAAATATTAATCAATCTAAAAGACTACAACTAATTTTTCGTAATATGTTCATCTTACAATGATCTACATTACTATTAAAAATTACTGCATCTCCAAATGGGAAACCTCACCATCTACGAATTTTTCAAGTGGTAGATGGTTGTGTTATATATCTCTGGTTTTGCTTACTTTTGGTAGTATTATAGAGCACTATAAAAAGAACAGATTACTAACAAATTAATTACAAATTCGTTACAGTTTAGTTTTCATAACATAGAGTCAGAATAACCATATCAACGGATCTTCACTCTTAAAATTTTATCTGTAAACAATAATCTACGAGAAGAGGATTTTTAAGAACGAATAAAACAAACATGTTATGGTTCGGTTCCTGATGAATTACATGCTGACGATTCAACATATGCAGAAGCTATCTCTAAAGATTCTTTGGACTTGACATAATTTTGGATGTCAGTATCTGCTGCACCTCCCGCTGTAGTAGTAGCCATTTTTTCCTAACACCATGGACAAACAATCAATTTACCATCATATCGACTCACTCTCTACACTATATAACAAATTCGGTCCAAAATTTCAGTGGATTTGTTTTAAGAACTACACATACTTAAGTTTGCAAAGAATTCTACATCCACAAATTCTTAATCTCAAAGGTGTCAAAGGACTAAAAATATGTATTTAAGATATATGGTATGATAGGGTCAGTATCTGAAAGGAGAAACAATTTTCTTTTTCAAGATGATGGACTAAACCATGGTCTTGACAAAATAAAGTAAATTCAACGAGAAAACCTTAATTACTTGGCCTAATTGTGTCTCCAATTCTAAAATAAACAAACAGTTAAGTATAAGCACGATGCATATGATTTTCATATCACCAACATGACAGTGTAGTAATTTATTTTTTTCAGAATTGAAATAAGTATGAAAAATTCATGGAACCGCTTTACTAAGAGAGTAAAATAAGTTTAAAGAAGAAGATTTTACCAGTCATAATCCTAGACACAATCTAAACTTTTTTTTTTAGGAAAACACCCAAATTCATTGAAATGATTCGAGTTACGGTTGTGGTAGGGATCGAATACATCTTACGTTAACTGAACCTGATCGGTGAAAGCACTAGTGTAGGTATATTTTGCACCAAAAGAACTAGGGTTTGAGGAGACGAGGGGAGATACTCGCTGAATTTCTTAAGAGAGAGAATTGGTTTGGTTAAATGACTACTTTTGTAATTTATGGACCCATCTAACCACGGCCTACGTGCAACAACTTTTTTGGGATACATTAGAAATTTGCTAACTAGATAGTACCCGACTCCGATATATTTTAAAGCTCGTGGTAATTTATGTAACTCCATTTAAGCCATGGTATTGGGCATAAATACACCCCCGTATGTGCCTTGTAAACATAATTTAACTGTAATTTAATTAGCGACTAGCAAATATTGGTTCATCTGGAAGGAGAAGTGTAATATATTTTTTTTAGTGATGAACTGAAATCATCAGTTTTTTTTATCTTTTGGTATTCATATACATATTCATTATCATTACTAGACTTCTAGGAAGGAAACACAATCTCAGACTCATAATACACAAGGGATGATACCAAGGAATTTAAATACTGCTAAACCAATTTGGACCCATTCGGAAGCGAATGAACTAAAGATTAACATTGACACCTCCTGGAAAGATTCTAAAACCAATGATAGTTTTGTACTTATATTACATAATCATCAGAGATCTTTCGAGGGTGCACAAGCGGGGACAGGCAGAAGAAATAACTGATTGAAAGGATACAATATAGGCCAAGTACAAAGAGCTTAAAAATTTTGGCATAAAAGGGGACTGCATTAGTTGTATCAACCACCTCAACGGGATATAGGTGGAACGCGACGGCTATGTGAATCTTACAGAAGGAAAAAAATAGTTTTAAATTAATTTTATTAACTTTATGGGTTTTAACTACTCTCAGGAAAACTAATGGAGTTGTTGACTCCATGGCTAAAGCAGTTAGAGCAAGCACTATGGCGGCCACATTGTGGCTTTATCTCTAGAATACGAAGAAGAGTGTTGTAAACTCTACAATGATAAGTAATAGTGGTTCGTTCAAAGACTTGTGAAGTTTTTTTATTTTAGACTTAATTTTAAAAACTAAAAATAAAGAGATACTTAATTCAAAAAGGATTTCAAGATTTAAAGACAACCAAGACACCAGATTTCAGTATTACACATGATTGAATGATGTTACAAATATTTCAAAACCCTATATACCCTATAAGTCCTTTTATTTCTTAATTCACACATAATCAGGCATATTCTCAAATATTAATTATATTCCATAAGCATAGATTTGAAAAAGCGGGGGTCTAACAACACCACTCAATATTTCAATTAGCAATTTATTTGGACTAACTCCGAAACACTTTGTTAGAGAATCAACTAGACAGTCAGACTCAATCTAGATAGAAAGTATCTCAAGGAGTTATTATCTCAATCTCTCGATTTGATCTTTACTCAAGCAAATAGAAATTTGCGAGTCTTTATCAAAGAGAGATAACTTGGACGGTACCAAAGACCAATGTCCAAGGATCAATCAACTACAATCAACAACCAAAGGTTGGATTAGAGAAGTTGATGATCACGAACGCACAACCTGTATTATTTCAATTATATAAAATATAATGCGGAAAAGAAATAACACAAACACCAGAAATTTTGTTAACGAGGAAACCGCAAATGCAGAAAAATCCTGGGACCTAGTCCAGATTGAATACACATTGTATTAAGCCGCTACAGATACTAGCCTACTACAAGATAACTTTGGACTGGACTATAGTTGAACCCAAATCAGTCTCCCACCGATCCAAGGTACAGTTGTAATCCTACGCCTCTGATCCCAGCAGGATACTGCGCACTTTATTCCCTTAGCTGATCTCACCCACAACCAAGAGTTGCTGTAACCCAAAATCACATACTTGATAATAAACAGATCTGTCTCACACAGAAAAGTCTATAAAAGGATAAATCTGTCTCCCACAGATAAACCCTAGGTTTTGTTCCGTCTTTAGATATAAAACCAAGGTAACATGAACCAATTGATAATCCGGTCTTATATTCCCGAAGAACAACCTAGATTAATCAATCACCTCTCTACAATCCTTCCTGGACGCACAAGCGGATTGTCGAGGAATCACAAACAGTGAGACGAAGATGTTTGTGACTTCTTTATCTTGCCTATTGGAGAACTCTCACGATCTCAAGCCAATCAATCGATTGTACTCGTACGATAGAAAATGCAAGATCAGATCACACAACTACGATAAAGTAGTATCGGTCTAGCTTCACAATCCCAATGAAGTCTTTAAGTCGTTAACCTGATTTTAGAGAAGAAAATCAAAGGTTAATGGAGATCGACTCTAGCGGGCTCACTAGTAGCACACAGACGTGTGGGGATTAGTTTTGCACAATGCTAGATGTCTCCTTTATATAGCCTTCAAATCAGGATTTTGCCTTAGTTACAAAGAAATCCATATTCACCGTTAGATGAAAACCTGATTTAGATTCAAGCTAATATTTCTCAACCGTTAAATCAAAAACTTAGCTTGTCACACACACTTGGGTAGACGTTTACTGGGTTCGTGAAACCATGCCCAAACGTGTACGTGTATGTTGGTTCAACATAGTAACCCAAAAGGTTAACCATATGAGTATTTCATATTAACCTTGTTCTTCTTCACTATAACTAGTTCAATTGACTCAAATGAACTAGTTACAGAGTTTTTCAATTGCTATGAGATCTTATGTAACTACACAAGTCACAATTGAAACAAAGATGATTCGATTCGATTGAATCGGCTCATGAACATTATAGCCACGGTTTACATAAAGCATTCCTTAGTAATTTAATGTTTCATGTTCGGAGCACATCTTTAGATCATAATCTCTTAAGTTCACAAACAAGTTCGCGGACTTAAGTTAATCGGTTGAGTTTTTCAAACTCAACAGAAATTCTCGGGATGAGAACTTCCGCCAGTTCGCGGACTGGGTTCGAAGACTGAGTTCGCAGACTTAGCACACAAACGAGTTTTGGAAAATCCCAACAGAAATTCTCGGTCGAGAACTTCCGACAGTTCGCGGACTTGGCAAGCCAATTCCACAATCCTCTCGATTTCACTTGATCAACAAAGTTCGAAAACTTCGGTTCAAGGAATACATGGTTATGTAATCTAAACTCTCATTTCAATCATTGAGACATTCTCAGAGGACGCTATGTAGCCGTTATTCACAGAACGATTCATGTCAGAGAAATTCTCAAAGTGATTGAAACTTTTCATGACTTTCGTCACTAGGTGAAAATAAACTTGATCAAAGCGAAACGCTTTACCAACACACAATTTCGAGATAAAAGATAAGCAATGAATGATCATCTCGAAATGTCAAATGTGTATGATCTAGTTTATATAGCATACGACTTTTGTCTCATAAGAAGTAGGAGATAGAAGAGATAGACTTTTGAGTGATAGATAAGTTCAAGTCTCCACATACCTTTTTGTTGATGAAGTTCCACGGTTCCTTGTACAGATCTTCGTCGTTGTATGATGAATCTCCATGAAGTCCTTGAGCTCAACTACACTTTTCTATCCTAGTCCGAGACTTAGCTATGTAGGCTAGAAACCAAGACTTATAGTTTTGATCACTAACATTGACAAACATGCTTGAGATAGCAACGCGTGCGAGGTTGACCGAGCTATGCTCTAACAATCTCCCGCTTGTCAATTTTGGTGACAAAACTATTAATACATATGGAATACAAAAAAGATAAACTTTAGTGGCTCCTATTCCATAGTCTAATCTTCAACGTTCCTTGAAATCTTCGTCCTTCCAAGTACTCCAATGATCCCAAAGGTTGTAAGTTTAGCACCATCGTTGTTTAAGATCCGTAGCTATAACAATTAGAGAAATCGAGATTCTCGATCATTATTATACAGTGTCATAGTATTATTATATAACATCAAAGTCCAATTGTATCACGACTTTAACAATAATATTACGGTGATATACATCACTCCCCCTTACACAATGGTCCGAAAACCATATGTATTTGTAGTGTGAACTACAATATTTCTCCCCCTTTTTGTCAATAAAATTGGCAAAGGTACAAGAATGGGATCATAATGAAATTTCCACATGAGGCATTTCATGCCAAAAGAAAAATACATACCAACTTAATTTAGATGCAATCTAATAGCCGAAGCTAACAACATTCATCAATGAGTTTTAAGATACAAGATAACCCCTATAAAATTCCATACCCGCACTCCCCGCAAGATATTACCATTAAGCACAAGTTCAAAAGAACTCTCCCCCATTTGATGTCATTCTCGAGACAACAACAAGAATGACCTTAATTTCGAAAGAAAAGAAGGATTTTTTATTGGACACCAAAAACCATGAGAATGATTTTCTATATCCAAAACTCAACCAAATTAATCACAAGTAAACCCATGATTAATTCAATTGGAATACGCAACTAAATCAAACCACAAAAGTGATCAATTTAATTGAAAGTGCTCAACATAAGTAAACACACGGAGCTACGACTAAGTAAATCACACGGAGATGACTAACTTAACCGTTCAAATACTCAACATAAGGAAAACCTTACGGAATATTGACTACATTAACCAAAGAACATTATAGTGTAGCCTTTCATATACTCAACACAAGAATTTGTGGAATATATGAAAACTCAACTAGATTAATTACAAGAAAACCTATAATTAATCTAATTGGAATACAAATAACCAAACTAATCACCGAAGTAATCAATTTAATTATTTTGGGCTCAACATAAGAGAACTTATGGAACCCCGACTAAGTTCATCATAAAATATGACAACTTGAACCGTACATGTACTCAACATAAGAAAGAAAACTTATGGAGTACTAACTAAATAACCAAACTAGTTGATTAATTTAGTTCCTAATGCTCGACATATAGCATCTTATGGAACAACCAACAAAGCCAAGGTAAATCGACTTAGTTGTAAGGTGCTCAACATAAGACACACAATGGAGCCTTCACGGTAAAACATAATAAAATGGATCAATGAAGATCAATACCGTGGATAACATACAAGGATCTATTCTATTTTCCATCACAACGACATAATAGACTTTATCCTTGTTGAACAAAAGATTTTATCCTATTTTCCATCAAATACATGACTGCATAGGCATAAATTTTGTATATGTCAAAAGTCAATTCGTCCTTTCATCAATACGAAAACCGATTCATGAATGACAACTTTTGACTGCAATATGGGACCTTCAAGTTCACGGACGTAAACAATACATATCCCATAAATATATTGCAATATCACAAACCATTAAAATACTGCAATAAACATCATCCTCCAAATATCTTTAGAATTTAATACCAATAAACCTAAAAAATAACATAAAAAGATGAAAACAAAAATAGCTATGTGTAGTCACAATCATCGTTATTCAAAGCACTAGTTATTCTTCCAACTAATCCAAAAAGAAGACTTACTAGGCATATAAGAAGATTCATTACTCATCACCTTCATCATCAGACAATTTCCAAGTAGCTTGAATTGAATCCAACTCTTCCTTGAGCTCGGGACACTTGGTTCCAATTAACGACACTTGATCTTTTAAGCACTTTACTCTTGCATTTACCTTGCACATACCCTTGTAAACCTTTTGAATAAGCCTCAAGGTGGTAGGGTCTTCAACATCAAGAGGAGTACCTCTTTGTCGCTTGTGAACATTTTCCCTTATACGCCGAAAGGTACATGGACGAACAAGTTTGGGGACCCCAAGAGAATTTCCAATAAAATCAAGTCCACGATCACGACAAATTTGGATAATCAAATAAGGATATCCTAACATCTTGATGTGACAAGTCATAGTCATCATTTGAAAGATGATAATACCATAAATGTCAAGATTTGTATTGCCAGATTCAAGGAAGTAGACTAATTCCGCAAATTCATAACTCCACCAAGAATTCTCAATTGTGGAGGGACAAAGGTTAGAGATACCGAGTTTTCCAAACGCCATTAAAGCAATATTAAGATCATTAGTAGGAAACTTTCCTTGACTCCAAACAACCTTCTTTCCACAAAGTCCAATAGAGATATCATCATATGATGGACGTTCATCACTTGGTCTAGGTAACCGTACGTTCCCCAACGGTATTTCGGTGACCCTTTAAATTTAACTCTCTATTAACGATGAATCTTTCTCTATTTATCATGGATTTAAATTCCATCTTCTTAAAATCAACATCATATATGTTGGCATAGAAAATCCTTGTTAGAGAATCAGAACCTTCACCAAGGCCATTAAAGATATTCCCAAGATTGAACTTTTTGAAGTAAACTAAATCCTCTTTATGTCCACCAAAGGTTTCCAACTTCTTTTCTAGAATAAAACCTTTGGAAGCAATTCTATCAAAAGTTCTAACACAAGAATCATTCACATACCTAATTCTAAGGAGGATTCAAGCTAGAGAATTTTGAGCTTTTAGAACTCCTTTTCATGCTTCTAGAACCCATCATAAAGAGATATACAAGAGAAAATTACTTACTTGAAGAGAACCTCAAACGCCCTTCCTTTTGATTTCTTCAAAGAAGCTTTAATGGTAGAGAAGTACAAACCCTAGATCACGTACGCGGACGGAAGATGAGAGAGAAGAAGGTTCGAGGACCACCAACAGATATATATCCCACATTCATGGGCTTGGTCTGTACACAAACGGAGACCCACAAGACTTAGGGGATATACTTAGCCCTTTTCTCATTAAAGGTATGCAACCTACATCTAACAGAAGCAATCTAAATAAGCACAACACAACTGTACACAACACAAACTATTTCTTGCCCCACTTCAATATATGTACAAATGGGGTAAATGCCAATCTTGTTACCAAGAGGCATAATGCGCAGAGGAGTTCTCATGCGATATGTCTGGTTGATAAGTGTGAACAGTCCCTGTAGTATAATCAAAATAATAATGATAGTCAGGGCAGTTAGAGCTTCCTATCCTTCGTTTATTCTGGCTAGAAGAAGGATTCTTCCGATTTCTGGGTTGTACAGTATCAACATATATAATACATACGAAACCCTTTTCGGAATGATTCTTAGACTTAACAGAATTAAGTTTTTCTAAGAATTTAAAAACGCCTTCGAACGCTTTAAACAAATCTTTATCAATTGATCCATCACGATAGTATTCCTCATAGAGATCAAGAGTTAATCTAGTGAGGTTCCATATCCTTGAGCGTATTGAACATTTTCCCAATTGTTCCTTCTTTTTATTTTTTTCTTCAGATTGTTTCTTAACATCTAAATCTCCCCTTTTAAATGAAGTAAGATTATCATGAGAACCCAGAGGTTTTAACCATAACAATCTTTGAACAATCTTTACGGAATTCTGGCGTGCGTTACAGATGCCAGGAGCAAGTTTTCCAAAGAAATTTCCCATAGAGAAATTTATATGGAACGAACAAACACAAACTTATTAGGTTTACCGTGTTTGTCTGCTCTGATACCAATTGAAAAAGCGGGGGTCTAACAACACCACCCAATATTTCGATTAGCAATCTGTATGGACTAACTCCGAAACACTTTGCTAGAAAATCAACTAGACAGTCAGACTCAATCTAGATAGAAAGTATCTCAAGGAGTTATTATCTCAATCTCTCGATTTGATCTTTACTCAAGCAAATAGAAATTTGCGAGTCTTTATCAAAGAGAGATAACTTGGACGGTACCAAAGACCAATGTCCAAGGATAAATCAACTACAATCAACAACCAAAGGTTGGATTAGAGAAGTTGATGATCACGAATGCACAACCTGTATTATTTCAGTTATATAAAATATAATGCGGAAAACAAATAACACAGACACCAGAAATTTTGTTAACGAGAAAACCGCAAATGCAGAAAAACCCCGAGACCTAGTCCAGATTGAATACACACTGTATTAAGCCGCTACAGACACCAACCTACTACAAACTAACTTCGGACTGGACTATAGTTGAACCCCAATCAGTCTCCCACCGATCCAAGGTACAGTTGTACTCCTACGCCTCTGATCCCAGCAGGATACTACGCACTTGATTCCCTTAGCTGATCTCACCCACAACCAAGAGTTGTTGTAACCCAAAATCACAGAATTGATAATAAACAGATCTGTCTCACACAGAAAAGTCTATAAAAGGATAAATCTGTCTCCCACAGATAAACCCTAGGTTTTGTTCCGTCTTTAGATATAAAATCAAGGTAACAAGAACCAATTGATAATCCGGTCTTATATTCCCGAAGAACAACCTAGATTAATCAATCACCTCTCAACAATCCTTCCTGACCGCACAAGCGGATTGTCGAGGAATCACAAACAGTGAGACGAAGATGTTTGTGACTTCTTTATCTTGCCTATTGGAGAACTCTCACGATCTCAAGCCAATCAATCGATTGTACTCGTACGATAGAAAATGCAAGATCAAATCACACAACTACGATAAAGTAGTATCGGTCTAGCTTCACAATCCCAATGAAGTCTTTAAGTCGTTAACCTGATTTTAGAGAAGAAAATCAAAGGTTAATGGAGATCAACTCTAGCGGGCGCACTAGTAGCACACAGACGTGTGGGGATTATTTTTGCACAATGCTAGATGTCTCCTTTATATAGCCTTCAAATCAGGGTTTTTCCTTAGTTACAAAGAAATCTATATTCACCGTTAGGTGAAAACCTGATTTAGATTCAAGCTAATATTTCTCAACCGTTAGATCGAAAACTTAGCTTGTCACACACACTTGGGTAGACATTTACTAGGTTCGTGAAAACCATGCCCAAACGTGTACGTGTATATTGGTTCAACATAGTAACCCAAAAGGTTAACCATACGAGTATTTCATTTTAACATTGTTCTTCTTCACCATAACTAGTTCAATTGACTCAAATGAACTAGTTACAGAGTTTTTCAATTTCTATGATATCTTATGTCACTACACAAGACACAATTGAAACAAAGATGATTCGATTCGATTGAATCGGCTCATGAACATTATAGCCACTGTTTGTATAAAGAATTCCTTAGTAATTTAATGTTTCATGTTCAGAGCACATCTTTAGATCATAACCTCTTAAGTTCACAAACAAGTTCGCGGACTTAAGTTAATCGGTTGAGTTTTCCAAACTTAGCAATTCTCGGGATGAGAACTTTCGCCAGTTCGCGGACTGAGCACACAAAAGAGTTTTGGAAAATCCCAGCAGAAATTCTCGGTCGAGAACTTCCGATAGTTCGCGGACTCTGCGAACTAGGTTCGCGGACTTGGCAAGCCAATTCCACAATCCTCCCGATTTCTCTTGATCAACAAAGTTCGAAAACTTCGGTTCAAGGAATACATGGTTATGTAATCCAAACTCTCATTTCAATCATTAAGACATTCTCAGAGGACGCTATGTATCCGTTATTCACAGACCGATCACGTCAGAGCAATTCTCAAAGTAATTGAAACTTTTCATGACTTTCGTCACTAGGTGAAAATAAACTTGATCAAAGCGAAACGCTTTACCAACACACGATTTCGAGATAAAAGATAAGCAATGAATGCTCAGCTCGAAATGTCAAATGTGTATGATCTAGTCTATATAGCATACGACTTTTATCTCTAAGAAGTAGGAGATAGAAGAGATAGACTTTTGAGTGATAGATAAGTTGAAGTCTCCACATACCTTTTTGTTGATGAAGTTCCAAGGTTCCTTGTATAGATATTCGTCGTTGTATGATGAATCGCCAGGAAGTCCTTGAGCTCAATTACACTTTTCTATCCTAGTCCGAGACTTAGCTATGTAGGCTAGAAATCAAGACTTATAGTTTTGATCACTAACATTGACAAACATGCTTGATATAGCAACGCATGCGAGGTTGACCGAGCTATGCTCTAACAAGATTATCAATGGATTAAACAAAGTATAACCTATTAAATTGAATCACAACTAATTAAGAAAATTATGCAAACAATTAGAAACTCTGCAAAAGCAGTGATTGAGTGAATTATAAATAAAAACTAGAGAAAATAAAATAGTTACCCATTAATCATGCGTAAATAGCTTCCTCCATTGCCCTGGTTACGCGAGAATTAGCTCATCATGGTGTAAACTCTCTCAAAATACTGGTTCATTGCTCAAAATATTTACAAATGATGAAAAAGAGATAAAATGGTGAAAACTGGGAATTTGCAACGCTTGTAAATCGTTGCAAATCCACTGTTACAATGAACAATAAAAGAAAAGTGCAGTTGTTATATTTTACGGCTGTCTTTAGCAGCACTTGTTCTCGATGTTCTTCAGAGCAGCAGTAGCAGAAAAAAATATCGCAACTCTCGATTCTTCGTCCTCTACTCTCTCCTAACTCTCCGTCCTCCTCTGTAATCAATCCAAATATCCTCCATTGATTACACTTATTCTCCACGGCCAGTTATTTCCTTTTTTATCTGTTGCATGTTCCTGCCGGCGTCAAACCTCACTTTTTAATCTCCTTTATACTCCAAACACGACACAAATTGAATCAAATCTTCTCCCAGCACAGGACAACCACATAGAAATGCGGGAAGGAGTAAAACAATCCCGTGAAAATCTCACGCCTCTGTATTCTTAAACTAAAAAATCCAGCAAATTCTAACCGAAACGAACAACCATATCACGCCTGTTACGCTCAATCAAGTCATCCTAATGAATCTCAACCATTAATTCTCTTTAAATCACCCCTAAATATCAAACCATAATTTTGTTCTTCCTCTGCAACTGCTTCCTGCCAAAACTTAAAATTTGAAATGAAGAAGATGAAGGGTGCCCTTATTCAACCGTTGGGAGCCGATATCAACTATCCTGGGGTTCCCTTAGTAATTTGGTGGGTACCTTTAGTAATTTTCAGGGGTTCCTTTAACACTTTGGGGGGAGTACTTTTCTGGGTGCCTTTAACACATATTTCTGGGGTGCCTTTAGTAATTTTATCTTGGGGTGCAAAACATCATTTATTTCGAGACAATTTTTCCACAAGAGTGTATTTTTTCGAAAACACCTACACACACATAAAACACCATAATAAGGATAAAATCGAGCACTAACATTACAGAAAATTGATAACAAATCAGACACAAAATGTGTCTATCAAAGAGCAACTAGTATGTGGCTCACCTTCTCCATGTTCTACTAGGTAGCCTAGCTTAAGTTAGAGCATATTACACATGTTTACACTATCCCCATACTCGATCATGGCCATCCATTTGGTGTAACATTTCTATTTTCCGAGTCGTTGGATGATTGGATCTAAACCACTAATTTTTTGGAATAATAATTTTTTTAAACTTTGTTTACACCCTTCTAACACTCAACCTCAATGGATGCTTTTCAAATAAAAAAAACTAGAGCCGTTATAGATTTTCCATATACAAATTGTTTTCCCTATATAAAAAAACTAGAGCCGTTACTAGATTTTTTTTACTACTAATACAATGGAACAATGAAAAATCCAAAAAGGAAAAGAAAGGGATGAAAAAATAAATAATGAAAATAGAAAATGATCAATAAAGACACCGATTTGGTTAGAAGTTATTACACAGTGTTGGATTTGTCCACAAAAAAACGACTTGCAAAATTATTTTGAGAAAATGTTGTACGAATATGATCATCCAACAATTATACGAGCGGAAAAACAACGAGCTCATGGCCATGATTAGTTAATTCAAGATGTTTGTGATCGCTTCATTGTTGTTAGAAATTGGTAGTTGAAGTACAAGAAATTTCTATCTAGACACGAAGGGGACAAGTTTGCGGTAGGCTGAATATGTCAATTGGAGAAAAGAGTTGTTTAGTCAATTCGAAGATGTCGAGATAACTGGATCTTGTTTCAAGAACTAAAATCATATGCAATATATTAAAAAAAAATATATGTATCGATTGAAGTTTAATTTTTAATTTATATTTCCATGTAATCTAAATTTCTATATTTAGATTGAATTCAAAAAAAATTATGTGTAATTTAATCCAGTATTACTTATAACAAAATAGACCTATCAAAACTAAAATAAAATCTTAAAATACAATTAGTTAGTTTGAATTTTTACATAGCATAATAAGTTTGTAAAGTTGAAACCACACTTTTGAATTAATCTTTCATTTTTCCTGATCATGGACCATGAACCGAACAAATAGATGATGGTATGGTTGGCCCTGATATAGATTTACTAGGCTCACCATAATGTTGGTGATACTCACGTGGAACCTGAGAATATAGATATTCCGAAAATGGATCTCAAGCCTGATTGGTTGGAAAATAACACTCTCCCGATGTTAGAGTGTCAACTACAATCGTATGGCTAGATGTCACAAAATCACAACCTCCACTATTTTGACCTACTTTGTGCGGATAGTACGCTTCATAAGGTTTCTCAACAATATACATCCGATCTGCATCCTACAGACGACGTTGAAGGTCTTTTTGTGTAGTCTAGTGAATAACCATTTTGGTTAAAAATTCAAAACTTAATTAAAAAATAAGCACCGCTAACTGGTAAATACAAACTAACATCAAGATGTTGTTTTTATGTACTCATATACTTTTCACCAATCAATCTCCTTTATGAAACTCATTGATCGTTGGAAAAAAGATATAAGGAGCGTCTGGCTTGGGAACTTCAGAAGTAGTTTAGAATGCAAGTTTGGTGTGTACATGGATTAGATTACATACGGTGGTTCACGGATTCCACTAGATTGCAAATCATACATAACTCGATTCTGAACATGCAACACTCTGTGTATATCTTCCTACATATTTTTCTCATCCAGAACATGTCATAGTCACTATCCTCAACCAGATCAAAGCGTAAGGTATTACATTGCCGCCACCAATATACCCATGGATGTTTAAGTTATGTCAACTTTTATGATAGATCAATTAACATCACTATTTCTCCAGTGATTAATGGATAAATGACCACGACATTTACATATCGCGGTTTATATAATTTGTTTGGGTACGAACATTGACCATTGAATGAGAACCGACATCAATTTTTTTACCTCTTCCCTTCAGTATTTGTTGTCGTCATACATACGAGTAGCCAGTCACGAGTCCAATTTTTCATCACTTGGTTGTCTTATGTTTGGATGTAGCAGATGAAAATACCACCAAAATGATGATGCAGAAACACAAACAATCAAATATTTATCCCAACAAACGTTCCATAACAACTAAATAAGCCACTGGTAGGTAGAACATACCTTTAGTAAATACTAAAAGAACTTCATTTCACCTTTCGAATATGTTACCACCTTATTCAAACTCAAGTATATCCCTACGAAATGAACGAAACCCAATCATTAGTGTTGACTCTGTCCAAGCCGTCAGATACTCTAAGCCTAGATCCATGAACAATGCCACCATTGTTTGGAATGAGAACATTACCTACGCTCCACATCATAAACCATCGAGCAATTTTTTTGCCAACACCCGTTGTTGTCTTCATGTTCTATAGAATTGAGGTATAATGTAATCAGACTCAACCTAATCTCTTTCTTAACTATAAGTTTTTTTTTCAATCCTATATGTTTTTATCAGTCACCATAACATATAATTCTGGTGCCACTTCTTGTTGCTCTTTTTCTTGATTTTCCTTCTTCACCCGTTCTTGTATATTTTCTTTCCAACTTTACTGAAAAGGAGAAAATAATGGTGCATATCTTTCCCAATTTACAATGTTTTTGAAATCTTGCAATTGTACGAGAATTCCTTTTGCAACGGATATGCCCGATAATAGTGTGAAATCATATGGAGTAAAACCGATTGTATTTCATATTCAGGAAAATGAATGTATTGGTGAAATGCCACTGCTATTCAGCTATCCATCAGTTACTTTAACATCATTTGAGAAGGAAAACTTATGAGAAATACTAATCAAAGTAATTGTCAACAACTCGTTTAGCATCGAGAATAGAAGCAACAACGTTGCTTATCGGTGTTATGTTGGTTGCACTGCCTCAATGTTATCTTTTTTAAAAGAGTGAGGATAAAACACACATGTTTTCCAATAGACAAAATTCTCCGGAACAAAACCGAGTTTTCACCGGGTCAAATTCAGTTTTCGACTCCGTTGTTCATGTGGAACCTAATTCTCTTCTTGCAATAACCTCACGTTCTAGTTGTAAAAGATATCTAAAGAAACCGTAGTTGGAATTGAAATCTTATTTAAAGAGAAAGATATCAAATATCTGGAGTTTCCTTTTGTATCCTATACGGTCGATCCAATCAACAAGGAGTATAACTGAAAATTGTTTAATTGTCTTTTTCTGAGAAAAAGTGAGCGTAGTGTTTGTTTTCTCCGCTCTCTATACTAAATGAGAAACCCTAAATCCAGCTTAACCAAGGCTTTCCATAGGGCTTGATCTTAGATCTCTCAATTACTAGTCACAGGAGCATTATCTCTCCTTATTTTATTATATTATAATTAGATTAGATAATAGATGTCTAACCTAACCACTTGATAAATAATAAAAAGAAAATTTCATATAGTTTTTACAAAAAAAAAAAAATTGGACATCCCACGGTCAATAACTAATAAGGAGAAAAAGAAATCCAAGTGCATGTGCCTGCCTCCTTCGATCTTAGTTGTCTATAAAGAAGAAAAAAATGTCTATAAATCTATAAAGAAAAAAAATAGTATTAATTTTCTTTGTACAAAAGAAAAAAAAATTTCTCTTAGAAAAATCCCGACGACTCAACACGCATGTTACCCCATTCTATTCCTCTATTTCTTCCAACCCCCATCCACTTTTTTCTCTCGGTTCTCTCTTTATATTTTCTCAGCGGAAATACAAAGCAAACCGAGACAATAGAAGAGAAGCTAAATACTCATACTTTTGGAGCTGTAATTGGTAAGCAATGCCTGCCCAGAAGAGAAGTTCAGACAGTCTCGAAGTTGAAGAAGAAGATGAAGAAGAGAGTTCAGAACAACAAGAACGTAATCAGTATCACGAATCACCACCACAGAAAGTTAAAGCTGAAGAAAATGATGATGATGACCACGATGATGAAGAAGAAGAAGACGGGGATGGAGATGAAGGTGAAGAAGAAACCCAAGGAGGAGGAGGAGTAAAAGATGGGGATGAAGGAGGTACGTAATCTAATCGCTTATATAGATTTTGTTTTTCTTCTTCTCGTATGAGGAATCGGGTTGTTTCTTATTATGTAATCATCTCTTGATTTCTTAGATTCTGATGGAACCGCTTCTTCTTCCTCCTCTAGTGATGCTGATACTGATGCTAATAACAATACCAAAGATGAGTAAGTTTTTCCTTTTCCATTTTATCTCTACTTCTTCTTCCTCCTCTTCTTTGTTTGTTTCTCTGGTCCTATTTCATTAAGGATCGCTTCCTTGTTTCACTTATGTAAATCCACGAGCATTATGTAGAATTCAGGAGACCTTGTTCCAGCTCTCATTTGCTATAAATCTTCATTTAGTTCTGGGTTTTCGTTCCTGTTCAATCTGGGTTTAAATCTCTTACGGAAGTGGAAAGATGTTAGTAATTAAACTAAACTGATGGGATACAATTAGATCTTGTAGGTTGTTTCATATTATGCGGTTCTATGCGTGGAAATTGTTTGTTGCATGTTGTGAGTGATCCATAATCGATTCATTTATCTGGAACTCGGGCTTTTGCCTTTTTCTATCGCAAACAATTTTGCGTGGGACCATTGGTTGTAATTCTACGGGATGTAATTGTGGAATTGCTGAGAGTGAATTTGTTTACCCAGACTCAGGTACTGGGTAGTTCTGTAGTCAGCTTGTTTAATCTTAAATATACGGGAGATTTTACCCATGCAGCGAATGAGCTTCACTTGGACTACACATTCTATTTTCAACTCTAGGTATAACATGTTTCTTAAGGACTGACTGTTGATTTCAGTCAAGCAAAAGTTTAGTTATATATTTCCAGGTATAGTTACTTACTGTAGACTACCTAAGGTTATAAATGGAGATCCCCACTTTGCTTTAAATGATGAATTTAAGTAGGAAAGGCCTTGTTTTTTCCTGGTTCGCGCGATCTAGTGTTTGTTACCTCGTTTTATAAGATCATTTCGCATTCTTCTTCATACTGTTACCGTGTCTGTATAGACATATATCTCAAAATAATATTTTTCAGCTACTCTCTGAGTGGGTTGTGCTTTTGATAACCTCTATATCTAATACATAACTGAGAGGTCTAAAAGCCACCTGATTGCCCTTCATTTCTTGAACCTAATATCTTCCACAGGCTCTAAATCTGGTGGATTAAACATATAGTAGGTCATTACTGTCTGCTGTGTCTGCACATAATATCTTATTACTTTCCTGGCCAACGGAAAGGATGGGTTCATTCTTTCTATGTGGAACGTTCATTTAGTTCAAGAGTTATCTTGCTAGAATCAAGAAAGCAAAATGAGACATTACTGGAGATTTGTCTGCGTAAAACTGTCCGACTAGTCAGCTTCAGATTTCTGATTTTGTTGGTATATGTTGATCTATCATATGTGATATATTGAAGTGGTATTTACTGATTGTTCTTTTTTTTTTTGCAGATTTGTCTGCGTAAAATTGTCAGATATTCGTAAGGAAGTACAATGCCCGATATGCCTAGGTATAATTATTTTGGCATCTTACTTAAACTCCCTGTGAATGACTAATTTGTTGTTAGGAGCAGAATCCTCTGTCATGGATTATACCTCGACATGGCAGGAAATATATTCATCTAATGTGGCAGATCTAGAAAATACTGTTGAAGCAAGGTAATCTGGTAAACAGATGAATGTGTAGATATAGGAAAAACAAAATTTTGTTCTGATAGACGGATCCCTGGAGCTTATCTATGTCTGTAGTGCTTAAGGGTGTGCATTATTCTTTTCTAATTACTTACCCGGCACTGTGGTTTTTGAAGTAACTTGCCAGTATAAAGTCTTTACCAATTTACACCCATTTACACCTGTAGATGTATACTCGGTTTTCTGATATTTTCTTTCGCGGTATGCTCAACTTTGACCATGATATCTTAAGTGTTCTTTTTTTTCTGGTATGCTTCTCGTTAAAGCTCAGTAAGCAGAGGCTAGCATCACATTAAATATTTGGGTTTTAGAAGCTAGCATAATTACATTAATTTCTTTGAACCACTTTTGCCAGTAAAGATCAAGTGAGCAATTTTTGAGCTATGCCTGTAGGTTTCCCAAAAGTAGAAAGTGTATATCTTCAAGACAAACACTAGAGAAACAAATCAGTTAAAATAAACCATGTTATAGCTCAATTGCTAACTCATCTGCTTGTACAAAATTTTCTTCATTCTTATTTCTTTATGCTTCTCTTTATCTGTGAGACGACTTGTAAGCATGTTGCATGGTTACGAACACAAGCCTTACTAACAGAATCTCATTTGACAAGTTGTTTCTGTTAAAGCTGGCTGGGGATCTTTGTTCTTAGCATCCATGGTTACCTCTTTATTGCTTTCAGGTATTATCCGCAAGACAAGAACTGTAATGGAGTGCCTTCATCGCTTCTGCAGGGAATGCATTGACAAATCAATGCGGCTAGGGTATGCTACTTTACCGTGCAGCTTTATTTCTATAGCAGTTTTTCGTGTTGTTGCATTATTTAGTTGTTCTTCATCTTGATTAGATATTACAAATGATTGAAAGTTGATGTGGTTGATCTGTGAGCCTGCAAATCTTACTTGCACCAATTATCGTTTCTACACAGGAACAATGAGTGCCCTGCTTGCCGCACCCACTGTGCAAGTCGTCGTTCTTTGAGAGATGACCCTAACTATGATGCCTTAATTGCGGCTATATATCCAGATATAGACAAATATGAGGAAGAGGTAGTGTGTTCTACTGAAATATCATGCAGAATTCTATGAAAATGTGATCTAAGCAATATCATCTGGCAAGAACACTTTTTGCTAATCATCTAGCTTGCAGGAAATGGCTTTTCATGAAGAGGAGAAGAGTCGCAATAAACAGGTACAACCATACAAAATCCTGTGGATGGAACTTCTTCTTACTGGTCGTTTAAGCATTTTGGTCTTTCCTCTATGATGCTCACAAACAACATCCAAACTGTAAATACAGGACTGAACATTAATCAGTGACATGGAACAAAATTTTAACGTATAATACAGTTGCAGTTCACAAAAGACTTGTATTACCACTACTAATTCCGATATTAGTGTCAGAGTTGGCTGATCTTGCAGGCACTATAAAACTGCTTAAAATCTCTAATGAAATGTAAATGCGCATGGTACCACAGTCATTGACATCAATTGCCCATTTTGTAGGACGTAGCCTGCTTTGGCCAAATTTTATTAGTACTGTTCTTATTCTGTCTGCAGCATTTTAGTAGTACTGTTGCCACATGCACACATGGATTGAATACTTTTGTGAAGACTCTGCCGCCTTACTCGGTTCCTTATATTGGTCTTATGGGACAGATCCAAGCTTCTATTGCTCAGACTATTCGAAGACAATCGGAAGCACTTGTTAAGAGACGCTCGACTGCTAAAGCCACAGCAGCTGCATTTGTGAGGAGGTCACGTAGATGGAGAAATAGTAGAACTCAAGGCACCGAAGGATCAGATGATGACGCAGATGGAAATGGCAATGAAGGAGGTCGGGAATCTTCTTCTGCTGATGAACACTGCATAAATTCGAAGGTGAAAAGGCACAAGAGATGGACAGGTCAACGGTTCTCTCAGCCATCTTCAGCAGGTGTCGATGCAGATGGTGGTTCTGATGAAAATGATGATGTAGAAGCGGGTATAGATAACAGAGGTCCGTCACCTGGGCTTGTTGGAACTCCAGAAGTGCTTACTTGGGGTAAGGGTGGTGTACGGAGTCACACACGCTATGGCAGTGTAAGTGGTAGCAATGGTAAGAATGCTCGGGGAAGTCGCTTGAACAAGTTGTCTGATTACCTCAGAAATTTAGAGGAAAATGAAAACGAGGTATGAAAATAAAATCTGCTGCTTTCTTGGTCCTTCGTCTCTCCCATGCACTGACATGATTAACAGTATCGGTTCACCCGCTGACATCGGTGAACAAAATCCCAACTTTGTTTGGTCGTTTGGTACAAGGATTTACTTCATTTCGTTATTATGAACAACCAATTGCGGTCGTGTATTTTCTCAACTGTACTCAGAGTAGGTCAAAAGAGCTTGATTACATGACTGACTCTTGTGGTGTTTGTATTCAGCTGGATGTACATCTCACACTTCTTCCTTTGGATGAGCAAAGTATGAGGAGTTTGCCCCAACCATACCTTTGCTGCCGGCCGACGTTGTCAGTTAAACATCTTTGCCAAGTAATCTTTCTTCCTCCAGTGTACCTGTTAGATAAACACTATTCACTTGCTCGAGTTTTTTGTTCATTTTTATTTTCTCGTTTTGACGACTCTTTCACCAATAGATTAATGTGTATATATCGACCAGAGTTGTGGCTGCATTAGCTGACATTGTGTATGTACTGGTGTCTCAGTTTATTGCACTCCAAACTTCAGTGGAAGCTGACGATATCGAAATCGTAGTGGTTAAAGAGCCACATTTTACGAATATTGATGGATCACTCATTTCCTCAATCTCCAGCGGTAACATAATTCCCAAGATTCATTCTTGCAAATACAATCTTCAAATGTTGGAACCGAAAGAAACTCTGGCAGGGCTACAATCAAACTGTACTTCTAGTCGAGGGGATTTGGTGAGAGTTCCTTTCACAAATCAATAGGATATTAACATCTATTAAAGTAAACTCCTATAACTCATCGGTTTATGTTACTCTGACTTTTTCAGGTTCTGGCATATCAAAGGCGAGTATTGAGCTAGGGAAAGAACGGTAAGAGTCTGCATATACTCTCGAGTCTTGCTGCAACAGCATCAAAGATGTTAAGCTAACGACTGTTAAGCTAAGGACCTTCATTTGCCTCTTGTAGGCTTAATTATTATGACCAGAGATGATGCGATGATTAAACACACCCATATGGCAAGAAGGAGATCTGTTCCATCAACTCCATCGTTGATTATCGTGGAAATTTATACTAGTGGCGACTTGTGTGGAAAAAGATGTATATAGGCCTACTCAGGCGGACTCTGGAATCAGGTGAAGGTGTTCCACGGGCCATCAAGTGTCAGTCGGTACATGTTATTAAATGCATTCATTTGCTGCCAGAAGTTGGCAGCTACTCTGAGTTTTCTTTCTCGGCTTACTTTGATTTTCGTAGTCGGATATTATATCTGTCTTGTAGTTCAAAGAGGGGCGTCACAGCTGTGGCCGTCTCTCTTGGGAGTAACAATTTGAAAGAGACGTTCATGTTATTGCCGTACTTGACATTAACAAGAAGTTGAAAGAAGTTTTCCAGAGTGAAAACCATTTTTTTGACTTTCCACACCACCATTAAACAGTCAGGGAAACCATGAAGCTATCTGCTTGTACGAGACTGGAACTCGTCTTTTTTAATCGGTTTTTTAATCGGTGTCGACTTGTAACGACACACCCACACCCAGCGAGTTGGACTGGACGCAACAGATTTTGTCTGTTTGTTACCATTACAAACGCTGCTATTTTACGTGATAATTATACAAGAAAATGATTGTAATGTTGCGGCTACAAAATAGCCGTTGAAGCCCAATGTGACATACAAACACATACAACAGACTGGTTCCATAAAAGAGTTTCTTTTCCTTCACTTACAAATTTATTATCACAACAACAATATTCATATGCACACTTCAGAACCAAGAGTAGCACATGTTAGAGATTAAGGCACTGTCTGAAATCACTGAAACCTTACAACAACACATGAAATATCATCTCTGCTCTTTCTGCGAAGCGCTTCTTCCGCTAGGTGCTTGGCTGCTGATTTGGGATCTTTTATGTCTTTTATTGTATCAACTGCCTCTTGGTTGGACATTACCTACATTATTGAGAGTAAAGAAAGTTAAATGACCCCAAATTACACCACTAGGTAGTTGAAGTACGTATATTTAGTGATGAGTGTAGAATCTGTAGATTAAGTCCACAAAGAAAAACTCACCACCCATAATCCGTCACTTCCCAATATGAAAAACTCAGTGTCTTCATCTATCATTTCCATCGCGACATCGGGTTCAGAACTCAAATGCTCTTTCAAGCTCTTATCACCAAATGCTCTTGCAACTGCCAACTGCCCATCAACTCTTGCTACATCTCCTGATGACGAACACACAACTTCTATTTAAATATAATCCAACAGAATTGCAAAGGGCTTCAAACGATGCGGTTTGTGGTATTGTAAATGGACATAATTAGTAGAATTAGTAAAACGAGAAAGTGTTCGTTTACCTGGAAGTTTTAAGACAAAACCACCTCTGTCTTCAATATCTTTGCGTTCCTTGCTTGGCTCGTGATCAACTGATAACTGTTTTGCCACACCATTCCTGCATAAAACAGCTCGAGAATCTCCAACATTTGCAACCACCAGCTTTTGACCATTAATCAGAATTGCGGTCACTGCAGTTGAACCTCCTTTACCTAATTCAACTGCTTTCTCCAAAATCTTATCATCAGTTATAAGATATGCTTTCTTTATTGCATGCTCAGTTTGAGTCCAGAAGTCAGGCTGTTAACAGAAACAAATGTTTACAACCACTTTTACCAAAAGCTTAAACAATAGCTATCACATCTGACCCTATCACAAGGGCAAAACCCATTCACCTAGCAGGCTAGCACACAAACCCTACACAGAAAAACATTGCAAAAAAACTTTTGTATTGAAAATAATAAGAACAAAAATACCTCCTTCAAGATATTTTCAAATAGATGTGAGCAGAGGTAGTCAGGAACATCATGCCCCAAATGACCATCAAAAATTGCAAACAAACCCAATTCATTCTCATCAACTTGCTTGAATTTTGCAACTATATAATCTTCCATGGCATGATGTGACTGTCCCTTCACTAAATGGAAACCATGAGTTATCTGTTTCCCGAACATCTTGCTCTTGCCCTTCCCTGCTTCTGCTGTATCACTTGCTGATGAACCAAGCCCAACTTTAGCCTATACAGTATAAATATCATTGAACTCCTATTAAAACATGGCTCAAGAAAAATTGCTCTAAATTGCAAAGTTAAGCCAAATCATAAATTCTTCACATTATAACAAATCACTTCTTTCATTTCCTTCTTTCTGAGGTCAAAGAATTCAAATCTTAATTCTCATCTTTTTATAATTAGTTTAATGACAATTTGAAGATATTAATTATGTGTGCTATACAAATCAACAATGGTCTTTTTAGCAGAAGCAATAAGAATTGAAAATTCCATACACAGATAACAATGAAACTGAAATGAGGTTAAGTAAAACGAAAGAGTGTTTATGTACCTTCATCTTGTGCAAGATTTCTTTGCCTGTCATTTCTAGAGTACAATCTGATTCGCTATATATAAAAGTTAAGACGCCTTGAGAATGTTAGTAGAGATGGATAGAGAGGAAATTTGATGAGGAGAGAGGGAAAAAGAAAATCTGAAAGCTGAAGGAATTCATTGAGATGGAGACGAGTGTTATATATACGTGGCTAGCACTGACACGTGACACTATGCGCTGACTATTCTATTATTCTCGGCCTCTATTCATGCAACACGTGACGATTTATTGGTATTTTATAATTCGGTTTGTTTTAGGAGTACTGTCTTAAAATACACACGCCGACCTGAATTTGTACACGTGGAGGAGCCAGAAATTTTGGATGCTTTGTAATGTAATAATCCGTTAAGAGGGTTTTTTGTCTTTTGATTATTGGTCCTACTTCAAGATTCAACTTTCAAAAGTGTTATCGTTTCCTTGGTTCAAGTTGTAGATTAGGAAAAATATCCTGTAACTCTGAACTTTTTTTTTCTGATATTTGGTGGGGATGCGCACGCAATTGCAGTAGTGCACATAAGGGCGATGCGTGAGAACCCAGCAGTTTGCTGCTGTGAAGGGAAGTTTCTCATTAAAAAAATTAATTTAATATCGTGTGAGCCGATGGCTCACGTATCAAATATTAATTAATAAGAACAAAATACTACACTTGATCTTAGTCAAAAGACCGAGAAAGGTCACTTGTCTTTGAACTCATTAGTACAAAAACACAGAAATGCAATCATGATAAAGTTAGAAATAGCTTTTCAATACGGGTTGTTAGGAAAATGTTAGAAACTAGACTCTTTACGGATACTGAAACAAGATAGAATGCGATGGTCTTTGAACAAAAATGGAAAAATTTCCTATGAATCCATGTATGATAAACTTCAAAACCATGTGCAGAAAGATGTATACGAATCTGAAAAAGTGGGGTACAACAACCACACCCAACAATTCGATTAGCAATCTGTATGGACAAACTCTAATATACTTTCTAGAGAATCGACTAGACAGTCAGACTCAATCTAGATAAAAGTATATCAAAGAGTTTATATCCCAATCTCTCGATTTGATCTTTACTCAAGCAAACAGAAATCTGCGAGTCTTTATCGAATACTAGAGAGATAACTTGGATGGTATCAAAGACCAATATCCAAGTGTCAATCAATTTAAATCAACAACCAAAAGGTAGGATATTATAATTGATTGAACAAGCACAACTTGTGATATTTTAATTATATAACAAAATATAATGCGGAAAAGAAATAACACAAACACCAGAATTTTGTTAACGAGGAAACCGCAAATGCAGAAAAACCCCGAGACCTAGTCCAGATTGAACACACACTGTATTAAGCCGCTACATACACTAGCCTACTACAAGTTAACTTCGGTCTGGACTGTAGTTGAACCCAAACCAATCTCACACTGATCGAAGGTACAGTTATGCTCATACGCCTCTGATCCCAGCAGGATGCTACTTACTTGATTCCCTTACCTGATCTCACCCACAACTAATAGTTGCTACGACCCAAAGTCGAAGACTTTAATAAACAAATTTGTATCACACAGAAAATTCTACGGTAATAGATAAATCCATCTCCCACGAATATACCTACGAGTTTTTGTTCCGTCTTTTGATAAATCAAGGTGAACATGAACCACTCAATAAACCGGTCTTATATTCCCAAAGAACAGCCCAGTATTATTGATCAACTCACAATAATCTTAATCGACGCAGCGAAAAAGATATTGTGAAATCACAAACGATGAGACGAAGTGTTTGTGATTACTTTTTTATCTTGCCTATCGGAGATATAAAATATCGAGCCAATTATTACAATCGTACTCGTAACGATAGAAGATGCAAGATCAGATCTCACAACTACAAGAAAAGTTGTATCGTTCTGGCTTCACAATCCCAATGAAGTCTTTAAGTCGTTAACCTGGTTTAGAAGAAGAAACCAAAGGTTAAAGGAGAATCGACTCTAGCTATGCAACTAGTATCACACGTAACGTGTGGGGATTAGGTTTCCCAGTTGCTAGAGTTCTCCCTTATATAGTTTTCAAATCAGGGTTTGCAATCAATGTTAGCTTTGGTAACAAAGCATTCAATATTCACCGTTAGATGAAAACCTGATTATATTCAAGCTAATATTTCTCAACCGTTGGATCAAAAACTTAGCTTGTTACACACAAATGAAATGTCCAATTTTGGGTTTACGAACCGTTCCCAAACATTAATATTTGTTGGTTCAACAATAATTAACCAAATGGTTAGCCATATGATTACTTTCATATCAACCATATTCTTCTTCACCATAACTAGTTCAAATGACTCAAATGAACTAGTTAGAGAGTTGTTCAATTGCTTAGATCTTATGTAACTACACAAAGCACAATCAAAGCAAAAACAGTTTGATTCACTCGAATCGATTCATGAACTTTATAGCCACGGTTTGCAAAAGCATTCCTTAATTTAAATAAACACGAGTTCAAGAACAACCGATTTTTAGATATAACCTGCTCAAGTTCGCGGACTGGGTTCGCGGACTTAATCTCATGGAAGGAGTTCACAAACTCCAGCAGAAATTCTCGGGTCGAGAACTTCCTCCAGTTCGCGGACTTAGTTCGCGGACTTGGCTCACGCCACTTCCATTTCTCTTGATCAACAAAGTTCGCAAACTTTGGTTCAAGGAATAAGGACTTATACATATATGTGTTTCCACAACAATGCTTATATCCTACCAATGGTTATGTAATCTAAACTCTCATTTCAATCATTGAAACATTCTCAAAGGACGGATATAGCCGTTATTCACAAACCATTTTTCGTCAGAGCAATTTTCAAAGTGATTGAAACATAACATGACTTTCGTCACTAGGTAAAGATTAATTCGGCTAAAGTGAAAGCTTACCAACAGATATTTCTAGAAATAGATAGGCGAGATAAACTCGGCTCGAAATAGCAAATGTGCATAATGAATTTTGTCTCAAGAGTAGGAGATAGAATAGATAGACTTTTGAGTGACAGATAAGTTCAAGTCTCCACATACCTTTTAGTCGATGAAGTTCCACCAGTTCCTTGAGTAGTCATTCGTCTTGTATGATGATTTCCAAGGAGTTCTTGAGCTCAACTACACTTTCTATCCTAGTCCGAGACCTTTAGTTATGTAGGCTAGAAATCAAGACTCATAGTTTTGATCACTAACATTGACAAACATGCTTGAGACAACAACGCATGCGAGTTCGACCGAGCAATGCTCTAACAATCTCCCCCTTTGTCAATTTTAGTGGCAAAAATATTAATACATATGGAATACAAAAAAATAAATTAATTAACTTTTGTAACTCCTATTCCACATGCCTAATCTTCAACATTACTCGAAATCTTCGTCACTTCCAAGTACTCCAATGATCCCAAAGGTTGTAAGTTTATTATCATCGTTGTTGAAAATCCGTAGCTATAACAATAAGAAAACAATAATTCTCAATCATTGTTATACAGTGTCATAGTATCATTACACAGCGTCAAAGTCCAATTGTATCACAACTTCAACAACAATACTACGGTGATATGTATCACTCCCCCTTAGTCAATAATCCATCTCACATGGAAACCACTCCCTCTTACATAATGATCCGAAAACCATATGTATTTGTAGTGTGAACTAAATATTAATTCTCCCCCTTTTGACGATAAAATTGGCAAAGGTACAAGAACGGGATCCTAATGAAATTTCCGAAAGAGACATTTCTTGACCAAAAGAAAGCAAAAATGTCAACTTGTTCTTTAGATGCAATCATAAAGCCGAAGCTAAATGCATTCATCAAGGAGTTTATAAAGATACAATATAACCCGTATAATATTCCACAGCCGCACTCCCCACAAATATATGGCAATTAAGCGCAAGTTCAAAAGAACTCTCCCCCATTAAATGTCATTCCCGAAAGAACAACAAGAGCGACCTTAATTTCGAAAGAAAAGAAGGATTTCTTTGGACATAACAAATCACATACAAGTATGAATTTGAATCCAAAAAGTTCAATTAAATTAACCACAAGAGAACCCATGATTAATTTAATCGACAAATGCTCAAACATATGTGATCTTATGGAGACTTAAAAGAAATACAATAAGATTAATCACAAGAGAACCATAATTAATCTAATTGAAATACACAACCAAACTAATCCCAAAAGTAATCAATTTAATTGGTCATGCTCGACGTAAGAAAACTTACGGAGCAATAACTAAATAACCAAACAAGATGATTAACTTAGTTGAAAATGCTCGACATAAAGTACCTTACGGAACAACAACATAGCTAATCAAAAATAATCAACTTGGTTGTTTAATGCTCAACATACGACACTTTACGGAGCCTCACTGTAATACATAAAATATGGATCAGGGAAGATCAATAACTGCGGAATACTCAAGGATTCATTCTATTTTCCATCACTATTTGCACAATGACATACAATAGACATAATCCTTGCAAACAAAAGATTTTAACCTATCTTCCATCAAAGATTGACAATATAGGCTTAACTTTTGTATTTTTCAAAAGTCTATTCATTCTTTAATCAATACATGCATATCGACATACGAGAGTCTTTACTTTTGACAAGATATGGGACGGTCAAGTTCACGGACGTAAACACACAAATCTCATAACAATACTGCAATATATAAAACCATAAAGATTAATACTGCAAAAATCATCTTCCAAACAAGTTTAGAATTTAAACCAATAAATCTAAAAATGTGAAGATGAAAACGTTGGACATAGCTATGTGTAATCACAATAATGGCTATTCCAAACTCTAGTTATTCTTTTAATAAAAACAAGAAACATGGAAGATTTACTAGACAAAGAAACTCCTATAGAGAATACGATTTGAAAAACACTAGATCCGGTAAGCAACCAGAGATTGAACATGGACGAGCTCGTCAGAAGCTTTCTTCAGTTCGTTTTTCAAAAACTCAAGATTCCTTGTTGCAATTCCGAGTTGTTCACGAACGACTTCAAAATCTTGAAGAAGATTTCCTACCAGTTGTGATGAAATTTGAACTGGTAGTTTGTTTTCATGATCAATGGCATGAAGGCATGTTATGAAAACATGATTCCCATGAAACTCGATAGTCTTCCCTTCTTTGAATTCATCATCTTCGTTTCTTCCATTCATTGTGCACACCAAATTGGTAAAACCCTTTGAACTTTCAGAACAGTGTAACACAGGATGACACCCAAGTATATAAATACGTTCAATGGAAAACCCTAGTAAACTTGTACACGTTCGTGTGGGCCAGGAGTTCGTGCACGGGTGATCACGGCCTTAAGATGTGGCCAAGAAGAATGGAGTTCGAAAGTCATGATAAATAGTTGAGAACCAACTATTTAGAGGAAGTACACGCAAACAAGACGAAATTCTCAAGGACAAAAGATCATGATTATCTACAAGAGAAAAACTGGAGCGAAGCTCAACATAATTTAAAGATAAAAAAAGAATAAGAAGAGAAAAGAATACAACCTCGACAACACTTCTCAAGACACACTTCTTGAGAACAATGAGCATCCTTCTTAAATTAAAAGAGGGATGTTGTATTGGGCAGTCATGGTGTATTATGATGAGCATTTTGCTCATCAATTTTGACGTCTTCTTTTTCTCCTTCAGAAGGATTTAGAGACAAATCACATGACATAGTTGAAGGAGTTTTATTAAGAGAGAAACTAGGAGAACATGAGTCAATCGCTTTCCATGATTTTTTGATGCCCCGTTTGAGTTTGTTTATGCTTACCTTTGGTTCTGAGACTCGATAATTGATATGTAAGAAATCTGGAGCTGAACTCTTGGAATTGCGGCCTTCTCCAGGGAGAGACAAGAAACTTGACTTTTCTTTCTTTCTCCTATGTCTTTTCCTCTTTTCAGAGTTATCTAAGAAGTCAGTTACTCTTCGACCATTCTTCCTTCTACCATTTTTCGTTTCAAAAGCACAATTAAGAAAAGACTTATCATAGTAGTTTTCTTGATTGTCGAAAGTGCCTTTTACTCCAATAATGTGAGAGCGCGGTTTGATAACTTCTTTAGACATCCATGCAAGTATGTTGTGAAGTTTTTCATTCCTTAAACGAAACCGACATCTTCGCTCAGAATGTCCTTTCTTTCCGCAGAAATAACAGTTAAAGGATTTATTCTTAACCGTTCTTGTATGAGTAGATTTGGAAGAAGTAGACTCCTTGTTTTTAGTTGCATTACCAGCTGCGAAAGTTTTTTCACATGAAGAATTATCAATAGCCTTAACAAAGTTGATCTTACCAGTTTTTGGAGCGTCTATTCCTTTATAGCCCAGACCACGTGTATCACGATGTTCTTTACATGCTCCAATCATAGAAGACAATTTTGTAGAGCTAGAATTGAATCTTCTCAGACTCTCTTCTAGTGATTTCACTTTATCAAGAGCAACTGCAAGGTCAGTCTCCAAGGATTTTTTTTTTTTTTTGGCAAGAAGACTAAGTTCTTTGTCATCAAAACATTTTTGTTGAGATTCATATCTTGCTTAAGATTCTGCAAGTCTCTCTTCCAACAAGAAGTATTTTTGATAAAGATTATCACATTCAAGTGACTTCATATGTAGGTTTTCCTCAGAATCCTTGAGGATCGATTCGTTAGAGCGATTCGAAAAATAAACACCTGCGTAACATCTTCTCAACTTCTTGTTTTCTCAACAGAGAGGAGTCAGAAGAGGTGAGGCATCAGAACTTGTAATCTTCTTCATATTCCACGAATCCATAAACTTCATATACTCTGAGACTTCCTGATCAACATCTCTATCAATATCTGAATCACCTTCATCAGAAAGTTCATCCAACTGTTCTTCTAGGAGAGTTTTCCAATCAACAGTTTTTACATCAAGAGAATGTTTAGATATTGACTTAGGTGTGTCAGTTCTCTCAGGTGAATCCAAGCTTTTAGAAAGAACTGGTAATTTCTGAACTGGTACGTTATTAGAGATAGATTCGTCCATAATCAGATCGCTACAAACACAGACTTGTAAGGTCATGAACGTGTTTGCCTGCTCTGATACCAATTGAAAAAGTGGGGGTACAACAACCACACCCAACAATTCGATTAGCAATCTGTATGGACAAACTCTAATATACTTTCTAGAGAATCAACTAGACAGTCAGACTCAATCTAGATAAAAGTATATCAAAGAGTTTATATCTCAATCTCTCGATTTGATCTTTACTCAAGCAAATAGAAATCTGCGAGTCTTTATCAAATACTAGAGATATAACTTGGATGGTACCAAAGACCAATATCCAAGCGTCAATCAATTTAAATCAACAACCAAAAGGTCGGATATTCTAATTGATTGAACAAGCATAACCTGTGATATTTCAATTATATAACAAAATATAATGCGGAAAAGAAATAACACAGACACCAGAATTTTGTTAACAAGGAAACCGAAAATGCAGAAAAACCCCGGGACCTAGTCCAGATTGAACACACACTGTATTAAGCCGCTACAGACATTATCCTACTACAAATTAACTTCGGTATGGACTGTAGTTGAACCACAATCAATCTCACACTGATCCAAGGTACAGTTATGCTCCTACGCCTCTGATCCCTGCAGGATGCTACGTACTTGATTCCCTTAGCTGATCTCACCGACAACTAAGAGTTGCTACGACCCAAAGTTGAAGACTTTAATAAAAAAATTTGTATCACATAGAAAAGTCTACGATAATAGATAAATACGTCTCCCACGAATATACCTACGAGTTTTTGTTCCGTCTTTTGATAAATCAAGGTGAACAAGAACCAATCAATAAACCGGTCTTATATTCCCGAAGAATAGCCTAGTATTATTGATCACCTCACAATAATCTTAATCGACGCAGCGAAAAAGATATTGTGGAATCACAAACGATGAGACGAAGTGTTTGTTATTACTTTTCTATCTTTCCTATCAGAGATATAAAATCTCGAGCCAATTATTACAATCGTACTCGTAACCATAGAAGATGCAAGATCAGATCACACAACTACAAAAAAAGTTGTATCGGTCTGGCTTCACAATCCCAATTAAGTCTTTAAGTCGTTAACCTGGTTTAGAAGAAGAAACCAAAGGTTAAAGGAGAATCGACTCTAGTTATGCAACTAGTATTACACGTAAGGTGTGGGGATTAGGTTTCCCAGTTTCTAGAGTTCTCCCTTATATAGTTTTCAAATCAGGGTTTGCAATCAATGTTAGCTTGGTAACAAAGCATTCAATATTCATCGTTAGATAAAAACCTGATTAGATTCAAGCTAATATTTCTCAATCGTTGGATCGACAACTTAGCTTGTTACACACAAATGAAATGTCCAATTTGGGTTTACGAACCGTTCCCAAACATTAACATTTGTTGGTTCAACAATAGTTAACTAAATGGTTAGCCATATGATTACTTTCATATCAACCATATTCTTCTTCACCATAACTAGTTCAAATGACTCAAATGAACTAGTTAGAGAGTTGTTCAATTGCTTAGATCTTATGTAACTACACAAGACACAATCGAAGAAAAAACGGTTTGATACACTCGAATCGGTTCATGAACTTTATAACCACGGTTTGCAAAAGCATTCCTTAGTTTAAATAAACATGAGTTCAAGAACAACAGGTTTTTAGATATAACCTGCTCAAGTTCGCGGACTGGGTTCGCGGACTTAAGCTCATGGAAGGATTTCACAAACTCCAGCACAAATTCTCGAGTCGAGAACTTCCGCCAGTTAGCGGACTTAGTTCGCGGACTTGGCTTACGCCACTTCCATTTCTCTTGATCAACAAAGTTCGCAAACTTTGGTTCAAGGAATAAGGACTTATACATATATGTGTTTCCACAATAATGCTTATATCCTACAAATGGTTATGTAATCTAAACTCTCATTTCAATCATTGAAACATTCTCAGAGGACGGATATAGCCGTTATTCACAGACCATTTTTCGTCATAGCAATTTTTAAAGTGATTGAAACATAACATGACTTTTGTCACTAGGTAAAGATGAATTCGGCTAAAGCGAAAGCTTACCAACACATATTTCGAGAAATAGATAGGCGAGATAAACTAGGCTCGAAATAGAAAATGTGCATAATGAAAGTCTATATATCAAAACGACTTTTGTCTCAAGAGTAGGAGATATAATAGATAGACTTTTGAGTGACATATACGTTCAAGTCTCCACATACCTTTTAGTCGATGAAGATCCACCAGTTCCTTGAGTAGTCCTTCGTATTGTATGATGATTGCCATGGAGTTCTTGAGCTCAACTACACTTTCTATCCTAGTCCGAGATCTTTAGCTATGTAGGCTAGAAATCAAGACTTATAGTTTTGATCACTAACATTGATAAACATGCTTGAGATAGCAACGCATGCGAGTTCGAACGAGCAATGCTCTAACAGAATCTTCCAAGACAAATCCAACACTAGCTTACAAACATCTCTAAAAATATAGAGATACTTACATTTATGGTCTCCTCATATTTTATAAATTTCAGATAATGATATCATAGTTCAATTTATTGCTTGTAGTACAATTGTACAAACAATATTTCAAATGTTACAAGGACTCGGGAAGCACCCATTTTGCATCAACTGTAACTAAATTTTAATGCCTTATGGATTGATGAATCTTCATTTACGGGTTATTGGATCATTGTGAGATCTGATACATGTATGACTATCACAGCTAGAGTTGGAACCTTCATGGTAGTCAGCTCTAAAGAAGCAGAAATTTTGACTCTTATGGAAGCAGCTACATGGGCAAAAAGGACATGAATATTCAAGACTTCTGATCTGAGGGGGATTATCAGAGAATCATAGATTATGCAAGAGAAAAATCAAATGCAATATGCTAGAAAAATCAAACAATAATTTTCGAAGAAATGAAGTTTACAATCTCGTGGTAACTCTTTTTTGGGAATAATTTAACTATAGAAGTGGCAATGAAGTAGTAGATGCATTAGTAAAAGAAGAAAGAAAGAAAGAAATTCACAAGTAACAATGAAACCAACTTTCTTTCTTATACCTTACATTTCATTAGATAGATGCAGTTTAAATTTCCTTATTTTTCCCTTATCTAGTAATGAGGACCAGCTTCTGTTGGGGGAATCCCATATGACATTCCATGTTACTGAGAGAAGGACAACCAATAAAACAAAGTGTCTCATGTAATCCGGTTTGTTTCCTTTTGTCTTAATCGATTTTCAACTTAAAAAAAGGCGTTGATTAAGGGTTTGCTTGAACGTTAGGTTAAATCAACTCTGGAGTGCTAAATAATTGAGCGTATGTTAGAGCATAGCTCGGTTGAACCCACCAAGCGTTGGTATGTCAATGTTGGTTGTCATATTTTAGTATCAAAACTCATGTATAGTCGCTTGATTAATTACTAGATTCAACTTCGTTTAGGTTATACTAGAAAGTCTAGGAATGTTAAGACTTAAAACTATTACTATGAAGACCCGAAGAATGTGAAGAAGTAACGACTGTAACGAAGACATCATCCTTCCACTTGAGGTTAATAATATTGACTTGAACTTGTTTCCATTCCTAACGTATCTTTCAAGTCGTTTTTGATTGAAAACATAACATGCGAAGTTATATATTTATGAAACTCTGGTATTAGACTTGGTCATATTATTATGATCAAATTGTCAAGGAAGCATATTGAATTACGAAGTATAACACTTATCTTTTGAACTTTGTAAGTGCGACATCAACATAATCTATGTAACAACTTGATTGTGTTTATGGGATATATGTGTGATTCCATCCTAGGAAAAAATATTTTATAACATTAGTTTAAAGGAAGTACACGTACGAACTTGTTTCATAATCGAAAGTAATTCAATAGGTATGTTGGTCTGGTTTCTCATGAAGATCTTTTATGAACGAATCATACCTATGGTAGGATATGTGGTATAACCGATTATTAATATATGTTGAGAGTCAATGTATAACCGATCCTTACCTATCCTGGGAACCTGGTATAACCGATTCTTAAACTTATGTTGAGAGTCTAGGTAGAACCGATCCCTACCTATATTGGGAACCTGGTATGACCGATTCTTAACCAATGTTTGGAACCATGGTGGAACTTATCCCTACCCATTTAGAGAACTTGGTATGACCGATTTCTTAACTTATGTTAGGAGTCATGGTGGAACCGATCCCTACCTATGTTGGATACTTGGTACAATCGAAACTTAACCTATGTTAGGTGTAACGGTAGAACATTTCCAAAGGCAAACCGAATCTCAAGTTCACATATTACTTCACGGTTTAGTGTGAGTTTGGAATTAGGGTTTGCTAAGATAGGAAAGTTATAGATGTCGACATAATTTGAATATGTGCACAATTCTTATTCATAATTTTTCAAAGATATTCCTTGATACTCAAGGTGATCCCAAACCGAAATATTGAGAACATAGCTCTAGAAAAAGGAATATTAGTAATGTGCTAAACTAATATTGGAAGTTTTTCTATGAGAGATTTCAGAAATATTGCTTGACATTAATTGGAAATATGAACACCGAAATTCGTACTTTATTGCATATCTTGAGACTCTTTCGGTTTTGGAATTTCTTTGTTGTCTGAGCAACCTTGGTCTATAAATAGCTGAGTTTGCATTTCTTGCAAACTTTCCTAAGAGACAGGAAAACTTCATTCGTGTTGTTTCTGGTGGAGCCGTCTATCCGGAGAGGAAAGTACCCTAATTAGGTGAAATCTCTTACAACCGCTCGTTTAAAGACTTCTGTGGGATCAAGAAGCTCTACGAGTACCGTTGGTGGGAAACTAGATAATTGCATTGTTATTTTAGTTTTCGATTATTGATTTGATTGTCTAACGGTAGTTTAAACTTTGATTGTACCTAGTTTGATTATTCTTGAGAGCATTCTCTTCTGACATAAGGTCACTCAAACTAGATCAAAGTATCGATGGGATCTTCATAAATGTTTTTCGATCTGAAGATATCTTGTGATAATCCATTGTTAACAAACTCTGTCCTGTGCGTGATTATTCACAAGAGGATTCAAGCTTTTGTGTGCAAGTAGTTTAAAGATAATTGAAGATTTAAAGACAAAGAAGATTTATCTTATTAGTTTTCGTATCTTGTAAATTTTGTGCACACATCTTGATCGGCTGGGATCCGACTTAGATTTTATTTTTCTTTGATAAATTTGATCATAAAGTCGAATAGATCGGCAACTATCATTTGGTGGTAGTCTTCAGTATTTGAATCTGATAGTTGTGAGTCTGAATCTAAGTTACTGATTTGGATTGATCTAACCCGACAAAGAAGTTTATTAGATTAAACATAAGAGCCTATGTCAAAGACTCAACATATCTTTATACTAAAGATTGAATAGAGTGGTTACCAAACATATTTGTTCCTTTACTGTTTGGAATGCGATCAAAGGAGTTGAGTACATTTGACTTTACATTGTAAAGCAACTCAAGATAGTAATTTCTGTCTTGAGATTCACGTGCGTGACCCGGCAGTCGTAGACACATGGATACTAAGGGAACTAAGTAACTAGGGATAGTTTACTTGGTCTCAACTATACAAAGTTGGCTTTTGTTCATTTGTATAGCGGCTTAATTCTGAGAGTATTCAAAACTGGACTAGGTTGTGGTTTCCTCTTTAACAAAATGTTGTTTGTGTTATTTACTTTACTTGTACATTATAATTGTTTAGTTATAATAAAGTAAATATACTTGTACGTTAATCCATATTAGTTGATATTGATCCTATAGTCAATCGGTTTAAGTATCGTAATTATTGTCAATTAAATATCTTTTTGTCATATTGTCTCGACTCTGTCCATAAACGATCACATAAGATATCAGACTTATAGGTTGAAACGAAACGACTATGATGTATTTAGGTACCCTCATCATTTCAACGTATAATTTTTCTTTTATGTTACGCGAAATATCTTTGAGAAAATCGTTTATAGCTAACAATGAAATGACTTATTTCTTGGAGATCAATGAGTAAATATATTGCGTTGAATCATTTAACGCCCCTGCGCTATTTTCCTTAAATCCAACTTAAAACACTAGAAATAGTATCCTATTCAAGCTAACATGGACGGATAAATTGGAGGTTGAATCAGCATGTTAAATAAATTAATTGTTTATAATTGCAAAGATACAAATAAAAGAGCTCCTAAGACTAATAAACTACTAAATAAAATGTCAAAATAGAGTAGAGAGTGCGTGAGGGAGTTCTTTCCCCGTTGTAGAGCTATTACCGTAGGTATGATTAAGGTGAAAATCTTGTATGTTTATAAAATAATAGGCTTGGGAGCCTGATGGACTGGCGATAAACTACGGACCATGCCATTAGCTGGCTATGTCCCTGTATTCTCACTATGGAAGTATAGAAAGATAGAGTGTTATGGAATGTTTTTACATACACCCTAGCAATACCCTGTATGTTTACTCACCGTTTCGGGTCGGATTTCACACGACTTAGCTAACCTTGTTATTTGAGTTGTGGTTAAGTAACTTCTTATACCTTAGTCTACCATGTGACACTTAAATTTGGATATTCTTCTCTTATTACTTAGTGAAAGCCTAGAGAGGAGATATATTCATCTAACAATAATTGTAAAATAAATAAAAGTTATAGAAAAATAAAAAAACAATTAAGAAAAATAATAAATATGATTTTGTGTATTACTATTAATGTTAATATTATTATGGGTTAAACATAATGAATATAATTATCAATATTAGTAGTAGTAGTAGGGGTTTTATAATTAAATTGGAAGAAAGGACTACATAAAAGAGAAAACCAAAAACCTAAGGAGAATTAGAAGTGGGTTTGAAGCTAGAATTTTTGGAGAAGAAGATGATGAAGTATGAAGAAGATTTTATAGCTAAAAAGGTAAAATGCTAGATCCCTTTCTTTTTTGGTGATTTGATTGATTTAAATTTCAATATGATTTTGTGTTAATAGATTTCAATAATTTTTATATATTAATATATGTTCCAAATTGATGATCAAATTTCTTATTATATAACATCCTTAGCTATCCCTAGTTAAAATTTGAAGATAATTCACCACACATTAACCGTTGAATGTTTGTTTGAACTTGGATGTTGATTTCTGAAATTTCTGGACAATTTCAATTTGATTTTTCTTGACTGTGTTTCGGCAATCTTGATGACATTAAAATTATTTGAGTTCTAAAAAAAGTTGTATATTGATGTCTTATCTTTTACTGTGTTTTAGATTTGTTCAATTTCATATTATTATGAATTTACAACGAATATTTTGGTGATATGATGTAATATGCCCAGTTTTTAGAATGATCACATATAAAATCAATATTGTTTGTTTGAACTGTGGTTTGCTATAAATTTTAGATATAGTATAGATAAATGTGTCAGGAATGGATGGTCAGATCAGGTTATCATTATGAAACCTATAATATAAGATTATGCAGTTAGTGTATTTGCGTAAATGCTTAAAATAAGTACATGTTGTTTGTCATATGTTTCCACACCATGGTTTGATAGTTTTGTTTGTATAGCCAAGCGGCAAGGCATGATCCCTTACGCTCTCTTCTTGGCTACCTTGAACCATTCGACTGGGTTGAGCTAATCTCGTATCTTAGGTATGAAATTGGTTTATAAATTGATCGATAAGTCCTTTACCAAGTGTGATCGTCTATGGACAGAGTTGAGACAATACAACAACTTCGGAACACACTTTGTGCGATCGTCTATGGATACGAGAAAATACAACAACAAGATCACTTGTGTGATTGACTATGGATTCAAGATCGAGACGATACATCAACAAAGTATTCACTTGATAATAGGTACAGTATTAAACCGAAACTATATAAGATCAATATCAAGTGTTAGGGAGTTAATGTATGTGTGTAATTTACTTAATTATAATAACAATTATAATGCAGAAAACAAAGTAAATGACATAACAAGTTTTTTGTTAACGAGGAAACTGCAAATGAAAAAAAAAACGGTACCTAGTCCAGTTTTGAATACTCTCAGAATTAAGCCGCTATACAAAATATAATACCAACTTCCTATAGTTGAGACTAAGTAGACTATGCCTATCTACTTAGTTTCCTCGGTATCCATGCGCCTTCGACTTCTAGAGTCGCGCACGTGAATAACAAGTCTTTTGGATCGTACTCCAAACAGTAAAGGAAGAATCTGTTTGGTAAACAATCTAATCAATCTTGTTAGAAGATATGTGAGTTGTTGACAAAGGCTCTTCCGTTTAAATTAATAAACTCCTTTATCTGGTTAGGTCAATCTAAACTTTGATTACCGAAATAATAAATATCTAGATTCGCATATAATCAATATAGATCTCAAAGAGAAACTATAAGGTGATGTCGATCACACAATCAAGTCTATCACAGATAAACACGATTCTAGTTGGATCCCAGCCGATCGAGGTTTGTAAACTAATAAGAGTTATTCTTCATCTTCAAATCTTCTATTGCCTTAAATAAACTGCACAACACCACTTGAATCCTATTGTGATCAATCACGCACAAAACGGAGTCTGTTAATAATGGATTATCACAAGATGTTTTCAGATCCGAAAAGAGTTCTAAAGATCACGTCGATAATTTGATCTAGTTTGAGTGAGCCTTATATCATAAGAGAAGGTTCTTAAGAATAAACAAAATAGGTGCAATCAAAGTTTCAACAACCGTTAGTCAATCAAATCAATAATCAAAAATTACAATAACAATGCAATTATCTGGTTTACCACCAACGGTACTCGTAGAGATTGTTGATCCCACAAAAGTCTTTAGACGAGCGGTCGTAAGAGATTTCGCCTAATTAGGGTAATTTTCTCTCTGGATAGACGGCTCCACCAGAAACAACAGGAATGAAGTTTGCCTAGCTCTTAAGATAGTTTGCAAGAAATGCAAACTCAAGTATTTCTAGACCAAGGTTGTTTGGACAACATGGAAATTCCAAAACTGAAAATATTTTCAAGATATGCAATAAGTACCTAATTTCGATTTTCCTATTTCCAATTAATGTTAACCAATATTTACGAAATCTCAAAAGAAAACTTTTATTATTAGTCTAGCACATTAGCTAATAATATTTTTCAGAGGATATGTTTTAATTGCTGGTAATTAAAACATATATTATGAAAATCATAATTAAATGCTTTTCAATATTTCGGTTCGGGATCACCTTGAGCATCAAGGAATATCTTTGAACAATAAATTATAAGAGTTGTGTCCATGTTCAAATGATGTTAACATCTAGAAGTTTCTCAGCAAACCCTAATTCCAAGATTCACACAAAACATAAAGAGATATGTGAATATTGGAAACTAGGTTTTGCTCTTTGGGATCGGTTATACCATGACTCACAATTTAAGTTGTGATCGGTTATACCATGCTTCCCAAATTAGCTTGTAATCGGTTACACCTTGCTTTCCAAAGTAGCTTGTGACCAATTACAACTAACTTCCCAATGTAGCTTGTGGTCGGTTACACCTTGCTTCACAAAGTAGCTTGTGACGGATTATAACATGTTACATATTATAGGCTATGACCGGTTATACCTTAAGTCCCAACATAAGTTAAGATAGGTTCTACCTTGTCATCTTCCATTGGTCATTCAAAAGATATTCAATAAAGAACAAAACCAATCATGATTTCCCTTTCGATTATGAAAACAAGTTCATACATCTACTTTCTTAAACCAATGTGATATTACAAGGTTTCCTAGGATGAAATCAACACATGTGTCTTATACATAATCAAGTAACTAAATACACAGATTATGTCGATGTCGTATTTACGAAGTTCCAAAAGATAAGCGTTTATACTTCGTAATATGTTTCCTTGATACTTTGATCATCATGTTATGACCAAGTCTAATTTGTTATAGCATTGCTCGGTCGAACTCAGAAGTGTTGATATATCAAGCTTGTTGTCAAATTTAGTTGTCAAAACTATATCTTGATTTCTCTGCAATTAGTTAAGTCTCGGTCTAGGATAGAGGTAGTTGAGAAATAAACTAGTCATCAGTTTTGTTCTACCGTTTGAAGACGAAGATCAACCAAATCTTTTGGAGAACTTCATCAACAAAAGGTAAGTAAAGACCGAACCACCTATTTCTCAAGTTAGATTCACCTTTCTATCCTTGAGACGATTGTCGCATAACTAATTAGACTATCTTGCATAGACAAGAATTTCGAGTCGAGAACTAATTATTTAGTTCACAAATTCTCGAAATATAATGACTAAGCTTAATGAACATTTGTTTATACTTGATCAATTTCGGTGGAGAACAATTTGTTATTCGGAACCAAATCATGTTTCAAGTTTATCATTCGAAAATATCCTAGAACAGTTATATGCGTCATTGATGTTATTAGGGAGTGTTTCGAATTGATTTAAAGAAATATATAACTACTTTATTCAGTATTCAAGACAGTGCTATCAGTCTTACAAATTGATATAACTGCTATATGTCTGAAGCCGTATTACATGTATTCATACACGTAGCGGAGTATCTATATATTGACTTGCATATTTGTGTGATACGCATATTCGTATGCACATCATGGGAAAATATGTTTGTTTCGTGATCCGGATAGGTATGTATATTCGTATACAAACCATTTTGGAACTGTGGTAAGGGAACCGAGTTTAAGTATCCAAACCGGTATGCGAACCAATACAGTTCTATGTTCTTGAACCAGTTTAGTACCCAAACCGGTACGCAAACTGAAAAAGTTCTGTGAACTCCGGAACGGGTAAAGTCTTAAGGTTTCCAAACCGGTTTGCAAACTGAAAAGTTCCGTGAACTCCGGAACTCAGTTTTTTACCTAAGTTTGCAAACTAGTACGTGAACTGAAAATTTCTTTCATGTTCGGAACTCGGTTTTTCTCATAAGTTTGCAAACCGGTCCCCGTACCATGACTCAGACGATTCACGAACGACTCATGTATTTGTACTTTGTGTATTTACAAACTATGTCGATTGTGTTGAAATGCGCTTAAATTATTTCTACGAGATGATTTGCATTTGATCAATTCTCTAATTAACACTATACTTATTTGATCACATGATTGTGACTCAAGATTAATGTCTTTGTGTTTATGGAAATGAGTGTTAAGCTTTTAAGTTCGAACCGGCTAGTTTCGACTAACCATGTTGAACACAGTCTTTGTACACGGTTCGGTTACAGTTTACCTTACCAGAGTGTATATCTTGTTTATGTGGATACGATTCAAAATTTTCATTTAACGGTGAATATTGTTTGCTTGGTTCCAAAAATATCTTAGCTTAAACCTAAAGCAACCTATGCTTTGAAGTCTATATAAGGGGAAATCTTGGCAACTGGGATGTTTGAATCCTGGCACTACTTTTTGGTGTTTCCTAGTTGTATCTGTAGCCTTCCTCTCCAGAAACCCTTTTAGGGTTTAACGACTATCAAAGACTTTATTGGGATTCATGAGCCAGGTCCATATATCTTTTATCTTGATAACTTGATTATCCAGATCTTGTTCAATTGTTGACTTATCACTTGAACAAGATAGATAGTACTCACAAAGTTCTCTTTGTCTCAACTTTGTGACTCCACAAGTTTTATACTTGTGAGGTGAATAATAATCTAGGCTGCACTCGGGTTGCATAAATCCGAATTTTGAGGATAGCCAGACTTTTGTCAAGTTGGATCTTACGTTTGATATGATCACCCATTTCGATTGTAAATCAGGAAATCAATCACATAGGCTTAATATTTGGGAGGAATATTTGGTTTAAAGTCCTTAATTGAGTTGAAGAAACTCTTAGTTGGTGTGACGTCATCGAAGGGAATCAATTGCGCGGAATCCTGCTGGGATTCAAGAGGCGTAACGAGCGTGACTGTACCTGAATCAGCGGGAGACTGAGTTCGGGCTCAACTACATTCCAGACCGAGGTTAATTGGTAATAGTCTAGTGTCTGTAGCGACTTAATACAGTTTGGTATTGAATCTGGACTAGGTCCCGATTTTTTTTTTTGCATTTGCGGTTTCCTCGTTAACCAAATTTTTGGTGTCTGTGCTATTTCTTTTTCTGCATTATATTTTTTATCTTTATAATTGAAATATCACAGGTTGTGCGTTAATCAATCAAAGTAGATACGTCTGACATTGGTCCTTGGACATTGGTCTTTGGTACCGTCTAAGAACTATCTTTGTGATTAGGTTTACAGATCAATTCTTTAAACGTTCTAATTGCAAGAGAGATACAGATATAACTCTAGACACTTTCCTTGATTGAGTTTTAACTCTCGGAGTTTTGTTGAGTTTGTCCATACAAATTGCCTACGAAAAAGTTGGTGGTGTATTTTGGTACCCCCCCAGTGTTTTCAATCGGTATCAGAGCAGGCAAACACGTTAAGACCTAATAAGTCTATGTTTGAAGCAGTCTGACTATACGGACATGAGTACCATGTACACCAGAAATTCTTAAAAACTTGTCAGAGTCTGTTTTCTTCAGAATCTTCCTTCCCTTAGAAAACTCTCAGTTTATCCAACGCCAAGGTTGGAAGTAAAAAATATTTAAGAAAAAATAAAGGATCCTTCAACAAGGGTGAACACAAGAAACGTCATGTTAAAAGTAACAATCTACGTTGTCTTAAAAGAATGGTAATCAGTATTTTTAAGGAATGCGATGAGAAGGGATTTATAGACGAAGATCTCTATATTGCTTTTGAAAAAACTTTTAAAATCTTGGAACACCTTGGATTGATTTTGAGAAAGGTTAAATCCGTACGATATTCTGACACTGATAAAGTCTGCCTTCGGTGTGGCATTTGCGGACATGTAAAAAACTCTTGCACTTATACTGCAATGATATTGACTACTTCTGACTATCACGGAAAACCATCTCACAACAAGAAGGAATAAACAGAACACCTTCGATAATGGCGCCTCTAGCTTCAACACAAATATCTCGACGGTGACACGCTGATTCAATACCAAGACGATCAAAGTACAATCGATAAGTCTTCACTATCCATGCAAATACTTCTGAAGCAGATGCAACATCATTCGTCCATGAATGGCACAAACTCCTTCAACATATATATTTTGCGAAGCAGATGAACACCTCTGGAATGCACTTGGGAACTTGATCTTGTTGGAAAGATCAGATCAATTTCAATAATGTGTTTCACCTAACAAGTCATTGCAACCTAATGTGATTCCATAAAACGTCATCAACGGAACCTCTCTACATCATAAATCTTGCACGACTAAGGAACTTCTTCTCATCACCGATCACATCCAGAATGGAGACCGGCGCTGCTATCTGCCACAGCAACATCATTCCCTGACAAAGCCACTTCATAGTAAAGTCATACTGTTCAGGAGAATTTGGGTGGAAATTATAGTATACCTTCATCTTAGGAATGCTCAATCCACCAACTAGTCTATAAATGTAAAGGTTTATTGGATGGAGGACTAAAGACTATGTCGATAATCATGGTTCTAGCTTTTCGGTCTCTGGAGAAACTCCGAACATAGTATCGGCATCGAAAAGGATATCTGGAGGAACTCCGTCCATGGTATCAGCATCAACAAGAATTTCTGGAGATAATTCAATCGTGATCTCAGCATCAACAACAGTCTCAGGAGCAACATCCTCATGACCAGCTTCATCAACTATTCATTTTCTGAAGTGTTACTCGATGGATCAGACTTCTCCAAGCAATAATGATTCATATCAACATGTGTATACATGAAAACATGTTATCATGAAAATCTTCTCAAAGCTTGCACGACGGACGGTCACAAGCTAAAGTCTTTTACAAGATGTTCTCATCACCTCTACAAATGAGATACAACGTACTTCAGGCCATGGGTTTACAAAAACATACCAATGGGTCAGAAATGGTACAATTATTCCTTGACAAAATATGTCCGTCTATGTCTCTACTACAACATACCAAAAGGGGGCATCAATCGGACATACGAGCTGAAAGATATGGCCTTTACCGTCAGGTCTATGAAATCTGAAAAATTTGTATGGGATTACAAATTATAAATGTGCACGCTTCGTTGACTGACCTATACAACTCCAAATCGAGTTATTCTTTTCTCATATGATAACTCAGTCTCTTAGCTTTAAAAGTTGGGGTCAAGCACCGAATTTTGACGTCGTATGAGGTTCCTACAGCTTCCAGAGCATACAACATGCAAGCATCAATTTTTAGATGTGATTCATAACCTCCACAGTCGATCAATGTCCACCAAGTATTTCCACTAAGTTTCATCAAGGTACCTCCAACTTCGACCACCTAGGTTTTTACATCAAGTTTTTCTACCTGGGTCCTCTATCTAGGTCTTGCCAGAAGAAGGGAAAACGAAAAGGAAATTTAACAAAATACTGGGGGCTGACGGTTCACTGATCATGACGACCAGTTTCACAATCGAAGGCCCGTGACAGGCACCCGACTCGTCTGTGCTAATCATTCATCATAAAAGGAATGATATAACCGGGATATACAAACATGGTCATCACATCATCCCTTCTTGAGAACAAACTCATTTATGGTCCCGTGACCAGTGCTTCAGAAGTGATGTTTCTACGACTCCCAGAAACTAAAGATGATACTGCAAGCACCAGGCTCATGTATCAATCAAGGGTTTCAGATTTCAAATGATTCAATGACATTGAAATCCTTCATCAATCATCCAAGACAACAATGAAATGGTCCAGAGACAAATAAGACATTTTATAATAATTCTAGCTGAAGTTGTTTTACGCCGCTCTATATAAAACGATGAAGTGGGAGCAACTGGAAAGGATAAATACATGGGTCATATGTCATTCTCTTCGTATGGAAGTTCTCTATGGCATATCCAAAATTCAAGTTTATCGGATGAACGAGATAAGAGCCGTGGGTCAAACAGTGGACATCGTCACTTCTGAAAAATCTCTGAAATTCTCCCGGAACCTTTTGTTTCGTTGATTTGAGCCCCTAAACGAGCTCAAAACTCAAACAACTTCTTTGGAAAAGCTAGGAAATTTCCTGGGCATCGGAAAGCTGGGGTAGATCATCAAAAACGGACATCGTATGAAGATTCTATGGCATTTTCAACAACGACCTAACTTCTGAATTTCCTGATGACAAATTATGACGAAATTCCTCATTCATCAACATGAATCTTCATCCATTCAACCATCAAGTGAATATTTCATGCAGATATCAAGATGATGCGATCCGAAGACTTATTTGGGTCCTCGACAAGTCATTTGGGGATTTAGAACGAACGCAAGTGCACCGCAGCCGGTGATATATATTGGTGCTTCTAAGACCAACAACTCGGTGGAACGATGATTCTCTCTTTCAAGCAGAGACTCAAAAATGCTAAACCCACCAGTTGGTCATTTCACCAAGATTGGACGTTCCATCACCCGAATCAGCAGTGCCTCTTCACTCCACGCTCGCTGGACGGCTCTCTATCATACCACCAGAATCATTGTTCAAGATATTGCTCGTACTTGACATCATTGGAGCAAATCGAGAATTCTGGTAACATCTTTTATGACTAAGTTCAATTACTTATTTCATTTATGCTTACAAAAAAATTACCATCTAGTGTTTACTGTGGAACATGATTGTCCCACACTAAGCAGTGGACTTAATTTGATGGTGGATTTTTGACAAAGGGTAGAATCGTAAAATCATAATTTAGCATATTTCAGAAACAACTTCAGACACGTATGTGAAACTATTTTAGGATTCAACGAGAAACCTTTGACTGAGCGTACATCCTCTCAGAGATCACAATTTTGCATATTTCTGACATGGCTTCAGACACATATGTGAAATTCATGAACAAACTCTAACTGAGCGTACACCATCTCAGAGCCCTGCATGAATATGTGATTCGCAAAGTCTCTCAACTGAGATTTTAGACACTTCACATATTTCATCAACACTTCTACATAAAATCGAAATGATTGGACGCCTCCTAGACATATTGCATGCTAGTATAGAGCGTTAATGTCTTCAGGATGCCACATTGTTCCCTGACCATGTAGAATGCATATGTATAAAATCTCTTAATAATTGGACGACTCCTAGAAATATTGCATGCTAGTATAGAGCGCTAACATCTTTAGGAGGCCACATTGTTCCCTGACTATACAAATCAATATACAGAACGAGTATGATGCTTCTATCATCCCATACCTCATTCTCGAATAAACATAATGCTCCTAGACATATTGCATGCTAGTATAGAGTCATTCATAGATTAAATTCTAGCGCAACATTCATCGATCGAGATGCTAGAATAATCTATTTTATCTCATCACTTTGTTTCATGGCTTATTTCCGGCTGAATTCTATGAATTAGTAATAGATAATCAATCTATTTTATTACTCTGTTTCATAACTTATTCTCAGCTGAATTCCATGAATTAGTAAAAAAATATTCACTGTTCGGGCATCTGGGCCACCACCAAGTAAGCCCCGAGAAAATAGTGCGAGTGTACTTAACAATAATGCACGAACGAGCACCCAAACGCATAAACGAGCATTCAAAAATATGGATGAACGAGGAAACCTATGTGAAACAGGGAAGAAAAAAAAGAAAAAAAAAGAGAGGCGCACGGACCGGGCCAGCCGGCCGGTCATGCCGTCGTGGCTGGTCCACGCCTCGCCTTTTATTATTTATTTTATTTTATTATTTTCCTTATCTCATGATAACTCCCTTGTTTGAGCAAGCTTCCTCGTTTGAGCAAAACTCCTAGTTTTTTCCATATTTCCTCACACGATGAAAAATAATAATTTAAAATAAGGAAGAGTATCACGGGACCGGGCCTACTAGCCGGACGGCTATGCCCTATCCTTGGACGGTCCCACACTTTCATAAATCTTTTTTTTATTATTATTCCTTACCTCGTTTCATGAAACTCCTTCGTTTGAGCAAAACCCTGGTTTTTCCATATTTCTCAAGTGTTGCTCAAACTATCAAAAGCCAAAAATCAAATGATCACACGACCATCCGGGCTTCTCAAGGAAAATATTAAAATCTAATTTATTTTAATATTCCCAAAATATTGGTCGCACGATCAAAGTTCTATTTACTCATTCGAGCAAAATCAAGAGTTTCAGTCAAGATCAAACTCTTCTGAAAATCCAAAATATTGCTCAAACGCGCACCAGAAAATACCAAAATTCTCAGAATTGAGTCACGGACAATATGGTGCCACGGGCATTCCACCTTGACCGACCAAGGTGGGCCCCTTGGCTCACAGAAGCCGGTCTCACACTCTATTACGATTTTGACCTAATTAATATTCCATAATTCATATTGGGTTCAAACTCTTTCCAAACGACTTGGAATTTGATCATCAACCATCAGTTGGTCCCACGACCACAAGGGTTGGTTTCATACCCCATGGTCGGTCCTTCCTCTCTCCATAATTAGGTTTTACCACCTAATGCTCATACGAGCACTATTTTAATAATGATTAAACAATCATTTAATCATCTTTTCACCAACTGATCTACAAAGGACTTTGGTGCACGCTCATTCGAGCACCTGGGTGCTACATGATCGACCATCATCCCATGTAGCCGGTTGATGTAGTTTTAAAGTGGGGTAGGGAAGGGATTCGATACTCAGACTTTTTAAAGGTTTGGTTCAAGACAAATAAAAAAAAACTAATAAACTTTGATTTTTGGTTACCAAGGAGAGAAGACTATAAGGTTTTGGATTCCACTAATTCCAATATTTGTAAACTCAATAACAATTTATTTGACAAAATACTCCTACTTTACTCAAAACAATTTCGAACCCAATCTCATGCTTTGGAAGATAAAACGTTACAAGCTCTTTTTATGACTCTCGTCACTATTCTAAGGCGTAGTTTTCCTTCGCTTATAAAAGATCGATAATTAAACTACCCAAAAAAATTCTTACGAAGCATATAAAGAAGAGAAATTTTTTAGACAAATTAAAAGCACAATATTGGAGTAATAAGTCAAAGAAAATAATTACTAAAATTCACTCATCGAAAATAGCTTCTTCCAAAACCCTAGAAAAAAAACTTAGCTACTCATGAATCGAGAAGTGGAGAAAAATTGATTAATCATTGTATTCATGTTCTTGAATATGCAGCAGCAGCAGGAAATATTTCTGAAACTTGTAATTTTTCGATTCTACGGTATCTATTCTCTCTCAGGCTATCCGTATCCTCCTCTGGTGTCCGAGCACCTATTTTATACTCAACAGGGCCATCGAATCTCTGTTATAACTTCAGAAAATCCGTAATATTTTCTTCCCAGTATATGGGAATAATTTCCTCATTAATCTCCTCCCCACGATTTTCTCCAGCTAACAAACTCCCATTTGTTTAAACACGTCCCATAAGAAGTTTAACACGCTGTAAACTCGTGCAAATTCCTAAATTAATCTCGACAGAATATCGAAAATAATTCTCTTTCCTGTTTTCGATAATTCCACGTAAACACTTCTCTTTATTTGATTCCAAGTCCATTAGCAAGCCTGTTTGATCGAAACAGGCCTAAACCAATCCTAGTTTGTTATCGGGTCTCACTCAAAACCCCCCAAAACTCTGCCAGAAACTATCACAGATAAACCAGAGAATGCCTGGTCACTATGTTTTCTTCGAATCTGATTATTAAGCCCAACTGGATCGAATACCACCACCATAGCATCCCGTTTAGTTGATGTAAGTCACCCCAAACGATTTGATCCATAGAATCTCTCTCAAACATCTTGAAAACTCGAACCTTAATTCTGCCGGAATTGGTGTACTTAAAATCCACGGTTATATCCAATTCCAATCGAAACAGATGACCTTACCAGCCCTGTCTAGAACAATGGAAGATACCCAATGAGTTTCAACACTTTAGTCTCTTTCTAACTCTTTCGAATTTCAAACCCTAATCTGCCAGTGACTGAAACTAGTTTTCCTGCCAAAACGCAAATTCAAAATGGGGAAGAAGGTTACCCCTTAACCAGTCTACTGGGGTGGCGATAGTAATTGGGGTACCCTTTAGTAATTAGGGTACGCCTTAGTAATTTTTCAGGTGTCTTTGGCAAATTCCTTGTGTGCTTCTCGACAAGTCCTCGGTACGTTTTTATCACATTTCTGGGGGTGCCTTTAGTACTTTACTGGGTGCCTTTAGCCGATTTCTCCAAAAATGTTTCTTTTCCAAAAATACCTACACATACATAAAAAACCATAATAAGTACAAAAACGGGTACTAACAACATAGAAAATTGATATCAAATTAGACACATAAATGCGTCTATTATCGGTCTCTCTCTCACTTATTGGTTGATTTTCAGTAAATCATCAATCGATCAAAAATTAGGGTTTCAAATCAAATCCTCTGCAAAACATAATTTTGAACACATTCAAACGCTGATAATTTTATGTTGATCCATCAATCAACATTATAATTAATAATATTCAGTCCGGCTGCCAGTATTTAACTAATTATATTATTTAGTCCCACTACCAATAATTCATGAATCGAGTAATATTGCTCAAACGAGCAATATTTGCTTAAACTAGCAATATCTATTTTGCTCATATATCAACGCTAAATTGCTTAAGCTAGCAAAATGCACGATCAACTAGGTCCAGAACTCATTGATTCAACTATCAATTGCTCGACCGAGGAATATTTCTTATGTTGATTCAACTATCAACATTCGAGAATTCTATTGACCCATCAATCAATATTCTAATTTATATTTAATGTTTGGTTTTGCTGCCAACATTTTTGCTCGACTGAGCAACATGGTTCGAACGGACGACCATCCAATATATTTGATTTCCTGTCGAAACTCGACATATCAAAATAAGTCCTTGATCGAGCAACTTCATCGGACGATCGATCCAAATTATCAAAATATCATTATTATCTCGACTGGTAAAATGATATCAAAACTCAATGTATGAACATCATTACTGTCCCAGCAGACATCTTATCTTCAATCCACGAGTCTCAGAGCATACCACATTTGTTCATTATACTCGGCTCATCGTCTAGTCTAGTCAACAATTGATCAATTAAATGCACGTCTGCCTTGGACACTCCACATTCGTGAGACATCAATCACGTCACATGGGGGATAATCACTAGGGATTTGGTCTGGCGGCCTATGTCACATGTGTACACCCATGATGAGAAATGTGTGTAAGTCGTGCAAGCGGTTGAGGAAGTTATCAAAGTAGTGGATGGACAATCAACCAAGTCTCCGCACGACATGGAACTGGTTTAACCACGATTTCCCACATTCCCACTCTTTCACTCGAGCAGCCATCACACTTACTGGGATCAATGTATCTACTATTATTGCAGTATAAATAATTTTCTAAATCCACGATTGAACAACTAAGAATTCTCATCTGAACAATAACTCTCAACAGAGCAGAATTCACTTAATTGATCAGAACTTATTCTTTCATCTGTACCCAGCAGTTCACCAACTTGCAGAAATCGTCAACACATTTACAATCCTCGATCATCATTGATCTCCCACACTTCTCAGCTTCCATCCTACAGATCGACCCTCATTCCTCTTTGTGACCGAATTGACTCTGGAACGGCCATTGTCTTGGTTTAGGCTGGAGTCCTCCTGATTGGTCTCTCGAACTCAAAGCACTCATGTGCAGTGCATCTGTTTGAAAAAAGTTTAAGCAACTTGCTCGGTCGAGGAGTCCCCGCCCGCATGGTCGTCTCTTCACTTTCCTAAAAGACCATCAAATCGTTTTGCCCCATCAAACATAATACAAGGAGTAGCCAAGTCTTCATCCATGTACGACATCAACCCCATGAGATAGATGCACGCCTATCGGGCCTCTCGGCCCTCAAGCACACCTGGTGAAGCCTTTGACACAAACATAAAAATAAATAAGGGTTTGAACGAAGTAAAAACCTAAAATCATAATATCTTTGGGATAAGGACTCTGCAACTCCAAGATGGGACCGGATCTTCGCACGACTCCCCGCCATCCTCGCGTCCAACCAAGCACTAGTCCTTAAAGAGCCGTTTAAGTCTCTATCTTCCCCAATACACACTTGTGCACAGTCAAAATTCGAGCTTTAACCAAAACAGAAAAATTGATCAAGTAAACCGTAATTCAAAATTCCACACGTCCAGAGAAAGGATTTCACAGTGGAAATACTGCAACGGCACAAATAAGAAGCTCCCCAATACAAATATTCACGAGAATTCCTAGTTCAAATCAAAGAGCAAAGACCAAGCATCAATTCTCACAGTTGACCGATCAAAAAAAAAAATCTCACAGTTGTAGCTTATACATTGTCATAAAAAAAAATCAATTTCAGGTCTGATCAATTTCTTCACCAAATTCATTCACGCAAGAATAAATATATTTATGATCATGCTCTCATAAGATACAACCCTTAAATATCAACAAAGGGCAGTTCAACCGAAACCCTAATTCTGAGCATATTTCTAGAGAATCTCGGGAACAAAAGAATAATTACGCAACAAAATAGAGATGCATCATCTATATACTCATCCTAGAACAATATTGGTTTAGTAAAGGGAAAAATGGTAATTCAGAAAAAAAAATTCGGGTCAGGAAAAAAAATAATCATTTTGTCAAAAAGTCAAGAAAATGACAATACACTCATTTTGAAGTTTTTTTTAAGGTCTGCAACAAAGATAAAACTCAAGACACATGGAAGTCAATGCATGTGGAAGATCTGACCTTCGCTCCCATGGCCTCAGCTCATCCCTCTTCCTCATGACTTGAGCTCAGGTCTCGACTCATAGGAAGAATCTCAGCTCTAGCCTCATAGGATAAAGGTCATACCTCCTTGGCCAAACTTAACTCTCACGAGAGAGACTCATCCCTTGGTTTACAAGGCACCTATAGCCGTGATTTCGAGCATTTACCTGCGAGATACAGTTGGTCGCACTAGCTCTAAGGCCTAATGGAAGCTGAGTCATGAGGATGGGAGGAGATTTAATATCCCTTGTAAGCACGACTCGACCTTATATGAGCTCAGACATTGATTCTTATAACATCCTCACAAGACACAACTAGTCATGTCTACTATGGTCATTCTTCTCCAGAGCCTCGTGACAGACTCCCAAAACGTCCTTTTGAGATGCAACTGGTAATGTCTGCCCCGTAATATGAATACAATTATGATTGACTTCTAACACATCCCATATGCTGGTCAATGACAAATGTTCCATAAATCTCACAGAGACAGTCCCATTTGGAAACAAAACATTATTAATTAGGCATGCATTATTCAATCCCAGATTCCTGAATGTGTCCCAGATGACTCTATGAGACTCAAACTCCATGAGAAAGCCCTAGCCAGCCTCCTGAGATCTAAGTACATATAGCTTATCTTAAAATCTCGTATACACATGAGACTTGGGCATAAGCCTCACCCAAGACACATGCCTCTTCCTCAACCTTTCAAAGGACAACTAGTAATTTGAGTATGAGACACACAAGCTTATCAAAAACGTGGGAAAACCTCCCGGAGCTCCGAACACTCATCAGAGGGACTGACAAGCAAGGATCCGGCCTCCACAAGTTATATGTGGCCGGCTGGAGATGAGGTTTATCCTAAACTCTCCATGTGTTCTACACATAATACTAAGGCATTTATCGCCTTTCACGTAGATCATCCTAGTCATAATTCATAAATTGGTGAATATTCCTTTATCCCAATCAAAGTCGACTATAAAAAATATTGCTACCGTATTCACACTTCATCAGAAAGGCAAACTCAGTCACACAAATAGGGGATATCAATTAGGATTTTGGTTATGACACGTGTGAGATATATCAAACTTATTTCTCACAGTAAAAGAGTAAAGGAGGTCTAAATGACTCAAATGATAAGGTCATCTTAGCTTATCGTTAGTTATTCCTAAAAATATGGAAAGAGCGCTCCGCAAGAAAATTAATTCCTATTTTCATCGACTTGATATCATGGGTTCAGCTATAAATAGGTCATCAATCGACCATGTTTAACACAATTCTCATAGCACTCTTCTACAAACCTATAATTATTTGACCTCTCCCTCTCTCTTCTCCTATGCTTCCCTCTCTAAGACCAACACCAACCTATCTCATTTTACTAAAGCAACCCTTGCACGACAAGCTCTCTTGGTTTATGCGATGATTGTTCATGCTCAACCTCCCGAAACTCACATTCAGAATCTTAGAATCCCACTTCTTTTCTCTCACCAGTTTTAGGTAACTACACTTACATGCATCACAAATGAAATAATTTTGACAATATTGTTGAATCAGAAACCCATCCCAAGATACATCAACACCTCGTAATATAAAGATTATTCTAGTTTTATACTTGAATTTGAATTCTGCAATTTCTCAGGTTGCTTCACCGAAAATGCTATGTAAATAGTCAGATAACAGCTGAGCAACAATTGATCCTACGTGGCACCTAACATGGAGGATAAATAAAGGTAACCACGTCATCATCGACAACATACAACATCAAACGATAAAATACATAGTAACAATTTGATATTATTGCAGATACTGAGAGGTGATAGTTTTGTTTTATGATACCCTTCAAGACTCATTAAAACTAGTCGAGTCAAATATCAATTTTCGAAGAAAGCATCGATTATTAATGAAATCTGTAATTAGTTAGTGATTTTTTTTTCTTGATTGATGATTTTTTTCCTCTAATCGATCTCTGATTATTTGTAGTTTTTTTACCCTAAAAATTTCCATGTTTAACTTTTAGTTTGATTGTATATGAAACTGGGGTGATTTTTAGGGTTTATATGATTTCTGGTTTAGGATTTGTAATTGTTTATCTATGCTTTAACTGTGCACTCAATAATCACACAAGTAGCTCTCCCTAAAACTTCAAAGCAAAATCAAATATTTTGCACTACCAGTAATAAGATCCAGCTTCTCGATTATACATCTATGGTGGACAGTACTAAGACCAAGAGATATTAGGGTTTCTCTTCAAGTCAAGATAAAATTTTGAGCTCCATGATACCATTGGATTATATACTTATATTCTCCTTTTTGTGTTGTCCATGTAAATGATGATACAAATGGTTGATAGTGAAGAATCGATGAACGAGAAGAAGATATGGGAGTGAAGAAGAAGAATTTCTAGTTAGTATATTTTTTTTTGAACTCCATTTTTTTTAACGATGTGGATAAAATAAAGAATGTCTCTTTCCTCCACATTGATTTCCAAGTAGAATTAGTTGTTATTCCGCCGTTCATGTAGCACAATTCATTGCTTCATTATTCTTCGCAGTACAACGAGATAGTCCCGGTAATGTGAACCATAATCCATGGTCCCCTTTAAGTCCATTCACTCATGTCGGGATCATGAAAGTATGACAATTTTTTAGTGATGACCAGTTTTTCAGATCAAACCACAAACCACATAAATCTTTTACGGTTAAATATGGAGCTATTAATGCCTCGTCAAGATGACAACGAAGCAATATATGTAGTTTCCTTTATTTTTCAGGTTAATGGCATTTTCAATCTCAATTTTCAAAGGTTCAATAGTGGTATGAGATTTGTCACAAAAAATGATGATAATATGCCCCAGTAATAATAATAAATAGAAAACAATAACTTTTTCCTCTTTCTCTCACTACTTCTTCTTCTTCTTCAACAAAACCATCAACAACAACCCTTTTCTGCTAAGATATGGTCCATTTTGGACCGGATCTGAAGCAGATTTCTTCAATATTTCTTGTGTTTCTAGGTTGGTTAGTAGTTTTAACCTAATTTTTGTTATGTTTTCTACTTGTCTACACCAGTATGGCGGTTTTATCTACTCTTTTGAGGCTTATCTTCGCTTTAATGGCGGGTATTGGTTATTGGGTTGGTTTCTAAGATCTATAGTGATGCTCTCGAATGACGAAATATTCATCTTCATTGGTGATTTCTTTGATGACGGAAGCTTCATCATTATCTACAAGAGATTTGAGAAAATCACTCCTATTTTGGGAGCATATCTTTCTAAAGAAAAAAACAAACTAAATGGTTGAGATTTACTTCCGAGAAAAACCATTCTTCTTCCGATTTAATCGGATCTTATTCATACTTGTATTTGTCTTACTCCGGCGGTAATCCTTCGTTTTTTGTTGTCGGATTTATCGGCATTGTACTTTCACAATATGTTCTTGTTACTTTGTATTCTCTTATTTTCGATCTTAAAGTCATTGTAACCTCGAATTTCTATTAATGAAAAAGTTCCTTGTTTAAAAAAAGGAAAAAAAAATGAATCACAAGTTACATATTGGCCATGGTAGTTAAAAAATTCTAATAAAAATGCATCCCCGAAATAATTAGATACTTGACTGATGGAAATTAAACTAACTAAAGGAATGGGTTAATAATATATTAAGAAGCAAATCCCAAATCAGTTCTCTATGTCTGCAAGAGATTCCATTTTGTTGCAGTGTAACCAAATTAAGCATGCACAAGATTATTTATTATCCGTACCTATCAGTGGGATTAATCAATGCCTCGGGTCGAGACAGTTCAGAGCTGTCCTTTGCTACCGCCTGGGTATTCCTTTGTTTGTTGAGAATGGTTTATGCTCAAGTTGCAGCAGATCTATGAATATTTTTGGAGATCACGCGCTTCATTGTGCTAAGGATGTTGGAAGTAAGTTCCGACACGACTTGGTACGTGATATCATCGCTGACATTTGCTACAAAGCTAATGTGCCTGCGCTTAAGGAAGTATCCATTGGGTTTCTTTCAGATGATGACAAGTATTTACGGCCTGCTGATATCCTCGTTCTTAATTGGGATAATGATCAAGATGTTTGCATGGATGTTACAGGGGTCTCTCCCTTCACAGGTGAAGGCATTCGCTCTTTCGTTCCAGGTAAAGCTATTTTTAGCGCTGTTTCGCGAAAACGCACTAAATACTTGGACAAGTGTTCATCGCATGGTTATGGTCTGGGTGTTTTAGCTTTCTCTACCTTATGAGAACTTGGTGAGGATACTTTATGTTTTTTCAAGCGTCTCAAGAATTGTTTAGCTAGTAATGACGCTAGTAGTGGTTTTGGTAGCTTTATTTTTCATAAATTAGGCATTGTTATTCAAAAGGGAATGGGAGCCCAGCTTGTCGCTAGGTTGCCTTCCAAAAGTTTGTAATTTTTATTAGTTATTGTAGGAAATACCATATAGTCCTAGGAATAATATATTAGAGAGAGTCTAGTCCTGCTGACCTAGTCAATTGTTCGTTTGGTCCTATTTGGTAATATAAATTATAGTTTGGTCCTAAAAATTATTGTTTGGTCCTAGGCTGATGTCATGGATGATGTAAATGTCATCCTGTAGTGGCAGAAATACCCTTTTGGATAAGGACCATATATATAATCAAAAAGTAAGAGAGAAGAAATCATTCTCATATTTACTTTCTCTCACCTCCATATTTCTAGATCTAGAATCTCTCTCTCTCTTTTTTCTTCTTTTTTTCTTCCTGCTGCTGCAGTAATGTTGTGTTGATGAAGATGAAGATGAACTCGTGCTGGTGATGATTTAATACAAATGTTTTCTTTGATCCGTAGACGATGATGTTGCTACTGTTGATATGTTTTCTTTTCTCTCTTCTTTTCTCTTTTGTTTTCTTGATTTGTTTTTGCGAATCTAGATCTGTTGATGTTGCTATTGTTGAATACGTTGTTGCTGCTCATGTTGGTGATGATGAATACATATGTTTTCTTGAAGACGACGACGACGACGAAGATAATGATTTTTGAATGAACTGTTGTTGTTGATGATGATAGAGTTCATTGTTGTTGTTGTCGATCTTGATTTTTGAATTATTTTTGTCTCTGTTGATGGTGATGACGATGAAGAAGCTGAAGATTTGTTGTTGCTGCTGCTGTTGACGATGAAGATGATGAAGAAAATGATGCTGCAGTTCATTCCAGAAATGAAGTCTGTTTTCATATGGAGTTCATTTCTGGAATGAAGTCTGTTCTTTTTAGTTTTTTATATGGAGTTCATTTCTGGAATGAACTCTGTTTTTTTAGCTTTTTATATGGAGTTCATTTCTGGAATGAACTCTGATTTTTATGGATTTTTTTAGGTTTTTTTATGGAGTTCATTTGTGGAATAAACTCTGTTTTTTTAGGGTTTTATATGGAGTTCATTTCAGGGATGAACTCTTGTTTTTTAGGTTTTTACGTGGAGTTCATTTCTGGAATGATCTCTGTTCTTTTAGCTTTTTATATGAAGTTCATTTGTCGAATGAAAAACTCTGTTTTTTTAGGTTTTTATATGGAGTTCATTTCAGGAATGAACTCTGATTTTTAGGTGCTTTTTTAGGTTTTTATATGGACTTTCATTTCTGTTTTTTTATGTTTTTTATATGGACTTCATTTCTGAAATGAACTGCTACAAGAAAATAAGTAAAAGTTAACACGGAAGGGTACTTTTGTCAGTTTAATATTTTTAAATAATTATGGACCAAACAGTAAAGGCGTTTGATCAAAGGACCAAAAAGACATGGGCCCACTTAAAAAAGACCAAAAGATTATTTTCCCTTAGTTATTACCTATTTTTATTATTTAAATAATATAATTTATATCAACAGATGCATGATGATTGACGGGTAGTCTCTTGACTTGATATAAGGGTTTCACGAGTCAAACAACCATTACTGCTCCCACCTCATGGATACCAGCTATGACAGTGCAATTATTCAATATAACCAGTAGGGTCAAAACGAACCACAGTAGGTCTTACATTACGGCTCTCAAAATTACAATATGTAACCAAATCCAATCATTGATTTCGAAGAAATTTCACCCCGCTCTCACACTTTCATTTCCATTGTGATGGTATATCATCACCTGATGATGACTTTATCGCCGTACTATGATTAGACATTTGCAACATAAATTCAACAATCTCATTCTTCTTTGAAAGCTCCAGTCTCCCCAAATCAGTGCAACAATCACAAATTTCTTCTTCCTCCCGCGTTGATGATTTTGTCCAAATTAATAACTTTAATCCATATTTTTTTTATTACATTAACCTGTTATATTGAAATTCAGATGTTTGAAACTTTGAATATTCAGACATATAACTCGTAGTTCTTCCACTAGGCAGACTTTAATGTATCGTTTCCCACTTGTTTGTCTTTACCCGCTGTTTGATGCGACTCTCTCATAATTCAGAAGTCCATACCAAACCAATTGCTTTCACTCAACAAAAAACAAGAAGATGATGAAGAAGAAAATGACTTATTTTCAAAGTCGTCTCCTCCTCCTACTTCTACCCCAACCCCACTCATGCAAAGCCCTAAAAATCCATTATCATTTTTCCCTCTCCCTGAAATCTCTAATCAGGGGAGTAAAGAATGAACTTGAATAATAATAATCAGCTGAACCCACAATCAGCAGCTGAAAAAGCAGTATCTGTTATAGGTTTTGGTTATGATTTAACAAATGATATTCGACTTTCGTATTGTAAATCAGGTCCATCTGGTTTAAGTCTGATTGACCTTGATCAGAATCTAACTCGGGACCTTGTATTTCCTGGTGGAACTGCTGTTCCCAATGTCCCTAGTTCAATCAAGTGTGATAAAGGAGAGCGGACTCGGTTTCGCTCTAAAGTTGTTTCTTTTCATCAGGTAATTGAAATTCTCTTTATAACTCCAATTTGAATTCTGTGAAATTGTATACCTCCAGTGAGTTTGATTTGTTTCAAGGTTGGGTTTTGTCTTGTATTAATATGGTTTATTGTACTTTCATAGAATTGGATTGGAACCCAATTCTCTTGATACAACCAGACCACCCCATTCAACTGCTGGACACTTGCATTAACTGTTATGAAAATTTGAGACTTATTGTTAAATACCTTTCTGATTTACTTACTCAGTTTTACTTTAGATGTCAGAGCAATTCAATCAGGAGCTCTCGTTGTCAGGAAAAATTCCACCTGGTCTGTTTAATGCAATGTTTGGTTTCCAAGGATGCTGGCAAAAAGATGCGGCTTCGACAAAATGTCTTGCTTTTGATGGTTGGTCTATAGCTCTGTACAGTGTTGTGTTAGAAAGATCTCACATTGTATTGCGTGATCATGTGATAAACGAATTACCTTCTACATGGGATCCTGCCTCAATTGCTGGGTAAGGTTATAAAGACATTTGTTATATTCGTTTTAGCAACGACTACGAGCTATTGGTAATGTATGCTGTTTAATAGTGAGCCATATGTCTCATTCAGTCATTTGTGTGGTATTTTTAGGTTTATCGAAAAGTACGGTACTCATGTTGTTGTTGAAGTAAAGATGGGTGGTAAAGATGTAATTCATATTAAGCAGTTGCAAGATTCAAATCTTCAGCATGCGGAAGTGCAGAAAATGTTGAAGAATTTAACTGATAAGAGATTTTCAGAAGACGGTAATGGAATTTTCATGAAAAATCCTCAAGAACTGCCAAAAAAGCGAAAGGTATGACGTCCTTTTAAGAATTTAAGAGTGTCTATTTGATTACCTAACTAAACTAATGCGGATACACCCTTTGGTGTACGAAACTGGATGCCGAGAAATTTGCATATAGAAGGTTTATATGATAAGTACCAAGTACCTGTTGGTGAATTTGGGAGTCATTGTGACCTGGTCAGAGTGCTTAGTGAGATCATCAGGAGGTGAACAAACTTTTAATCCTTATACTTTAATCTCCTTATTGTATGTCATTTCAGGATGAACAGTTCATTGCCTGGCAACATGGTGCACCATTTTCCAAATCAATGAGGCCAATTGTTTTTCACACAAAAGAGGTTAGTTTTCTAGTAACAGGTAACTTTATATCAATAGTTTCCATAGCATGCAAGCTTAATATCCTGTTACATCCTCTCCTTTGCAGGATGTAGTGAGCATTCACGTCCGTAGAGGTGGTACTGATAATGGTCAAAGTCATGACCAGTGGCTTCCAACCATTTCACAGTCCCCTGATGTAATATCGATGTCTCTAGTGCCAATAACATCTTTGTTGAATGGTGTTCGTGGCGGTGGGTTTTTAAGCCATGCAGTGAATCTTTACCTCCGTTGTGAGTTTTGCTTTCTGCTTTTACTCCTTTCCATCAAATCTGGTTGGCACTTTGCCGAAGAATGTTCATGTTACCATCTCTCATCTTATTTGACAATTATTATCACAGATAAGCCTCCACTGGAAGACCTTCGTCAATTTTTGGAGTTCCAATTATCGAGGCAATGGGCTCCAGTTTATGCTGATCTCCCTCTCAGACGTCAGCACAAAAAACAGAGTTCTCCGTCACTCCAGTTCACATTCATGGGCCCAAAGCTTTATGTTAATACAGACAAAGTCAGTATATCATTTTTTCTAGTACGCATAATGCATAAAGCATCAGTCTATGTAGTAACTTCTAGGAATTCTTTTTACTTGTCTATCTATAAATGTTTTTGACGTTCATGTTTTGCAGGTTGATTCAGGTAATCATCCTGTAACTGGAATCCGTCTTTTCATGGAAGGTAGAAAGAGCGACCACCTAGCTATCCACCTACAACACCTCTCTACTCTCCCCGACATTCTCCACCTCTCTCATGAATGCAATTACAAGCCTAAAAAGGATCTTCCATCTGAACGAGATTACTATGAGCCCGTTAAGTGGAGCTTGTTCTCACATGTATGCACTGCTCCAATTGAATACAATTCAACCCAAATTTATGAATCTGCATCAATAGTGACCAAAGCTTGGTTTGAGGTAAGAGACATGGGGATGAGGAGGGTTTTGTTCTTAAGACTGGGATTCTCTATGGTAGCATCTGTTAGGATTCGTAGGTCGGAATGGGATGGTGGTCCTTCACATCTATCACGAAAATCAGGATCAATTTCACTCTATTTAAGCACCAAGTTCATGGTAAACCAAAATCAACCTGAGAAGCCAAAAGTGGAGCTGAATTCTGCAGTGTATCCTGGTGGACCACCTGCTCCAGCCAAGGTAACAAAGGTATCCAAGTTTGTGGATGTGAAGGAGATGGTGAGAGGTCCAGAGGACCCACCGGGGTATTGGGTAGTCACAGGAGCGAAACTGTGTGTGGATGGTGGTAAGATTGCGCTCAAAGTGAAGTACTCATTGCTAACCTTACTGCTGCATGCTGATTGTTCCTGACACTGAAAGTAGAACCTAAGGGGTTTGCAACTAAATCTGCTTTGTGTGAATTTGCTGTGTATAAATCTATATATTGACACCTTATATCTGACTTGATTGACGATTAAATTTTTGTAAGCCAACACTGGAAGCAATTGTGTAAAGTGATTCAGAATATAGCTGAATCCTGAATTTGCTGAATAAGGTCTCACCCAACTGGCAATAATGATTTTGGAGATTCTTTTGAAATCTTTGAGTGTATATCTGTACTCCACACTGCACTACAGACAGCAAAACTTAAGACACGGAAACTGAATTGATCAACACCCATAAGTCGAAAACCTGAGCTGCAGGGAGAAATTTTATTTTACAGAAGAAGGGAAATACAAAAAATTAGACAATCAATATATATACTCCATGAATATTACCAATAATCCCCACAAGAACATGATCCATTTCTAAAATGATGATACCGACTGATATCTCTAACTATGATCTCCCTTGAAACAATCTCACTTATGAACTTGATTGCAGTATGGCAATCAATGCAAACTCGAAGGTTCTTCTTTACCCTAATTGGGGCTCCTGGAGGTGTGGCAATCAACCCAAAAGCCACTGCAAGCTTCTCGCTATGGTGAGAAAGAAGCTCCTCTTTCATACTTCGATCCACATCATGAAGATCAACATCAACCCTGGGTACATATCCAGCTTTACTTAAAAGGTCACTCAACTCATCGAGCTTTGCATAAATCTCTTCAGTTCGATTGTGGTTTCTATCCCCGGCCATAAATGTATGTACTGCATCCTTAACCTCTATCCAGCTCATTGCTGGTTCCTTCTTTACCTTGCTATCTTTCATCAGTCTTCTAACATCCGAAACACCACTCCAATCACCTGAAGCTGCATAAATGTTTGCAAGAAGTGTGTGTGTTACAGATTTCTCTGGTTCAAGCACGATGAGCTTGTCAGCAGCATACTTGCCAAGTTCGAGATCTCCATGAATTCTTGATGCACCAAGAAGTGCACCCCAAACTGAAGCATCAGCTTCAAATGGCATCTTTCTTACAAGTTCCATTGCTTCATTTAGTTTCCCAGCACGACCCAGGAGATCGACCATACATGCATAATGTTCTTGCAATGGTTTTATTCCGAACAAAAGTTCCATTGATTCAAAAACTCTTTTAGCCTCCATAACAAGACCAGCATGATTGCAAGCACAAAGAACATTAACTAGGGTTATATGATTTGGAGAAACACCATCATTTAACATCTTATTAAACATGTCTAGGGCTTCCTTCCCGCACCCATGCTGTGCAAGTCCCCCTATCATAGCGGACCAAGCAACAACCCCTCTCTCTGGTAATTCTGAGAAGGCACAGTGTGCATCTTCTATGCTTCCACACTTACCATACATGTTTACTAATGCATTACCAGTGAAACCAGAGATGAACCCTGATTTCAATATATGAACATGGATTTGTTTCCCTTGTTCATACGCAGAGAGAGTTGTACAAGCATTTAAAAGGCTACTGTAGACGAACCCATCAAGCGTGACCCCCTTATCAAGCATTTTCAGAAAGAGTTTCAGAGCTTCCTCTCCTTCCCCATGTTGGGTAAAGGCTGTGATCATAGACGTAAAGGGTACCACATTCTGAGAAGGGTGTTCCTCAAAATATCTCCTTGCTTCCATTAATAGCTTACACTTCCCATACGAATCGACCAGACTGTTGACGATGTAATCATCAGATTGGAATCCTGATTTCACAATTAGAACATGGACTTGTCTAGTCACAATATTGGTCTGCAAACTAGCAGTTGATTTAAGAACTGCTGATAAAGTGGTCTGGTCGAAGCCAAGACCTTCTTTCTGCATGGCAACAAACACAGATAAAGCTTCACCATCATCCCCACTCTGGGAGTATCCTGAAATCATTGCATTCCATGCAATCACATCACGTTTAGGAAGTGTATCGAAAACCTTTCTTGCATCCTCAATAAGATCACACTTTGAATACACATCTACCAGGCCAACACCCACAAAGAAGTCTGACCCAACATCCCTTTTGATCAAATCAGAGTGTATCTGCATACTCAGTTCTTTCATTCCCATTTCAGCACCAGACTTGAGAACACTAGATAAAGTAAACATGTCCGGAATTGTACCCACCATTTTCATTTCCGCAAACAATCTTAACGCCCAATCATGGTCTTCCTGCAGAACACAACCAGAAATAATAGCATTCCACGAAACAATATCAGGTTGTTTAATTTCCTCAAACACAGTTTTAGCTGCCTCAAGGTCTCCTAATTTGGCATACATGTCTAGAAGAGCATTTGCTGAGAAGGAATCTGAATAATGACCAAGCTTGATTAGATACCCATGAACTTTCCTTCCTTGGCCGTAATCCGTCGACCCTGTACATGCATTCAAGATACTTGAAAGACTAAACTCATTAGGCAGCAACCCGCTGACAATCATTTCCTGAAACAGAGAAATTGCTTCTGCACAACAATCATTTTGCACGTAACTAGAAAATAATGCATTCCAAGAAACAATATTCCGCTCGGGCATCTCATCGAAAACTTTCTGTGAATCCAAAAGCTCTCCACATTTAGCATACACAGTATGCAAAGTGTTTAAAACAAACACATTATACTGAAAACATGTTTTGATCAGCATCCCATGAATTTGTTTTCCTAGTTTCAAATTTTTTCTACCTGAACACGCTTTAAGTACACTAGAAAAAACAAATTCATTACATTGCACACCCGATGAATGCATTTTCTGAAAAGCAGAAACTGCTTCAAAGCAAAACCCATTCTGCACATACCCAGAAATAAGAGCAGACCAAGAAAGTACATCTGGTTCAGCAATTTCTTCAAATACATTCCGAGCACAACCAAAAATCTGACATTTAGTGTAGAAACTGATCAACTTGTAACTGACATTGATGTCGTTCAAAAATCCATATTTGATTATGCGTGCTTGGATTATTTGTCCATGAGTGATAGATTTTGTGGAACTGCATTCCGATAAGAGTTTTGAGTAAGTGAATGCAGATGGTGGGTATGGTGTTGGTGTGAGGTTATTATGGAGGGATCGTGTTATCTCTTCTTCGTTAAATTTAGTGAATGTTTGAAATAATTTAGAGGTGGTGGGAGAAAGTAGAATGTTTGAAGGGATGATTATGAATGGCATGTAAAGCCGTTGGTTGTGAAGAACATTTTGGAAGAAACAAGGTGGGCGAAGTTTCATTACCCGGCCCCCCCCCCCCCCCCCCCCCCCCCCCCCCCCCCCCCCCCCCCCCCCCCCCAACCCCCCCCCCCCCCCCCCCCCCCCCCCCCCCCCCCCCCCCCCCCCCCCCCCCCCCCCCCCCCCCCCCCCCCCCCCAGTGTTTCAATCTGGTTGTTCTCAGCGATTCTCTCGAGCCTAAAAAAGTCGTGACCCAAAAAATATAGTTTGGCTATTTGGTCTGCGGTTTGCCTATATAGTAATGTCGACACTAAACTTGTGTAACAAAAAGAAACAAAATAGCACTATGGCATTGCACTTCTACAAAATTTTATCCATATCATAACTTGAAAATCCATATCATAATTTGAAAAAAATAAAAGATGTTTCTGACAGACATATACATAATGTCTTTTCAGTTTTGAAACAAGTTTCGAGTAGACTGAGAGCCACATACAGCTATTCAAAAGAAGAAGAAAAAAGATACTCCATAGTTAGGTATTTTGATCATCTGGTGGCATTAAAACTTTCAAGTTCTCATTTCCAAAGTTAAAATCTATCAGATGTCGCTACAGTAGGCTGAGCTTCCATCCTGTCTCTAGATAGATAAGGACCCCTTCTCACTGCTTCCTGCAACTGAAAACGAAAAATAGTTTCTAAATAATCAAGTAGTTTTATCTTGTGTACTACTGGAACAAATTTACAAACATCCATGCCATAGGAAAAATGGACGACAAACAATTAGTTAGCTGGATACCGTGCATACCTTTGTGGCTATTTTAATGAGAGAAGGATGTGTTGTATCTAAGGCAGATAATGCACCGTAAATCGATTTGCAGCAGTTATACCGAGCCTCCATACCTGAGAAGAGATGAAAACCCATATCATTTTTTTTATTCTTCTAACGTAATAATATGAGAAACAGATAGCAGAAACTCTAGGTTCTCATGGTTGTATACGTTTCTAATGATACTAAAAAAGATTATAAAGTGATCCTAAGATTGGTCAATAAGCATCAAAACTACGAATAATGAATGCCACCATGACATCAATGGTGTTCGAATGCTGAAGTGGAGGGGGAAAAAAGGTTCAAAATGTAGACCATTTTTTGTGGACTCAGTGTGAGGATCAGTCACTACATCTATTATCTCTTGCTTCGAGCAAATCTGTTGCAAGCACCATTGCCGAGCCACAAGTCCAGTTAACAGTCTATATGCCTGAAAAAAATTCAAATAGATAAACCATCAGTTCTAATTTCCCTTGCATCCGAAAAAAAAAAAGATATGACAAAAGTTCTCACCACCAAACGAACTTCTGAATCCTGACGCAGAACTGACAGAAAGAGACCCTGTCGAATGCATCATCAACTTTAATCATACTCTTCTCAAAAGTGTGAACATCACAAAAGAAGCAAACAAGCATGAGGTTACCAAGCATTTAAAACTATGCAAGAAAGGGAAAACAACATAAGTTGGCCCTACAGAGTATGCAATTCAGTTAATAAAATTCATGCAACAGGTGGCCATGTAAACAGTCCTAGGAGACTAATCAATAGCGATTGAAGACTAATCAACCTGCTCAAATGCTCATTTTTTACAACTACTGCAAAGATAAGGAGGGCACTAACAGATGGTGTCAGCTTAGGACTTTCGCCTGCTGTATCATATATAATCCGACGAAGGCATTCTTCGGCTGTGTCATTCAGCAATTTGCTATGATCTGATCGATTCTCTCCAGAGATGTTTCCAAGAGCATGTAGCGCAGCCTGAGACAAGTAAAAACTTCAGATCTTTCTGAAGATGCTACAGAAATATGACAACAAATTCGGATATAAATATTCCAGAAAATCATTTGGATATGTGAAGATCAGTGTAGTCTGGAAAAATGGATCGTTATTTCGGGTTGCTCCTTTTGGTCCATGGGAAGATTTCACATGTAAAGTAAAATCCTACTCACCAGCTGCGCACCACGTCCTTGCCGATCAAAGGCTGCTTCAACAACATGCCTTGCCACAGGTGATGAGCTTGATAGTAGCAGTACAGCTCCTTGATTTGCTGAGGAATCAACAACATTAACAAACCATCACAATCTCAAAAACACGTTTAAGTGTTCGCTGATGACTCATGAACAAAGTCACCAAACATACGACAGAAGAATAATTTCATAAAGAAATCTAGAACAGCTTCAGCTGCATGCCACATTTCTTGTAGATAAATAATGGCCTTAGGCCTTGCCCAACTCGAATAGAGAAAGCTTTATAAACTAATACTCTATAAAAGTGGGTGATTGATATTCACCATCTCAAAATTTAGTTGGAAAGTAATTCGTAAAAGAGCATGTGCGGCACATCCCAAGGAAACTAACATAAAACGCTCGACACCATTGTTTCGTAAGGATGGTGAATACTTACAGGATCCAATTTCACCGAGTGCCTCAAGCACAGTCTCACATTCATCTGCATCTTGACCTTTCAAAGACTCCAATCTTGAATCTAAAGCTTCTAGAACCGCGTTAACATCTAGATGCAGAAAAACACAATAAAATTTAATCATACGTGTAAGAGACACTGCAAACCCATTCAAATGCAAGACATTTAAAAATATCAAATGTGGAATGAGGCTTACTAGATTCATCGAGGCAGGATAAACCCTCTGAAGAAAGAAGCCTTGCACTGATCATAATTGCTCTTGATCGTAAAATTGACTCCACGGATGCATCACTACAATATGAGTTTCACAGGAAATATTTTTAAGGGTTGTGGAACTAAACAACAACTCAATAAATATCAAACTCAAGAGTATGTTTGAAAATACCTGATTAAGGTGGTCAATAACTGGAGAAGAGTGCTTCTAGAGAGGAACTCTGCAGCATGTGGGATTTCTGACAACTACATTAATTGGAGTTATTTTCATAGTCAATAAAGAGAATTCAAAACTTTAGAACTATATTTTGGCACAAAATAGGCATACCTTTAGAACATACAAACTACAAGCTGAAAGTTATCAATCCTCATTGACAAGTTGCCTTGCCATGTTTCAATCTTACTGATTCAATAAAATTGACACCACTAGCTATGAGTGAAGCAATAAATAAAATTCTTTCACTTTCCTAGACAGAAACCCAGATCTCAAATGATGTTTCAGAACTTGAAGTTGCAAATTTTCGTCTTCAGTATTCATGGTAAGCTAACAAGCATAGCATTGTCTTATAATATTCTTATAAGGTTTTCTGTTTGTTCAACTTCAAAACCAATCAATACCTACAGGCAACAGTGTAACATCATAAGCCTACACTTGTATATAATTGTACTTTACCTCGTAAAGGAGCTCCAAAACACTTAAAATTGTCAGCATATCATTTTTGCTGTCAACTTCTGCCTCTAGTAAATTAAGAAGATTTGAGTTGTGTGCTCTTGATGCAACAGAACTAGAAACAGAAAACAGCTTCACAATCAAAGCCATAACACGAACCCGTCCCTGAAAGATGTTACAGCATTTAAAAACTAAGTCATTAACTTTAAGACTCAGTAGATGACCACAATCAAACATGCATATATATGAAGGGTAAAAATCCATATGGCACGTGTTAGAAAGAGTTACTGAAGGACAGCAAAAGAGCTCCAAATAATCGAAGTGGATGAAGGAAATTACTTGAAACCAACTAAGTGATAAACAGAACATGCAAGCTAAAAACATAACGATGGGACGACAGCTTGGCCAAAGAATACAACCAGCTTAGCAGATATAATTTGAAAAATCAAGAGTCATAATAAAATATAAACACGAAAACTATCGTACCAATGATGAACAATTAGCTGCAACATTCCTGAGGTGTGTAGATTCATCGACATTTGCTGGAAAGATGACATCCTAAATACATTTGGCATAAAAGTTAAACTCCAATAGTGCAAGTAACAGGAAACTCAATAATCAAAAGCTCCAACCAATAGACCACAGCAGTTGAAAAGATCCTTACTATGCCTTTAGGGGAACTAGCCAAACTCTTAACAGCGTTTATTGATGCTGCTGCGACTAATTCATCCCTAAGAGTACAAAAAGTTAATCTGCCATGAGTTTATTATCTAAAATTTGCTAGTTGCAAACTAAAAGAAAAATAAATCTTAAGAAGAGAAACTATTTGGGGGAGAAACGAAGTGAAAGTCCTAGTAAAAAAAAATCTTCTAAAAGTGCAAGGACAGACTGAAATAATGCAAGCGATTGGGCCAGATCATAGACTCTTGGCCCAAATGTGTGAAAAGACAAAAATCAAGCAATCTACGCTTGAGAATAGAAAGAGATTTAACTGTGCTTTTTAACTCAATTAAAACCACGAAATTTGAAGTTCATAGTGCAACAATAATCAAAGATGTGGTGTGTGCATATCTCTCTTTTTACTCCATTACAGATCCTTAGAATAATTTCTCTCCAACGAGCAGCCTATTCATTTGCTTGGTCTTTTTACCAAGACATTTTGCATAAGTTCGTTCTCACTATATTGGTGGCAGGAAACAATTTAATTATTTACATACCCATGAGTAAGTGAGTCAAGTAAAGATGGATAAATGCCATGATCGATAACAAGTTGTGCAGCCGTGTCAGCAACTTTATCATCGTTGTCCAAAAGACAAGACACCTGTAACAGCATCATCAGAACATAAGATTATATATCATAAGTCACCAAGGGGTCAAACAACCTAACCAGAATCCTTGCTCCTCTATCATGTATAATGTCATATATAAACTGCACCAGAATTCTGATATCAAGTTGCTCCACAAGTATGAGAATGCACTAGCATAAAACTCTAGTATACAGAGAAGACACTAATACAAGAAGAAAGTAGTATTTAGAAAAGAATTAACCTACCGCTTTACATGCTAAGCATCTTACTGACTGAGATTCCGCAGAAAGACCAACTTGTATAAAAGTCTGAACAAAAAAAACAACAAAACTTAGTTTTCCTATACAAAATTATCAACAACTAAATCTATGAATCAAGCCATCTTATATGCAGAAAATTTCCCACTTATAATATACCAAACTCCAGCATTTGACTGAAATTGATCGCAAGAAAGTAAAACATTAAAACATTACCATATACTGTGGAATAAGAGAGGCCCCATATTTGGTTCTGAAAATCCGCTCTAAACAATTAAGTAGTGTACTTTCTAAGCCAGGAACATCAGATTTGTTTTGTAAAGCACTGTAATAATGGTACAAAATAGTGAAATCAGTTCAGTGTTAAACACTAATAACATCATTAAAAATAAGTTCGCCCTAATATTTCAAGCTCCTGAGCAATATAATTTCAAAATAATACCTGAATATGAGTGGAAGTGGGAATCTATCAAGTAAATTCTTAACTGATTCATCATTTTGAACACCTCTATTTAAATCATGATAATCAAATTGAAGTTCACAGTTTAATTTTTTTTTTTTTTTTTTTTTATAATAGAGATACGAAGAAACAACTCTAAAAGCAGTAGTATTGAAAATTGAAGAGTACCTGGATACAATGCGAATTCTGAAGCGGCTTCAAGCAAAACAGATGGATCCTCAAGAGATAACTCTTCCATTTTTAGTGTTAGTAGATTCAAAACCCTGTTCAAGAAAACTTAGAGAGAAAGCTTGGGAAAAAAAAGAGAGAGCAGCAAGACTGTTTTGTTGTACTTAGCGAGAAGGACCCACTGGGGACATTCATCAGGAATGATTTTTTAGGGACCATGGTTTTTTTTGAGGGACCATGGTTTTATTAGGCCACCTTTTCTATAGTGATAAGGGGTGTTCTAAAACGTTGAAATGACTAACCTACCCTTAACCTAATTTAATTTAAAATCAACTTAATAACCACCTACATATATAACCACCACCTCCTCCCACCACCACCGCCGATTACCACCACCACCACCTCCGATTATTACCACCACCAACCACCGATTACCACCACCACCACCAACCACCGATTATCACCACCACCTCCTCCCACCACCACCACCACCTCGCTTTAATTTGATTTTGATTGCTTCAATAGAATAAAAATCATCAAAATAGGGTTTTAATAGGAGTTACAGAGCCATGTTCGGTTAGGTCGATTTTCCAAAAAACCCTAGTTTACTAACCGAACTTCTTGAAAATGAAGAACACGAAGAACAGTTTGGTTCTATTGGATTTAAAACTAAGCCACAAAACTCTCTGTTCGGTTGTTTCGCAAGAAAATTTAAAATTACAAAGTAACCGAACTCCACCCTTAGAACCGAAAAAAAAACAAATCCAGTCTAACCGAACTGTGTTGTTGTGGCCACTATGTTGAGTTCCAAAATAACCGAACTTAGCCAATAGAGTTCGGTTTGTTCGCAAAAAATTTTAAAACTACAAAGTCACCGAACTTAGCCAATAGACGCTGGAACTTCACATTTTTTTGTTTGTTAAGTTCGGTAACTTCAAAATTTTATCGCAGAAACCGAACTCAGAGTTTGGTTGGTTAGCTGTTAGGTTCAAGTTTGCGAAAGAACCGAACTTTGTAAACTTATATACTCTTATATTACGTAAAGTTCGGTTAGATCAAAAGTGCATGCAGTTTGCGAACCAACCGAACTTTGTACACCAAAGTTCGATTAGTTGAGAACCAACCGAACATAACGCTGTAACTCCTAGAAATTATTAGAGAGTTCGGTAACCTGCGTGTTTGGAACAAGTAACCGAACTACACTTTCAGATGAGTTTGGTTACTTGTTCATCTCACGGGGAAACTGAACTACAGCTTCAGATGAGTTCGGTTACTTGTTCTTCATATAAAGTAACCGAATTGTTCAAAATCCAGTTCAAATCCGGATCATTTTGAAGATTAACAAATATTCTAGGAGAGGATGGAGATGAAGAATCAGATGAGTTTTCATCATTTGAATACTCAAACTTAGTGAATTGGAAAAAAAATTATTTTCCATGTTTTTCTCCTTCATCTTCTCTAACTCTACTCTCTCAATAATTCTACTCAACTAATAATAAACCCATCTTTTAATTTAATCTCACTAATTATTTTTAACTAAATCATTCACTAATCATAACCTAAAATTAATTAAGAGGGTAGATTAGGTATTAAATAAATAACTAGATATGGGGTGACCTAGAATTACTTCTAATGCCTTTACCCAAAATAAAACCATGGTCCACCCAAAAAAACCATGGTCCCCAAAAAATCGTTCTTTATCAGAGGTTTTACACGTAGCAATAGCATCTTAACTTTGTGCTCAAGGCTGAGCCCATGGGCCCAACTTGTGTGTTCCGTCATTGGGCTGATGCTAAGTTTCACACTTTTAAGGTGTTGGAGTATTTTAGTAAGTTTTTTTGGATTGGTGGTGAATTTCAATAAAACTTTTCTTTATTCTTCAGATGTGAGTGATGGTACTCTGCAAGGTATTGTTGATTGTTTGAAGTGTTGTCAAGGTAATTTCCATGTTTGATACTTAGAAGTCCAACTATCATTTTTAGATTGCCTTCCCCCTTATCATTTGTCGTTGCTGCTTATTAAGCATGTATTGAGTGACATGGACTGGTTTTCTTGTTTTGTACTTCCTAAAAGAGTGTTGAATGAGTTGAATACTGCTTTCAAAAGGTTCATATGGACTGGCTCTGATTTTGGTAAAAAGAACAATCATGTTAGTTGGGACCAAGTTTGTTCTCATGAGAAGGTTGGTGGGCTTGAGTGACGAATTTGGAATTAACAAATGTTGTTGCAAACCTTAGACACATATGGGACATTAATTCTTGCAGGTATTCTATTTGGACCCATTGGATTCGGTCAAATCTCGTTAAAGATAAGTGTTTTTAGTCTATTTCATATCCCAAAGACTTCTCTTGGAGCTGGAAGAGGACATGGTTTCTGGCATCCTGAGGGAAGACTTTATGATTAGGTAGATGAAGTTTGTATTTAGGATATATATCCTGACAGGAATGTGAGTGTTTGAGCAATGCTCGATTAAACCCATAAGTTTTTCTATCTCAAGGTGTTGATGGGTGAAAACGATTTGTTGTTTTTTTAGGAAAGCGGAGACTCCTCGAACGATCAAATTGCCTAAACCTTTTTCAAACAGATGCACTGCACGGGAGAGCTTTGAGTTCGACAGATCAATCTGTAAGACTCCGGCCTAAACCAAGAAAATGGCCGCTCCAGAGTCAATTCGGTCACAAAGAGGGATGAGGGTCGATCTGTAGGACGGAAGCTGAGAAGCGTATGAGATCCATGATGATCAAGGATTGTGAATGTGTTGAAGGTTTCTACAATTTTTGTGAACTATTGAGTTCTGAGATAAGTTTTGATCGATTGAACGATAATTTCTTGTTGGTCGAAATTGTCGTTGTTCAATCGTATATTCAGAAACTTATTTATATTGCAAGAATAGTAGACACATTGATCCCAGTAAGTGTGACGGTTGCTGGAGTGAAAGAGTGGGAAACGTGGTTAAACCAGTTCCATGTCATGTAAAGACTTGGTTGATTGTCCATCCACTACTTTTCTAACTTCCTCAACCGCTTGCACGAATTACTCACATTTCTCATCGTGGGTGTACACACGTGCCATAGGCCGTTGGACCAAAATCCTAGTGATTATCCCCCCATGTGATGTGATTGATGTCTCACGAATGTGGTATGCTTTGAGACTCATAGATCGAGCATAAGGTGTCTGTTGGGATACAATAGTGGAAAGACATTGGTCTTGAGAATTGTGATGTATCATTTTACCAGTCATAGTAATAATGATATTTGGATCGAGCGTCGATGAGATTGCTCGATCAAGGACTTATCTTGATATGTCGAGTATTCGACAGGAAATCAAAGATATTGTTGAATTATACGAAATGCTCATTTCTGATCTAATATATCATGAATGATCGAATGACAAAGTAGGAATCAGAAATATTGGATGGTCGTTTGTTCGAACAATGTTGCCCAATCGAGCAAAAATGTTGGTAGCAGGACCAAACATTAAATATAAAGAATCAACATGAGGAATATTACTCGGTTGAGCAATTTATAGTTGAAATCAATGAATTTCGAACACAGTTGATCGTGTATTTTGCTAACTTAAACAATTTAGTGTTGATAGATGAGAAAAATAAATATTGATCGTTTGAGCAATATTGCTCGATTCATGAATTATTGGTAGCGCGACCAAATAAAATATTAATTAAAAATAATGGTAGCTGGACCGAATATTGTATAATTAATTAGGATTTTGATTGCTGGATCGACATTAAATTACTAGTGTTTGAACCTGCTCGGAATTATGGTTTGCAGAGCATTTGGTTTGAAACCCTAATTTTGATCGATTGTTGATCAATTGATTATTTACTGAAAATCAACCAAATGAGTGAGAGAGGGACCGGATATATGGGACGATGGGCCGACCGTGTAGCGCCCAGGTGCTCGAATGAGCATGCACCAAAGTCTTTCGTAGATCAGTTGGTGAAAGGATGATTAAATGATCGTTTAATGATTATTAAAATAGTGCTCGTCTGAGCATTAGGTGGTAAAACCTAATTATGGAGAGAGGAGGGACCAACCAAGGGGTATGAAACTGACCCTGGTGGTCGTGGGACCAACTGATGGTCGATTGATCAAATTCCAAGTTGTTTGGAAAGAGTTTGAACCCAATATGAATTATGAACGATTAATTAGGTCAAAATCATGATAGGGTGTGGGACTGGCTTCTGCAAGCCAAAGGGCCAACCTTGGTCGGTCAATGTGGCTTTCCCGTGTCACCATATTTCCCGTGACTCAATTATGAGAATTTTTTTATTTTCTGGTGCGCGTTCGAGCAATATTTTCGATTTTCAGAAGAGTTTGATCTTGACTGAAATTCTCGATTTTGCTTGAATGAGCAAGTAGAACTTTGCTCATGCGACCAATATTTTGTGAATATCAAAATAAATAATATTTTCCATGAGAATCCCGGATGGTCGTGTGACCATTTGACTTTTTGTCCTTTTGGTAGTTTGAGCAAAATTGGAGAAATATGAAAAATTAGGTTTTTTGCTCAAACGAGGGAATTTCATGAGATGAGAGAAGAAATAATAATAAAAATAAGGAATTAGGTAGGTGTGGGACCGGCCACGGCTAGGGCATGGCCGGACGGCTAGTAGTCCCAGTCTCGTGACACTCTTCCCTATTTTTTATGTTATTATTTTTCATTGTGCGAGGAAATATGGAAAAACTAGAAGTTTTGCTCAAACGAGGAAGTTTGCTCAAACAAGGAGTTTTCATGAGACAAGGAAAATAATAAAATATGATTTAAAAATAAAAGGGGAGGCGTCGGACCGGCCACGGCAGCACGACCGGCCGCACTGTTGGCCTGCTCTCGTGCGCGCCTCTCTTTTATTTCTTCTTCCCAATTTTGCATAGGTTTCCTCGTTCGCCCATATTTTTGAATGCTCGTTTATACATTTGGGTGCTCACTCATGCATATTTGGGTGCTCGTTCGTGCATTATTGTTAAGTACATTCGCACCATTTACTCGGGGCAAGCCTAAAAATGCTCGAAAAGTGAATATTTATTACTATTCGTGGAATTCAGATGAGAATAAGCCATGAAACGGAGTAATGACATAGATCGGATATTTATTACTAATCCATGGAATTCAGTTGAGAATTATCCATGAAACGGAGTAATGAGATAAAATAGATTATTTTCTATGAATTTAATTGATAACTGTTATTCTAGAATTAATCTATGAATTGCTCTATACTAGCATGGAGCGTTTATTCGAGAATCGAGGTATGAGATGATAGAGACATCATACTCGTTTTGAATGTTGGTTTTGTATTGTCAGGGAACATTGAGACATCCTGAAGACGTTAACTCTCTATACTATCATGCAATATGTATATGAGTCGTCCAATCATTATCGATTCCTATACAGAAGTATTGATGAAATATGCGAAGTGTCGAAAGCTCAGTTGAGAGGCTTTACGAATCACATATTCATGCATGCTCTGAGCGGGTGTACGCTCGATTAGATATTGTGAAATGAGCTTTCACGAATCCTAAAATATGAATTTCACATACGTGTTTGAAGCCGTGTCAGAAATATGCAAGATCATGATTTTACGATTTTAGCCTTTGTCGAAAATCCACCATCAACATTAAGTCCGCTGCTTAGTGAGGGACAAACATGTTCAACAGTAAGCACTAGATGGTGATTTTCCTGATTACAAACGAAATAAGCAACTGAACTTAATCGTAAGAGACATTATCAGAATCCTCGATTTGCTCAAATATCACGCGCGAGCAATAGCTTGAATAAGAACTCTGGTAGTATGATAGAGAGTCGTACGGTAAGTGTGAAGAGATGAGGCACCGCTGATTTGGGTGGTTGAATGCCCAATTTTGTACGGATTAGCGTTTACGGGCCCGGAACCAAAAAGGAAAACGTGTTTAATTAGTTTTGGAAATAAAAATTATTATAAAAGGGAAGAAACCCCGTTTTTTTTTATTATTTTTTCCTTGACCGACCAAACCTCTCTCCTCTTCCACTTATCCCTCATGCCCGATTTTTTTTTTCCAAAGATTGATCGGCGCCGATCACCGCCTGCAAAGTTCCGGCGCCGATCAAGGTAAAAAAAATATAATTTACTGTTTGTGACTTGCTCTTATAAAAAACAAAATTTCAGACATATGTATATGCATGCGTGAGTTTTCACAAAAGTTTACTTTGGGAAACGAACAACCGTCCGTCCATTAGTTTAAGAAGCGAAAAATAATCCCTAATATAAGTTTGATACATATATTCTTGAAAAAACATGATCTAATTGTAGTGAAGGAAATTTTGTCTACGACCTTTCATGAAAACAAAATTTATTTTTAATACGTGAACTTTCACAAAAATAAAAAAGACCGTCCTTTCATAGACGGATGCTCGTTCGAGCGAGAAAATATTTATTTTTTTTATTTACGTGAGTTATTCACGTCAATTTAAAAAAAATTACGCGAGTTTCACTTTTTTTTTTTTGTTGAAAATCAAATTTTGATTTCTTTTTTTTTGAACAATCGTTGAAAGTAGACAATTATTTGCGGTAAAATAATATCTTTATGTGAATTTTCACAATTTGATAGGGGATGTTCACGCAGTAAAAAATCAGTGGATGTTCACACAAAGAAAAATTATGTGAATTGTTCACGGTTTTACGAAATTTAGTTTTGATTTTTGAATAATGAATTTTGCTCGTCTTTGCTGGTTTGAAGAAACGAGCAAGTTCTTGAAGTTTTTGCGTTATAATCACTACAGTTAGTGAAATTGTAAACAGGTAAAGAAGGATTGTTACTGTTTTTGTAGACACTAATGTGAGCATCCTTATTGTCCCATTGTTTTGCTGAAATTTGCATCTTGTATGAATGATATACTGAAGCAGAAGTGTTGTATGTATGTCACGTCTACTTTGCAGATATGTCAGTTGATTCCATCAAGAAACATGATAACACTTCCATTGACGGAGAAGAATAAGAAGAAACCTCTGAAATTAAGAACACTCCAAACTCGGATGATGACTTCTTTGTAATCCAGTACAAACCCGAAAAATGTCTCGCAGGTTCTTCATTTCGCCTTCTTATGAATCCCACAGACATTACTCAGAGAAAGTTGGTGTCTCCTCAAGCGATAATTCGATTCTGTCTACAAGGTGGGCATTATTCTGCTTCACTTATAGAATTTAAGCTTTCCCGAAAACCTTTAACAGAATTTTCTGGATGGGCGAGACATATGATGGGTTATGATCACCGTCGAGCTATGTTGAATCGTGCACAAGTAACTGAGGCCATTCGAGCAGCTGGAGACCTGTTTGTTTATCATGATGTACGAGGTATAATAGCCTTGCTCACTCGCTGGTGTGTCCCTACTCACACTTTTATATGCATATGGGGAGTATTCACCATCACTTTAGAGGACGTGGCGGTCTTGTTGCATCTTCCTGTTATAGGTAATCTTTCTGGAGCGCTATCAGCAGAAGAAAGTGCGATGTCTAAAACTCTGACAACCAAGATGCATGAATTTAATAAAACCTCCAGCAAATATTGTTATGCCCAATGTGAAAAAGCGAGGGTATAACAACCACACCCAATATTTCGTTTCGGAAATATGTATGGACTAACTCCAATATAATTCCAAGAGAATAAACTAGACAGTCAGACTCAATCAAGGAAAATATATCCAAGAGTTATATCTCAATTTCTCAAATCAATCTGCAATCGAACAGATAGAAATATGTGACCCGGATTAATAAGAGAAATAACTTGGATGGTACCAAAGACCAATATCCAAGATCAATCAATTTCAATAAAAAACCAAAGGTTTCCCAGTTGCTAGAGTTCTCCCTTATATAGTCTTCAAATCAGGTTTTGCAATCAATGCTATCTTGGTAACAAAGCATTCAATATTCACCGTTAGATGAAAACCTGATTAGAGTCAAGCTAATATCTTTCAACCGTTAGATTGACATAGCTTGTTATACACAAATGAAATGTGCCTTCATTTAGATATGGGTAACCGTACCTAAACGTGTACACTTGGTTGGCTCAACAATAGTTAACCGAAGTTAGTCATACGAACACTTTCATATCAACCTTGTTCATGTTTATCACAACTAGTTCAAATGACTCAAATGAAACTAGTTATAAAGTTGTTCAATTGTTTATATTCTCATAGAAGTATACAAGACACAATTGAAGCAAAACCGTTTTTGATTCACTCGAATCAATTCATAAACATTATAGCCACGGTTTGCAAAGATTGCATTTCTTATTATATAAATGTATTTGTTCATGAGTATGTAAACATACATAACCGATTTTAGAACTTAATGAAAAGGCGAGGGTACCCAAATATACCTCAAGCTAAAACTTTTCCTTCATATAAGTCCTTTCTCCGAAAGTGATTGTCTATGGACTGAGTCGAGACAATACGACTAATCGGTTCACACTTCGTGTGATTGTCTATGGATACGAGATCGAGACAATACAACAACGAAGTATGTTTACTTGATACAAAGGTTCGGACTTAAACACACACAATAGGATTGCTTATCAAGTAGATAGGAATTAACGTTTGTGTAATTTACTTTAATTATAATAAAAAAATTATAATGCGGAAATATAAAGTAAATGACACATCAAGATTTTGTTAACGAGGAAAAACGCAAATGCAGAAAAACCCCGGGACCTTGTCCAGAATTGAATACTCTCAGGATTAAGTTGCTATACAAAATAAACCAACTTCGTATAGTTGAGACCAAACAACTAAACCTATAGTTCACCTAGTTCCGTCTGTATTCCCATGCCTCCAACTTATGAATAAGTCACGTACTTGGAACAATTCCTTTGGTTTGTATTCCAAACAGTAAAGGAACAACAAATCTGTTTGGTATCAACTCTCTTCAACCAAGTGATATGAGTCGGACAAAGGCTCTTCTGTTTATCTCAATAAACTCCTTCGTCAAGTCTTTAGATCTATCTTATGTTCAATTACCCAAGGTAATCATAAGATTTTGCAATCAATACTTTTAATCATAAAGAACCGTATTGGTGTCGATCTACTCAACTAATCAATCCAATCTACCACAAAGATAAACCGATTATAGTTGGATCCTCTTTTTACCAAACAAGTATTGTGCACATCAAAGATTTATATAACCAAGTCAGCAATCTTCTATCTCTTCTTTGTCTTCAAATCTTCTTAGATCTTAAATAAACACCTGCACATAACTACTTGAATCTCTTGTGATCAATCACACACAGAACGAAGTCTGTTAACAATGGATTATCACAAAATCGTCTTTAGAACTAACAACACTCTAGAGATCCATGTCGAAACTTTGAACTAGTTTGAGTGAATCTTATATTAGAAGAGAAGATTCTCAAGCATAAACAAACTAGGTGCAATCAAAGTTCAACCACCGTTAGTCAATCAAATTAATTGAAAACAAAAGATAAACCGCAATTATCTAGTTTCCCACCAACGGTACTAATAGAGCTTCTCAATCCCAAAGAAGACTTTAAACTGAGCGGTCGTAGGAGATTTCTCCTAATTAGGTTACTCTCCTCTCCGAATAGGCGGCTTCACCAGTAACAGTACAACAGAGGAAGTTTACTGTCACGAAGGATTAGTTTGCTATAAATGCAAACTAATAGTATTTATAGACAAGGAAGTTTTGACACCATGGAATTTCCAAAAGTGAAAATATTCTCAAGATATTCAAAATAATTTCCAAATTCGGTTTTCATAATTCCTGTGAATGCTTTGTCCAAAATATTGATCGAAAATCTCCTTGGAAAATCTTTAACTAGTAAATGCACATTAGTAATTCTTATTTTCCATATATATATATATATATAATTAAAAACCTTAATTAAAAGATTCTTAACTTATTTAATTTCGATCCTGGGATTTTCTTCCTTTTAGCTGTTAAGGAATATCTTTGAACAATAAAAGATACGCATAAATGCACGTGTTCAAAGTGTGTCGACATCCTTACTTTGTAAGTCCTCTTTCATACTTACATACTTGAAACCGATTTACCACGCTTCCAAACAAGTTTAGAATTGGTTCATCTGACTTTCAAGAGCTATGTGATTAATCAAGAACACTTAATCACAAATCATGGGTTTAACGGTTCTACCTCCATGTGAGTATTGTGCATAGTCACACTAGCTTCCCAAAATTCGGTTGACTAGGTACTAGGATAGGTTCCCCACATATACATGGTATATAACTTATATGTATTGCACATGTCCATAGGATCGGTTCCCATTTGCCTAAAAACGTGTTGCACATTTCCATAGGATCGGTTCCCCTTTCTGCTATAAACCTTGCTGCACCTCATACAAGGATCGATTCCCCTTTGTGATGTGTTGCACCTATTACTAGGATCGGTTCCCCTTTACCCAAAGTTAGGTATTACAAACTACCCAAACTCGATCATACCATCAAGTGATTACTTAAGATCGGATTCACTAATAAAAGTCATACCAATACATAAGTCAGGCCTTATGCGAATAGTTTTACCAAGAACACAAACAAGTCATGAGCGGTTGTAATAATCACACATATTGGTTGTTCATAAGATATGCAATGAATAATAATCCCAATAACGCCTGGCGATTTCCTTTTCGATTCACAAACCAAGTTCATGAACTTACTTCCTTAAAACACATGTAAAACATTGTTTCCTAGGATGAAATCCTCACCTCATACCCATACATAATCACAATAGCATTCAAACACTATATCGATGTCTTATCTACAAAGTTTAATGGTTAAGCAATAAACCTCATATTGTATTCCTTAATACTATGTCTATCTAGAGTGTTCATGCTTCGCAGTTTTGTTTTCAATATGCACGACTTGAAAGATATGTTAGGAGATGAAACAGTTCAAGTCAAATATCACTAACCTCAAGTGGAAGGATGATGTTGTGGTTGTAGCGCCTTACTTCTTCAAGTCTTCGCAATACTTGTAATGTCTCATATCCTAATATTTTCAAGCTAACCTATATGAAGTTGACTCTAGTACATTTAATCAAGCGACTCTTTAACGAGTTTTGGTTCACTAAAATATGACAACCAAACTTGACATACCAGCGCTTGGTGGGTTCAACCGAGCTATGCTCTAACAATCTCCCCCTTTGTCAATTTTGGTGACAAAACTCTTACATCATATGGATAAAGAAATTACAAGAATTCATCACACATACGCTTGATTCCCGAATTCAACAACACATAACCTGTATACATTCAATCCTTAAAAATGTCGTTGTTGACATTATAATAACAAAGCTCATACTCCCCCTAAAGGTGAGATAGGTATATTTTCAATCCTCACGTCTTTGTTATACCAAATCATATGATATGTTACTCCCCCTTAATCTATGCTTTTCCTCTTTCGTTAGATAACGTTCAAGCACCAATGTCCTTTTTCCCTAGTGACACCAATCAATATAAAATTGACACCAGCATCACTTGTTTACTCCATATATTTCTCCCCCTTTTTGTCACAATATGACAAAGAAACAAAAAAATAAAGGACAACACGTAAAGGATATTACAAATCTCAAAATAGACTTGCAACCTGTTGAGTCAAGCACGAGGGTTCCACACATCATTTTTGATAACCAATATCAAAATCGAAACCACAAAGTAATTATGTTTTGATATGTTATCATGGAAATAATTTCCCGAAGCAATTTTCCCAACTAGTTTAACAAACAAAATATCAACAATCACATTAGTTCATTTGCTAAACCGATTGTACAAATACAATCGCTTTATTCGATAAGACCAAAATAAAGATAACTCTATTTTTCTCATCAGGTTCTAATTATCCATATAACTTAGACCTTTAAGTTTTAAACAAGCCAAATACTAGGTTAGTTAACTAGCATTTCTTGTTAAGGCATTTGATTAGACTTGAATAACCGAAACCTCCACTTTGATAAGTCTAACTAAGATCCGAATTAGCTTAGTTTCTCTTATCCTGAATCGAATTGGACTAAACAATTCATCCCGTAAACATATTCTTTTTTCAAGCCATAAATAATTCATACAAACCAAAACAAATCAACTTGCATAATTATTCACCTCAACCGGAAGCAATTGAAACAACATAAACATTAAAGCACTGCAATTGCACCGAAAATTTTGTAAGCCTAAACAATTGATACCACACAACAAAGCAAGATAACAATAGTTTTTCTTAACTGGAACCAATTGAATCACACATACATCGATACACACATAATGGAATAAAACATCAATCATACCAAAATTTTGTTAAGAAAAAGCAAAAAGATATAGGCCATAAAATTAGGCTTTTCTTAAACAGGAAAACAATTAACTAACAAGATTGTTACCTCAATTTCGCATCCACTTCTCCAATATGATCGCATCTTCTTCTTCCAGGGAGAATTGATATCGAAATACCATTATGTTGTCATCCTTATGAAAAACAAAAGAATAACAACAACCAACCTTTACCAGAGAAAGGTTGAAAACCGGTTTTTAACTATTGCAAGCAAAAGTTGAAAACCCACGAAACACATATGCTTTTATGCTAAACCAAAACCGATTCAACGTATTGTGACTTTTTTACATATTTTTTCTATCAGAACCCTCATGATCCTTTGATAAAGCCTACCAACATGGGCTAGAACTTAATCCTGCAAAATCAAAAAGTCACCCAAACCATAAGGGTTCACAACATATGAGATCGAATATCAAGGTAATAAAACCGCAATCAAACATCTCATAAACATACATAGCAATAAATAAAGCATTCAAGCACAGGCTATGTAAATCAAAAACTATTACAAGAAAAATTATAAATCAAATAACTTTATTCATAATAGTTTTTATTCATAATAGACTTAATACAATCATTGAAAGAAATCAAAAATTGTTGTCTATTTTCCAACAGATTTTTCAAAGATCATCTTCAATTTCCTTAAATTTTTCAGGATCTTCATCAACAGCATCACGACTGATATCTCAGATTCTGCACACAATACCTTGATTATGTTCACAGGCTAAAGCATTAACCTTTCGATTAATATTTCGAGCGTACTCCCTGTTACCGATTCCAAGTTTAATCAGCTTTCTTTGGTTACGGATAACAATTCTTAGTAGTGCTGCCTGTCTATGATGAGTCTCTATGGTACTGAGGAGGACTTGACGAAGATTTATGATATCAATCTTAGCATCCAAACTATTTTGGACAAGGAGATTAGTAACATCTTCCTTTTCATTTTCTTTATCTTCACAATCAGATTTCTTGAAGGTATCATCAAGACGAACTGTTTCCTTAGAAGTCATTCCACTCAAGGCTTTCAGAAGTTTTGCTTGAGATTTGGTTTGAGAATACATCCTTTAGTATAATTTTTCAGACACGCTGAGTACATATACTTGAAATACCTTTAACACATACCAAACATAGATATCAACCTTAAATAAATAATTCTGATCAGATTTGAAAATATTTTCGCATCTTATTTGTTACACAATTTTCTCCAAAAAGAAAGTTAATATCTTCAAGATCGGTATCAAGAGATACTTCAAATAACTACACAAATCCTTTTTACACGAGTTGTTGTAAGTCAACTTTTCTACACATAAGGATAATAAGCATACTTAAGGTAGATCGTGTATTCTCTATATGTTGAATAAGAGATATTAGAAGGATTCCCATGGCCCAGGTATATGTGCTTCCTTATATCCGAAGATTGGGCAAGGTAAGGATGCACATTCTAATGCGATTTAAGCATTAGGACGAGGATCTACCTCATCAATTACCTTTTGAGGAGTTAATTCCTCCTTTCCTTTAGGAGAATTACCATATTCCTTTTCTTGGGTTTTGAACCCATCCTCTTGATTAGGAAAATTACGAGATGCAATATCTTCAATTATATCCTGAGCCCAGGATGGAATGTTCTCTGAACTAGAACCCTGTGATCAAGATTTGTCATTCGACAAATTGCTAATGTCTCTTGTTCAAGACATTCTATATGTCCTCTTAAGGTATTCATTCCTTGTTGGAAATAATTTTCTAAACACTTGTCTAGATATACCTTTTGACATTTCTTTGTAAGAATATCTTCAATAAGGATCTTATTCCTTATTTGTGAATGCTCCAGCGAATGAGTAAGAATTTCACACTCTGTAGTCTGCTGATGAATTTTGTTGCATAAGCCCAATTTTTGTTCCTCACAATCAATCAGATTTTTTTGAAAACTGAGTGTTTCTCGCTTTCCTTCACAAATTCTTACATTCATTTGAACAACGAGTTCTAAGACATCGTCTAGACTGTCAATTGTTTTTCCCTTTTTTGAAAAGTTTTCGACATGTTTGAAGAATCTCTCCACCATCTTACTAAATTCAGAACTTGGCAGACTAGTGAATCAAATCTCTTTTTAGACGATTTTTCACTAAGAATTGGAGTCGGATCCGACACAGATTTCTTGAGTTTCGAACTCACTCTTTTCTGATCAGTAACCTGATATGCAATCGAGTCATTAGTCAGAGACTTTTTATTTGACTTCCGAAAAACTTTCGAGACCAATTTCCATTGACCTTCTATGAGATGTTATACTCATTATCTTGACATATGTTAACTGAGTTCTTCATAAGTTTAGCTTTGCTTTTCTTATTTTGACACATATCTTATAGGATGGATCGCACCAAACACAGATTGTTAGATCTTTTCGTGTTTTCCTGCTCTGATACCAATTTAAAAAGCGAGGGTACCCAAATATACCTCAAGCTAAAACTTTTAATTCATATAATTCCTATATCCGAAAGTGATTATCTATGGACTGAGTCGAGACGATACAACTAATCGATTCACACTATGTGTGATCGTCTATGGATACGAGATCGAGACAATACAAAAATGAAGTATGTTTACTTGATACAAAGGTTCGGACTTAATAAACACAATAGGATTGCTTATCAAGTAAATAGGAATTAACGTTTGTGTAATTTACTTTAATTATAATAAAACAATTATAATGCGGAAATATAAAGTAAATGACACAGCAAGATTTTATTAATGAGGAAAACCGCAAATGCAGAAAAACCCCGGGACCTTGTCCAGAATTGAATACTCTCAGGATTAAGCCGCTATACAAAATAAACCAACTTCGTATAGTTGAGACCAAGCAACTAAACCTATAGTTCACCTAGTTCCGTCTGTATTCCCACGCCTCCAACTTATGAATAAGTCACGTACTTGGAACAATTCCTTTAGTTCGTATTCCAAACAGTAAAGGAACAACAAATCTGTTTGGTATCAACTCTCTTCAACCAAGTGATATGAGTCGGACAAAGGCTCTTCTGTTTATCTCAATAAACTCATTTGTCAGGTCCTTAGACCTATCTTATGTACTTACCCAAGGTAATCGTAAGATTTTGCAATCAATACTTTTAATCACAAAGAACCGTATTGATGCCGATCTACTCAACTAATCAATCCAATCTACCACAAGGATAAACCGATTAAAGTTGGATCCTCTTTTTACCGAAACAAGTATTGTGCACACCAAAGATTTATATAACCAAGTCAGAAATCTTCTATCTCTTCAATAGACACCTGAAGACAACTATTTGAATCTCTTGTGATCAATCACACACAAAACGGAGTCTGTTAAAAATGGATTATCACAAGATCGTCTTTAGAACTAACAACAGTCTAAAGATCCCTGTCGAAACTTTGAACTAGTTTGATTGAATCTTATATCAGAAGAGAAGATTCTCAAGCATAAACAAACTAGGTGCAATCAAAGTTCAACCACCGTTAGTCAATCAAATCAATTGAAAACAAAAGATAAACCGCAATTATCTAGTTTCCCACCAACGGTAGTGTAGATGGGGCAAAACGATTTGCTGGTTTTCACAGGATTGAGGAGACGAACGTACGGAGGAGACTCCTTGAACCGAGCGAAATGTTCAAACTCACACAGATGCACTGCAAGAAAGGAGTGCTTTGAATTCGAGAGATCAATCTGTAGTACTCCGGCCTAAACCAAGACAATGGCCGTTCCAGAGTAAATTCGGTCACAAGAGAGGATGGGTTGATATGTAGAAGGGAAGCTGAGAAATGTCTTGAATCAATGGTAATCAAAGATTGTGGGTGTGTTGTGAATTCTGAATAAGATAAGTTCTGAATGATTGAATCTCTGTTGAGAGTAATTACTTAGATGTTGAGCTAATCTCGTGTTATCTGTGAGACGTGAGATCGTTGTATATCCAATCATGATTTCAGAGACTTATTTATATTGCTGGAATTGTAGACACCATGATCCCATGAAGTGTGACAGTTGATGGAATCAAAGAGTGGGGAAATGGAAATCGTGTTTGAAACCAGTTGCTCATCGTGCGGATACTTGGTCGATTTTCCATCCACTACTTTGTTAACTCCTTCAACTGATTGCACGACTTGCTCACATTCCATCGTGTGTATGAACACACGTGCTGTAGACCGCCAGACCAAAACCCTAGTTGATATCCCCCCATGTGACACGATTGACGTCTCGTGGTTAATTAGTCAGTTGTTGACTTTATGACTTTATGGGACAATGAGTCCATGTATTTGTTGAGTTGAACATGATTCTGCAAAATGTTCTGGAACTCATGAATTGAACGTGTCCGTTGAGACAGAGGTGTAATTATCACGTTGAGGTGAGAAAGTATTGCTCATTCGATGAATTGTTGAATATTGATAGTTGAACTAATATTCCTTGGTTTGAGCAAATATTGCTCATCTGAGCAAGTGTTGCTCATCTGATGAATTATTGGAAGCGTGACCAAAATAAAACATTAATTAGAATAATGGTAGTTGAACCGAGCATAATAAATAAGAATACTGATCATGAGATCGTCGTAAAGTTATTAGTGTTCGAATCTGGAATTATGATCCTTGGACTCAGAAACCCTAATTTGATCAATTGATGACCAATTGATGGTTTATTTCAAAATCAATCATGGAATGAAAGAGGGAACGGCTACATGAGACCATGGATCGACCATGTAGCGCACATATGATCATGTGTGTAAACACCAAGGTATCTTGAAGAGTTGGTGATTTGTTGATGAAAGAATAATTAAATGCTGGTTTAATCATTTATTCGAAAAATGCTCGTCCGAGCCTTAGCTGATAAAACCTAATTAATTATGGAGAGGTGAGAGACCGACCAAGGGGTCATGAAACCGGCCCTGGATGGTCGTGGGATCGAATGATGATCACTTCATGAAATTCCAAAATTATTTGGAACAGTTTTGGACCTAATACGTGCAATTGCGCAAATTAGGTCAAATCGTGAAAATACGTGGTACCGGCTTCTTGCAAGACAAAGAGCCAACCTTGGTCGGTCAAGGTAATATGCTCACGTCGCCAGGGTGTCCATGTCTCAGTCCTGAGAATTTTGATATTTTCTGGCATGCATTTGAGCAACCATTTGAGAAAATATGACAAAATCAGGGTTTTGCTGAAACTGAGGAAACTTCATGAGATGAAGGAAAATAATTATAAAATAAAGGAATAATGAGGTGTGGGACCGCTGAAGCCAAGGCATGGTCGTCCGGCTAGTGACCAGGGTCCCATGGTGCCTTTTCTTAATTTTATAATATTTTTCATGATTTTATGAAAATATCATGAAATCAAGGAATTTTGTTGAAATTGAGGAGTTTCCTTAAAGTGAAGGAGTTTCCATGGGATCGAGGAAGCAAACAATATTAAAATAATAAAAATAAGGACGTGTGGGACCGGCTAGGGCATGGCTTGGCCGGCTAAGGCCCGGTCCCACGAGTTTCCCTAATTTTTATGTATTTTCTGTGTATTTTCCATGATTTGAAGGAATTTTCCTAATTTGAGAGAAATACCATGAAATCAAGGAGTTTCATGGGATGAAGCAAACTTTGAAATAATAATAATAATAAAATAAAGGGGCGTGTGGGACCGGATAAGGCCTGGTCGGCCGGTTGGGGCCCGGTCCCACGAGTTTCCCTAATTTTATATTATTTTTCATGGATTTGTGAAAATACCATGAGATGAAGGAGTTTTCACGAGATTAGGGAAATAATAATAAAATAATGAGGAACCATGAGGTGTGGGGCCGGCCGGGATCAAGGCATGCTGGTTGGACAACAATCCCGGCCCCACAATATTTTTCCCAATTTTATATTATTTCCTTCGTGCGAAGGAAGCACCATGAAACTGAGGAGTTTCCTCAAAACGAAGGATATTTGTTCAAATGAAAGGATTTTCATAAGATCAAGGAAAATAACAAAAAATATGATAAAATATAAAACTGGCGGGGGATTGGCCCCAGCACGGCCGGCCGGTCGATGAGACCAAACCCCTGGCGCCTTGGTTAATATTTTAATTATTTATTATTTTCTTTCCTATTTTGCATAGGTTCATCGTTTCGTCGTATTTTGAAATACTCGTTCGTGCGGTGATTGTTAGTGTATCATCGTTGAGTACCCTTGCACCTTTTGAGCCGGTGATTACTCAGAGGTAGCTCAGACGCCCGTGCGTTGAATATTTATTGCTAACCCATGGCATTCTGCTGGGAAGAACCATAGACTGAAGTAACGAAATATTACGAAAATATTTGAATATTTTCAGAAATTCAGTGGATGAATCCAAGAATTTAAGAATAATTAACTGATGGCTCTATACTAGCAGAGCAAGCTGTCTAGGAGCCGTCAATCTCCTGATTCTATATAGAAAAATTACTGAAGTGTTCAGTATTCATGAGATATGCCGTTGTCCAGCCGAGAGACTACATATCTGCATGTACTCTGAGAGACAGTATTCTCAGTCAGAGGTTTGATGAGAGACCCGTGTCTCAATACTCGCGTCTGATTGCTGGATGAGAAGTTCGTATAATTATGGGTTTACGATTTTAGCCTTTGTCGAAAATCCACCATGTACATTAAGTCCCCTGCTTAGTGAGGAAAACCGTGTTCCTCAGTCAGCATTGAATGGTGATTTTCCGGTCATAAACAATATAAGTAATTAAACTTAGTCGTAAGTTAAGACGTTACCGGATTTCGATAGTGCGAGCAAACCATGACTTGAGTGAAGATCTCAGTGGAGTGATAAACCATCGTCTAATGAGCATAAATTGGTGTTGAACCACTGATTTTGATGACGGGATCGTGGTCGTTTAGGATTCGCGGGCCAGGCCCAAGAAAGGAATCCGTTTTAGCACGGACGCTCGTTTGTTCGTTAGTTTAAGAAACAACAAAATAGACCTGAGTCTAATGATAAAAATTTTGTCTATGAGCTTTCACGAAAAACAAAATTTTATTTTTTTAAACATGTGAGATTTCACAAAGTGGAATAAACTCTCGTTTCAAAGGTGGATGCTCGTACGAGAGAAAAGATTTTTTTTTTTAAATAGACGTGCGTCTATTAGTAATAAATTTTTTTTTATGAGCTTTCATGAAATTTTTTTATCTCGAGCTTTCAGAAATCTTTGAGAATATACTCTCGCTTGAAAGACAGATGCTCGTGCGAGGGAGCAAAAATATATAGATATATTTTCCAAATTTACGTGAGTTTCACGTTAAATATTTATATAGTTTGTAAAATCATGTTTTGATTTTGAAAAACTGTTGAAAGTAGAATATTATACATGGTGAAATAATGTTTATATGTGATTTTTCACAATCGTAGAATGGACGTCTTTCCAGATTTTGAGAAACCAGTGAATGTTCACATTGTAAAATTTACGTGGGTTGTTCACGGTTTTATGAAAATCATGTCAGAATTTTGCTCGTCTTAGCAGGTTTGAAGGAACGAGCAAGATTTGAAGTATTAACTCATGTACTGTTAGTGGAATCATAAACATGTAAGAGTTGAAAGTTACCATTCTTGCAGACGCTGATGTGAGCATCTTTATTCCATGATTCGTTGTTTTGTTGAATCCCGCGCTTTGTATGAATGATGCACTGAATGTTATGCATCTGTCACAGCCACTTTGCAAGAATGACTGACTCCCATGATGACACTTTCAAAGACGATGTTTCCAGGGATGACATCTCCGTGGGTGCAACTTCAAGAAATGGTACTTCTGGGACCTCTGAGTGATAGTGAGAGATCCTTCATACTGAGTTGTACTCCTGGTTATTTCATCAACTATACCACAGGATGATCATGTAGTGAGGTTTCAGATCAATGTAGACTCCTAGGAAATGGAAGAAAGTCTTCGGGGCGGATCACCCAGAAGTAAGGACTACAGGATGTTAGCAAATGACGTGCAGTCCCCAGCCGTTTCTTTGGTGAGTTGTTAGCGCTCCTTGTGTCATGACTTTTTCATGCCCGTGCAATTAGGATCACGAGACCAAGATTTAGTTATTTCTTTTCATACGTTTTCTCCATTGATTGACGGTCTTCAACTTGTTCCCATGCGAACAATTCAGGAATCCAGTACTGATGAAGAAGTCGATGTAAATATTTCTTTCGTGCAGGTGATCGCGGCATCTCCTTGAATAAAATAATAATAATTTTTGTTGATGAATCCAGGAAGAAACCAATTGTAGATAAGAAGCATGTTGATGAAGCGCACTCTTCTTTGGGACATGGGAATACAGAGAATTCATGAAATCCCGAACCGAATGGAGATAGCGGTGTTGTCAACGGAGATTCTGGCATTGTCGAGCCTTCAAATGATTTAGAGACTCCCTTAGTAAGTATATCTCCTGTAATTTCTTCAAAGAAGTATGATATCGCTGATTCGTGAATGAATGAAAATCCATGTGAATTTATGGATAACTTTGCCGAAATACGTCACCGAAAAATTTCAGACTTTAGATTTTACTAGAAACACTGTAGAATCCTCGTCCGAAGTCGTATTTTTGCGGTTTGCATATGTATCTTCAAGCCTAGGAAATTTACAAGCTTTATAAAAGAAGATCTTTGAAGTTTGAGCACGTTTAGGGCCTGAAAAAGGCGAAATAGTGAATTTCCAGGGGACCCTCAGAACTTTTCCAGATTGCATGTTGTCCGATGTTTTGGCCACATCTGTTAGCTAGTTCTTCCGATTGCTATGAAATTTTGATATGTTGTAGAAAACATCCATACGAATAGAATGATATATGATACAATCTTAAATTCCTTACCAATTGCTCCCAGTTCGCCGTTGAATACAGGGCAGTGTAAAATCTCTTCAGCTGAGCTTGTTTGAAAACGTGTTTCATGACTTCTACACTATTTGCGCATGTCTTGGGTACATAATAAGGAATTTAGATGATGTTAGTTCACTTACATTATGAATTTTATGGTTGTGTTGGGTTTCCACGCTTGAATCATTCTAATCCCATGTAATCTTCACATTAGGTGCCAAATATTGAAGTTGGGAATAATGGACCCAACAATGATGACTTGAGCAACCATGGAGCCGTTGATAATGAGACCTCCATCCATGTACCTCAAGGTTATAGAACGCTTGTTGTTGATGTCGTGGAGGTGACTGAAACTCCAATTTTGCGTGAGATGGTGGAACCCGAATCGAGAATGGAAGAAGCTGTTCCAACCAAAGTTGTTCCTATGATTGTTGACGCTGCTCTAGCGACTGAGAACCGGATAATAGTGCATGAGTATCCCAACGCATGGACTACTTTTACTCCTCCATTTGGTGAGATACTCCCATATCGCAGGTTTGTTGGTGGATTTAGCGTTCCCATTGGATATGCTGTTATGTACAAGAAACCGTGGAAGATGTATGGGCACAACGTCGTTACCAAGGATCCGGAGCATAGTTATTTCTTGACGAGGCAAGTAGAAGCCATCTTGCATGTTATAAATGATATCTGCATCACATCTGGAAATACTGTCACCCGGGATGTACTCTTTGATTGGGAGTACAACTTGAAGAAAGCTGAAGAACTTGGCTTCAATCTGAAGTGGCTTCGTCAAAAGATTGATGCTATCAGGAAAGCAGTGGAAGGTGACACTCCTTTCACCACCAGTGATGCCGTGTTGAAGAAGATGGATGAAGTTGCTGAGCTGACCAAGAAGCTGGAGGCGGAGAAAGCTGCTTTGCAAATCATGAAGGATGCAAAAAAGCAGAAATCTTATTTTGCTGACTTTCTTTAGTTTTCTTTCCATGATATCTTGAACCTTGGACTTCTGAGAGACGTGAGGTTTTATTCTGGTCTTGATTTCTTGATTGGTCTTGGATTGTGATATCGATCGTCTTGACCAGTGGACCGTCAATCCCCAGTATTTTGTTAAGTCTCTCCCTTACGTTTTCCCTTCTTCTGGTGAGACCTAGATAGAGGACCCAGGTAGAAAAATTGATGTAAAGACCTAGGTGGTCGAAGTTGGAGGTACCTTGATGAAGGATTTAGCGGAAGGACCTGGTGGACATTGATCGACTGTAGAGGTTATGAATTCCGTCTAAGAATTGCTGCTTGCATGTTGTATGCTCTGAAAGCTGTAGGAACCTCATACGACGTCGGGATTCGATGCTCGACCCCAACTTTTGAAGCTAAGAGACTGAGTTATTACATGAGAGAAGAATCACTCAATTTTGAGTTGCAAAGGTCCGCCAATGAAGCGTGCACATTTGTAATTTGTAATCCCGTACAAAATTTTCAGATTTCGTAGACCTGGCGGTAAAGGCCATATCTTTCAGCTCGTATGTCCGATTGATGCGACCTTTTGGTATGTTGTAGAAGAGACATAGACGAACATATTTTGTCGAGGAAGCATTGTCCCATTCCTCACCCATTGGTACGTTTTTTCAAACCCATGGCCTGAAGTGTGTTGTATCTCATTTGTAGAAGTGATGAGAACATCTTGAAGAAGACTTTGGATTATGCCCTCCAGTCGTGCCAGCTTTGGCAAGACTTTCACGTGAGCATGTTATCAGGTATACACATCTTGATATGAATCATTGGTTCTTAGAGAAGTCCGCTTCATGTGTAACACTTCAGAGAATGATTAGTCGATGAAGCCCTGAGGATGTGGCTCCTTGCGGGTGATGATACCATGAATGATTACGCACCAGAGATCCTTGTCGATGCTGATATCATGGATGGTGTTCCTACAGAGATTATTGTTGATGCTGATATTATGGTCAGAGTTGCTCCAGAGACCGAAAAGGATAAAACCGTGATTATCGATATAGCCTTTGCTCCTTCATCCAGTGAGCCTTTTACATTCACGAACTAGTTGGTGAGTTGAGCATTCCTAAGATGAAGATGTTCTAGGACTTCAACCTAAATTCTCCTGAATATGACTTTACTGTGAAGTGGCTTCGTCAGGGAATCAATGTTGTTGTGGCAGATAACAGCGGCAGTCTCCATTCTGGATGTGAGGAGAAAAAGTTCCTTGGTCGTGCAAGTCTTGTGATGTAGAGAAATCTCGTTGATGAAGTTTCACGGAATCACCTCAGGTTGCCCAGTGTATATTGAAGGAGTTAGTGCCATCCATGTATGAATGATGTTGCATATGCTTCAGAAGTCTTATCATGGGATAATGAAGACTTATCGATTATAGTTTAGTTACACTTAGATCGTGCTGGTGTGGAATCAATGTGTCATCGTCGAGATATTTGTGCTGAAACTGTACTTTTTGATTGGGAGTACAATTTGATGGCTTTTCAGATGCTTGAGCGTTGAAGCGTATATTCCTTAAGCATCGAATGTCTTAGGGGTTTGATCATCTCGACCCTGGAGTATCTTCTGTTGATTCAGCATCCCTTTCGTTGCAGTAGTGGGATTCAACACTTGTGCAGACATCAGAGCTTTCTGATTTTTTGGAACACATGGACTTGCAGGAGAAACTCCCAAAGTGTTCTTTGCCATGCTTGGACGTCAGTAATGAATGTTTCAGTGCTTGATTCGGAGAAACTTCAGATTCAACCACTTGGTAAAATACTAATATGGTGAAGCTACCATTCATAAAGTCCTGAGTGCGGAACCTCTTGATGAATGTCTATGCATCTTTTGCAGGTTCTTGCTTCAACCTCGTCAAAATTTGAAATTCCTCAAATTACTCTGATGATGGAATGTCCGTCAAATCTTCTGGATCAGAACTTTCTTCGTTGGAGAGATGTGCAACCAAAGGCGCTTTGTAAGTACCCATCTTTTCAGCGTGGATCCACGCTCGTCTGAAGGAAACGTCATATCCTGGATCTTCCTGATTATGTGAAACTTGGTTTCTGTCCAGGTTGAACTTATGTTCACTTTGAGAATGATGTAGCCATAAGTATTTCCGAGCGCTCCTTCAAGGTCTCTGATTGAGATGGAGAATGAGTATCTTCTTGTCGAGTGATGCATGTGGATCCGATGGTTTTCAGTGGAATGTTGTTGATGGCGGTGTCAGCATCGATCAACGTTCTTCCAAATTCGTTTCTTCTGAGATTGATTGTGGTAAGCAGTCCCCAGTCCTACATCTCTTGGTCTATGGCTGGAGGCTCAAGAAGTATTCTCGGAATGGACTTCTTGACACGATGTGGTTCAGTACTGTGAACATGTCTCCCTTTGTGCCTTCGACAGATAAAGAAATTCACGTTCGACCAAGGATTGAACTGCCTCTTTGATAGGTTGTTCAGAGAGTGTAAAGGTTCTGACTGGGAGAGGATTCTTGTGTACTCATTCAGTCCCCAGTTGAATCTATTTTGGATCAACCTTCTCTTTGAAAATGTGCTTCAAAACTCCGCAGTTGCTTGTGGGATGATTGACGAACCTATGGAAGTCACCTCTTCAATGGAAAAAGGAAAGTCAGGTGCTTCTTGATCAGGAACTCTTGTGCGTTGGTCGGAGGCTTGTGCATCTTGCTTATCCTTCCTTTGTGATTTTGAAGGAGCTGAGGTATGCTTGTGCAGCGGTTTGGCTTTCCGTTTGCTCCCTTCTGCAACAGTGTTTGTGGAAGGCTGGAGGTTTTACTGCTTCTTGATCAGACGTCTGCTACCTCGAGTGTCTCGTGTTTCTTCAGCCTTTGTAGCTTTTGTTATTTCCAGTAAAGCGGGCGCAGTAGTTGTCGATCTCTCCGCCGCTTCATGAAGCTCTGAGAAGGTCTGGAAACGAAGATTTTCCGATAAAGCTCTGTAGACTGGGATCATGTCGTTGATACACAAGTCTACCAGTTGCTGCTCCGTGACGTTTAGATCATAACAGTCCAACGCTTGTACTCTGAACTTTTTCACATAATCGTTGGTATGTTCGTTGTTCTTTTGAAACATCCTTCCGATATCAGAGAGGGTAAGTTGCTCTGAAACGAAGAAATACTTCTTATAGAAATCATTAACCATTTCTCCACAACTGTTGATAGTTCCTGGTGCGATGTTGTTGTACCAGGTGTATGCTCTGCCTTTCAAGGATTTTGAAAATTCTTTGAGGCGAACAACATGGTTATGCTCATATTCACCCAAAGCTTCCATGAACCGAGAAACATGTTCCCGAGCATTGCTGGTTCCTTCGTACAAAGTAAAGGTTGGAGAGATATAACCTTTTGGAAGAGGAATCCTTTGCGTAGCAGCAGGGTATGGAGGCTGGTGACGATGGACATGTGGGGTCTTGTCTTTTCCACGGTTCTCCAGAAGGCATTCCAAAACTTCCTAAGTGATGAATTTTGATGACTCCTTCGCTGATGGACCGTCTGCAGCTTTGCGGACTTCATCATCATCCACTGTATGAACCGGGATTACCTCAGGATCAGTGTCTGAGGATTTTTCCTTCTCTTTTCCTTTTCATTGGGTCTTCCCTGACATTGTATCGGTGAGAGCCTTAAGTTGATTAAATAGCTCCTTCTGTGCTGTAGCCATGTCAGTTTGATTCTTTGCAAGAGTCTCTTGCACTTTGATGAGATCAACAATGGTAGGTGGTGGATTTCCTCTGACTTCCTCAGGGTGTCGGCCGAACAAAGGATGACCCTCCGCGTTAACGTGAGGAGGAGTAACATCACCACCGTCAGTGTTAGAGGCCGGAATCGTTTCCGGGATATCCTCGTTGTCGTTGTTATTGTTGTTGTTGTTGCTAGTGCTAGCACCGTTTGCATTGGAACCTGTGACTAACCCAGACCTAAGACCGACCATCTTGTGAAATTGCCAAATTGCAACCGAGAGAATGATCTCCCACTATGGTCGCTAATCTATGGATGGGGCAACATTTGCTGGTTTTCACGGGATTGAAGAGACGACCGTACAGAGGAAACTCCTTGAACCGAGCGAAATGTTAAACCTCACACAGATGCACTGCAAGAAGGGAGTGCTTTGAATTCGAGAGATCAATCTGTAGTACTCCGGCCTAAACCAAGACAATGGTCGCTCCAGAGTAAATTCGGTCACAAGAGAGGATGGGTTGATCAGTAGGAGGGAAGCTGAGAAATGTGTGGAATCAATGGTAATCAAAGATTGTGGGTGTGTTGTGAATTCTGAATAAGATAAGTTCTGAATGATTGAATCTCAATTGAGAGTAATTACTCAGATGTTGAGTTAATCTCGTGTTGTATGTGAGACGTGAGATCGTTGTATATCCAATCATGATTTCAGAGACTTATTTATATTGGTGGAATTGTAGACACCATGATCCCATAAAGTGTGACAGTTGATGGAATCAAAGAGTGGGGAAATGGAAATCGTGTTTGAAACCAGTTGCTCATCGTGCGGATACTTGGTCGATTTTCCATCCACTACTTTGTTAACTCCTTCAACTGATTGCACGACTTGCTCACATTCCATCGTGTGTATGAACACACGTGCCGTAGACCGCCAGACCAAAACCCTAGTTGATATCCCCCCATGTGACACGATTGACGTCTCGTGGTTAATTAGTCAGTTGTTGACTTTATGACTTTATGGGACAATGAGTCCATGTATTTGTTGAGTTGAACATGATTCTGCAAAATGTTCTGGAACTCATGAATTGAACGTGTCCGTTGAGACAGAGGTGTAATTATCACGTTGAGGTGAGAAAGTATTGCTCATTCGATGAATTGTTGAATATTGATAGTTGAACTAATATTCCTTGGTTTGAGCAAATATTGCTCATCTGAGCAAGTGTTGCTCATCTGATGAATTATTGGAAGCGTGACCAAAATAAAACATTAATTAGAATACTGGTAGTTGAACCGAGCATAATAAATAAGAATACTGATCATGAGATCGTCGTAAAGTTATTAGTGTTCGAATCTGGAATTATGATCCTTGGACTCAGAAACCCTAATTTGATCAATTGATGACCAATTGATGGTTTATTTCAAAATCAACCATGGAATGAAAGAGGGATCGGCTACATGAGACCATGGATCGACCATGTAGCGTACATATGATCATGTGTGTAAACACCAAGCTATCTTGAAGAGTTGGTGATTTGTTGATGAAAGAATAATTAAATGCTGGTTTAATCATTTATTCGAAAAATGCTCGTCCGAGCCTTAGCTGATAAAACCTAATTAATTATGGAGAGGTGAGAGACCGACCAAGGGGTCATGAAACCGGCCCTGGATGGTCGTGGGATCGAATGATGACCACTTCATGAAATTCCAAAATTATTTGGAACAGTTTTGGACCTAATACGTGCAATTGCGCAAATTAGGTCAAATCGTGAAAATACGTGGTACCGGCTTCTTGCAAGACAAAGAGCCAACCTTGGTCGGTCAAGGTAACATGCGCACGTCGCCAGGGTGTCTGTGTCTCAGTCCTGAGAATTTTGATATTTTCTGGCGTGCGTTTGAGCAACCATTTGAGAAAATATGACAAAATCAGGGTTTTGCTGAAACTGAGGAAACTTCATGAGATGAAGGAAAATAATTATAAAATGAAGGAATAATGAGGCGTGGGACCGCTGAAGCCAAGGCATGGCCGGCCGGCTAGTGACCATGGTCCCATGGTGCCTTTTCCTAATTTTATAATATTTTTCATGATTTTATGAAAATATCATGAAATCAAGGAATTTTGTTGAAATTGAGGAGTTTCCTTAAAGTGAAGGAGTTTCCATGGGATCGAGGAAGCAAACAATATTAAAATAATAAAAATAAGGGCATGGCTTGGCCGGCTTGGGCCCGGTCCCACGAGTTTCCCTAATTTTTATGTATTTTTTGTGTATTTTTCCATGATTTGAAGGAATTTTCCTAATTTGAGAGAAATACCATGAAATCAAGGAGTTTCATGGGATGAAGGAAACTTTAAAATAATAATAATAAAATAAAGGAGTTTCCAAGCTAGGGCATGGCCGGCCGGCTGGGGCCCGGTCCCACGAGTTTCCCTAATTTTATATTATTTTTCATGGATTTGTGAAAATACCATGAGATGAAGGAGTTTTCATGAGATTAGGAAAATAATAATAAAATAATGAGGAACCATGAGGTGTGGGGCCGGCCGGGATCAAGGCATGGCCCGTTGGCCAACAATCACGACCCCACAATATTTTTCCCAATTTTATATTATTTCTTTCGTGCGAAGGAAGCACCATGAAACTGAGGAGTTTCCTCAAAACGAAGGATATTTGTTCAAATGAAAGGATTTTCATAAGATCAAGGAAAATAACAAAAAATATGATAAAATATAAAACTAGCGTGGGATTGGCCACAGCACGGCCGGACGGTCGATGAGCCCAATCCCCTGGCGCCTTGGTTAATATTTTAATTATTTATTATTTTCTTTCCTATTTTGCATAGGTTCATCGTTTCGTCGTATTTTGAAATAATCGTTCGTGCGGTGATTGTTAGTGTATCATCGTTGAGCACCCTTGCACCTTTTGAGTCGGAGCTTACTCAGAGGTAGCTCAGACGCCCGTGCGTTGAATATTTATTACTAACCCATGGCATTCTGCTGAGAAGAACCATATATTGAAGTAACGAAATATTACGAAAATATTTGAATATTTTCAGAAATTCAGTGGATGAATCCAAGAATTTAAGAATAATTAACTGATGGCTCTATACTAGCAGAGCAAGCTGTCTAGGAGCATTAATTATTCTGACATGAGCTTGTTGGAGTTTTATATGCTTTATATAGTCAGGGAAAACTTTTGTTTGTATCCTGAAGACGTTATCGCTCTATACTAGCAGAGCAAGCTGTCTGAGAGCCGTCAATCTCGTGATTCTATATAGAAAAATTACTGAAGTGTTCAGTATTCATGGGATATGCCGTTGTCCATCCGAGAAACTACATATCTGCATGTACTCTGAGAGAGAGTATTCTCAGTCAGAGGTTCGATGAGAGACCCGTGTCTCAATACTCGCGTTTGATTGCTGGATCACAAGTTCGTATAATTATAGGTTTACGATTTTATCCTTTGTCGAAAATCCACCATCTACAGGTACTAATAGAGCTTCTCAATCCCAAAGAAGACTTTAAATTGAGCAGCCGTAAGAGATTTCGCCTAATTAGGTTACTTTCCTCTCCGAATAGGCGTCTTCACCAGTAACAGTACAACAGAGGAAGTTTACTGTCACGAAGGATTAGTTTGCTAGAAATGCAAACTAATAGTATTTATAGACAAGGAAGTTTGGACACCAAGGAATTTCCAAAACCGAAATATTCTCAAGATATTCGATAATAATTTCCAAATTCGGTTTTCATAATTCCTGTGAATGCTCTGTTCAAAATAATGATCGAAAATCTCCTTGGAAAATCTTTAACTAGTAAATGCACATTACTAATTCTTGTTTTCCATATATATAATTAAAAACCTTAATTAAAAGATTCTTAACTTATTTAATTTCGATCCTGGGATTTTCTTCCTTTTAGTTGTTAACGAATATCTTTGAACAATAAAAGATACGCATAAATGCACGTGTTCAAAGTGTGTCGACATCCTTTTTGTAAGTCCTCTTTCATACTTACACACTTGAAACTGATTTACCACGCTTCCAAACAAGTTTAAAATTGGTTCATCTGACTTTCAAGAGCTATGTGATTTATCAAGAACACTCAATCACAAATCATGGGTTTAACCGTTCTACCAAAACAAGTTTCGGTTCTACCTCCATGTGAGTACTGTGCATAGTCACACTAGCTTCCCAAAATTCGGTTGACTAGGTACTAGGATCGGTTCCCCACATATACATGGTATCTAACTTATATGTGTTTCACATGTCCATAAGATCGGTTCCCCTTTGCCTAAAAACGTGTTGCACATGTCCATAGGATCGGTTCCCCTTTCTGCTATAAACCTTGCTGCACCTCATACAAGGATCGATTCCCCTTTGTGATGTGTTGCACCTCTTACTAGGATCGGTTCCCCTTTACCCAAAGTTAGGTCTTACAAACTACACAAACTCGGTCATACCATCAGATGATTACTTAAGATCGGTTTCACTAATAAAAGTCATACCAATACATAAGTCAGGCCTTATGCGAATAGTTTTACCAAGGACACACACAAGTCATGAGCGGTTGTACTAATCACACATATTGGTTGTTCATAAGATATGCAATGAATAACAATCCCAATAACGCCTGGCGATTTCTTTTTCGATTCACAAACCAAGTTCATGAACTTACTTCCTTAAAAGACATGTAAAACATTGTTTTCTCGGATGAAATCCTCACCTCATACCCATATACATAATCACAATAGCATTAAAACGATTATGTTGATTTCTTATCTACAAAGTTTAATGGTTAAGCAATAAACCTCGTATTGTATTCATTAATACTATGTCTATCTAGAGTGTTCATGCTTCGCAGTTTTGTTTTCAATATGCACGACTTGAAAGATAGTTAGAGAATGAAACAGTTCAAGTCAAATATCACTAACCTCAAGTGGAAGGATGATGTTGTGGTTGTAGCTCCGTACTTCTTCACTGTCTCATATCCTAATACTTTCAAGCTAACCTATACGAAGTTGACTCTAGTACATTTAATCAAGCGACTCTTAAATGAGTTTTGGTTCACTAAAACAACCAAACTTGACATACCAACGCTTGGTGGGTTCAACCGAGCTATGCTCTAACACTTAACCCACTCATATATGCAAACGGGTACGCATACCTAAGTTATCAGGCTTGGTCTTGTTCGCCAGTATGCAAATGGGTACGCATACTGTCGTTCATGACCGAACTTAGTTGAAATAGTATGCATACTCTTATGCATATTATAGTTCCCAGACTTCAACTGTTGAATCAGTACGCATACGGGTATGCATACTAAATTCCCGGACTTGGAATACACATGCAACACTTAGGATACAAGTATTATCCAATCAAAGGTTAATTGTTCTAAACTTCCATTTCAATCATTGAAACATTCTTGGAAGAAGAGAATAGCTGTCTCACACAAACTATTAGCTTCAAAACAATCTTCAAGTGATCGAATGATCAATATGAAATATTCCAAGTCCACATCAAATGATTATCTCACACAAATCATGTAAGATGTTACCAGGCGATTTTCACATGATCATCTTTTGACTTTCGTCGAGATTAAAAGATGAATTTGGCTAAAGCGAAAGCTTACCAACACATATTTTGAGATATATGTAAGCGAGTTAAACTCAGCTCGAAATATCAAATGTGTATAATGTAAAGTCTATATAGCTATATGACTTTTGTCTCAATATGAGATAAAATAGGAATAGACTTCTGAGTGATAGATGAGTTCAAGTCTCCACATACCTTTTGTTGATGAAGTTCCACAAGCTCCCCTTAGTAGTTCTTCTTCTTATTCAAACGATGAACGCCATGAAGTCTAAAGCTCAACCACATATTCTATCCTAATCCGAGACATAGCTATAAGTATACTAGAAATCAAAACTTATGGTTTCGACAACTAAACTTGACAAACAAGCTTGAGATTGCAACGTTTGCGAGTTCGACCGAGCAGTGCTCTAACAATCTCTCTCTTTGTCAATTTTAGTGAAAAACTATCAAAACATATGGATTACAAAATAAATAAACTTTGTAGCTTCTCATCCAAATGCTTGATTTCCTTGGTTCTTCAACATTACTCGAAATCTTCGTCACTTCCAAGTACTCCAGTGATTCTGAACGTGTTCAACTCAGCATCATAGTTGTTGAAGATCTGTAGCCATAACAATAAGAAAACAATTGTTCTCGATTATTGTTATACAATGTCAAAGTATTATTACACAACATCAAAGTTCAATTGTATCACAACTTTGACAATAATACTACGGTGATATGTATCACTCCCCCTTAATCAATACATCATCCCACAATGAAAACCACTCCCCCTTACATAATGATCCGTAAACCATTTGTATTTGTAGTGTGAACTACACAATAATTCTCCCCCTTTTGGTCAATATAAATTTGCAAAGGTACGAAAACTAGTGGGATCATAATGAAATTCTCATAGAGATACTTCATGACTAAAAGAGAACATATCAACTTTGTCTCGATGATTTCACATAGTCGAAACTTAGTGTATTCATTAAGGAGTTTATAAAGATATAAGAAAACTCCTATAATATTCCACAGCCGCACTCCCCATAAAGATTTGGTAATTAATCACAAGTTCAATTAAGAACTCTCCCCCATAAAATGTCATTCCCGAAAGAACAACAAGAGCGAGCTTACTTTTACAAAAAAAGAAGGATTTCTTGGGACATTAACAAAACACATGAAACATGAATTTGTATCTAGAAAACTCAATTAAATTAACCATAAAGAAACCTCAATGATTATTTTAATCGAAAATGCTCAACATAAGAAAACTTACGGAGTCATACAGTACTTTCACATAGAAGTGGATCAGGGAAAGATCAATACTTCGGAATATTTAAAGATTCATTCTATTTTTCATCAATATTTGCATAATGATATATCATAGACTAATCTTTGCAATTCAAAAGTTCATTATATTTTCCATCAATATTTGCATAATGACACAATAGACTTACCTTTTGACATATATGGGACAATCAAAGTTCACGGATGTAAACACACATATCCCATAACATTATTTGAAATATATAAAACCAATAAAGATTAATACTGCAAAATCATCTTCCAAATAAACTTTAGAATTTAAATAAATAAATCTAAAAATATTGCAAGATGAAAATCGTTGGTAATAGCTATGTGTAATCACAATATATGTTATTCCAAACCCTAGTTATCTTTCTAAAACACAAGAATAAATTCTCATAAGAAGTTTCCTAGACATTATAGAGCTTTCTCAGGGCATCTACTGAGAATTCCTTCTCATTATTGAAGAACTCATTGATTATGGGATCATTTAGTTCCTCCATATCTTCAGAAATATCAGTTTACTCACTAAGTTCTGTTTTCAGTTCACACAAGGTGTTCGTTGTCAAAGATAACATTTTTTCCTTTCGAAAGAGAACATGATTTGAGATTTTAAATCATTTCTTTTGCTGATGAAATCCTTCACCATAGACCTAAAGTTATTATCATCTAGACAAATAGACTAAACAATAGTTAGAGGAAGAACCTTTTTCATCATTTGTAGATTTATCCTTTTTCTTCCTTGAGGATTGAACTCCTTCACAAAGATACACATTAACTTGCTTCTACTGCATCTCTTTTTGTGGTACCTCTAGTTACAGGAGCCATGAAACTGTATCTTTCAAAGAGAAAGAAGTGAAGGGAATTTTGATCACAAATGAATATAAATAGAATACCGGATAAATAAACCCTAAACAAAAACTTTGAAAAAGTCTTCACGGTTCACGATCCATTATCTATTTTTGATAAGAAAATATTCAATTGCAAATCTTAACTTGAATAATCTTAAATTGCTAAGGATGAGAAATTAACAACTATACAAGACTTGAGCAACCTTGATGCAATCCTCATGTTCTCAAGTTAATAATGAGGATGCACACATCACTATAATTAAATAGTGATGGAGTAAGAAAAATGCTCACATCTTGTGTCACCTGGTGACTTATCAAGGTTTGTTGCATAAACTGATTTCTTACCTCGTCTGACTCCGGTTCTCTTAGACTTCTTCTTGTCTTCAGGAGTTCTCTGTTGATTACCCAAAACCAGATTCATCCTCTGCATGTCACTCTGAAGTTTGACAATTCGTTTGTTGTTCCTCTTGAATTTCCAACACTTACTTTGAACATGATTTGCATTTCCATAAAACATACACTTCAGAGATGAATTTTCTTTTTGCAGATTTGACTCCTGTTTATCACAACTTTTAATATCCATAGTTCCAGAACCGGCCAAAACAAAGGAATTATTTGTGCTCACAGTCTTGCTTTTGAAACCTAAACCATTTGTGTTTCCAAAATATTTCTGACCGAATAACATTGTTGAAATCTTGTCAGAGCTTCCAGATAACCTTTGCAGGTCACACTTAAGAGTATTAATCTTTTTTTTCTTTTAAAGATGGGGTTCTGTTGAATTCATCATTAAGACATTCAATCTCAAGATTTTTCACCTGAAGTGATGATTCAAGTTTCTTCAACTTCATTTTTAGTTGAAGATTTTCTTGGTGAATTTCTTCATTTTTATCCAAGAATTCAAAAAAATCTCAATATCAGACTCGCATTCTGAATCAGAATTTGAGATAGTAGAAGTTTCTGCGGCGAACGCTGAAATTTCTGTGCAAACTTCGGAAGTATTCGTATTGACCAACTGAATTGATTTCCTTTGTGAAAAAGCGGGGGTCTAACAATACCACCCAATATTTCGCTTAGCAATCTATATGGACAAACTGCAATATACTTTTTATGAGAATCAACTAGACAGTCAAAATCAATCAATAAAAATATATATCAAAGAGTTTATATCTCAATCTCTCGATTTGATCTTTACTCAAGCAAATAGAAATCTGCGAGTCTTTATCAAAGAGAGATAAATTGGACGGTACCAAAGACTAATATCCAAGGATCAATCAACTACAATCAACAACCAAAAGTTGGATTAGAGAAGTTGGTGATCTTAATGCACAACCTGTATTATTTCAATTATATAAAATATAAGGCGGAAAAGAAATAACACAAACACCAGAAATTTTGTTAACAAGGAAACCGCAAATGCAGAAAAACCCCGGGACCTAGTCCATATTGAATACACACTGTATTAAGCCGCTACAGACACTAGCCTACTCCAAGATAACTTCGGACTGGACTATAGTTGAACCCCAATCAGTCTCCCGCCGATCCAAGGTACAGTTATACTCCTACGCCTCTGATCCAAGCAGGATACTGCGCACTTGATTACCTTAGCTGATCTCACCCACAACCAAGAGTTGCTGCAACCCAAAATCGGAGACTTGATAATAAACAAATCTGTCTCACATAGAAAAGTCTATCAAAGGATAAATTTGTCTCCCACAGATAAACCCTAGTTTTGTTCCGTCTTTTGATAAATCAAGGTGAACAAGAATTAATTGATAATCCGGTTTTATATTCCCGAAGAACAGCCTAGATTAATCAATCACCTCTCTACGATCCTTTCTGACTACACAGGCAGTTTGTCGAGGAATCACAAACAGTGAGACGAAGATGTTTGTGACTTCTTTATATTGCCTATCGGAGAACTCTCACGATCTCAAGTCAATCAATCGATTGTACTCGTACGATAGAAGATGCAAGATCAGATCACACAACTACGATAAAGTAGTATCGGTCTGGCTTCACAATACCAATGAAGTCTTTAAGTCGTTAACCTGATTTTGGAGAAGAAAATCAAAGGTTAATGGATATCGACTCTAGCGGGCGCACTAGTAGCACACAGGCGTGTGTGGTTTATTTTTGCACAATGCTAGATGTCTCCTTTATATAGCCTTCAAATCAGGGTTTTGCCTTAGGTACAAAGCAATCCTTATTCACCGTTAGATGAAAACCTGATTTAGATTCAAACTAATATTTCTCAACCGTTAGGTCGAAAACTTAGCTTGTCACACACACTTGGGTAGACGTTTACTGGGTTCGTGAAAACCATTCCCAAACGTGTACGTGTATGTTGGTTCAACATAGTAACCCAAAAGGTTAACCATATGAGCATTTCATATTAACCTTGTTCTTCTTCACCATAACTAGTTCAATTGACTCAAATGAACTAGTTAAAGAGTTGTTCAATTGCTATGTGATCTTATGTAACTACACAAGACACAATTGAAACAAAGATGATTCGATTCGATTGAATCGGCTCATGAACATTATAGCCACGGTTTTCATAAAGCATTCCTTAATAATTTAATATTTCATGTTCAGAGCACATCTTTAGATCATAACCTCTTAAGTTCACAAACAAGTTCGCGAACTTAAGTTAATCGGTTGAGTTTTCCAAACTCAACAGAAATTCTCGGAAAGAGAACTTCCGCCAGTTCGCGGACTGGGTTCGCGGAATGAGTTCGCAGACTTAGCACACAAACGAGTTTTGGAAAATTCAGCAGAAATTCTCTGTTGAGAACTTCTAACAGTTCGCGGACTGAGTCTGCGGACTGGGTTCGCGGACTTGGCAAGCCAATTCCACAATCCTCCCGATTTCTCTTGATCAACAAAGTTCGAAAACTTAGGTTCAAGGAATACATGGTTATGTAATCTAAACTCTTATTTCAATCATTGAGACATTCTCAGAGGACGCTATGTAGCCGTTATTCACAGACCGATTCACGTTAGAGTAATTCTCAAAGTGATTGAAACTTTTCATGACTTTCGTTACTAGGTGAAGATAGACTTGATCAAAGCGAAACGCTTTACCAACACACAATTTCGAGATAAAAGATAAGCAATTAATGCTCAGCTCGAAATGTCAAATGTGTATGATCTAGTCTATATAGCATACGACTTTTGTCTCATAAGAAGTAGGAGATAGAAGAGATAGACTTTTGAGTGATAGATAAGTTCAAGTCTCCACATACCTTTTTGTTGATGAAGTTCCACGGTTCCTTGTATATATCTTCGTCGTTGTATGATGAATCGCCATGAAGTCCTTGAGCTCAACTACACTTTTCTATCCTAGTCCGAGACTTAGCTATGTAGGCTAGAAATTAAGACTTATAGTTTTGATCACTAACATTGACAAACATGCTTGAGATAGCAACGCATGCGAGGTTGACCGAGCTATGCTCTAACAATCTCCCCCTTTGTCAATTTTAGTGACAAAACTGTTAATACATATGGAATACAAAAAAGATAAACTTTACTGGCTCCTATTCCATAGTCTAATCTTCAACGTTCCTTGAAATCTTCGTCCTTCCAAGTACTCCAATGATCCCAAAGGTTGTAAGTTTAGCACCATCGTTGTTGAAGATCCGTAGCTATAACAATGAGAGAAATCGAGATTCTCGATCATTATTATACAGTGTCATAGTATTATTATATAACATCAAAGTCCAATTGTATCACGACTTTAACAATAATACTACGGTGATATGTATCACTCCCCCTTAGTCAAGACTCCATCTCGTTCATGGAAACCACTCCCCCTTACACAATGATCCGAAAACCATATGTATTTGTAGTGTGAACTACAATATTTCTCCCCCTTTTTGTCAATAAAATTGGCAAAGGTACAAGAATGGGATCATAATGAAATTTCCACAAGAGACATTTCATGACCAATAGAAAAATGCATACCAACTTAATTTAGATGCAATCTAATAGCCGAAGCTAACATCATTTATCAAGGAGTTTTAAGATACAAGATAACCCCTATAAAATTCCACAGCCGCACTCCCCGCAGGATACTACCATTAAGCACAAGTTCAAAAGAACTCTCCCCCATTTGATGTCATTCCCGAGAGAACAACAAGAGCGTTTTTAATTTCGAAAGAAAATAAGAATTTTTTATTGGACACCAAAAACCATAGGAATGATTTTCTATATCCAAAGCTCAACCAAATTAACCACAAGTAAACCCATGATTAATTCGATTGGAATACACAACTAAATCAAACCACAAAAGTGATCAATCTATTTGAAAGTGCTCAACATAAGTAAACTCACGGAGCTACGACTAAGTCAATCACACGGAGATGACTAACTTAACCGTTCAAATACTCAACATAAGGAAAACCTTACGGAATATATGACTACATTAACCAAAGAACATGATAGTGTAGCCTTTCATATACTCAACACAAGAACTTGTGGAATATATGGAAACTCAACTAGATTAATTACAAGAGAACCTATAATTAATCTAATTGGAATACAAACAACCAAAATAATCACCGAAGTAATCAATTTAATTATTTTTGGGCTCATCATAAAAGAACTTATGGAACCCCGACTAAGTTCATCATAGAATATGACAACCTTAACCGTACATGTACTCAACATAAGAAAGAAGACTTATTGAGTACTAACTAAATAACCAAACTAGTTGATTAATTTAGTTTCTAATGCTCGACATATAGCATCTTATGGAACAACCAACAAAGCCAAGGTAAATCGACTTAGTTGTAAGGTGCTCAACATAAGACACACAATGGAGCCTTCACGGTAAAACATAATAAAATGGATCAATGAAGATCAATACTGTGGATAACATACAAGGATCTATTCTATTTTCCATCATAACGACATAATAAACTTTATCCTCGTTGAACAAAAGATTTTATCCTATTTCCCATCAAATACATGATTGCATAGGCATAACTTTTGTATATGTCAAAAGTCCATTCGTCCTTTCATCAATACGAATACCGATTCATGAACGACTTTAGTTTTGACTGCAATATGGGACCTTCAAGTTCACGGACGTAAACAATACATATCCCATAAAAATATTGTAATATCACAAACCATTAAAATACTGCACTAAACATCATCCTCCAAATATTTTTAGAATTTAATACCAATAAACCTAAAAAATAACATAAGAAGATGAAAAGAAAAAAAATAGTTATGTGTAGTCACAATCATCGCTATTCAAAGCACTAGTTATTCTTCCAACTAATCCAAAAATAAAACATACTAGGTATCTAAAAGAAATACAGACTCTTAGGCGAAAACCCAAACACTAATCAGAAGGACGGTTTTGGAGACTCATGAGTCTTGTGATCAACGAGCTTACGAGTGATAAAAACCTCATCAATCTTTGAGGAATCATCCTTTTTGAGGGGCTGATTCTTCATGAGAGCCAGGTTACAGTTAACCTTTTCCAACTTGACTCTTACAGCATCAAGACACTTTATAGTCCCAAAAAGTTGCTGAGTATGAATAATCACCTTAGTTGGAATCTTCTCCCCAATGTCTGAGTAATAAACAGGAGATTGCAGAAGAAAACTTTCAACTTCAACAAGAGTTCCCTTCTCTTTATTAAACTCGAAGTATATACCATTATCAACAAAGTCTTCAGGAAAATCCCACGAAGAATAGGCCATTGATGAGAAACCTAGAGTGAACAAGATATAACTCAATAGGAAAGGTATATAAATGGTTTGAGAGAATTAGGGTTTAAAGGTAGGTATATGAGACTAAGTTTAAAACCGTACATGTACCCTTACAAGGGCCCAACACAAAACGTGTGGTTTTAAAATCCAAGACAAATAATACAAACAGGGGTGATAAAAATACTCATGTAGAAGTATGTGACAGATTATCCATCTAAGAACGATAAGAAAATAGCTAGATAATCACATATACTATCCACAAAGTATACCTATTCAATTCTCACACAACTAGGATTTTTGGTGGGTGAGATATCAACCTTGTGATTAATTAGCACAAGTATGAGCACTCAGCTCATTAAATGAACATTGCTTTTTTTTAGCCTTCCTTCTTTGATTATCACTCAGTTTAGAAAAATAAGACATAACACGATCTGCATATCCTTCTGGAGGCTTTCTCTGAGGACTAAATCTAGGACCTCTTGAAATTGGTTCAAGGGAATCAGAAAAGATGGGAATCCATTTTCTAGATTTAGATTTACCAAGAACCTTCTTATAAGCATTGGAAATACATTCATCAGTAATATGAGAGTTAGAATGTACTTGTGTCCTGTGATGACTTCTAGGAAGAGTTCCATGTTTATAAGGTTCTTGGTTTTCTGTGGATATACGATTCACTGCAGTAGTCGACTGACTATTTGTTCCATTGATAGTGGATAAAAACAAATTACGAAGCTTATAAATTTGTTTCTTTCTATCAAAACAACGGATATAAAAGTGATTTCCTTTCCCACAGAAGGTACAAATTCGTGGAGGAGAAGTAACAACTGGAACTTGTTTAAACTTCATAACCACGGGAGAAGATTGTAAGTTATGAAAACTTTTCTTGACACAATCTTCATCTGGAGAAAATTTCATTCTGCACGGAGACTCATGAGAGTTAGTTTGTGCAGAAGATTTTTTCTTTAAAACAGAGTTTTCCTTTTCCAAGGATTTGCACTGTCCATGGGCTATGACAAGAGATGCTTCAAGTTTCTCCTTCTCAACACGAAGTCTGTCAAGATCAGATGAATGCGTCTTGATCAAACATTTTTCTCTAATTGAGCCTTCTTTAATCAGCTTTTCAAGAATACACATCTTTACACGCTGTAGATTGTTTTCTTGAAGAAGTTTCTCAATTTCCTTAGAGAAAGACCCTATAATGTTATAGAGTACATGTTCACGATCAATAGACTTTTCAAATTCATCAATGAGTTTACCATGATCCTGTAGATCAATACATTCAGTAGAATTTTTTGAAATTCTGGTGAGCTCCAATTTAGCTTTAGCCATCATATCCAATGTCTCATTGGAGGAAGAATGATTGACACAAGATAAGACATTCTTCTTACCTCGGGATTAGAAGAATCATATAAGGAGTGATCCTTTGAGGTATTTTCGAGACACTTGACAAAGTTGACAGCTTTATGAGGCATTTTGGTATGCGTATGAGATTCTGTCCACAGAGTCAGATCGCTACAAATACAGACTGATGAGGTCTTAGTGTGTTTGCCTTTTCTGATACCAAATGAAAAAACGGGGGTCTAACAATACCACCCAATATTTCACTTAGCAATCTGTATGTACAAACTCCAATATACTTTTTATGAGAATCAACTAGACAGTCATACTCAATCAATAAAAAGATATATCAAAGAGTTTATATCTCAATCTCTCGATTTGATCTTTACTCAAGCAAATAGAGATCTGCGAGTCTTTATCAAAGAGAGATAACTTGGACGGTACCAAAGACCAATATCCAAGGATCAATCAACTACAATCAACAACCAAAAGTTGGATTAAAGAAGTTGATGATCTTAACGCACAGCTTGAATTATTTCAATTATATAAAATATAATGCGGAAAAGAAACAACACAGACACCAGAAATTTTGTTAACGAGGAAACCGAAAATGCAGAAAACCCCCGGGACCTATTCCAGATTGAATACACACTGTATTAAGCCGCTACAGACACTAGCCTACTCCAAGATAACTTAGGACTGGACTATAGTTGAACCCCAATCAGTCTCCCACCGATCCAAGGTACAGTTGTACTCCTACGCCTTTGATCTCAGCAGGGTACTGCGCACTTGATTCCCTTAGCTGATATCACCCACAACCAAGAGTTGCTGCAACCCAAAATCGCAGACTTGATAATAAACAAATCTGTCTCACACAGAAAAGTCTATCAAAGGATAAATCTGTCTCACACAGATAAACCCTAGTTTTTTTTCCGTCTTTTGATAAATCAAGGTGAACATGAACCAATTGATAATCCAGTCTTATATTCCCGAAGAACAACCTAGATTAATCAATCACCTCTCTACAATCCTTCCTGACTACACAGGCGGTTTGTCGAGGAATCACAATCAGTGAGACGAAGATGTTTGTGACTTCTTTATCTTGCCTATCGGAGAACTCTCACGATCTCAATTCAATCAATCGATTGTACTCGTACGATAGAAGATGCAAGATCAGATCACACAACTACGATAAAGTAGTATCGGTCTGGCTTCACAATCCCAATGAAGTCTTTAAGTCGTTAACCTGATTTCAGAGAAGAAAATCAAAGGTTAATGGATATCGACTCTAGCGGGCGTACTAGCAGCACACAGACGTGTGGGGATTAGTTTTGCACAATGCTAGATGTCTCCTTTATATAGCCTTTAAATCAGGGTTTTTCCTTAGGTAAAAATCAATCCTTATTCACAGTTAGATGAAAACCTGATTTAGATTCAAGCTAATATTTCTCAACCGTTAGATCGAAAACTTAGCTTGTCACACACACTTGGGTAGACGTTTACTGGGTTCGTGAAAACCATCCCCAAACGTGTACGTGTATGTTGGTTCAACATAATAACCCAAAAGGTTAACCATATGAGCATTTCATATTAACCTTGTTCTTCTTCACCATACTAGTTCAATTGACTCAAATGAACTAGTTAAAGAGTTGTTCAATTGCTATGAGATCTTATGTTACTACACAAGACAAAATTGAAACAAAGATGAGTCGATTCGATTGAATCGGCTCATGAACATTATAGCCACGGTTTGCATAAAGCATTCCTTAATAATTTAATGTTTCATGTTCAGAGCATATCTTTAGATCATAACCTCTTAAGTTCGCGGACTTAAGTTAATCTGTTGAGTTTTCCAAACTCAGCAGAAATTCTCGGAAAGAGAACTTCCGCTAGTTCGCGGACTGGGTTCGCGGACTTAGCACAAAAACGATTTTGGAAAATCCAGCAGAAATTCTCGGTCGAGAACTTCCGGCAGTTCGCAGACTGAGTCTGCGGACTGGGTTCGCGGACTTGGCAAGCCAATTCCACAATCCTCCCGATTTCTCTTGATCAACAAAGTTCGAAAACTTCGGTTCAAGGAATACATGGTTATGTAATCTAAACTCTTATTTCAATCATTGAGACATTCTCAGAGGACGCTATGTAGCCGTTATTCACAGACCGATTCACGTCAAAGCAATTCTCAAAGTGATTGAAACTTTTCATGACTTTCGTCACTAGGTGAAGATAAACTTGATCAAAGCGAAACGCTTTACCAACACACGATTTCGAGATAAAATATAAGCAATTAATGCTCAGCTCTAAATGTCAAATGTGTAGGATCTAGTCTATATAGCATACGACTTTTGTCTCATAAGAAGTAGGAGATAGAAGAGATAGACTTTTGAGTGATAGATAAGTTCAAGTCTCCACATACCTTTTTGTTGATGAAGTTCCACGGTACCTTGTATAGATCTTCGTCGTTATATGATGAATCTCCATGAAATCCTTGAGCTCAACTACACTTTTCTATCCTAGTCCGAGACTTAGCTATGTAGGCTAGAAATCAAGACTTATAGTTTTGATCACTAACATTGAAAAACATGCTTGAGATAGCAACGCATGCGAGGTTGACCGAGCTATGCTCTAACACTTTGTATTGAATCATCTGAAGCATTAGAGAGAGAGACATTCCTCAGATATTTTGCTTCTTCTCACAATATCCTTGATCTTTTGTAAAATCAATGACCTATCGGGAACAATATGATTTGAACAACATTCATCAACCCAAGACAAGTTAGGAAGAGTACTTGGGTTGGACACATCATTGAACGCGGATGCTCTGGCTGTGTTTTGATCATGATCAAGAACTCTTAACTTTCCAATGAGTGAGTTTCTGGAAAGTGTATCAAGGTTATTTCCTTGAACGATGACATGTTTCTTAGAATCGTATTTGGCTGGCAACGATCTGAGAATTTTCATCGCAATGTACTTTTCAGGAATAGTCTTACCCAATACAAAAGATGCATTAATGATTTCAGACATGTGATTAAACTCATCAAATGAATCTTCATCGGCCATACGAAGTTTTCCCAATCAGAATTTAGGTTTTGAAGCCTAGCTTCTTTCTCATAGGAATTTCCTTCGAATACAGTTTCTGAGATATCCCAGGCTTCTTTAGACTTAGTGCACGTAGTTACATGGTGCTGAAGATCTCGGGTAATGGCATGGACGATAGCATTTAATCCGTCAGAATTTTGCTTTACATCGAGAATCTCGGCAGGATCATATGCACCAATATCCTTTGGAATAGTCTTGCCTTCTGTAACAACCGAAGGATCATAACCATTAACTACACGAACCCATGATTAAAAAATCACGTGCTTGAAGAAAGGCACGCATAGAAATTTTCCACCATAAGTAATTCTAGCCATCGAAGACTGGAGGTACGTTTATAACGATAACGTTTCTGTCTATAGAGTCAGATTGCTACAAACACAGACTTATGAGGTCTTAAACGTGTTTTCCTACTCTGATACCAATTAAAAAAGCGGGGTCTAACAAACACACCCAATATTTCGTTTCGGAAATATGTATGGATTAACTTCAATATAATTCCAAGAGTTTCAACTAGACAGTCAGACTCAATCAAGGAAAATATATCCAAGAGTTATATCTCAATTTCTCAAATCAATCTGCAATCGAACAGATAGAAATCTGTGAGCCTGATTAATAAGAGAAATAACTTGGATGGTACCAAAGACCAATATCCAAGCTGAATCAATTTCAATCAACAAATCAAAGGTTTCTCAGTTGCTAGAGTTCTCCCTTATATAGTCTTCAAATCAGGGTTTGCAATCAATGCTACCTTGGTAACAAAGCATTTAATATTCACCGTTAGATGAAAACCTGATTAGAGTCAAGCTAATATCTTTCAACCGTTAGATTGACTTAGCTTGTTATACACAAATGAAATGTGCCTTCATTTAGATATGGGTAACCGTACCTAAACGTGTACACTTGGTTGGCTCAACAATAGTTAACCGAAGTTAGTCATACGAACACTTTCATATCAACCTTGTTCATGTTTATCACAACTAGTTCAAATGACTCAAATGAAACTAGTTATAAAGTTGTTCAATTGTTTATATTCTCATAGAAGTATACAAGACACAATTGAAGCAAAATCGGTTTTGATTCACTCGAATCAATTCATGAACATTATAGCCACGGTTTGCGAAGATTGCATTTCTTATTATATAAATGTATTTGTTCATGAGTATGTAAACATACATAACCGACTTTAGAACTTAATGAAAAGGCGAGGGTACCCAAATATACCTCAAGCTAAAACTTTTCCTTCCTATAAGTCCTTTCTCCGAAAGTGATTGTCTATGGACTGAGTCGAGACAATACAACTAATCGGTTCACACTTCGTGTGATCGTCTATGGATACGAGATCGGGACAATACAACAACGAAGTATGTTTACTTGATACTAAGGTTCGGACTTAACCAAACACAATAGAATTGCTTATCAAGTAAATATGAATTAACGTTTGTGTAATTTACTTTAATTATAATAAAACAATTATAATGCGGAAATATAAAGTAAATGACACAACAAGATTTTGTTAACAAGGAAAACCGCAAATGCAGAAAAACCCCGGAACCTTGTCCAGAATTGAATACTCTCCGGATGAAGCCGCTATACAAAATAAACCAACTTCATATAGTTGAGACCAAGCAACTAAACCTATAGTTCACCTAGTTCCGTATGTATTCCCACACCTCCAACTTATGAATAAGTCACTAACTTGGAACAATTCCTTTGGTTCTTATTCCAAACAGTAAAGGAACAACAAATCTGTTTGGTATCAACTCTTTTCAACCAAGTGATATGAGTCGGACAAAGGCTCTTCTGTTTATCTCAATAAACTCCTTCGTCAGGTCCTTAGATCTATCTTATGTTCAATTACCCAAGGTAATCGTAAGATTTTGCAATCAATACTTTTAATCATAAAGAACCGTATTGATGCCGATCTACTCAACTAATCAATCCAATCTACCACAAGGATAAACCGATTATACTTGGATCCTCTTTTTACCAAACAAGTATTGTGCATACCAAAGATATATATAACCAAGTCAGCAATCTTCTATCTCTTCTTTGTCTTCAAATCTTCTTAGATCTTCAATAAACACCTGCATACAACTACTTGAATCTCTTGTGATCAATCACACACAGAACGGAGTCTGTTAACAATGGATTATCACAAGATCGTCTTTAGAACTAACAACAGTCTAAAGATCCCTGTCAAAACTTTGAACTAGTTTGAGTGAATCTTATATTAGAAGAGAAGATTCTCAAGCATAAACAAACTAGGTGCAATCAAATTTCAACCACCGTTAGTCAATCAAATTAATTGAAAACAAAAGATAAACCGCAATTATCTAGTTTCCCACCAACGGTACTAATAGAGCTTCTCAATCCCAAAGAAGACTTTAAACTGAGCGGACGTAAGAGATATCGCCTAATTAGGTTACTCTCCTCTCTGAATAGGCGGCTTCACCAGTAACAGTACAACAGAGGAAGTTTACTGTCACGAAGGATTAGTTTGCTAGAAATGCAAACTAATAGTATTTATAGACAAGGAAGTTTTGACACCAAGAAATTTCCAAAATCGAAAATATTCTCAATATATTCAATAATAGTTTCCAAATTCGGTTTTCATAATTCCCGTGAATGCTCTGTCCAAAATATTGATCGAAAATCTCCTTGGAAAATCTTTAACTAGTAAATGCACATTACTAATTCTTATTTTCCATATATATAATCAAAAAACTCAATTAAAAGATTCTTAACTTATTTAATTTCGATCCTGGGATTTCTTCCTTTTAGCTGTTAAGGAATATCTTTGAACAATAAAAGATACGCATAAATGCACGTGTTCAAAGTGTGTCGACATCCTTACTTTGTAAGTCCTCTTTCATACTTACACACTTGAAACCAATTTACCACGCTTCCAAACAAGTTTAGAATTGGTTCATCTGACTTTCAAGAGCTGTGTGATTGATCAAGAACACTTAATCACAAATCATGGGTTTAAAGGTTCTACCAAAACAAGTTTCGGTTCTACCTCCATGTGAGTACTGTGCATAGTCACACTAGCTTCACAAAATCCGGTTGACTAGGTACTAGGATCAGTTCCCCACATATACATGGTATCTAACTTATATGTGTTGCACATATCCATAGGATTGGTTCCCATTTGCCTAAAAACGTGTTGCACATGTCCATAGGATCGGTTCCCCTTTATGCTATAAACCTTGTTGCACCTCATACAAGGATCGATTCCCCTTTGTGATGTGTTGCACCTATTACTAGGATCGATTCCCCTTTACCCAGAGTTAGGTATTACAAACTACAAAAACTCGATCATACCATCAGGTGATTACTTAAGATCGTTTTCACTAATAAAAGTCATACCAATACATAAGTCAGGCCTTATGCAAATAGTTTTACCAAGAACACAAACAAGTCACGAGCGGTTATACTAATCACACATATTGGTTGTTCATAAGATATGAAATGAATAACAATCCCAATAACGCCTGGCGATTTCCTTTTCGATTCACAAACCAAGTTCATGAACTTACTTCCTTAAAACATATGTAAAACATTGTTTCCTAGAATGAAATCCTCACCTCATACCCATACATAATCACAATAGCATTCAAACGATTATGTCGATGTCTTATCTACAAAGTTTAATGGTTAAGCAATAAACCTCGTATTGTATTCCTTAATACTATGTCTATCTAGAGTGTTCATGCTTCGCAGTTTTGTTTTCAATATGCATGACTTGAAAGATACGTTAGGGAATAAAACAGTTCAAGTCAAATATCACTAACCTCAAGTCGAAGGATGATGTTGTGGTTGTAGCTCCTTACTTCTTCACTTCTTCAAGTCTTCGCAATACTTTTAATGTCTCATATCCTAATACTTTTAATCTAACCTATACGAAGTTGAATCTAGTACATTTAATCAAGCGACTCTTGAATGAGTTTTGGTTCGCTAAAATATGACAACCAAACTTGACATACCAACGCTTGGTGGGTTCAACCGAGCTATGCTCTAACAATCTCCCCCTTTGTCAATTCTAGTGACAAAACTCTTACATCATATGGATAAACAAATTACAAGAATTCATTACACATATGCTTGATTCCCGAATTCAACAACACATAACCTGTATACATTCAATCCTTAAAAATGCCGTTGTTGACATTATAATACCAAAGCTCATACTCCCCCTAAAGGTGAGAAAGGTAGATTTTCAATCCTCACGTCTTTGTTATACCAAATCATATGATATGTTACTCCACCTTAGTCTATGCTTTTCCCTCTTTCGTTAGATAAACGTTCAAGCACCAATGTCCTTTTTCCCTAGTGACACCAATCAATATAAAATTGACACCAACATCACTTGTTTACTCCATATATTTCTCCCCCTTTTTGTCACAATATGACAAAGAAACGAAAAAATAAAGGACAACACGAAAAGGATCTTACAAATCTCAAAATAGACTTGCAACCTGTTGAGTCAAGCACGAGGGTTCCACACATAATTTTTGATAACCAATATCAAAACCGAAACCACAAAGTAATTATGTTTTGATATGTTATCATGGAAATAATTGCCAGAAGCAATTTTCCCAACTAGTTTAGCAAACAAAAAATCAACTAATCACATTAGTCCTTTTGCTAAACTGATTGTACAAATACGATCGCTTCATTCGATGAGACCAAAATAAAGATAACTCTATTTTTCTCATCAGGTTCTAATTATCCATATAACTTAGACCTTTAAGTTTTAAACAAGCCAAATACTAAGTTAGTTAACTAGCATTTCTTGTTAAGGCATTCGATTAGACTTCAATAACCGAATCCTCCACTTTGATAAGTCTAACTAAGATCAGAATTAATTTAGTTTCTCTTATACGGTGTTGAATTGGACTAAACAATTCATCCCGTAAACATATTATTTTGTCAAGCCTTAAATAATTCATACAAACCAAAACAAATCAACTTGAATAATTATTCACCTCAACCGGAAGCAATTGAAACAACATAAACATTAACACACTGCAATTGCACCGAAAATTTTGTAAGCCTAAACAATTGATACCACACAACAAATCAAAGATAACAATAGTTTTTCTTAACCGGAACCAATTGAATCACACACACATCCATACACACATAATGAATAAAACATCAATTGTACCGAAATTTTGTTAAGCAAAAGCAAAAAGATATAATCAATAAAATTAGGCTTTTCTTAAACAGGAAAACGATTAACTAACAAGATTGTTACCTCAATTTCGCATCCACTTCTCCAATATGATCGCATCTTCTTCTTCTAGGGAAAATTTATATCGAAATACCATTATGTTGTCATCCTTATGCAAAACAAAAGAATAACAACAACCAACCTTTACCAGAGAAAGGTTGAAAACCGGTTTTTAACTATTGCAAGCAAAAGTTGAAAACCCACGAAATACATATGCTTTTATGCTAAACCAAAACCGATTCAACATATTGTGAGTTTTTTACATATTTTTTCTATCAGAAACCTCATGATCCTTTGATAAAGCCTACCAACATGGGCTAGAACTTAATCCTGCAAAATCAAAAAGTCACCCAAACCAGAAGGTTTCACAACATATGAGATTGAATATCAAGGTAATAAAACCGAAATCAAACATCTCATAAACATATATAACAATAAATAAAGTATTCAAACACAAGTTATGTAAATCAAAAACTATCACAAGAAAAATTATAAATCAAATAACTTTATTCATAATAGTTTTTATTCATAATAGACTTAATACAATCATTGAAAGAAATAAAAAATTGTTGTCTATATTCCAACAGATTTTTCAAAGATCATCTTCAATTTCCTCAAATTTTTCAGGATCTTCATCAACAGCATCACGACTGATATCTCGGATTCTGCACACAGTACCTTGATTATGTTCACAGGCTAAAGCATTAACCTTTCGATTAATATTTCGAGTGTACTCCCTGTTATCGATTCCAAGTTTAATCAGCTTTCTTTGGTTACGGATAACAGTTCTTAGTAGTGCTTCCTATCTATGATGAGTCTCTATGGTACTGAGGAGGACTTGACGAAGATTTATGATATTAATCTTAGCATCCAAACTATTTTGGACAAGGAGATTAGTAACATCTTCCTTTTCATTTTCTGTATCTTCACAACCAGATTTCTTGAAGGTATCATCAAGACGAACTATTTCCTTAGAAGTCATTCCCCTCAAGGCTTTCAGAAGTTTTGCTTGAGATCTGGTTTGAGAATACATCCTTTGGTATAATTTTTCAGACATGCTGAGTACATATACTTGAAATACCTTTAACACATACCAAACGTAGATATCAGCCTTAAATAAATAATTCTGATCAGATTTGAAAAGATTTTCGCATCTTATGTGTTACACAATTTTCTCCAAAAAGAAAGAGATTATCTTCAAGATCGGTATCAAGAGATACTTCATAAGACTACACAAATCCTTTTTACACGAGTTGTTGTAAGACAACTTTTCTACACATAAGGATAATAAACATACTTAAGGTAGATCGTGTATTCTCTCTATGTTGAATAAGAGATATTAGAAGGATTCTCATGGCATAGGTATACGTGTTTCCTTATATCCGAAGATTGGTCAAGGTAAGGATGCACATTCTAATGCGATTTAAGCATTAGGACGAGGATCTACCTTATCAAGTACCTTTTGAGGAGATACTTCCTCATTTCCTTTAGGAGTATTACCATATTCCTTTTCTTGGGTTTTGAACCCATCCTCTTGATTAGGAAAATTGCGAGATGCAATATCTTCAATTATATCCTGAACCCAGGATGGAATGTTCTTTGAACTAGAACCCGTGTGATCAAGATTTGTCATTCGACAAATTGCTAATGTCTCTTGTTCAAGACACTATATATGTCCTCTTAAGGTATTCATTCCTTGTTGGAAATAATTTTATAAACACTTGTCTAGATATACCTTTTGACATGTCTTTGTAAGAAGATATTCAATAAGGATCTTATTCCTTATTTGTGAATGCTCCAGCGAATGAGTAAGAATTTCACACTCTGTAGTCTGCTGATGAACTTTGTTGCATAAGCCCAATTTTTGTTCCTCACAATCAATCCGATTGTTTTGAAAACTGAGTGTTTCTCGCTTTCCTTCACAAATTCTTACATTCATTTTAAGAATGAGTTCTATGACATCGTCTAGACTGTCAATGGTTTTTCCCTTTTTTGAAAAGTTTTCGACATGTTTGAAGAATCTCTCCACCATCTTACTAAATTCAGAACTTGGCAGACTAGTGAATCAAATCTCTTTTCAGACGATTTTTCACTAAGAATTGGAGTCGGATCCGACACAGGTTTCTTGAGTTTCGAACTCACTCTTTTCTGATCAGTAACCTGATATACAATCGAGTCATTAGTCAGAGACTTTTTCTTTGACTTCCGAAAAGACTTTCGATACCAATTTCCATTGACCTTCTCTGAGATGTTATACTCATTATCTTGACATAAGTTAACTGAGTTCTTCATAAGCTTAACTTTGCTTTTCTTATTTTGACTCATATCTTATAGGATGGATCGCACCAAACACAGATTGTTAGATCTTTTCGTGTTTTCCTGCTCTGATACCAATTGAAAAGGCGAGGGTACCCAAATATACCTCAAGCTAAAACTTTTCCTTCCTATAAGTCCTTTCCGAAAGTGATTATCTATGGACTGAGTCGAGATAATACAACTAATCGATTTACACTATGTGTGATCGTCTATGGATACGAGATCGAGACAATACAACAACGAAGTATTTTTACTTGATACAAAGGTTCAGACTTAACCAAACACAATAGGATTGCTTATCAAGTAAATAGGAATTAACGTTGTGTAATTTACTTTAATTATAATAAAACAATTATAATGCAGAAATATAAAGTAAATGACACAGCAAGATTTTGTTAACGAGGAAAATCGCAAATGCAGAAAAACCCCAGGACCTTATCTAGAATTAAATACTCTCAGGATTAAGCCGCTATACAAAATAAACCAACTTCGTATAGTTGAGACCAAGCAACTAAAGCTATAGTTCACCTAGTTCTTTATATATTCCCACGCCTCCAAATTATGAATAAGTCACGTACTTGGAATATTCCTTTGGTTCGTATTCCAAACAGTAAAGGAACAACAAATCTGTTTGGTATCAACTCTCTTCATTCAAGTGATATGAGTCGGACAAAGGCTTTTCTGTTTATCTCAATAAACTTCTTCGTCAGGTCCTTAGGTCTATCTTATGTTCAATTACCCAAGGTAATCGTAAGATTTTGCAATCAATACTTTTAATCACAAAGAACCGTATTGATGCCGATCTACTCAACTAATCAATCCAATCTACCACAACGATAAACCAATTATAGTTGGATCCTCTTTTTACCGAAACAAGTATTGTGCACACCAAATATTTATATAACCAAGTCAGAAATCTTCTATCTCTTCTTTGTCTTCAAATCTTCTTATATATTCAATAAACACCTGCACACAACTACTTGAACTTCTTGTGATCAATCACACACAGAACGGAGTCTGCTAACAATGGATGATCACAAGATCGTCTTTAGAACTAATAACAGTCTAAAGATCCATGTCGAAACTTTGAACTAGTTTGAGTGAATCTTATATCAGAAGAGAAGATTCTCAAGCATAAACAAACTAAGTGCAATCAAAGTTCAACCACCGTTAGTCAATAAAATCAATTGAAAACAAAATATAACCGCAATTATCTAGTTTCCTACAAACGGTACTAATAGAGCTTCTTAATCCCAAAAAAGACTTTAAACTGAGCGGCCGTAAGAGATTTCGCCTAATTAGGTTACTCTCCTCTCCGAATAGGCGGCTTCACCAGTAACAGTATAACAGAGGAAGTTTACTGTCACGAAGGATTAGTTTGCTAGAAATGCAAACTAATAGTATTTATAGACAAGGAAGTTTGGACACTAAGGAATTTCCAAAACCGAAAATATTCTCAAGATATTCAATAATAATTTCCAAATTCGGTTTTCATAATTCATGTGATGCTCCGTCCAAAATATTGATTGAAAATCTCCTTGGAAAATCTTTAACTAGTAAATGCACATTACTAATTCTTATTTTCCATATATATAATTAAAAACCTTAATTAAAATATTCTTAACTTATTTAATTTCGGTCCTAGGATTTGCTTCCTTTTAGTTGGTAAGGAATATCTTTGAACAATAAAATATACGCATAAATGCACGTGTTCAATGTGTGTCGACATCCTTTTTGTAAGTCCTCTTTTATACTTACACACTTGAAACTGATTTACCACGCTTCCAAACAAGTTTAGAATTGGTTCATCTGACTTTCAAGAGCTATGTGATTGCTCAAGAACACTCAATCACAAATCATAGGTTTAACGGTTCTACCAAAACAAGTTTCGGTTCTACCTCCATGTGAGTACTGTGCATAGTCACATTAGCTTCCCAAAATTCGGTTGAATAGGTACTAGGATCGGTTCCTCACATATATATGGTATCTAACTTATATGTGTTGCACATGTCCATAGGATCGGTTCCCCTTTGCCTAAAAATGGGTTGCACATGTCCATAGGATCGGTTCCCCTTTCTGCTATAAACCTTGCTGCACCTCATACTAGGATCGGTTCCCCTTTACCCAGAGTTAGGTTTTACAAACTATACAAACTCGATCATACCATCAAGTGATTACTTAAGATCGGTTTCACTAATAAAAGTCATACCAATACATAAGTCAGGCCTTATGCGAATAGTTTTACCAAGAACACAAACAAGTCATGAGTGGTTGTACTAATCACACATATTGGTTGTTCATAAGATATGAAATGAATAACAATCTCAATAACGCCTGGAGATTTCCTTTTCGATTCACAAACCAAGTTCATGAACTTACTTCCTTAAAACACATGTAAAACATTGTTTCCTAGGATGAAATCTTCACCTCATACCCATACATAATCACAATAGCATTTAAACGATTATGTCGATGTCTTATCTACAAAGTTTAATGGTTAAGCAATAAACCTCGTATTGTATTCCTTAATACTATGTCTATCTAGAGTGTTCATGATTTGCAGTTTTGTTTTCAATATGCACGACTTGAAAGATATGTTAGGGAATGAAACAATTCAATTCAAATATCACTAACCTCAAGTGGAAGGATGATGTTGTGGTTGTAGCTCCTTACTTCTTCACTTCTTCAAGTCTTCGCAATACTTGTAATGTCTCATATCCTAATACTTTCAAGCTAACCTATACGAAGTTGACTCTAGTACATTTAATTAAGCGACTCTTAAATGAGTTTTGGTTCACTAAAACAACCAAACTTGACATATCAACGCTTGGTGGGTTCAACTGAGCTATGCTCTAACACTTAACCCACTCAGATATGCAAACGGGTACGCATACCTAAGTTCCCATGCTTGGTCTCTTTCGCCGGTATGCAAACGGGTACGCATACTGTCGTTCATGACCGAACTTAGTTGAATCAGTATGCATACGGGTATGCATATTATAGTTCCCGGACTTCAACTGTTGAATCAGTACGCATACGGGTATGCATACTAAATTCCCGGACTTGGAATACACATGCAACACTTAGGATACAAGTATTATCCAATCAAAGGTTAATTGTTCTAAACTTCTATTTCAATCATTGAAACATTCTTGGAAGAAGAGAATAGCTGTCTCACACAAACTATTAGCTCCAAACAATCTTCAAGTGATCGAATGATCAATACGAAATATTCCAAGTCTACATCAAATGACTATCTTACACAAATCATGTAAGATGTTACCAGGCGATTTTCACATGATCATCTTTTGACTTTTTTTAAGAATAAAAGATGAACTTGGCTAAAGCGAAAGCTTACCAACACATATTTCGAGATATATGTAAGCGAGTTAAACTCAACTCGAAATATCAAATGTGTATAATGTAAAGTCTATATAGCTATACGACTTTTGTCTCAATAGGAGATAAAATAGAAATAGACTTCTGAGTGATAGATGAGTTCAAGTCTCCACATACCTTTTGTTGATGAAGTTCCACAAGCTCCCCTTAGTAGTTCTTCTTCTTCTTCAAACGATGAACGCCGAGAAGTCTAAATCTCAACTACATATTCTATCCTAATCCGAGACATAGTTATAAGTAGACTAGAAATCAAGACTTATAGTTTTGACAACTATACTTGATAAACAAGCTTGAGATTGCAACGTTTGCGAGTTCGACCGAGCAGTGCTCTAACAATCTCCCCCTTTGTCAATTTTAGTGACAAAACTATCAATACATATGGATTACAAAATAAATAACCTTTGTAGCTTCTCATCCAAATGCTTGATTTCCTTGGTTCTTCAACATTACTCGAAATCTTCGTCACTTCCAAGTACTCCAGTGATTCTGAACGTGTTCAACTCAGCATCATAGTTTTTGAAGATCTGTAGCCATAACAATAAGAAAACAACTGTTCTCGATTATTTTTATACAGTGTCATAGTATTATTACATAACATCAAAGTTCAATTGTATCACAACTTTGACAATAATACTATGGTGATATGTATCACTCCCCCTTAATCAATACATCATCCCACAATGAAAACCACTCTTCCTTACATAATGATCCGTAAACCATTTGTATTTATAGTGTGAACTACACAATAATTCTCCCTATTTTTGTCAATATAAATTGGCAAAGGTGCGAAAACTAGTGGGATCATAATGAAATTCTCATAGAGATACTTCATGACTAAAAGAGAACATATCAACTTTGTCTCGATGATTTCACATAGTCAAAACTTAGTGTATTCATCAAGGAGTTTATATAGATACAAGAAAACTCCTACAATATTCCACAACCGCATTCCCCATAAATATTTGGCAATTAATCACAAGTTCAATTAAGAACTCTCCCCCATAAAATGTCATTCCCGAAAGCACAACAAGAGCGAGCTTACTTTTACAAGAAAAGAAGGATTTTTTGGGACATTAACGAATCACATGAAACATGAATTTGTATCCAGAAAACTCAATTAAATTAACCACAAAGAAACCTCAATGATTAATTTAATCGAAAATGCTCAACATAAGAAAACTTACGGAGCCACACAGTACTTTCACATAGAAGCGGATCAGGGAAAGATCAATATTCTGGAATGTTCAAAGATTCATTCTATTTTTCATCAATATTTGCATAATGATATATCATAGACTAATCTTTGCAATTCAAAAGTTCATTATACTTTCCATCAATATTTGCATAATGACACAATAGACTTAACTTTTGACATATATGGGACAATCAAAGTTCACAGATGTAAACACACATATCCTATAACATTATTTGCAATATCTAAAACCAATAAAGATTAATACTGCAAAATCATCTTCCAAATAAACTTTAGAATTTAAATAAATAAATCTAAAAATATTGCAAGATGAAAATCGTTGGCAATAGCTATGTGTAATCACAATATATGATATTCCAAACCCTAGTTATCTTTCTTAAAACACGAGAATAAATTCTCATAAGAAGTTTGCTAGACATTATAGAGCTTTCTCAGAGAATCTACTGAGAATTCCTTCTCATTATTGAAGAACTCATTGATTATGGGATCATTTAATTCCTTCAGATCTTCAGAATATCAGTTTACTCACTAAGTTCTCTTTTCAGTTCACATAAGGTGTTCGTTGTCAAAGATAACATTTGTTTATAGTGAGCTATCTTTTCGAAAGAGAACATGATTTGAGATTTTAAATCATTTATTTTGCCGATGAAATCCTTCACCATAGACCTAAAGTTATTATCATCTAGACAAATAGATTAAAAAAAAGTTAGAGGAAGAACCTTTTTCATCATATGTAGATTTATCCTTTTTCTTCCTTGAGGATTGAACTCCTTCACAAAGATACACATTAACTTGCTTCTACTGCATCTCTTTTTGTGGTACCTCTAGTTACAGGAGCCATGAAACTGTATCTTTCAAAGAGAAAGAAGTGAAGGGCATTTTGATCACAAATGAATATAAATAGAATACCGGATAAATAAACCCTAAACAAAAACTTTGAAAAAGTCTTCACGGTTCACGATCCATTATCTATTTTTGATAATAAAATATTCAATTGAAAATCTTAACTTAAATAATCATAAATTGCCAAGGATGAGAAATTAACAACTATACAAGACTTGCGCAACCTTGATGCAATCCTCATATTCTCAAGTTAATAATGAGGATGCATACATCACTATAATTAAACAGTGATGGAGTAAGAAAAATGCTCACATCTTGTGTCACCTGGTGACTTATCAAGGTTTGTTGCATAAATTGATTCTTACCTCGGCTGACTCTGGTTCTCTTAGACTTCTTCTTGTCTTCAGGAGTTCTCTGTTGATTACCTAAAACCAGATTCATCCTTTGCATGTCACTCTGAAGTTTGGAAATTCGTTTATTGTTCCTCTTTAATTTCCAACACTTACTTTGAACATGATTTGCATTTCCACGAAACATATACTTCATAGATGATTTTTGTTTTGCAGATTTGACTCCTGTTTATCACAACTTTAAATATCCATATTTCCATAACCGGCCAGAACAAAGGAATTATTTGTGCTCACAGTGTTGCTTTTGAAACCTAAACCATTTGTGTTTCCAAAAGATTTCTGACCGAATAACATTGTTGAAATCTTGTCAGAGCTTCCAGATAACCTTTTCAGGTCATACTTAAGAGTGTTAATCTTTTTTTTATTTTAAAGATGGGGTTCTGCTGAATTCATCATTAAGACATTCAATCTCAAGATTTTTCACCTGAAGTGATGATTCAAGTTTCTTCAACTTCACTTTTAGTTGAAGATTTTCTTGGTGAATTTCTTCATTTTTATCCAAGAATTCAAAAATCTCAATGTCAAACTCGCATTCTGAATCAGAATTTGAGATAGTAGAAGTTTCTGTGGCGAACGTTGAAATTTCTGTGCAAACTTCGGAAGTATGCTATTGACCAACTGAATTGATTTCCTTTGTATGGAATCATCTGAAGCATTAGAGAGAGAGACATTCCTCAGATATTTTGCTTCTTCTCACAATATCCTTGATCTTTTGTAAAATCAATGACCTGTCAGGAACAATATGATTTGAACAACATTCATCAGCCCAAGACAAGTAAGGAAGAGTACTTGTGTTGGACACATCATTGAACGCGGATGCTCTGGATGTGTTCTGATCATGATCAAGAACTCTTAACTTTCCAATGGGTGAGTTTCTGGAAAGTGTATCAAGGTTATTTCCTTGAACGATGACATGTTTCAGGAATAGTCTTACCCAATGCAAAAGATGCATTAACGATTTCAGACATGTGATTAAACTCCCATCAGCCATACGAAGGTTTTCCCAATCAGAATTTAGGTTTTGAAGCCTAGCTTCTTTCTCATAGGAATTTCCTTCGAATACAGTTTCTAAGATATCCCAGGCTTCTTTAGACTTAGTGCACGTAGTTACATGGTGCTGAAGATCTCGGGTAATGGCATGGACGATAGCATTTAATCCTTCAGAATTTTGCTTTACATCGAGAATCTCGGCAGGATCATATGCACCAATATCCTTTGGAACAGTCCCGCCTTCTGTAACAACCGAAGGATCATAGCCATTAACTACACGAACCCATGATTAAAAATCACGTGCTTGAAGAAAGGCACGCATAGCAATTTTCTACCATAAGTAATTCGAGCCATCGAAGACTGGCGGTATGTTTATAGCGATAGCGTTTCTGTCTATAGAGTCAGATTGCTACAAACACAGACTTATGAGGTCTTAAACGTGTTTTCCTACTCTGATACCAATTGAAAAAGCATGGTCTAATAACCACACCCAATATTTCGTTTTGGAAATCTGTATGGACTAACTCCAATATAATTCCAAGAGAATGAACTAGACAGTCATACTCAATCAAGGAAAATATATCCAAGAGTTATATCTCAATTTCTCAAATTAATCTGCAGTCGAACAGATAGAAATCTGTGAGCCGAATTAATAAGAGAAATAACTTGGATGGTACCAAAGACCAATATCCAAGATCAATCAATTTTAATCAACAACCAAAGGTTTCCCAATTGCTAGAGTTCTCCCTTGTATAGTCTTGAAATCAGGGTTTGCAATCAATGCTACCTTGGTAACAAAGCATTCAATATTCAGCGTTAGATGAAAACCTGATTAGAGTCAAGCTAATATCTTTCAACCGTTAGATTGACTTAGCTTGTTATACACAAATGAAATGTGCCTTCATATATGGGTAACCGTACCTAAACGTGTACACTTGGTTGGCTCAACAATAATTAACCGAAGTTAGTCATACGAACACTTTCATATCAACCTTGTTCATGTTTATCACAACTTGTGCAAATGACTCAAATGAAACTAGTTATAAAGTTGTTCAATTGTTTATATTCTCATAGAAGTATACAAGACACAATTGAAGCAAAATCGGATTTGATTCACTCAAATCAATTCATGAACATTATAGCCACGGTTTGCAAGGATTGCATTCCTTATTATATAAATGTATTTGTTCACGAGTATGCAAACATACATAACCGATTTTATAACTTAATGAAAAGGAGAGGGTACCCAAATATACCTCAAGCTAAAACTTTTCCTTCCTATAAGTCCTTTCTCCGAAAGTGATTGTCTATGGACTGAGTCGAGATAATACAACTAATCGGTTCACACTTCGTGTGATCGTCTATGGATACGAGATCGAGACAATACAACAACGAAATATGTTTACTTGATACAAAGGTTCGGACTTAACCAAACACAATAGGATTGCTTATCAAGTAAATAGGAATTAACGTTTGTGTAAAATTTACTTTAATTATAATAAAACAATTATAATGCGGAAATATAAAGTAAATGACACAGCAAGATTTTGTTAACAAGGAAACACGCAAATGCAGAAAAACCCCGGGACCTTGTCCAGAATTGAGTACTCTCAGGATTAAGCCGCTATACAAATTAAACCAACTTTGTATAATTGAGACCAAGCAACTAAACCTATAGTTTACCTAGTTCCGTCTGTATTCCCATGCCTCCAACTTATGAATAAGTCACGTACTTGGAACAATTCCTTTGGTTCGTATTCCAAACAGTAAAGGAACAACAAATCTGTTTGGTATCAACTCTCTTCAACCAAGTGATATGAGTCGGACAAAGGCTCTTCTGTTTATCTCAATAAACTCCTTCGTCGGGTCCTGATCTATCTTATGTTCAATTACCCAAGGTAATCGTAAGATTTTGCAATCAATACTTTTAATCATAAAGAACCGTATTGATGCCGATCTACTCAACTAATCAATCCAATCTACCACAAGGATAAACCCATTATAGTTGGATCCTCTTTTTACCAAACAAGTATTGTGCACACCAAAGATTTATATAACCAAGTCAACAATCTTCTATCTCTTCTTTGTCTTCAAATCTTCTTAGATCTTCAATAAACACCTGCACACAACTACTTGAATCTCTTGTAATCAATCACACATAGAACGAAGTCTGTTAACAATGGATTATCACAAGATCGTCTTTAGAACTAACAACAGTCTAAAGATCCTGTCGAAACTTTGAACTAGTTTGAGTGAATCTTATATCAGAAGAGAAGATTCTCAAGCATAAACAAACTAGGTGCAATCAAAGTTCAACCACCGTTAGTCAATCAAATCAATTGAAAATAAAAGATAAACAACAATTATCTAGTTTCCCACCAACGGTACTAATAGAGCTTCTCAATCCCAAAGAAGACTTTAAACTGAGCGGACGTAAGAGATTTCGCCTAATTAGGTTACTCTCCTCTCCGAATAGGCGGCTTCACCAGTAATAGTACAACAGAGGAAGTTTACTGTCACGAAAGATTAGTTTGATAGAAATGCAAACTTCAAATATTTATAGACAAGGAAGTTTGGACACCAAAGAATTTCCAAAACCGAAAATATTCTCAAGATATTCAATAATAATTTCCAAATTCAGTTTTCATAATTCCTGTGAATGCTCTGTCCAAAATATTGATCGAAAATCTCCTTGGAAATCTTTAACTAGTAAATGCATATTACTAATTCTTATTTTCCATATATATAATTAAAAACCTTAATTAAAAGATTTTTAACTTATTTAATTTCGATCCTGGGATTTTCTTCGTCTTAGCTGTGAAGGAATATCTTTGAACAATAAAAGATACGCATAAATGCACGTGTTCAAAGTGTGTCGATATCCTTACTTTGTAAGTCCTCTTTCATACTTACACACTTGAAACCGATTTACCACGCTTCCAAACAAGTTTAGAATTGGTTCGTATGACTTTCAAGAGCTATGTGATTGATCAAATAAGTTGATTTGTGTCTTTCTTTTTATTCATGAAATGTCTCTTACGAAAATTTCATCATGATCCCGTTCTTGTACCTTTGCCAATTTTATTGACAAAAAGGGGGAGAATTAATATGTAGTTCACACTACAAATACATATGGTTTTCGGATCATTGTGTATGGGGGAGTGGTTTCCATGTGAGATAGAGTATCGACTAAGGGGAGTGATACATATCACCATAGTATTATTGTTGAAGTTGTGATAGAATTGGACTTTGACACTGTGTAATAATACTATGACACTGTATAACAATGATCGAGACCGATGCTTTCTCATTGTTATAGCTACGGATCTTCAACAACGGTGATGCTAAACTTACAACCTTTGGGATCATTGGAGTACTTGGAAGTGACGAAGATTTCGAGGAATGTTGAAGAATTAGACATGTGGAATAGGAGCTACTAAAGTTTCTTTATCTTTTTTGTATTCCATATGTATTGGGTCCGCGAACCCAGTCCGCGAACCAACGGAAAGTGTTTGCCGAGATTTTCTGCTGGAGTTTGTGAACTCTGCCCGGTTGATTTTCTATATCCAAAAACTCAATCAAATTAATTACAAGTAATCCCATGATTAATTTAATCGGAATACGCAATCAAATTAAACACAAAAAGTGATCAATTCAATTGATTATGCTCGACATAAGTGAACTTACGGAACATACGACTAATATAACCATTAGAAAATGATTAGCATAGCCGTTCATATACTCAACATAAGAGGGATCTTACGGAGTAATAACTAAATAACCAAACAAGATGATTAATTTAGTTCAAAATGCTCAACATATAGTACCTTACGGAACAACCAACAAAGCCAATCATAAAATAATCAACTTAGTTTTATCGTGCTCAACATAAGACACAATACGGAGGCTCACGGTAATACAAAAAGAATGGATCAATAAAGATCAATATCGTGGAATACTCAAGGATTCATTCTATCTTCAATCATTATTTGCATAACAACAATTAATAGACATAATAATTGCACACAAAAGATTTTAACCTATCTTCCATCAAAGAATTGACAATATAGGATTAACTTTTGTATTTGTCAAAAGTCTATTCATCCTTAAACCAATACATGAATACCGATCATGAACGACATTACTTTTGACAAAATATGGGACAACATAGTTCACAGACGTAAACACCAATATCCTATAACAAGTTGCAATATAACAAATCATAAAGATTAAATACTGTAAACCATCATCCTCCAAATATTTTTAGAATTTTTAAACCAAAAAACCTAAAAAATAAACACAAGAAGATGAAAAATAATACCTATGTGTAGTCACAATCATCGCTATTCAAAGCACTAGTTATTTTTCCAACTAAATAAAAAAGAAGACATACTAGGCAAACTAAATCAAAAACAGACTCTTATGCCAAAACCGGACACAAACAACATCAGGCGGACGGTTCTGGAACCTCATGAGTCTTGTGTTTATCGATCTTATGAGCGACAACAATCTTTGAGGGAGTATCCTTTTTGGGAAGCTCTTTAATACGGTTCTTCATGAGAGCAAGGTTACAGTTAACCTTTTTCAACTTATTTCTTACAACATCAAGGCACTTTATTGTCCCAACAATTTGCTGAGCATCAAGAACCACATTATTTGGAATCTTCTCCCCACTATCTGAGTAGGAATTAGGAGATTGAGGAAAAGATCTTTCAACTTCAACAAGGGCTCCCTTCTCTTTATCAAACTCAAAATATATACTGTTGTCAACGAAGTCTTCAGGAAAATCCCACGAACATGAAGAAGATGCTATTGAAGAGAAACCTAGAGTGAGATACTTCAACTCAATAGGAAAGGTATATAAACGATAGGGTTTACAAGACAGGTATATGAGACAGAACCCAAAACGACACATGTACCTGTACGAGAATGACTAAAAAGCCCGTAACAAAACTTGTAGATTTCGAAAGCCAAGATGAAAGCAAAACAAAACAATCAACAACATACAAACAGAAAGGATCAAAATACTCATGTAAAAGTATATGACTGATTATCCATCTAAGAACGATAAGAAATTAGCTAGATAGTCAGAGTTACTCTGCAAAGAGTATACCTATTCAATTCTCACACAACTAGGATTTTTGATGGGTGAGATATCAACTTTGTGATTAATTTGCACAAGTATGAGCATTCAGCTTAGAGCTGGCAAACAAGCCGAAACCCGTGGATTAACCCGTGCCCGGCCCGTGAAAACCCGAACCCGTCTTGGCTGGGTTATAAACAAGCCGGGTTTGGGTTAGAGAATTGGTGGCTTGTGGGAAACGGGTTAACCCGTGCCCGACCCATAAACCCGCGGGTAAACCTGTTAACCCGTGTATAATAATAATTATAAACTATATTTCATTATCGCCGTTGGATTATCTAGGGTTAATCCTATCCCTACGTTTAAGGTATAAAAACATCAAAAACCCTAGCAGACGGATATCTTTTCATTTCTTCTTCCTCTTTCTTTTCTTTCTTCTCCCCATATTATCTTCTTCTGCGGTTGCGCCTCCTCACCACCTCCATCATTTCTCCGGCTGTTGATTAAGTATCAGCTGCTGTTGCTATGTTTCTTTTCTTGTTGGTCGAATTAATTGATAAGAAGAGAATATTTCTTTTGTCATTTCTCGTGTTTTTCTGAAGAAAAGATGCGAATGATTCAATGATTCACTGGATATAGATCTAGTGACTGTAATCGAAGTTGAGATGGGTTTGTTGCTTGTGGTATTTGGTTACTTAAAACCAGAAAATAATCCATAAATTGAGAAGAAGGTTAAGAAGAGGAAACATGCAGTGAAGAACACAAAGAAAGCTACTATAAAGGTTAAGAATGAAGAGCCAGAAGTTGAAGAAGAAGTTCCCGTAATCCTGTTAGATCGGTAGTTTGATTTGGGGATTTGGTTTGATTATTGTTTAGGGGTTTGATTAGTTTTCGAGGATTTGATCTGATTCATTTGATTTAATGTGTTGTTGCAGTTAATTGAGATTTGAGAAGATAAAAGAAGAGAATGTTAAAAGTGTATGCCCTAATTTTGACCCCTCTTTTTCAATTTTAGTTTCAAATTGATTTTTTTTTCTAGGTTTTGATTTTTGTTGTCAGAAAAAAAAGGGTGCTAAAGAGTAAGTTGCTCAAGTTTTCAATTTTTGCAAATCACTGTCTATTTCTGTTCAATTTTGGTGAATTTTTTTTGAATTTTGTTTTTGGTGAATTGGAGGGAGGAATTGGAAGAGATTGTGATTGTATTGTAGAAAGAAAAAACAGGGAAGAAAGAGTTGGTCTTGGATCTATGAATGAAATGAAAGTGGAATGCTGTTGAAGCTGGGGATTAGATGAATGGTTAGAAAGCCCTTTAATTTCGCTTCTGGAGTAAACTAGGTTTACTGTTTTAGATGTTGCAAAAAGATGTAATCTTTACTCGTTTTATTTTTAATTAAAATTGAGCTTTAATTTTGATTTTAACTAAACAAGCCGGGTAACCCGTGAACCCGCAAGCTTTACCCGTTACGGGCGCGGGTTGAAGAAATGACCACCCGTGAAGAATATCGACCTGCAGGTTTTGGCCCGTGTTAACCCGAACCCGTGTAACCCGTAACAAGCCAGCCCCGGCCCGCCCTTTTTCCAGCTCTAATTCAGCTCATTAAATGAACGTTGTTTTTGTTTAGCCTTTCTTATTTGATTATCACTCAGTCCAGAAAAATAAGACATAGCTTGTTCAGCGTATCCTTCTGAAGGCTTTCTCTGAGGACTAAATCTAGGACCTCTTGCAATTGGTTCAAGAGGATCTGAATAGATGGGAATCCATTTTCTAGATTTATATTTATCAAAAACATTCTTATAAACATAGGGAATACTTTCATCAGTAATACGAGAATTTGTTCGACTAGAATGTACCTGTGCCCTGTGATGATTTCTAGGAAGAAAGTCATGTTTATAAGGTTCTTGGTTTTCTGTGGGTATTTGATTCATTGCAGTAGTCGACTGACTATTTGTTCCATTGACAGTGGATAGAAGCAAATTATGAAGTTTAGAAATTTGTTTCTTTCTAGCAAAACAATGAACAACATAGTGATTTCCTTTACCACAGAAGGTACAAGTTCGTGGAGAAGACGCAACAGACGGCATTTGTTGTAACTTTATAGCCCTGTAAGAAGATTGGAAGTTATATAAACTTTTCTTGACACATTCTTCTTTTGAAGGATATTTCTTCATGTACTGTATGTCAAGAGGAACAATTGAAACAGAAGAGTTTTTCCTTAAGACAGAGTTTTCCTTTTCCAAGGTCATACACTGTTCACGGGCTAGTGAACGTGATGCTTCTAGCTTCTCTTTTTCAACACGAAAACTGTCAAGATCAGATGAATGTGTCTTGATCAAACGTTTTCTCTATTGATCCTACTTTGAAAATCTCTTCAAGATTACAAATCTTTCCACGCTGTAGATTATTTTCTTGAAGAAGTTTCTCAATATGTTTAGAGAAGGACTCAATGATGTTATAGAGTACACGTTCTCGATCAATAGACTTTTCGAATTCATCGATGATCTGATCATGGTTTTGAAGATCAACAATCTCAGTAGAATTTTTTTAAATTCTAGTGAGCTCCATTTCAGCTTTTGCCATAGAGTCCAATGTCTCATTAGAGGAAGAGTGGTCAACACACGATGAGACAATCTTCCTACCTCGGGATTCGGAAGAATCATCTAAGGAGCAATCCTTTGAGGTATTCCCGAGACAATTGTCATGGTTGAGAGCTTTAGGAGGCATCTTGGTATGCGTAAGAGATTATGTCCACAGACTCAGATTGCTACAAACACAGACTTGTAAGGTCTTAAACGTGTTTGCCTGCTCTAATACCAATTGAAAAAGCGGGGGTCTAACAACACCATCCAATATTTCGCTTAGCAATCTGTATGGACTAACTCGAATATACTTTTAAGAGAATCAACAAGACTCAATCAATTAAAAGTATATCGACGAGTTTATATCTCTCTCTTGATTTGATTTCCTTAACAGAAACTGCGAGTACTAATCAAATACAAGGAATAGCTTGGACGGTACCAAAGACCAATGTCCAAGGATCAATCAATGACAATCAAACAACCAAAGGTTGGATTATACCAATTTATGATCTTAACGCACAACCTGTATTATTTCAATTATAAAGATAAAACAATATAATGCGGAAATTGAAATAACACAGACACCAAAAAATTTGTTAACGAGGAAACCGCAAATGCAGAAAAACCCCGGGACCTAGTCCAGATTGAATACACACCGTATTAAGCCGCTACAGACACTATCCTACTCCAAGATAACTTCGGACTGGACTGTAGTTGAACCCCAATCATTCTCCCACTGATCCAAGGTATAGTTGCACTCCCTACGCCTCTGATCCCAGCAGGATACTGCGCACTTGATTCCCTTAGCTGATCTCACCCACAACTAAGAGTTGCTACGACCCAAAATCGCAGGCTTTAACAATAAACAAATCTGTCTTACTCGGACAAGTCTATCAAAGGATCAATCTGTCTCCCACAGAAAAACCCTAAAGTTTTTGTTCCGTGTTTTGATATATAATCAAGGCGAACAGGAACCAATTGATAATCTGGTCTTATATTCCCGAAGAACAGCCTAGATTAATCAATTACCTCACAACAATCTTAATCGTATGGTAGCGAAACAAGATGTTGAGGAATCACAAACGATGATACGAAGATGTTTGTGATTACTTTTTATATCTTGCCAATCGGAGATATCAATCTGATTGTACTCGTACGATAGAATATGCAAGATCAGATCACACAACTACGATAAAAGTAGTATCGGTCTGGCTTCACAATCCCAATGAATTCTTCAAGTCGTTAACATGGTTTTAGAAGAAGAAAACAAAAGGTTAAAGGAGAAATGACTCTAGTATGCAAACTAGTATCACACATAAGGTGTGGGGATTAGTTTTGCACAATACTAGATGTCTCCTTTATATATTCTTTCAAATCAGGGTTTTGCCTTGGTTACAAAGCAAACAATATCCACCGTTAGATGAAAACCTGATTTAGATTCAAGATAATATTTCTCAACAGTTAGATTGAAAACTTAGGTTGTTATACACAATTGAAATGCACGTTTCTAGGTTTGTTAACCATACCCAAACGTGTGCACTTGTTAGTTCAACAATAGTTAACCAAAGGTTAGGCATAAGAGTATTTCATATCAACCATGTTCTTCTTCACCATAACTAGTTCAAATGACTCAAATGAACTAGTTAGAGAGTTGTTCAATTGCAAGGAAATCTTATGTAACTACACAAGACACAATTGAAGCAAAGATTATTTGATTCACTCGAATCGGTTCATGAACTTTATAGCCACGGTTTGCATACTGCATTCCTTAGTCTTTATAAGTTTAAGTTCAGAAATCATCTTCAGATATATAACCTTCTTAAGTTCGCAGACTAGGTTCGCGGACTTAAGCAGCCGGGAAGAGTTCATAAACTCCGGCAGAAAATCTCGGCAAAGACTTTCCGCCGGTTCGCGGACGCAGCTAGTTTGTCAACTCCAGCAGAATTTCTCGGGATGAGAAGTTCGGCAGTTCGCGGACTGGGTTCGCGGACTTGGCTCGGTTTCTCTTGATCAACAAAGTTCGCAAACTTTGGTTCAAGTAATAAGACTTATGCACATATGTGTTTCCACAACAATACTTATGTCCATCATTGGTTATGTAATCTAAACTCTCATTCCAATCATTGAAACATTCTTAGAGGGCGTTATATAGTTGTTACACCATTTCTCGTCAAAGCAATTTTCAAGATGATTGAAACATACTAGGTAAAGATAAACTTGGTCGAAGCGAAAATCTTACCAACACATTTTCGAGATATAGATAGGCGAGGTAAACTCGACTCGAAATACCAAATGTGTATAAACTAAGTCTATATATAGCATACAACTTTTTGTCTCAAGAAGTAGGAGATAAAATAGATAGACTTTTGAGTGACAGATAAGTTCAAGTCTTCACATACATTTTTGTCGAGAAGTTCCACCGGTTCCTTCAATAGTTCTTCTACTTGTATGATGAATCGCCATGAAGTCCTTGAGCTCAACTACACTTTCTATCCTAATCTGAGACTTAGCTATAGTAGACTAGAAATCAAGACTTATAGTTTTGATCACTAACATTGACAAACATGCTTGAGATACAAACGCATGCGAGGTCGGCCGAGCAGTGCTCTAACAGTAAGGACCCTCGAGCTCGTCAATGCTATTAGACCGGTCAAGACTCGATCTAACGACAATCAAGTGACGAATTAGCCGATAATGACTCGATTAGTTTAACACAAACATTAATTAATAGGAACTAATCTAACAATGATATATATATGAGACTAGTACCATTGGATAGATCTCGAAAATTTAGGTGGAATGGACTACTCGAACGTGTCATGCGGACATTGGACGAAGAAGATATTTGTTATTTTTAGGTGAAGGGTAAAGTGGCCATTTCATAATAAAGTGTCATCAAGGCAACCAACTTTTCTTCTCAGGTCACCTCTGTAGATAACTCAAAAGAAATTCGATAAGGTCAAGGATTTTCTATTTCGTTTTCATTTTCTTTTTTCTTCTTCTTTTTTCTTCTCTTTAATTCTTCTCTGTTCTTCACCTATTGGTGATTTTAGGAAACTGCAGTCAAGTTTTTAGATCGAGAAAAAGATGGGTAAGATTGATTAGTGGTTGTTTTTGGTGGTGCTGAGGTTGGTTAGCTCTATGAAAAAGAGGAGATGTCGATGCTGTTGTAAATTAGAAATTAGGATTCGTAGAGTGGATTGAAGTTTGGAGATTTAGAAGATGATTTATGAAGCTGTTGTTAGATGTAGAATCATGGATAGATGTTTGATTGAAGATCTGAAGTTGTTTTGATGATTGAATCAGAGACAAATCTAGGGTTAGAGTTTAATTCTTCTGTTGAAGAAATCAATAGAACTTTTGAGATTGAGAGAAGAGAAGAATGATCAGGGAATGATTGGTGTTGCTGCTGTTGATTCGAATAATCAAATCAGACTCAAGAAAAAGGTAATTAGAGTTATTTTGATTTGAAGGTTAAATCGTGTGAATTTGAGAATTAATTGATTAATTAGAAATGGGTTTTATTCAGTATGAGTTTAAGATGTTCTGTGAAGTTTAATTTTGATTTCAGAGGAAATTAGGGTTCCTCATGTTCTTCCCACAAAATTTGTAAAATAAGGTTTTGTTGTTTGGGTTTGTTTTTGATGAACTGATGTCAGTGAATCATAGAGGATGAAAAGAATGAATGGGTTTAGATGTGAATTGTTGGGGATGGTCACATAATGTTATTGCGGGGAGTGTATGGAGTTAAAGAGTGGAATTGGTGGATTGTGGGTAGGCTGTGCTAAGTGAAGAAGCATTCAATTTGAATGAATATGAGTTGATTTGAGAACAAGGTTCATGTTGGATTTAATGAAGAGTTCTGGCTAGGCAGAATTAAAGTGTTGCTGATGTCATTCCACTTAGATGGAACTGCCATTGTTGGTATATATTTACAACTACATGGTTGTTGGGGTTGCATTTGTTGAAGTTTGATTGATAGTGGAACATAAATTGGTTTTGAAAATGGAAGTGATGGTTGTGTTGCAGCTGTAGGAAATGTAGTGGAAAGGTAGTTGTAATTGAATTGGTGGTTTAGGAATGAAGATCACAGGATGGTGAGTATTGAGATTAATTTTAGTTCATGATGGTCTTGTTGTTTAAGTTGAAGATTAGAAATAATGGTGGCCATGTTGGGTTGTGTTGGTGCTTGAAGTTTTGTAGTGACAAGGTTAGGTAGAAGTGATGAACTGTAGATGAATTTGGTGGTGGAAAGAAAATGTTGCTGAGATTAATGTTGTAAAGATGTTTTTAGAAAAGAGGTTTCAGTGCAGGCTTGCAACTGCTCTTATAGTTAGTCTATATTAACAACGATCGATTCAAAGGATGAACCAGTGGATCGTGGATCTCGAGGTAGGCGCGGCTTGTCATCAAAAGAGGTGGGAATACATTTTACTCTTTTGAAATCATTGTTGTTCCTTTTATCAAAGTTTATATTTAACAAACTCATGCATTGTCCGTTTGTGCATTCCATGCATTATTAGTTTGCATTATGATTATTCTGTTGATTCTTTGAATCTTTCCACGACTTGGAAAGGACTTGTATGTTTGTTGTCATCAAAAACTATTATGGGAAATGAGAATTTCCACATGTGGTATATAGGATGCGCTCCTTCACATCTATATCTATTATAAGTTTATTCGGTGTGGAATTGGCATCAATATTACTATTCGGTGTGGAAGTGGCATCAATATTATACATTGTTTGACGAAGGAGTTTGTCCATATACATATTTGTACATTCCAGTGACTTAGTCACTTTGATGTTTGGGAAAACATGTATTGTTTTCCGAATTTTTCTCATGATTTCTTTAAAGTTAAATGTTACTCCTGTTGGGCACCCCTTTTAGGGATGATGTGCTCACCCATTCCCACTTTCAGTTTCAGAGACAGATCAAGATGTGCATATGACGATGAAAGCTTCGAAGAATTATTTACATTAGTTAGCTTTCGCCGTTATTCTGTGTTTATATTCTATTTGTAAATCAACTCACTATTGAATATGTATCATTTGAGAGGAATTGTTGTATATATTTATTTCAGAGCGGGGCTAGTTTTTGGGTTAAGTTTTCTAGCAGATTTCCTAATTGAATGTTTAAGTAAATGATTTAGATTCTTAGTGCCTCATTATTTAGTTAATCTCCTGGACTAGTCAGCTGCTAGCTTAGGGGGCGCTTCAGTGTTGGTATCAGAGTTCACTATTAGATCTTATATGGGGATCAATAAAATTATCCAGTGCCAGTTAGTGAAATAGATTAATTTAGAACTGGGTTGGGTTGTGAGATAAATCTTAATCACTAAAAGCTATCGATAATTAAAAGATTTATTTGATTGATTGACTTGTTTGTGTGGTTGTTTGTATATGTAGTGAAGCAAAAATTGTAGGGTACACCAATAACTTTAGCTAATAAAGATTTGTGAATAATTAGTCTAAAAAGTATGAACACGTACACAATCCTATAATAGAAAAATAGTGAGATTAATATTATTAATAAATTTTGAATAGAAATTTATGGAATACCTTGACTTATATCTTGAATCAACAATTTATAATTACATAAATGTTAATAGTATTTTTGGGACTCAATAATATTTGTAAGAGTAGTTAGAAACCATCATTGATAATGATAAAAATATAATAATAATAATTACAGATGATAATAAAAGTAATAAATTTTTTAATAAAGTAATGTTAATATTTATCAAATTGTATCATGTTAAACTTAACCAAACTAAAATTTCGTTAAAAAAATATAACGATAAAAAATAATAACTATGATTAAATAATTATGGGAGATTATTTGCGCTTATCTACGATTAAGTTTTGTAAATTAAATTAATTGAAAATTAGAGACTAGATAAAATAAATAGAATAAAAGACTCAACTTGTTAGTAATCTTGTACCAAAATTATTTTAATCTAATAAATGATCTAGTAAATCTTTAAAATGAAACAAATATACAAAAAGTAATAATAATAGTATTCGGGTAATTAGACTAGTAGCAAATCTATAGTAAATAATATTTGGAAAATTTTATATAATTGATATTACACTAAAGTTAAATTTACATATCAATAATATAAAATATAGCGTGGACAACTTAACCTAGATAAAGAGCGGTCATGATGCATTCTGGGAAAAGCTAAATCCATGGTTGTGGTTTACTCTAATTAAAATTAATCATTATGAGTGTTTTATTAATTAATGTCTCATTAATCTCTCATAATGAATAATTTATTAAATTTTCATCATGTCCTCTTAATTAATCCAATAAATATGTATTTTTTACATTAATAAATAATTTTAATAAAGGATGCTCAGGATTCATCCTTAGAAAAGCTAAATCGATGGTTGTGGTTGTTTACAGTATTATTGTATCATTAATTTCTTATAATGAATATTTTATTAATCTCTTATTATAAATGTCTTATAATTATCTTAATAAATTTACTTTCATTAAATTTTTCTATTAATTTTTCATTATAAATATCTTCTTACATCATATATATCTTATAATTATCTTCATAAACTTTATATTCAACAAAACTAATGATAGTCGTACAAAGCTTTGATTGGCAACCTAACAACAAGATGGGCACCAACACCCTTTTTGAATAGCAATACATAATCTATAAAAAAGAAATTTACCAACACCACTACAACAATACCTAATTTTCATAAATGAACCTTCATTAAATATTTTATTAGTCTTTCATTATAAATGTCTCACAATTTTTTAATGAATCTACTTTCATCATTCAATATTTTATTAAAGTTTCCTTATAAATGTCTTATGATTATCCTAATAAATACTTTTATTAATTAAATAATAAATTTGTTAATAATCATATCAATTGGGTAGTATTTGTGGGTAGTGGTCCATGGAGCCGGCGATGATGGTGATGAGATAGTGGTGATGGGAGATTCTGGTTGTGGTAGTGTAGGTGGTCAGTGTGGTAGTCAGGTAGTGGAGAATTCTTACTTTATGTGAAAATAAGTTGGTTACAACAACAACAAAAAAAAACAACAATTGTACAAGATGACCACAATTTGCCCTAAAAACAACAGAGAAAAATTTAACGATGATAGGGTAATGCATCTGCTATTGGGATAATAAAGGTTTTCAGTTGGTCCCGTTACATGTTTTATTCGGTGGTTTCTTCGAGACACCTATTACGGTCAACCTAGCAATTCAAAAAAACAACAACCACGGAAACATATTGTCACTATATATAGAGACAACGAAAAAATTACTAGGGTCAAAATTGACATAATGCTTATTTTACTTATTATGGCGTGCCGTTATGACACAGGTGAAATTATAAACCAACTTATAAAACAGAGTTTAGAAAACTTAGGCAAGATAAAGGACACTCTGAATTTATTCTTTGGAAAGTTAAATCTATGATTGTAAAATGATCAGTTGAACTAACTTTCAATAATAGATATTTTATTGGTATTTCATAATAAATGTTTCTCCAATTAATCAAATAAATATATTTTCATTAATACAATACATGATAATTTTATTTATTATTAAATCAGTAGGCACTAACGGTGGTTGTGATGGTGGGAGGAGGTGATGGTGGATCGACGGTGGGGATATGGTGGTGGGTGTTGGTGAGAATGGTGGAGTAATGACATTAATGGTGGAGGTGCTGTAAGAAGTAGTTGTAGTGGGATGAGATAGGTGTCCTAAGGTAGAGAAATTATTTTTTTACCCTTGGTTAATTTTTTTTATTATTTGATATTAGTTTTTAATTTTTTTTTTCTTTTATTCTTTTATTTTTTTTTATATCAAAATAAATATAAAAGCCAGATTTTTCTAGGGAGAATATAATTTAATAGCAGTGATTTTAAGATTTGTTGGGTCGGGTCAAGGCTACACGCGAATAAATTGTAATAGATAATTTAGTTTCTCATATCTCTTTCTATTCTCATTTTCTGTCATGATTTCTGTTTCTGCCATTTCTTCTCAACTTCATGTGATTATGCATGCTTGAGAAATAATTCATGGTAATAGGTAAAGAGAGAAGATAAATATATAAGAAATGAAATTGATCAAGAATTATATATTATTAAACTATAGGAAAATAAATAAACAAAGATTTTGTAAGATTAATCTGATTGATAGACAACTTACGCAAGATAAAGGACACTCTGGATTCATTCTTGGGAAAGCTAAATCTACGGTTGTGAAATGATTAGCTTAATTAACTTTTAATAATAAATGTTCTATTGATATATTTCATAATAAAATGTTTCTTTAATTAATCAAATAAATATATTTTCATTAATACAGTACATAATAAATTAAATTTACATTAAACTAGTAGGCATTAATGGTGGTTATGATGGTGGGCGGGGGTGGTGGATCGGCGGTGGGGATATTGGCGGTGGGTGTTGGTGAGAATGGCTGAGTGATGACGATAATGGTGGTGGTGATGAAAGAAGTAGTGGTAGTAGGATGAGAAGGCGTCCTAAGGTAGATAAATTATTTAGTTACCCTTGGTTAATTTTTTTTATTTGATATTAAATTTTTTTCTTTATTTCTTTAATTTTTTAAGATAAAAATAAATATTAAAGGCCACATTATTTTAGGGAGAAGATAAATCAACAGCTGTGATGTTGAGATTTGTCGGGTCGGGGCAGGAAAGAAGATGAAACCTATAAAAAAAATTGACCCTATATAAGGCTACACGCGAATAAATTGTAATTGATTTGGTTTCTCATATCTCTGTTTATTCTCATTTTGCCATGATTTCTGTTTCTGCCATTTCTCTTCGACTTCATGTGATTATGCATGCTTGAGAAATAGTTCATGGTAATAGGTATGAGAGAAGATAGGTAGATAAGAAACGAAATGGATCAGGAATTACAGATTATTAAACTTTAGGAAAATGAATAAACACAAATCTAGGTAACTTTGGAATAATTTATATCATCAAAGGGAAAAAACTAATTCATGAAGCTAACAAATTTTGTAAGATTAATCTGATTGATTTTGAAGTGATTTTGTGTTTTCACTTTTGTTACAAATTCGGTGAACGACCTTTGATGATTTATTTGTTTTCGAAGTAAGGACACTACTTTGTTTTGAAGAAGTGAATGAAGTAGTGTTCTATTACCCGTAGGCCGATAGGAATTTGAGGAGTTGATTAACGATTAACTATGTTTGTCCTAAAGGATTGTGTGACTTACAGACATAATATTAAAAGATTTGAGGCTAAGGACATGTTTATTAACCATCACCTCAAAAACATTTAGACTTAGATCGACTGGATCGATTTTTCGCCAACAGTTATGATATGTATGAACCGATGGATATATTTGAAATACATATCTTTTCTCGTGCCGTTACGGCACGGGTTAAGCCATAGTAATATTATAAAATGACGTGAAATCGAGTTTATATTGATAAATAAATAAAAATATTAATAAAAAAAATTATATTGATAAATTTCCCCCAGTTACCATCTTCTTAAACAGTAGTTGTTGCTTCCGACAATGTTTGTCATTGCCCCTTCAAGAGCATCCATGGTTGCGGCGACGGGGTTCATGGCAAAGGCTATGTCAAGGGGTCGTTCTTGAAGCACCTTCATGAGAAACACCTTGTCTCGGAAGACAGTAAAGATACTGTTTGAAATCTGATTGCAAAGGATTTATCTGTATATCGTGGAATGGAGAATGTTCTCTAAAACCTGCGTATGTGGTTGTGCAGCAAGTGTTTCTATTTGCATGCTTGGTCGAAATCCTGCAAAGGAAGTGGAGGGGATATGCATGATTTCATCCCAGAGCCTTTCAATGGGGAAGGAGCAGACTTTTTGATACATGGTTTGAACAAACCAGACGAGGTGCAAACTGAGGTTTTTGAAGATGTTGCTACGGTGGGAGATACATTTCCAGGGAGCGATGGCAGTGATGTTGTAGAGATTCTCTCTACTGAATTGCTCAACACCGTGCTTCAACGAAAATTTCCCACTGTCAACTGCATCCCCCATAAATGCAGGCTTGCTTTTTCGAGGGCTCTCAAAGCTTGTCTCGACCGTGTTCTAGATATTCCTTCCACTTTGTCAGGTTGGCTTCGTCTGCTGCTTCTCCCCATTTGCACTTTGTCGATGTATCAGCCTAAAAGCTCAGCTGAACGGAAGTCTAGTAGTCGCAAGAGATTACAGGTGGCAGCAATTCTCCAAGCCCTTAATGATTGGAAGGAGCCTAATGGCTGTTCCACTTTAGTGAAGAGATTGCTTCAGCAGCCGCTTCGTTGGGGGTCTAAGAAAGATGACGATAAGAAGGCAGAGGAGAAGCAGCAAGCAACAACCATCAGTGCATTTCAGAAGAAGATTAATTCTTGGCACTTTGCATATGCGATATGGGTTTTATCCTCGTTTGGTGTCGCCCCTTTTGAAGAGCAGACTTATGTTGACCTGCTGGACAAACATCCGTTAGCCTCGCCTCCTGAGGTTCCCATGGACAATATCACTGCTGACCCCATTTGTGTGGGTTCAAAGGCTGTTTTGGGAGCAATTAAAAGCTTCCCTAAAGGTACGTCATGTGTTCGTGATGGTCTACGCGCGCATCACTTAGTCGATGTTCTTAGTGGAGCGGCGGCGGCAGTGGCAGATGATTTGCTTTTGTCTATTTCTGGGGTTGTCAACCTTTGGTTGGCTGGAAAATGTCCTAGTGAATTAGGAGAATACATTTCTAGCGCACCGTTGACACCATTACTGAAGTCGGGGGATGTCTTAGGCACATTTCGGTTGGTACAGTTTGGCGTAGATTGGTTTCCAAGGTGGCTGCTTTTGCTGTCGGAAATGATATGACCTCTTATTTAGGAGACTACCAATTCGGGGTTGGTGTTCCGGTAGGAGGGGAAGGTATTTTACATGTTGTAAACCGCCTTTTGGAGATGAAGGGCCATTCGGACAAAATTTCAATGTTGCTAATTGAATTTTCTAATGCTTTCAACATGGTGAGCAGGTCTCAGCTCATCAAGGAAGTGCGCATCCATTGTCCAGGTATTTCTCGCTGGGTAGAATTTTGCTACTTACGTCCGGCTAAGCTTTATTATGCCCAATATATCTTGTCTTCAGCACTTGGTGTGCAACAAGGGGATCCCCTCGGTCCCTTGTTATTTGCATTTACGCTTCACCCCTTAGTGAATACTATTGCCTCTCGGTGCAAACTCGGTTTGCACGCCTGGTACCTTGATGATGGAACAATTGTTGGTGATACCTTGGAGGTATCTAAGGCTTTGCGCATAATTGAAACTGAAGGACCAAGCAGGGGGTTACACCTCAATATAAAGAAAACGGAAGTCTTTTGGCCTTCCCTTGATCCTAGGAGCACAGCAGATGATGTTTTCCCCCCGGATATTGGTAGACCTTCTAAGGGTGTTAAACGTTTGGGCGGTTCAGTGAGTTTAGATATGGACTTCATTATTGATATGTTGTTGAACAGGGTGCACAAAACTGTTCAACTAATGGATGCGATCAAAAAACTAAGGGATACTCAAAGCGAGATGCTTTTACTTCGCAATTGTACTGGGATTTCCAGACTCTACTTTGCAATGCGAACTACCAATCCTGCTGCTCTTCAACCCGCCACCGATATTTTTGATGACTAGTTATATCAGTATCTGAGACTTCTAATTACTGGGGATGGTGCGGGTTTTGGTCCTTTACATAAGATATTAGCTACCTTACCTATTAAATATGGTGGACTTGGCATTTATACCATGGCTGACACTCGTGCTTATTGTTATCTTTCTTCTCAGAGCCAGACTACTTCAGTGCAGAAAGTGATCCTTGGTAATTTATTCTCAACGGACAAAGGTTCAGCTTATCAATTGGCTCTTCAGACCTTCACCCAGGTATGTGGATTACCGTCTACTTACTGTGTCGATGATTCTGCCCCCCCCCCCTTCCATGCATTCCTTGGAAGTAGTTTATTTTGATGCAGTTAAGAAGAAAATCCCAGACCAATTTCATATGTCTGAATGAGATTCCATCTTATGGCAATGTAACCGTGTCAAGCACGCACAAGACTATCTTTTGGCGGTACCTATTAGTGGGCTTAATCAATGCCTCAGACCTAGACAATTTAGAGTTGTGCTTTATTATCGCCTCAGTATTCCTATGTTCGTTAAGAATAGTTCATGCCCAAGTTGTAGCAAATCTATGGACATCTTTGGTGATCATGCGCTTCATTGTGCTAAGGATATTGGGTATAAGTTTCGCCATGATGTTGTTCGTGATGTTATCATCGACATTTGTTACAAATCCAATGTACCTGCGCGCAAAGAGGTTTCTCTCGGTCTTCGGTCAGACGATGATAGAGATCTAAAGCCTGCTGATATTCTTGTTCTTAACTGGGAAAATGGGCAAGATGTTTGTATGGATGTCACAAGTGCCTCTCCATTCACTGGTGATGGTGTCCGCTCCTTTGTCCCCGGAAAGGCTATTTCTGGTGCCGTTTCTCGTAAACATGCCAAATATTTGGATAAGTGTGTTGCACATGGATACGGTTTGGGTGTTCTGGCTTTCTCTACTTTAGGGGAACTTGGTGAGGATACTCTTGTTTTTTTCAAGCGTCTACAAAATTGTTTAGTGAGCAATGACGCTAGTAGCGGCTTAGGTAGTTTTATTTTTTATAGATTAGGCATTGCAATTCAAAGAGGAGTTGGAGCCCAGCTTGTTGCTAGGTTACCAACCAAAAGCTTCGTATGATTTTTAATATTTTTATCTATGTTTATATATTATTGTAACCTAAATTTCAAAATAAAAATATTAATAAATAAAAAATAAAATAAAATGAATTTTGATAACTAAATTGTTTAAAATGCCGTGAACCATTTACATATTTACGAAGTAAATTAATAAGAATTACGATAAAAGTTTAGAAACTAATTAATTTCAATAAATTAATAATTAGTTAATCCAACACTGGGGACTAGTGAAGGTTGTGTTTTCTCTGTTCGTAGGAAGGCATTGTTGGGATTAGCCAACCTTGACAGGGAAACTGCATTTAGAGATGACTGATCATGGAAGTATAATTTAGTTCTTTTAGAAAAACAGATAATTATAAATTCACTTAGGAAGATTTGTAGGAATCTCCCTTGTAATTAGAGACGTACTTATAAAATAGAAAGTAGTATAAGGAGCTTAGAGACTAAAACTTATAGTTTCCAGTATATAAATTAGTGTCAGAAATTTTGACTTCCTTATTTGATAAAATTTAAATCAGTGTAGTTGAACCTACAGCCACAAATCGTAGTTGTAGAAGCCATATAGGTTTGTGCTTTGTTTGGTGGTTTGCGCTTAGACAAGAGATGTTTTTTCTATAAGTTGGGGAGTTTTGAAGACCTTAAGGGTGGTTTGATTTTCGAGGACGAAAATGCATAAGGTGGGGAGAATGTAAGGACCCTCGAGCTCGTCAACGCTATTAGACCGGTCAAGACTCGATCTAGCGATAATCAAGTGACGAATTAGCCGATAATGACTAGATTAGTTTAACACGTACATTAATTAATAGGAACTAATCTAACAAAAATATAGATACGAGACTAGTACCCTTGGATAGATCTCAAAAAGTTATGCTGAATGGACTACTCGAACGTGTCATTCGGACATTGGACGAAGAAGATATTTGTTATTTTAGGTGAAGGGTAAAGTGGCCATTTCATAATAAAGTGTTATCAAGGCAAACAAATTTTCTTCTCAGGGAACCTCTGTGGATAACTCAAAAGAAATTCGATAAGGTCAAGGATTTTCTATTTCGTTTTCATTTTCTTTTCTTCTTCTCTTTCCTTCTTCTCTGTTCTTCACCTGTTAGTGATTTTAGGAAACTGCAGTCGAGTTTTTAGATCGAGAAAGATATGGGTAAGATTGATTAGTGGTTGTTATTGGTGGTGCTGAGGTTGGTTAGCTCTATGAAGAAGATGAGATGTCGATGCTTGTAGATGGGGCAAAAAAATTGGCTGTTTTTTACGGAATTGAGGAGACGACCGTGCGGAGGAAACTCCTTGAACCGAGAGAACTGTTAAACCTCACACAGAAGCATTGCAATAAGGGAGTGCTTTGAATTCGAGAGATCAATCTGTAGTACTCCGGCCTAAACCAAGACAATGGCCGTTCCAGAGTAAATTCGGTCACAAGAGAGGATGGGTCGATCTGTAGGAGGGAAACTGAGAAATGTGTGAGATCAATGGTGATCTAAGATTGTAGGTGTGTTGTGTATTCTGAAAATAAGATAAGTTCTGAATGATTGAATTTGCTATGTTGAGAGTAATTGCTCAAATGTTGAGTTGTTAATATCGTGTTGTCTGTTTGACGTGAGATTGTCTTGTTTTCAATCATGATTCAGAGACTTATTTATGTTGCTAGAATTGTAAACACCATGATCCCATAAAGTGTGACAGTTGATGGAATCAAAGAGTAGATAGATGGAAATCGTGTTAAAACTAGTTGCTCAACGTGCAGAGACTTGGTCGATTTTCCATCCACTACTTTTGTTAACTCCTTCAACTGATTGCACGACTTGCTCACATTCTCATCGTGTGTATGAACACACGTGTCGTAGACCGCCAGACCAAAATCCTAGTTAATATCCCCCATGTGACACGATTGATGTCTCGTGATTATGGAGTCTGCAAGGCAGACGTGTATTTAGTTTAGTCAGTTACTGACTTCGTGACTTCATGGGACGATGAGTCCTTGTATTGTTGAGTCGAACATGACTTGAAAATGTTCTGAGACTCATGAATTAAACATGTTAGAGGTATAATGCATAAGTGAACGTTTGATAGTTAGGGTGAGAAAATATTTCTCATTCGATGAATTGTTGAATATTGGCAGTTGGACCATCATTCCTTAGTCTGAGCAAATATTGCTCATCTGAGCAAGTATTGCTCGTCTGATGAATTGTTGGTAGCGTGACAAAAATAAAAATATTAATTTAAGATACTGGTAATTGAACCGAGCATAATTAATAAAATGTTGATCATGAGATCGTCGTAAAATTATTAGCGTTCGAGTCTGGAATTATGATCCTTGGACTCAGAAACCCTAATTCGATCAATTGATGACCAATTTGATGGTTTATTAAAAATTAACCATGGAATGAAGGAGGGACCGGCTACATGGGACCGTGGGTCGACCATGTAACGCCCGTATGCTCGATTTAGCAAATACCAAGTCCTCTTGAAGAGTTGGTGAAAGGATGATCAAATGATGGTTTAATCATTTACTAAAATAATGCTCGTCTGAGCCTTAGGTAATAAAACCTAATTAAATATAAAGAGGCGAGAGACTGACCAAGGGGTCATGAAACCAGCCCTAGATGGTCACGGGATCGAATGACGATCATTTTATGAAGTTCCAAAATTATTTGGAAGAGTTCTGGATCTGATACGTGCAATTGCGCAAATTAGGTCAAACTATGAGAATACGTGGAACCGGCCCCTTGAAAGCCAAAGAGCCAACCTTGGTCGGTCAAGGTAACATGCTCACGTCGTTAAAGTGTCCGTGTCTCAGTTCTGAGAATTTAGATATTTTCTGGCGTGCGTTTGAGCAACTATTTGAGAAATTATGAAGAAATCATGGAATTTTGCTGAAACTGAGAAAGCTTCACGGGATGAAGGAAAATAATTATAAAATGAAGGAATCATGAAGTATGGGACCGGTTGAGTCCAAGGCATGGCCGTCCGACTAATGACCATCGTCCCATGGTACTTTTCCTAATTTTATATTATTTTCATGATTTTATGAAAATATCATGAAATCAAGGAGTTTGTTGAAACCCATGAGTTTTTGTTAAAATCAAGGAGTTTGCTTGAAGTGAAGGAGTTTCCATGAGATTAGGGAAACAAATAATATTAATAATAATAAAATAAGGGTGTGTGGGACCGACTTGAGCATAGTCGGACGGCTAGGGCCCGGTCCCGCGATTTTCCCTAATTTTATATATTATTTCATGATTTGAAGGAATTTTCATAATTTGAGAGAAATACCATGAGATCAAGGAATTTTATGGGATCAAGGAGATATAAAAAATAGTAACAATAAAATAAGGGGCGTGTGGGACCGACTAGGGCATGACCGGCCGGCTGGGGACCGGTCCCATGAGTTTCCCTAATTTTTATTATTTTTTTCATGGTTTTAAGGAAATACCATGAGATTAAGGAGTTTTCATGAGATTAGGGAAATAATAATAAAATAATGAGGAATCACGAGGCGTGGGACCGTCCAAGATCGAGGCATAGCCGGTTGGATAATAAACAAGGTCCCATGATATTTTCTCCAATTTTATATTATTTCCTTGATGCGATGGAAACACTATGAAACTGAGGAGTTCCTTTAAAACGAAGGATATTTGTTCAAATGAATGGATCTTCATAAGATTAATGAAAATAACAAAAATATGATAAAATATAAAACTGGGCGTGGGACTGATCACGGCACGACCGGCCGGTGGTGGCTCAGTCCCATAGCGCCTTGGTCAATATTTTATTATTTATTATTTTCTTTCCTATTTTGCGTAGGTTCATCGTCTCGTCGTATTTTGAAATACTCATTCGTGCATTCAGGTGCTCATTAGTGTATTGAATACACTTGCACCATTTTGGTCGGGGCTTACTCGATAGCGCTCAGATGCCCGTGCGTTGAATATTTATTACTAACCCATGGAATTCTGCTGGGAAGAACCATAAATTGAAGTAACAAAATATTATGAAAAACATTGAGTATTTTCCAGGGATTCAGTTGATGAATCTACTGATTTAAGAATAATCAATTGATGGCTCTATACTAGTACGATCGTCTAGGAGCATTAGTTATTCAGGAATTGAGTGCTATGAGCTTGTTGAAGCGTCATATTTTTTTATATAGTCAGGGAAAATAATTGTTACATCCTGAAGACGTTATTGCTCTATACTAGCAGGCAAGCTGTCTAGGAGCCGTATAATCTTGCGATTCTATATAAAATGGTCACTGAAATTGCTCAGTATTGATGAGATATGCTGCTACCTCAGCTGAGAGACTACATATCTACATGTACTCTGAGAGACCGTATTCCCAGTCAGATATTCTTGTTTTTCGATAGGAGACGTGAGCCTCTATACTCGTCTGATTGCTGGATCAAGAGCATATACAATTATGGGTTTACGATTTTAGCCTTTGTCGAAAATCCACCATCTACATTAAGTCCCCTGCTTAGTGAGGGACAGTCATGTTTCTCAGTCAGCACTGGATGGTGATTTTCTAGTCATAAACGAAATAAGTAATTGAACTTAGTCGTAAGATAAGATGTTACCGGATTTTCGATTGTACGAGCGAACCATGGATGAACGAAGATCCCAGCGGCATGATAGAGCATTGTCTAACGAGCGTAAAGTGGTGTAGCACCGCTGATTTGGTAATGGAACCTTGGTCGGTTTAGGATTCACGGATTCGGGCCCAAGAAAAGAATCTGTTTTAGCGTGAACGTTCGTTAGTTTAAGAAACAAAAAAATAGACCTGAGTCTAATGATAAAAATTTTGTCTATGAGCTTTGACGAAAAACAAAATTTTATTTTTTAAATACGTGAGATTTCACAAAGTGGAATAAGCTCTCGTTTCAAAGGTGGATGCTCGTACGAGAGATTTTTTTTTTTGAACAGACGTGCGTCTATTTGTATTAAAATTTTGTTTATGAGCTTTCATGAAATTTTTTATTTTCGAGATTTCAGAAATCTTTGAAAATATACTCTCGCTTCAAAGACATATGCTCGCACGAGGGAGCAAAAATATATAGATATATTTTTCAAATTTACGTGAGTTTCACGTTAAATATATATATTTTCGTAAAACCAATGTTTTGATTTTGAAAAACTGTTGAAAGTAGACAATTATACATGGTAAAAATAATGTATGTATGTAAGTTTTCACAATTGTAGAATGGACGTCTGTCCAATTTTTGAAAAACCAGTGGATGTTAAAATTCATGTGGGTTGTTCATGGTTTTATGAAAATCAAGTCATGATTTTGAATAATGAATCTTGCTCGTCTTTGCAGGTTTGAAGGAACGAGCAAGTTTTTCGAAATTCTGACGTTATAATCACTACAGCTAGTGAAATTTTAAATAGGTAAGAGTTTGATCGTTACTATTTTGTTATGCGTTTGTTATTGGTATATCCATGACTCCATGTATTTCGCCTGAGATAGTGGTGACTTCTAGTTACAACCACTCTTCTGGCTCTTCCGGGGAACACTCCAGAAATATCAAGTCAAAGATGAAGACTTCTGCAGATGTTCATGTCGAGGTGAATCAACCTTGCAGAGACGCTGGAAAGACGATACATTGTATGTCTCTCGATCATCTGGAAGTCGTCTGTGGTGGAATCAACGCTTTCTTAGCCTTAGCGGATGCAGAAGAGAAGCAGGGACGAGATGAGCTATTACTAAAAAGGAAAGCTGAGGATGAAAGGCTTGCATCTTATCAGAAAAACGCCGTCGGCTTCAGCAAATGAGACTAGCGGCTGAAGATGAAGTCTGATCTCGTGCGGAAGGCATAGCTTCTGCTTCAGATGTAGATGAATTTCGTCGTCATCAGAAAATTCAGAACTTAGGTCTTCTAGCAAAAATGTTGTAGAATCTTCGTCCGATGTCGTATTTTCGCGATCTACCCATGTATCTTCATGCCCAGGAAATTTCCAAGATTTAACAAAGAAGATTTTCGTATTTTGAGCACATTTAAGGGCCGAAATCGACGAAACAGTTAACTTCCAGGAGACCTTCAGAAAATTTTCTGTTGGCATGTGGTCCAATGTTTTGGTCACAAATATTTGCTCATTTCTCCAATTGTTGTGAGTTTTGGATATGCTTTAGAGGACATCCATACAAAGAGAATGTTATATGACCCATCCCTAGATTCTTCACCAATTTCTCCTAGCTCGCTTCTTTGTACGATACAGTACAAAATCATCTCAGACGAGCTTGTTGTAAAACACTCTTGTTGCGTCTTTGGACCATTCGCTTGTGTCTTGCGGTTGGTGAATGATTTCAATGTCATTGATTCATTTGAGATCAGTACCCCTAGATTGATACATGAGCATGGTGCTTGCAGCCATCTTGTTTCTGTCATTCGTAGAAACATCACTTCTGAAACCTTGGTCACGGGACCATAACTGAAGCTGCTTGTGAACACGTAAATCACGAAGGCATCTATATGTTCACAAACAATATTCGAACTCTAGGTACGGACTCGCACTGATAATACAATGGCATTGATTCCTTGGCTCCAAACCTTCGGGTTTATCATAGCCTCATCCAATAACATCGAGAGGGGCGTTTACGTAGGGGAAGATAAAGAAAACGAAGCATAAAAGTAAAACTCATGGAGCGTTAGGCAAATATAAAGTGCTGAAATGTAAATAAGACTGGGATTTACGTGGTTCAGCACTAAGGCCTACATCCACGGGGTTGTTGTTTCACTATCTACTTGATAGTTACAAAGATAGTCGAGTGACTTTGGGGTTTACATAGATCTGTATATTGTAAAGGACTAACTTACACTCACAATATCTCTCTCTCCTTCCCTTCCTCAATTTTCCGATCCCCTTACTCTTGGTGGAGAGGGGGTATTTATAGGGTTAGAGTGTGGGACCCATCTCTGAGGACTGTTGGAACCTTATATTCTTGTGTTTTGTGTCCATCACGCGGGGGTCTTCGTTTATTACTTCATCACGCAGAGTCGTCCTCGTTCGTTCCACGGGTTGATCGACACGTATGCTGCTCAGAGTGTTTAATGCGGGTAGTTGAGGTGCCTGCTCGTGTCAGGCAAGTGTCTTCTGCCCCTGTCACATCCATGTCAGTTCATTTTCTCTCCACCGTTGATCTTGGATTCTTTTGAGGATGAGATAAAGTAACTCTTCGGGAGTTATCTGGTGCTCCGCAGTACCTCGTGTTACCGGTACGTCTTTTTAACTTCTGCCCTTAGATTTGTTCGGGCAAAGATCCAACGTCGGCGGGATGGGCATCTTAGCTGTGGGCACATGTCATCATGCTTTGATGACTTTGTCCGCATGCTCTCCACGTATGTTCCTATATACACGTGTTTGATGATGAAATATGTGCACACAATTTGTCCCTTTTCTTCGGGCTTGAGTGTTTAGTGGGAGCATTGAAGAAAACAGTCGTTACATATTCTTCCTCTCTCCTAATAACTTCTCCTAGAGACTTGGGCATGTTTCTTATTCGTGCATTAACTGCTCATTTAATGTGCACGTTTCCCATTCCTCCCTTAACTTCCTTCTCTTTCTTTCGAGTATATTAAGGAGGGGAGAAAAATTAATTTCATTCTCCTTCGAAAATTAATTTCATTCTCTGTCATTCTTTGTTCTTCAACCATTAAATTCTATGTCTTAGCATTAATCACGCTCCCTTCTTCATTGTTTCTGGTTTGTTTCATTATCTGTCAGTCTTCATTCTTTGTTCTTCGATCATTAAATCCTATGTCTTAGCATTAATCACGCTCCCTTCTTCATTGTTTCTGGTTTGTTGTCCTCTTCCTGCTTCTGTTTGTGGTGGTAAGGTTTCTTTTCTTTGTTCCTTTTGTTTTAAGATGTGTTGGTTGTAAATTTTCTGCTGTTGATCGTATTGTAGCCTCCCCTTTCTGCTGCTGTCGTCCCTTGTTTGTGATGAAGAACCCTTTTCTAATGCTTGTATGCTAGTTTTCCCCTGTTCTTCGTCTCAAATCGAGGAGGCTATTGTTTTACGTGTATTGATTGGACTTTTGAGTTTGGGGTTTTAGGGTTTCTGTGCTATGTTGAGATGGACTGCTAATTTTGTGGTTTTTTGATCTTTGGTGATGACCTTGTGTTTGTTTCTAACTTGTTGATGTTGTATCTCTTCGCATCCATGTCTGACCGCCCGCAGCTTCCTTATCAAACTCCGGGTTCTAGTCTACCGAGATCCCCTTCGCGCAGAGAGTCTCAAATGGATCCCCGTGGTATCAGAGTTTCTTCTTCAGGGGCGAAGGCCTCTCCTCCTAGGAAAGATGGTCCCTCAAAAAATCCTTCCGGGTCTCGAAACGCCGAGTGCGGTTTCTCGTCCTCGTGATGACGTTAGGTGTGCGCAGACACCTCCTCGTGTGTTGCCTTTGATGTTCCTCCTCTGCGTTCAGTAGTGCCTGTGCAGCACCCTCTACCCCGCCGCCTCCAGTACTTCCTCTCAAAGGGAAGAACACCAAAGGTTGTGTCCCGAGGACTGAATCGTCTAAGAATCCCTCTTTGAAAAGACGAGCTTCCGAGGCTTTTGTTGGTTCGTCCGACCCCGCGGAACAGGATGAGGCTGCCCCGGTGATACGCAGTGTTTCGGTCAGCAAGAAGAAAGTGACGTTCAAGCATATTGACCTTGAAGTTTTCAAGGAAAAGCATGAGCTTCAAGCCTTCGAGGTTCGTTTCTATGCCCCTGAGGATGATATTACTTATGAGCTCCTCTCGAAGTATCAGTTTGACGAGTTCCATTTGTTGACTACGGTTGGAGCTTTCGAGGCGGGTCTTATGCTGCCGTTGTACAAGTCTGGCGACTCCTTCTATTACGATGTGCTTGCTGGTCGTGAAGGCTCTTCTACCCAATACTCACAGCCGTTCTGTGTCGCAATTATCGGGGAATTATCTCCGTGCACTGAAGGAGTGTTATCTGCGGAGTAAGGGACAGACGACGATGACATGTTACGTTCCAAATCCCGCGAGAGGGAATGGTATACTCCTGAAAACTTCAACAACTCTTTTGGTGATTACGTCAATAGTAGGAATCGTAAACCGTGGAGTGTTAGCCTTCGGAATCTCGCTGCTCCTCGGGGTGAAATTCGTCTGTTAAGTGAGGTCAGCGATGCCAAACTGAAGTATGTTCCAGGCACCGAGGGGTCTAGTCAGCGGAAACTTTTTCCGGCACGTGAGAGGATCAAGCGTGACCATGACTACGAGTGGCACGCTACTGTATCGAAGTTGTTGGTCCTTGGGCGTACGGTTGGATTCCCGGTCCACGCGGTTGGCGTCCTTCTGGGAGTAGCAGGCCACGTGAATCTCCTCCTGCTCGTTATGGAGATTTCTGTCCCTGGCGTTTAAACTTCGCAGGTATGAACTTTCCTTATGCCCTCGACGTCGTTGAAGGAGACGAGGAGGAAGGTTCTGGTGCTATACTTCCACCGAAGAGTGCCACTACTGCTAAGGTATGGTTATTGCAGTTTCTGGCCGCGCTGTTCGGAAAGTAACTCTGTGGAAAGTAACTGTTCGGAAAGTAACTCTGTGGAACATGTGTTGGTTTGCAGGTTTCGAAGAAGAAAAATTGGGCCGAAGCAGTCTTCTACCATTGTGATGGGTGAGGCTGAGGTTCATGAAGAAGTTACCAGTCCGGTAAACGAAGAGTTTGCCGAGGATGAGATTTCTGATGGGGAAGAACGTACTGATACTTCCCCCCCTAATGTCGAGAGAGATTGGTGCGGGTTTTGAAGGTGATGGAGGAAATAATGCCGCGGTAGCTGATGGCAGTGTTATCGCTGATATGTCAGTCCCTGCTGGTGATGCTGCGGGAACTCTCCCCACCATGTCTCAAGAGTTCTCTTTGACCGGGTTTATTCCGCAGGGGATCTCCTTGACGATGCTCTTGATTTTCCTGAAGACTTCTCTCTTTCCCCCAATGATGATTGGGATGTGCTCGGGGGGTCTGGTAAGGAAGACGCTGTTCAGGATGGAGGCGCGGGTGATCACGATGTGCGTGTTGATGCCGAAACTTGTGTTGATGAGGCAATATCAGCCAAGGGGAAGTCCGTGGTTGATTCGCCTTCTGAGGATTTCCCTCATTCGCTGACATTTGAGGGTGAGGACGCCATAATGGATTGGCTTAAGAAAAAGGGTTTGTGTTTGTCCCTCATCCTGCCCCGGTGGTTGCTGGTGAAAAGGATTCCGATGCTTATACCCGTCGGATGATGGAACTGTCTTCCAAGGCGCGGGTATCTGAGATGTGGGGGAAAAGTTTGAGTGTTCCCGAAGCTACCCTTGTACCGGAGCCTCCTACTTCTGTCGAGGATATGATGGCCATAGCCGACGGTTACCAATATGGTTTTCCTCAGCAGCGTGTCTTGGAGGTAAGTCTTCGTACATATCTCTTCGTGACGATTGAATCCTTCGGTGTAATAATGTTTGCCGTTTTGATGTGTAGATGATGAGGAGTGAGCATTGTAACCATGTGTTGTATCAATTCTTTAAGGCGAAATCTTGAAGCTGGAGGCTAAGCTTCGTCACAGAGAAAAGGAATTATCTGCGGCTGAGGTAGAAATAGAAGAACTGAAGAGAAGCCTTAAAGAGAAAGAAAGGCTGGGTGAAGCGGAGGCTGGGCTTCGTTCAGAGCTTGCTGTCGTTCGCGCTGAGTTAGAGCAAACTCGCGGCCAAGTTTCAGCTTTCACAGGTTTGATTCTTTTTCCTCTTTTACCCTCGCAGTGCGTCGTAATTCCTCTATATTCCTTAGTTGTTCTGTCTGAGTCTCCCCACCCTATCTCCAGTGGGTGGCGTCCCCGAGTTGATATGGCTTCGAAACGAAAGGGCACGGCAAAAATCTCGTATCAAAGAGCTGGTCGAGAAAATTAAGAGTGAAGCCAAAAAGTGGGACGCTCGGGCTGAGGTATGGCGCGCAAGGCATGTTCAAATGGTTGATATGCAGAATCTGTATAACCATGACCGTACTTTGTTCAATGGTACGCTGCTGTGGACACGTGAGAATCTGCGGGAATCCCGTGAGCGAACTTCATTGTTGGAGTCTAGGATACATCTTCTGGAAGAGGAATTACGAAAGGCTCGCTCCCTTCCTTTTCCGGGAGTTAATGAGAGCATGCTGTGTCTTACCAGAGAACGGGACGATGCCCGAGCCGAAGTTTGGGCTCTAAGCAAGGCCCTTGCTGCGTCTCGCGCTGAAATCACGTCTGGCTGAGTCTGAGAGAAATCTTGAAGTATGTATGTACAGACTTGGCAAAGGGGTATCAGAGATAAACAAGTCAACCATCTTCGTCACATGGATTCGATGAAGCAGGTAGAACTAGATGCCAGTCAATTTACTCTCACCAACCTTCAACTAGATTATAAGAAATTATCCGCGGAATATGACCATCTTGATGAAGCGCGAGATGCGGTTGTTAATGAGTATGAAGAGGCTTCGGCTTGTGTCGAAGGTATAACTCTATTTCATCGAGTGTGATTGTGTCTTTTCTGTGCTAACTCCCTTGTGTTGTCTTTTTCAGAGCTCGAGGGACAACTCCGCGTTGCGAATGAAAAATTTGAAAAGGCTCAATCTTCCTTAGCGCAGCAGGAAGAACAGACTAATCATTTTAAGAGTTTGGCGGCATCCCGCGAAGAGGCCGTTGGTGCAGCTTCTAAAGAAGTGAATCGTCTATCTTCGTTGTTATCCCAAGCCCAACAGCGGACGACAGTTATTATGCATAAGGCTCGGTGTCAATTGGCTGAGGAGACAAACAAGATGCTGGAGAAGATTGAGCTTGGCCTTAAGACCGAGCATGGCCTTGTGAAGAGCTATCCGCGTCGTCCAGTGCCTGCTTCCTTGCCTGGCTCCTCGGGACCCTCATCTGGTGGGAGCGTCCCTTCAACTCTTCGGAACAACCCTGCTGATGGGGCGGCATCTTCTAAGTAGAGACCGCGGCATCATTATCCTTCCGTTAGATTTTGCTAGTCTTTTGTAAAAAGAATATTTTTGATGTGTATTCCTTGTAAATTTTTGATGTGTAAATTTACAATCCATGGCCTTGCCGCTTTTTGTAACCAACCTTTATGAAATGGATCATTTTTTTGATATACCTGCAATATCAGTTTGTTGTTTATTTTAGGCATTGTGATGAAAGACGCTAAAAACAAAAGAGTTTTTTAAGTGTTTGGGTGCGATACCGAAGGGAGGTACCTTCGTGATCGGCTTGAGACCTGTCACCCCGCTGGCGAACCCTTGGCCAGAGGATTCCCAGACGGTGGGGGCCGAGGCAACGTTCTAGGATATGGGGTTAAAAAATTTACATACACCCATTCCGTCGACCCGTTGCCTTAAGATTGGTTGGGTATCTCTTTCTGCTGGGTGCCTTCCCCCTGGTCTTACACTTATGGACACTGATGGGGGAGCCCTGAGAGATTGTAGATTAACTACTTTCCCCAATATTGTTGATAAGTTGATTTCTTGAATTTTTAGGAAAGCTTGTTTGATTGATAGGTTGAGGCCTGCAATTCCTCGTCCAGAGATAGAAACATGTAGAGCGGTCACGCTGCCTTCTTCTTCTGGTACTCTTCACGCAGATGCAAAGCTGCGTTGCTCCTATGGGTAATATGGTTTAAGCCACTTAGCATTCCAAGGATGTCGGAGGACCTCGCCTTTCAGATTGCGAAGGTAATAGGAACCGCTTCCCGCAATGTCGTGTATTATAAAGGGTCCTCCCCACGTAGGTGCTAACTTTCCCCATCTCTTTTCTCGTTGATACTGTGGGATAGTTCTTAACACATACTGTCCCTCTACAAAATTCCGAAGCTTGACCTTTTTGTTGTACTCCCTTGCTAGTCTTCGTTGATAATTTTCCATCTTCTGCAATGCTTCCCTTCTTTCTTCTAGGTCGTCCAATCTCTCTAACATCATGTCTGTTGTGAGATTTTTCTCCCATGCTTCGGTCTTTGTGGTTGGCATGAGGATCTCTGTCGGGATGACTGCTTCAGCTCCATAAGTGAGGAGAAACGGGGATTCCCCGGTGGCAGATCTTCTTGTTGTTCTGTATGCCCATAACACATTATGCAACTGTTCACACCATCGCCCCTTATGTTCGTCTAATTGTTTTTTGAGGATAAGGGCGAGGGTCTTGTTGGTAGCTTCCGCTTGTCCGTTGCTTTGAGGGTATATGGGGGTGGACTTGTTTTTCCTTATTTTGAAAGTGTCAAAGAGCATGTCTATGTTTTTCCCCTGTAATTGTTTACCATTATCGGACACGATTTCCGCTGGTATGCCGAATCTGCAAATAATATTTTGGAATATGAAAGTAAACACGTCCACGTCTCTGATCCTGGCTAAGGCTTTGGCTTCCACCCATTTACTGAAGTAGTCCGTGGCTACTATCAAAAATCGTCTTTTCCCTGACCCTTCGACGAAAGGCCCGACGATATCTATGCCCCATTTCGCAAATGGCCACGGGCTATCTACAGAATTTAACAGTGTTGCCGGCGCGTGTATCTTTTTGGCGAAGCGCTGACATTCTTCACACCGTCGGGACATCCTTGCGGCATCCTGTATCATTGTGGGCCAGTAATATCCTTGCGTTTTTGCTTTGTCGGCTAGTGACCTCATGCCGCTATGATTCCCTGCGTCACCATAATGGATGTCGTTTAGAATTCGGTGCCCCTCTCTCCGGGATAAGCAACGTAGTAATGGCCCGAGGAAGGATTTCTTGTACAGGACCCCATCCCGGAGATCATATCTTCCTACTTTGGAGAGTATTTTCCTAGCTTGTTTATGATCCGCGGGTAAGCTTCCCTTTTCGAGAAACGCATGGATCACCGTTCTCCAATCATCTTCGTTGCTGAAGTCTTCGTCTTGATTTGCTCTTGACAGGATATCTTCTTCGTCAAAATCGTTATGGATGTCTTCTCCTACTTGGTCTTCGATATTTTCTTCCACTGTATCTTGATTGGTAGCGAAGGAGAATTGAGATGCAATCGAAGGCTCGTATACCCTTGTTATTTTAATAGCTTCGACGCTTTTATCCTTCAGCATGGATGATATATATGCTAGGGCATCCGCATGCCTGGATCCTTTCTGCATAAGTGCCGGAATTTGATGTTCGGAATTTGTGACGCCAATGTTTGGACCAAGGCCATGTAAGCTGAGAGGGTGTCATCGTACACATTGTACTCGAGCTCTATTTGCCGTATGACAAGCTGCGAATCACTTGTCAGTCTTACATCGGTTACCCCCATTTCTATTATTACACGGAGGGCATGTACGACTGCCTCGTATTCAACGATGTTGTTGGTATGCTCTTTGAATTCTAACCTGAGTGCCTGTACAATCCTTTCTCCGGTTGGGGTGGTGATGACAATGCCTATTCCTGCTCCTTCCTTATTTTTGGAACCGTCGACGAAGACTTCCCATTGTCTTTGACTCGCGGGTTCGAGGATATCCATTGGATCTTTGCTTTCTTCTTCGGCTTCTGGTATTCCCTTAATCTCTTCGTCGTTGTCCAGGGGGAGGTCTGCTAAGAAATCCGCCAAAACTTGGGATTTTCGAGAATGTTGAATTTCATGAATGATGTTGAATTGGTCCAGGTGGGTGTTCCACTTGGCTATTCTGCCCACTTTTCCCGCGCTTTTGAGGACTGCTTCCAGTGGTGCTTTGCATGGGACGCGGACGAAGTGAGTTAGGAAGTAGGTTCTCAGCTTTTGAGTAGCCCAAACCAATGCTAGGATAAGCTGTTCGATCTTTGTGTAGTTCCTTTCCGCAGAATTGAGGGTCTTACTGACGTAATAGATAGGCTGTTCTATCTTCGTATTGGTTTTGACCAACACTCTCTGCGCTGACTGCGTCTTCTGTTGCGCTATGTATAATGCCAAAACCTCATCAGTATCCGGTTTCTGCAGGATCGGAATTGAAGCTAGGTGTTCTTGATTTTTTGGAAGGCTTCTTCGCATTCTGCGGTCCATTCAAACTTCTCTCTCCCTTTTTTGAGAATGTTGAAGAAATGTTTTGCATTTGTCCGAGGATCGGGCAATAAATCTTCCCAAGGCTGCGATGGACCATTGAGTTTCTGCTGCACTTCTTTTAAATTCTTCGGGGACGGCATTTCTTTACTATGGCCTGAATCTTTACTGGGTCTACCCCAATTGCCGCTTTTTTGTTACCAGATACCCGAGGAATTTTCCCGAGGTGGACGCCGAAAGTACATTTCTCTGGATTCACTTTCATGTGATGTTTTCCTCATTGCTTCGAAGATACTCCCAGATCCTGGTGATCTTTGCGCAGCTTGCTTTTGACGAGCATATCGCCAACGTAAACTTCTAAGGTACTACCAATCCATGGCCTGAAGATAGCATCGACCATTCTTTGGTATGTTTCCCCTGCGTTTCGAAGTCCGAAGGGCATTCTAGTGTAGCATAAAGGCCATGTGGGGTGTAAAACGCTGTGTGTGGCTGATCTTCTTCTGCCAGGGCTACTTGGTTGTAGCCAGAATGTCCATCCATGAATGACAGCTCTTCATATCCTTCTACCTCTACCTAACCACCACCACCTCTACCAAATTACCCCACCACCTCCCCCCCGCCTCTACCAGCTGATCTATGCTTGGCAAGGGATAGCTGTCCTTTGGACATGCCTTGTTGAGGTTAGTAAAATCGATGCATATCCTAACCCCTCCATTTTTCTTAGGAACGACGACCATATTGGAGATCCACGTAGGGTACTTGACTTCCTTGATGAAACCTGCGTCTAGTAGTTTCCGAAGTTCTTTTTCCACGGCCTTATGATACTCCGGTGCAACTTTTCTTATTTTTTTCCTGAAAGGTGGTGTGCCTGGTTTGATGCGCAGCTCGTGTTGGATTACTTTTGGGTCAATCCCAGGCATATCTCCTAATTTCCAGGCGAATACATCCGCGTATTCTTTAAGTAATTTGGTTAGAGAATCTTCTCTTTTTTCGTCCATTATGGTCCCTACTTTGATCATCTTCGGGTTTTCTTCCGTTCCTATGTTGATTTTACGGGCTCTACTGGCGTGAACACCGGCTTCGGATCCCCGAGAACTGGGACGTTCTTTGATTGCTATTTGTATGTTTCTGTCCTTCGTTGGCTGCTGAAGTACTTGTCTTTGTGTTTAGGACATTATCATCTTTGGTCAAACCCCTTCCTGTAGTTTCCTTGAGGAACAGGTCTATGGCCTTCTCTTTCGCGGCTTCTTTATTTTTAATTCTTCGGGTTTTTCGCTTCTCTTCTTGTTCGTTGTTGATGCGATCCTGAGTGGCTTGGCACTCCCTTGCAGAGACCCGATCTCCCTTGATTTCCATTACTCCCTCAGGTGTAGGGAATCTGAGATATTGGTAGTACATTGCCGCCACTCCCTTGAGTTTATGTAGCCACTTTCGTCCGATAATGGTGTTGTAGGGGGATGGGGCGTCAACCACGCTGAATCGTGTTTCTACTTTCATGGGTCCGGCGTTAACTTGCAACACGATGTCTCCCAATGGCTTCGTGGGTGAACCATTGAATCCGTAGATGGTGTAATAAGAGGTCATCAGCTGTTCTTCATGGAGTTTCATTCGTTTGAATGCGTCGTAGAATAGAACGTTTAATGAGCTTCCCCCGTCTATGAGGATCTTTTTGAGGTTACATCCGGCCACTGGTAGTGTGAGGACCAGGGTGTCGTTATGGTCTTCCATGTCCTCTTCGATATCCTCAGCATCGAAAATAATAGGCGAGTCCATCCACTCTTCGTGCTCGTCCACCTCTATCCCATCGATCTTATACAATTCGCAGCGGTCTTCGAACTGCTTCCGTAACCTCTTTTCTATCTGTGCTGTAAGTGAGAGCCCTGCGGCTTCAGAACACGAAATGGTGTTGATTGTGCGGTTCCCTTCTGGAAGTTGGAATGGCTTGGTTCGTTTGGATCTATCCTCGGTGACATCCTTTCGTATGTACTGTTTGAGCTCGCCAGCATCCGATTAATTTTTGGATCATTATTTTAAGGCTTTTACATTTTTCGGTATGGTGTCCGTTGAAGCAGTGATATTCACAATAATCTTTAGATTTCTCGGTTCTCGAGGGCTGTTTTCCCTTAGACCATGTCCACTCCAGGTTTTCCCTTCCTTTGATCTCTCTCAGGATCCGAGCATAGCTAGCATTGAGCTTCGTGTAAACTTGATCTTCTAATTTTCGATCGCCTGTTCGTCGTTCGTCCCTTCGTTCCTTCCTGTCTTCGTGAGGCCTCTCCGCTGAACAATTCCTTTTGGCCCCATTGGTTTGTTCGGCTGAATTGGTACGGTGAGACTTCTGCGTGTATGCCCTAGGGTTTTCACGCTGGATTTCTTCAAGACGAGCGTGCTTTTCAATAATTATTCGAAGATATCCCTCTGTCTTAGGTACGCTTCCATGAATCTCAACGAATAGTGGACTCATTCGGTCTAATCCCCACTTGTAGCAGTTGATACTTACCACCGGGTCCACACTCCCTATGGCTTGGAAGACCTTGTGCCATCTGTTAGTGTATTCCCTCGTGGTTTCGTTATAGCCGATTGCTAGCGAAAAAAGCTTATTCATTCCAGTATTAACAGCCTTGTTGTACATGTAAGTTCTTAAGAACTTTTCCGCGAGTTGGTCGTAGGAGTGGATGGAGTCTGGCGGCATATTATCAAACCAAGACAATGCCGATCCCTTCAGGCTCGATGGGAAGTACCTACAGAGTACTGCGTCGTTTTGACTCCATCTAGCCAAGACACGGTTATAATACCGAATGTGTGCAGCGGGATCACTGGATCCGTCATAGCATTCAAATGTCGGGACAGGGCAGTTGAGTGGAATAGGGGTGCTGGCCAGGCGATGAGTTAGGGGCGTGGAGTTAGCCTCTCTCATGACCTCTTCTATCCTTCCCCCGCCTTGTCTACTTTTTAACTGCCTGATCTCTGCCATCATTTCATCACGCAGATCTTCCATCGCGCGGTGGTGCCCTACGCTCTTCTGCTCGTGATAGCTTGACTCTCCGTCGTTATAATCCGGGTCGGATGCGCTACTACCCCTTGCCGCTTTTCCATTTGCTTCTACGATGACTCTTCGGTCTCGGTTTGGTTCTGGTGCCTTTGAACTTGCTTCATCGAGTTGTTGGCTCGTCTTTGTGCTTAGGGCAATCCGGTCTTTTAAATCCTGGTTTTCTCTGGCCAACAGAGCTACATCATCTGCGTAAATCTTCTAGCTCTTCTTCAATTCCTCAAGCTCGGCCATCAATCAATGTGATTTGTTCGACCCCTGATTGGGAGTTCCAGCTCGTGCTACTACGGCAATGGTGCCTTCTTCTTCTATGGTTTGCACTAAAGATGGGGTAGGTTCAGCTTCGATTGTCGGCATTTCCAGATCGGCCGAAGTGCCCATCTGCGGCGTTAGAGCCGCCGGCACAGTTTGATTTTGCTCGTTTGTTGATGGCATTCCGAAGGTCGGAGGGTGCGCGGGTTGGTGTGTTCTGGATTCATCCACCCTTTCTTTTGGTTGGTGAAATTGATTCGTAGCAAAAGTTTTACTGGCTTCCGCAGCCTTCGGGGCAGCCGCTGTTGTACTATACTTTGTTGCCGCGGCTCTGAGGGCCGCGGCTGCGACGGAGTTAGCGTTCATAGGCGAAGTGATTTCCGCAATGTCCTGCCTCTGACTGGTCATTTTGGCTTTGTCTCCTTTCTGCTTGCTCCGGGTGATGATCGGGGTTGTCCTTGGTGCTTCCTTTGACGTGACTTTGGATTTTCCTGCTTCCTGCATCTTTTCCATTGTGGGTCCTTTTGTCGCTTTCGTTTTCTTCCTGCACAAGGGAATTTCAAACAGCGAGAAACAGAAATGTCCGTGCGGATCGGGTTAGTTTACAAAATTCCTTACTCCAAGACCGGGAAAAACTGCCCGAGGGCCACAGAGAACTTTTAAAAATGCGGGTTCATTGAAGGTACGCGGGAACGTGAAAGGATCCCCTTGAAAATGCACGTAGATCTTTTTGAATTTTTTTTTGAAAGCGACCCACTGGAAAGCCAGGTCCGTACGAGATCTAAAAAATGTAAATCCATGGATCTAAGCGATAAATCTTTTAACCAGTTTAAATTGCTTCGACAGATACTGCCGGGACCATCGAAGATAACGGGTGCGTTTTTGGATATAGTAAAGTTAACAAAAGGTAAATACTGATAGAGCTGATGAAATAGAGCAATCATATGCTAATTTAATATGAAATCACAGGATAAGATAAATATTTTACCGGGACGAAGTCCCTGTTTCTAGCGCCAAATTGTGAACACGTAAATCACGAAGGCATCTATATGTTCACAAACAATATTCGCACTCTAGGTACGGACTCGCACTGATAATACAATGGCATTGATTCCTTGGCTCCAAACCTTCGGGTTTATCATAGCCTCATCCAATAACATCGAGAGGGGCGTTTACGTAGGGGAAGATAAAGAAAACGAAGCATAAAAGTAAAACTCATGGAGCGTTAGGCAAATATAAAGTGCTGAAATGTAAATAAGACTGAGATTTACGTGGTTCAGCACTAAGGCCTACATCCACGGGGTTGTTGTTTCACTATCTACTTGATGGTTACAAAGATAGTCGAGTGACTTTGGGATTTACATAGATCTGTATATTGTAAAGGACTAACTTACACTCACAATCTCTCTCTCCTTCCCTTCCTCAATTTTCCGATCCCCTTACTCTTGGTGGAGAGGGGGTATTTATAGGGTTAGAGTGTGGGACCCATCTCTGAGGACCGTTGGAACGTTATCTTCTTGTGTTTTGTGTCCATCACGCGGGGGTCTCCGTTTATTACTTCATCACGCAGAGTCGTCCTCGTTCGTTCCACGGGTTTATCGACACGTATGCTGCTCAGAGTGTTTAATGCGGGTAGTTGAGGTGTCTGCTCGTGTCAGGCAAGTGCCTTCTTCCCCTGTCACATCCATGTCAGTTCATTTTCTCTCCACCGTTGATCTTGGCTTCTTTTTGGGATGAGATAAAGTAACTCTTAGGGAGTTATCTGGTGCTCCGCAGTACCTCGTGTTACCGGTACGTCTTTTTAACTTCTGCCCTTAGATTTGTTCGGGCAAAGATCCAACGTCGGCGGGATGGGCATCTTAGCTGTGGGCACATGTCATCATGCTTTGATGACTTTGTCCGCATGCTCTCCACGTATGTTCCTAATACACGTGTTTGATGATGAAATATGTGCACACACTGCTCTCAAGAGGGGGTGGTATAATGACCATGGTTTCATGTCCCGGTGATAGCTTTCCTTTCATGATGAATGATTATCACCTGAGAGTCTGGTGTCGCGGGCCTTGGACTGTGAAACTGATTGTCGTGATCAGTGGACCGTTAGTCCCCAGTATTTTGTTAAATCTCTCCTTTTCATTTTCTCTTCTTCTGGCAAGACTTGGATAGAGGACCCAGGTAGAAAAATTGATGTAAAGACAGAGGTGGTCGAAGTTGGAGGTACATTGATGAAGTACTTAGTGGAAAGACCTGGTGGATACCGATAGACTGTAGAAGTTATGATTCCCGTCTACGAATTTCTGCTTGCATGTTGTATGCTCTGGAAGCTGTAGGGACCTCATAAGACATCAGTATTCGATGCTTGACCCCAACTTTTGAAGCTAAGAGACTGAGTTATCACATTAGAAAAGAATCACTCAATTTGGAGTTGTAGAGGTCAGCCAACGAAGCGTGCACATTTGTAACTTGTAATCACGTATATAATTTTTCAGATATCGGAGACATGACAGTAAAGGCCATATCTTTCAGCTCGTATGTCCGATTGATGCACCCTTTTGGTATGTTGTAGAAGAGACATAGACGAACATCTTTCTTTGAGGAAGTATTGTACCATTCCTCACCCATTAGTATGTTTTTGTAAACCCATGGGATGAAGTATGTTGTTTCTCTTGGTAGAGGTGATGAGAACATCTTGTAGAAGACTTGGGATTGTGCCCGCCCGTTGTGCAAGCTTCGGAATGACTTTCATGTGAATATATTTCATGTATACACACCTTGATATGAATCATTAGTTCTTGGAGAAGTCTGCTTCATGTGTAACACTTCAGAGAATGGTTAGTTGATGAAGCCCTAGGATGTTTCTCTTGAGACCATTGTTGATGCTGAGATCATGGACGGAGTTCCTCCAGATATCCTTGTTGATGACGATACTATAGTTGGGGTTGGTCCAGAGACCGAAAGTCTGGAACCATGATTATTGACATAACCTTTGCTCCTCCATCCAGTGAGCCTTTATATTTACGAACTAGTTGGTGGGTTGAGCATTACCAAGATGAAGGTGTACTGGTCATCCCGAATTCTCTTGAACAATATGACTTTAATGTGAACTGGCTCTGTCAGTGAATCGATGGTGTGGTAGATAGCATCGGCATTCTCCATTTTGGATGTGAGGAGAAAAGTTCCTTAGTCGTGCAAGGTTTGTGATGCAGAGAGGTCCCGTCGATGAAGTTTCATGGAATCACATCAGGTTGTAATAAATAGATTTGAATCGATCTTTCCCATAAGATTAAGTCCCCAGTGCATGTTGAAGGAGTTTATGCCATCCATGGATGAATGATGCAGCATCTGCTTCTTCAGAAGTTTTATCATGGGAAAATGAAGACTTTATCGATTCTAGTTCAGTTGCACTTTGATCGTGTTGTTGTTGAATCAGTGTGTCATCGTCGAGATATTGGTGTTGAAGCCAGATGCGCCATTATCGAAGGTATACTCTTTGATTGGGAGTACAATTTGAAGACTTCTTAAATGCTTGAGCGTTGAAGCGCATATTACTTAAGCATCGAATGTCTTAGGTTTCATCGTCTCGGCCCTGAGTGTCTTCTGTTGATTCAACATTTCTTTCGTTGCGGCTGTGGGATTCGACATCAGAGCTTTTTGATTTTGTGGTACACATGGACACTCCTGTAAGGCTATGGAGAATCGCCCAAAATGTTCTTTGCCATGCTTGGACACCATCTCAGTAATGATGTCTCAGTGAGATGCTCGATTCAGAGAGGTGTCAGATTTAACCACTTGGTAAAATATTAATGTGGTGAAGCTACCCACTCATAACGTCTTGCAGAGTTGCTAGCAAAATTGAGTCCCCATGCTAGGATAGCATGTGAGGAAATAAACGACATAGTCATGGAAGGAATGAGACTTTCCTGAGTGCGGAACCTCTTGATGAATGTGTATGCATCTTTTGCAGGTTCTTGCTTCAACCTTGTCAAAGTTCGAAATTCCCCCAAGTACTCTGATGATGGAATGTCCACCGAATCTTCTGGATTAGAACTTTCTTCGTTGGAGAGATGTGCAACCAAAGGCGCTTTTTCAGTAGCCATCTTTTCAGCGTGGATCCACATTCATCTGAAGAACATGTCATATCCTGGATCTTCCTGATTATGTGAAACTTTATTTCTTTCCAGGTTGAACTTATGTTCACTTTGAGAGTGATGTAGCCATAAGTATTTCCGAGCGTTCCTTCAAGGTCTCTGATTGAAATGGGATCACGAGCGGCTCTGTGGGTGTTCAGTGGAATGATGTTGCGGCGTCGGCATCGATCAACATTCTTCCGAATTCATTTCCTCTGAGATGGAATGTGGTAAGCAGTCCCCAGTCATGCATCTCCTTGTCTGTGGATGAGGGTCCAAGGAGTATTTCTGGGATGGACAGACGTTTGACACAATGTAATTCGGTGTTGTGAATATTTCTTTCCTTTGTGCCTTAGACAGATAGAGTAATTTCACAGATATGCTCGATCAACGATTGAACAGCTTCTTTGACCGGTTGTTTAGAGTGTAAAGGTCGGTAGAGGATACTTCTGTACTCCTTCAGTCCCCAGTTGAATCTATTATGGATCAACCTTCTCTTTGAAGATGCGCTTCAAAATATTGCAGTTATTTGTTGGATGATCGATGAACCTATGAAGGCGAAAGTACCTGGGATTCTCTATTTCTTCTTCAGTTGGCTTTCTGATGAACAACAATTTGATTGCACCATCCTGAACCCAGACTTCCAATAACTCGATCACTCCTTCATGAGAAGAAAGAAGCTTGAGTCTGTCTTATCATTTACCCGTTCGTTGATGCCGGGTCGAGGTTTGTGCATTTCAGGATTGGTTATCTTTTCTTTGCACCTTCAGAGGAGCTTGGGATGTTGGAGAAGCGCTCTGATGTTGTGTCTCGTCTTTACTTTCATTCCTTTCAGCAACAACGTTTGTTGAAGGATGGAGATTGTACTGATTTCTGACTAGGCCTCGGTTGCTTCGAGGTTCCTCGACCTTGCAGACTTTGCTCTTTCCAATAAAGCAGGTGCAATAGTTGCTGATCGTTTGGATACTTCATGAAGCTCTGAGAAAGTTTGGAACCAGAGATTTTCCAGCAAGGCTCTGTGGACCGGGATCATTCCGTTGATGCACAAGTCTACAAGTTGTTTCTTTGTGACGTTTGGATCATGGCAATCCAAGGATTAAACTCTGAACCTTTTTACATAGTCATTGAGATGTTCATTGCTCCTTTGAAACATCCTCCCTAGATCAGAGAGAGTGACTTGCTCTGAAACGAAGAAATATTTTATGTAGAAAGCATTAATCATCTCTCCCCAACTGGTGATACTTCCTGGTGCGATGTTGTTATACCAGGTATATGCTCTGCCTGTTAGAGACTTCGAAAATTCCTTCAGACGGACGACATGATTGTGTTCATGCTCGCCCAATGATTCTAAGAATCGAGAAACATGTTCTCGAGCGTTGCCCGTTCCATTGTAAAGTGTGAACGTTGGAGAGGTGTAACCTTTTGGTAGAGGAATCCTTTGTGTAGCAGCAGGGTATGGGGGTTGGTGACAATGGACATAAGGCGTTTTTTCTTTTCCACGATCCTCCAAAAGGCGTTCCAGGTCTTCACGAGTGATGAAACTGGACGGTTCTTTCGCTGGTGGATTGTATGCAGCCTTAGGAACTTCCTCATCATCTACTACATGGATTGGAGTGACTTCAGGATCAGCGTCTGAAGATGTTTTTTTAGCATTTCCTTTCTCCTGAGTTTTGTCTGACATCTTGTCTGTAAGATTCTTGAGATAATTTCATAGTTCCTTCTGAGTGGCAGCCATGTCAGTCTGATTCTTGGCAAGAGTCTCTTGCACCTTCATGAGATCACCTACGGTAGGTAGATTTTCTCTGATTTCTTCAGGAGACTGACCGAAGAGTGTATTGTTGATGGCGCCAGTGCCGTCACTTGCAGGGGTGATCACCGGAGCACCATCAGTGCTTTGAGGAGTGGTAGTAGCAGGTTGCGCCGGAGGAGTGGTGTTAGCAGTACCACTAGAGCATGCGATGCTAGGGTCGGGTTTTGAACCCGGATTGGTAACTGAACCAGACCTTAGACCGACCATCTTTGTGAGAATTGAGATTGCAACCAATAGAATAATCTCCCACTGTGGTCGCCAATCTGTAGATGGGGCAAAACGATTTGCTGGTTTTTTACGGAATTAAGGAGACGACCGTTCGGAGGAAACTCCTTGAACCGAGCGAACTGTTAAACCTCACACAGATGCACTGCAAGAAGGGAGTGTTTTGAATTCGAGAGATCAATCTGTAGTACTCCGGCCTAAACGAAGACAATGGCCGTTCTAGAGTAAATTCGGTCACAAGAGAGGATGGGTCGATCTGTAGGAGGGAAGCTGAGAAATGTGTGAGATCAATGGTGATCGAAGATTTTAGGTGTGTTGTGTATTCTGAAAATAAGATAGGTTCTGAATGATTGAGTTTGCTATGTTGAGAGTAATTGCTCAAATGTTGAGTTGTTAATCTCGTGTTTTCTGTTTGACGTGAGATTGTCTTGTTTTCAATCATGATTCAGAGACTTATTTATGCTGCTAGAATTGTAAACACCATGAACCCATGAAGTGTGACAGTTAATGAACCAAAGAGTGGAGAGATGGAAATCGTGTTAAAACCAGTTGATCAACGTGCGGAGACTTGGTCGATTTTCCATCCACTAATTTTGTTAACTCCTTCAACTGATTGAACGACTTGCTCACATTCCCATCGTGTGTATGAACACACGTGTCGTAGACCGCCAGACCAAAACCCTAGTTAATATCCCCCATGTGACACGATTGATGTCTCGTGATTATGGAGTCTGCAAGGCAGACGTGTATTTAGTTTAGTCAGTTGCTGACTTCGTGACTTCATGGGACAATGAGTCCTTGTATACTTCATGGGACGATGAGTCCTTGTATTGTTGAGTCGAACATGACTTGAAAATGTTATTAGACTCGTGAATTGAACATGTCATAGGTATAATGCATAAGTGAACGTTTGATAGTTAGGGTGAGAAAATATTGCTCATTCGATGAATTGTTGAATATTGGCAGTTGGACCATCATTCCTTAGTTTGAGCAAATATTGCTCATCTGAACAAGTATTGCTCGTCTGATGAATTGTTGGTAGCGTGACAAAAACAAAAATATTAATTTAAGATACTGGTAATTGAACCGAGCATAATTAATAAAATGCTGATCATGAGATCGTCGTAAAATTATTAGCGTTCGAGTCTGGAATTATGATCCTTGGACTCAGAAACCCTAATTCGATCAATTGATGACCAATTTGATGGTTTATTGAAAATTAACCATGGAATGAAGGAGGGACCGGCTACATGGGACCTTGGGTCGACCAAGTAACGCCCGTATGCTCGAGTTAGCAAATACCAAGGCCTCTTGAAGAGTTGGTGAAAGGATGATCAAATCATGGTTTAATCATTTACTAAAATAATGCTCGTCTGAGCCTTAGGTAATAAAACCTAATTAAATATGAAGAGGTGAGAGACCGACCAAGGGGCGATGAAACCAGCCCTGGATGGTCACGGGATCGAATGACGATCACTTTATGAAGTTCCAAAATTATTTGGAAGAGTTCTGGACCTGATACCTGTAATTGAGCAAATTAGGTCAAATTATGAGAATACGTGGAACCGGCCCCTTGCAAGCAAAAGAGCCAACCTTGGTCGGTCAAGGTAACATGCTCACGTTGTTAAAGTGTCTGTATCTCAGTTCTGAGAATTTGATATTTTCTGGCGTGCGTTTGAGCAACCATTTGAGAAATTATGAAGAAATCAGGGAATTTTGCTGAAACTGAGAAAGCTTCATGGGATGAAGGAAAATAATTATAAAATGAAGGAATCATGAAGTATGGGACCGGTTGAGGCCAAGGCATGGCCGGCCGGCCAATGACCACAGTCCCATGGTACTTTTCCTAATTTTATATTATTTTCATGGTTTTATGAAAATATCATGAAATCAAGGAGTTTGTTGAAACCCAGGAGTTTTTGTTAAAATCAAGGAGTTTCCTTGAAGTGAAGGAGTTTCTATGAGATTAGGGAAACAAATAATATTAATAATAATAAAATAAGGATGTTTGGGACCGGCTTGAGCATGGTCGACCGGCTAGGGCCCAGTCCCGCGATTTTTCCCTAATTTTATGTATTATTTCATGATTTGAAGGAATTTTCATAATTTGAGAGAAATACCATGAGATAAAGGAATTTAATGGGATCAAGGAGATATAAAAAATAGTAAGAATAAAATAAGGGGCGTGTGGGAACGACTAGGGCATGACCGGCCGGCTGGGGCCCGGTCCCATGAGTTTCCCTAATTTTTATTACTTTTTCATGGTTTTAAGGAAATACCATGAGATTAAGGAGTTTTCATGAGATTAGGGAAATAATAATAAAATAATGAGGAATCATGAGGCGTGGGACCGGCCAAGATCGAGGCGTATCCGGTTGGCTAATAAACACGGTCCCACGATATTTTCTCAATTTTATATTATTTCCTTGATGTGATGGAAACACCATGAAACTGAGGAGTTCCTTTAAAACGAAGGATATTTGTTCAAATGAAGGTATCTTCATAAGATCAAGGAAAATAACAAAAATATGATAAAATATAAAACTGGGCGTGGGACTGATCACGGCACGACCATCCGGTGGTGGCTCAGTCCCATAGCGCCTTGGTCATTTTATTATTTATTATTTTCTTTCCTATTTTGCATAGGTTCATCGTCTCGTCGTATTTTGAAATACTCATTCGTGCATTCAGGTGCTCGTTAGTGCATTGAATACACTTGCACCATTTTGGTCGGGGCTTACTCGATAGCGCTCTGATGCCCCTGCGTTGAATATTTATTACTAGCCCATGGAATTCTGCTGGGAAGAACCATAAATTGAAGTAACAAAATATTATGAAAAACAATGAGTATTTTCTAGGGATTCAGTTGATGAATCTACTGATTTAAGAATAATCAATTGATGGCTCTATACTAGTACGATCGTCTAGGAGCATTAGCTATTCTGGAATTGAGTGCTATGAGCTTGTTGAAGCGTCATATTTCTTTTATATAGTCAGGAAAAACAATTGTTACATCCTGAAGACGTTATTGCTCTATACTAGCAGGCAAGCTGTCTAGGAGCCGTCTAATCTTGCGATTCTATATAAAATGATCACTGAAATTGCTCAGTATTCATGAGATATGCTGCTGCCTCAGCTGAGAGACTACATATCTACATGTACTCTGAGAGACCGTATTCCCAGTCAGAGATTCTCGTTTTTCGATAGGAGACGTGAGCCTCTATACTCGTCTGATTGCTGGATCAGGAGCATATACAATTATGGGTTTACGATTTTAGCCTTTGTCGAAAATCCACCATCTACAATGCTGCAGTAAATTAGAAATTAGGATTCGTAGAGTGGATTGAAGTCTGGAGATTTAGAAGATGATTTATGAAGCTGTTGTTAGATGTAGAATCATGGGTAGATGTTTGATTGAAGATCTGAAGTTGTTTTGATGATTGAATCAGAGAGAAAGCTAGGGTTAGAGTTTAATTCTTCAGATGAAGAAATCAATAGAACTTTTGAGATTGAGAGAAAAGAAAAATGATCAGGGAATGATTGGTGCTGCTGCTGTTGATTCGAATAATCAAATCAGACTCAAGAAAAAGGTAATTAGAGTTCTTTTGATTTGAAGATTAAATCGTGTGAACTTGAGAATTAATTGATTAATTAGAGATGAGTTTTATTCAGTATGAGTTTAAGATGTTCTGTGAAGCTTAATTTTGATTTCAGAGGAAATTAGGGTTCCTCATGTTCTTCCCCAAAATTTGTAAAATAAGGTTTTGTTGTTTGGGTTTGTTTTTGATGAACTGATGTCAGTGAATCATAGAGGATGAAAAGAATTAATGGGTGTAGATGTGAATTATTGGGGATGGTCACATAATGTTATTGCAGGGAGTGTATGGAGTTAAAGAGTGGAATTGGTGGATAGTGGGTAGGCCGTGCTAAGTGAAGAAGCATTCAATTTTAATGAATACAAGTTGATTTGAGAACAAGGTTTATGTTGGATTTAATGAAGAGTTATGGCTAGGAAAAATTGAAGTGTTGCTGATGTCATTGCACTTAGATGGAACTACCATTATTGGTATATATTTACAACTACATGGTTGTTGGGGTTGCATTTGTTGAAGTTTGATTGATAGTGGAACATAAATTGGTTTGAAAATGGAAGTGATGGTTGTGTTGCAGCTGTAGGAAATGTAGTGGAAAGGTAGTTATAATTGAATTGATGGTTTAGGAATGAAGATCACAGGATGGTGAGTATTGAGATGAAGTTTAGTTCATCATGGTATTGTTGTTTAAGTTGAAGATTAGAAATAATGGTGGTCATGTTGGGTTGTGTTGGTGCTTGAAGTTTTGTAGTGACAAGGTTAGGTAGAAGTGATGAAATGTAGATGAATTTGGTGGTGGAAAGGAAAATGTTTCTGAGATTAATATTGTAAAGATGTTTTTAGAAAAGAGATTTCAGTGCAGGCTTGCAACTGCTCTTATATTTAGTCTATATTAACAACGATCGATTTGAAGGATGTACCAGTGGATCGTGGATCTCGAGGTAGGTGTGGCTTGTCATCAAAAGAGGTGGGAATACATTTCACTATTTTGAAATCATTGTTGTTCCTTTTATCAAAGTTTATATTTAACAAACTCATGCATTGTCCGTTTGTGCCTTCCATGCATTGTTAGTTTGCATTATGATTGTTATGTTGATTCTTTGAATCTTTCCACGACTTGGAAAGGACTTGTATGTTTGTTGTCATCAAGAACTGTTATGGGAAATGAGAATTTCCACATGTGGTATATAGGATGCGCTCCTTTACATTTGTATCTATTATAAGTTTATTCGGTGTAGAATTGGCATCAATATTACTATTCGGTGTGGAAGTGGCATCAATATTATACATTGTTTGACGAAGGAGTTTGTCCATATACATATTTTTGCATTCCAGTGACTTAGTCACTTTGATGTTTGGGAAAACATGTATTGTTTTCCGAATTTTGCTCATGATTTCTTTAAAGTTAAATGTTATTCCTACTGGGCACCCCTTTTAGGGATGATGTGCTTACTCTTCCCACTTTCAGTTTCAGAGACAGATCAAGATGTGCATGTGACGATGAAAGCTTCGAAGAATAATTTACGTTAGTTAGTAGTATTGTCCCTATCCTTGTCGTGTTTGTCGGAATTCAAAACCTAAGAAGTTTGAACAAGTGAGGCATTATTTAAAAGTGAATGGTATTCTTGAATCATATGTACTTTGGTCACTGCCCAGATAAAGGAAGAGGGAAAAGGTTGGTGTATCTCCCTGCAGGTTTGTCACTTTCTTATTTCAATCTGAATTTCAACTTTTTTTCCTTAAGCTGTAGTTTATACTCAATCTAATGGTCAGAAGTTGCTTTCTATCCATGTGCAGGGTAGTTGTTTTACAAATTAAGAACAGGAAAGCAAATGAATGTATTCTATCAGTCAGTTTGCATAACAGTTCTCGCCTTAGCCGTCATTCAGTTAGGAATTTGTGTTGAGGAATCATAATGTTGCTTACAATGAAATTTATACTAGTTGATGCTTAGATCTTAGCTGTAATTTCACAAGTTTTAATGTCGATATATAACCTCTGAATGTTTTAGTCAATCTGATTGGCATCCTTCTACATTGTAATAGAAGTAGGCTTTTAGACCTGTTATGTTTTATTCAATTTTATTGATCTCAGGACTTGAACTTATGCCGGATTATTGACATTATTCTTTATATAGGTTATTTTTATGTTTATATAGGTTATGTTTATGTTTACTAGATCTCAGGATTTGTGTTCTCTGTAGGTTTTTGGGTTTGTCCGCGAGGAGCTGTCCGGTACTGACAACTAATAAGTATCTTTTTCTATATATGCAATGGGGTTTAGTTGTTTCGGTCATCTGCATGATGGCGTGTTTATTTGTAAAACTTCTGTTGCACATATATCCCCTCAGCCTCATTGTGTCATTGGGGTTAGTTCTAAGAGACGCCATGAAACCCAGTATGTTGTTAAGAACTCATTCAGTATCTATTTTTTAGGGTCTCAGGAAGTTCATGCTTCCTAACTTAGTTTTATGTTCTTTGTAGGTTTTTGGGTTTGTCCGCAAGGAGCTGTCCGATACTGAAAACTAATCAGGTATCTTTGTCTTAACAGTTGGGTAATTTTAGTTTCCAACCAGGACTTGAACTTATGTCGGATTATTGACATTATTCTTTATATAGGTTATGTTTATGTTTACTAGAGCACAAGCTCCTAAATGCGCAGATGATATACGCGGGTATGTACTAGTATCAATTAGACTGCAATTTTACTGCACTTTATCTGACACAACCTTAGTAACACAAAGTTTATTGTTTCCGTAGTTTGGTCTGTAATGATATTAGGGAGCGGCAGAGAACATTCCGATTCCAGCAACCAATATGGTCGATGACTCACCTGTTGCTCCTACAGGTAATATCAAATGCGCATCCATCTTTGCATTTCAGTTTGTCCATGGATGGCTATTGGAGTATAATGGTTATTTCTGTATGACACTGAATAAAGCACTGGCCTTTTCTAATTGTAGCTCACCAATGCCCAAGCTTCTGCAAGCCTGAAATTTCCCGTTGAGCCCTGCTTGGATGCAACTGCAAAGGAGTTTGTAGCGATTCAAGGAAATGTGCCTGCACAAAGCTTAATGGTTCTGAATTCTGATATGTAGCCAAAGATTATGGCAGGTAAAACAGTTACACTTTCTCCACGCACATCTGAATTTCTGTATGTTTGACATGGATATGGCATGACATGGATATAATCTCAGAGAAGACTTCTCAGAATGTAACAACAGGTTAGGGTTTTCATAGTTTTAAATTCAGAAACTTATGTTTATAACATTTGGAATTTTGCACAAGTGGTTCAATACTGTATGGTTTGTGGTTCATATATCTAGCTACTTTGTTGATGCATGAATCATTCTTGATGGATTGTAATGATCAATAAATGTTCTTAATAGATTGTATTTTAGGAGCTAATATCTGCCGGAATTTGTGCTGGCGGTATCTTTTTTTAGCCTGAAAATTATTTTGCAACGGATATAAACGTGGGACAATTATCCGTTGCACAAATCACTTGAAATGAGCAACGGATGTAACTGCCACCAAATAAATAAAACGTTGACAGAAAATACAGTGGACCCACAAAAGTGTTATTCTATAAATAATAACCGTTGCACAAATTAAATTATACGTTGCACAAATAAGAAAATTACACCGTTGCACCATCCAGTGTGCAACATTTATAAAATTGTACAAATTAATTTGTGCAACGGATAACATACGTTGCACACTGATGCGCAACGCCGTTTTACCAACGTTTATTTACGTTGCACAAATTATGCGCAACGTTTATAAACGCCACAAATTGGCTGTTTTGGTGTAGTATATAAAAAGTAATCACAACAGTTCTTCGTCTCAGACTGTTGTGATTTCGCAATAACTTCTTCTATTAATCAGTTAGGTTATTGTGAGGTGACTAATATTTCTAGGCTGCTATTCAGGAGTATAAGATCGGATTATTAGTTGAGTTTCCTGTTCACCTTGATTTATCTAAAGACGGAAACAAACCAGAATAGACATATATGTGGGAGACGGATTTGTTTGTAAGTCTTCGACTTTGGGTCGTATAAACTTTTAGTTGTGGGTGAGATCACCTAAGGACATCACGTGCGCAGAGTCCTGCTGGGTTCAAGATGCGTAAGGAACGCGACTATACCTTAATCGGTTAGGGCTCAACTATATTCCAGTCCGAAGTTAACTTGTAGTAGGCTGGAGTTTGTAGCGGCTTAATACAGTGTGGTGTTCAAATCTGGACTAGGTCCCGGGGTTTTCCTGCATTTGCAGTTTCCTCGTTAACAAAATTTCTGGTGTCTGTGTTATTTCTTTTTTTGCATTATATTTGTTTATATAATTGAAATATCACAGGTTGTACGTAGTTCAATCAGTTGATAAATCCGACCTTGATTGTTGGATAAAACTTGATTGATAATCACTCAACCATTGGTCATTGGTACCATCCGAGTTATTCTCATATCAACCAGTCTCACGGATTTGTATCCAGTTGATTTACTGATTGTATTGAGAAATAGATAAATCTCTTTGATATCTTTCTTGATTGAGTCTCACTTTTAAGTTGGTGCTCTCGGAATTATATTGGAGTTTATTCCATACAGATTGTCGAACGAAATAATGGGAGTGGTTGTTATACCCCTGCATTTTCAATTCGTATCAGAGCAGGCAAACACACTAAGACCTTATAAGTATGTGTTTGTAACAATCTGACTCTATGGACAGAAGTGTTATCTCTGATGAACGCATCACCAGGAATAGAAGTTCTATTTCTATGGAATCTATTAAAGAGAAAGACTTGTCTGTCTCGCATACAGATGAACGTCGTGTTCCCATGAAACAGGCAAATATTGATAAGTGTTATCCTTTTATCTTACTGATGAGTCTGACTCTGAAGTAGAAAGGGAAGCATCCAAAGAAAGTGCAATAATTATAAAACAGGCTAGAATTCAATCCACTGAAGTTATTAGGCTGAAACACAAAGTCAATATGCTTATTGGTATGGTTAATGATCGTGACTCTCAATTAAACATTCTCCATAAGGAAAAAGCCGAAGTAAGCTTGTCAAGAAATTTACTCGAGGTCAAACTTGAGGATAATGATTTAGAGATTAAACGACCATTGAGTAAACCATTTATTCAATGCAAGGTTTGTTCTAAAGAGTCCAGTATACCTATTTCCTATGAAAAACTGAGATGTTAGAAAACGTGACTACTTCTAATCGTGTTTCTCTGACGAAATCAGTTTCAGAAGCTAAGCTGTGATCCCTTCCTATTACTAAAGATGTGTTTACAACTTCCTCTAATAAAGGAATTATTGCATCCCACGGAAGGAAGAAAACTTCTAACGATTATGTTGAACCTACTCACTCTAAACGCTCCGGTGATCAAAAAGTGTGTTTCTATTGTGACATAAAGGGACATGTTCGACGGAAGTGCAAATTAAGGTTGGATGATAATTATATCGGTCAGCTCCAGCACACCTTAGATTTAATACTCAAAGGTGTAATTGATATTTGTATGTATAAACCAATTGGTTTTAGGACTCACCCTGTGAAACATTCCAGAAAGATCAGTTCAATTTGCTCTTCTAATGTCTGAACCTGTAATAGTAGCCTTAACATGAATCGGTCAAGGAATCTTCAAAATAACCCTTCCCAAACTGGGGTAAGGGATGATTTTCAAAGTGTGAAAAAGGTACGAGAAGAGGCCAATCACAGTGGAGCTACGGAAGATAATCTAAATCTTATAATTGAAGGATATAAAAATCTCATCGACAGACTGTCAAACTCCACCAGACAAATCTTTTCAGGTAAGGGTTCTAATGTAGTCTCATATTTTGATGATAGTAAGTTCTATGATGATTTTTCACACCAAAGAAGGAATCTTCCAAAAAGAAGATTTAAAAATGGTTTAAACATGTGTATAATCCATTTGATGAGCATAATGCTCATTCTTGTGTTAATTAATCACAAGACTTGGAATCTTACTCATAAAAAATCATGTTAAGTAATATATGTTATGTTACAGGTATGTTTCTGATGGCATTCAATCTGTTTAGATGTGCTAATCTTATCTCGTTTCATTCTCTACAATCATATTGGGAATGATTGAGTAGGCGTTTAAAGGTCTTGCTTAATTTGTTACAAATATCTTTTTGAGTTAGTCTTGTGCTCTAAATTTTTCTCTTCTTTGAAGAATGTAGATTTATTGAGCTAAGATATGTGACAATTATTTCATTTTAAAATTTTAGTGAATCCATTACACCAGAAAAAACTGGTCATTAGTTGTTGTTTTTCTGTGCTCACTAAAGCCATCTATAACCATTTAAAATTCTTATGGGTTAAGTTGATGTTCGTACGGGTACCCATTTATTCCATGTCACGAACCAACTCTAAAAACCCTAAAAATATATTCCATGTAAAACCGTTTATATACCTATCCTATTGAGTTGATATATCTCACTCTAGGTTATTTTTCGTTATTAAGAATGTCTTCTCCTTCTCGCACTTGTGATTTTACGAAAGGATTTCTTGACAATGGTATGGGTTACGGATCCAAAGGGAAGAAGAAAATAACACTAGTAGAAGATGACATTGTCAAATCTCAAAACTCTGAAGACTATCCTGATGTCTCATGCTATTAGGCATATACTCATCAAGATGTAGAGAATGATGAGATGGTTTCTGCTGAAGTTGTTCATGATTTTCTTAAATACTTTGAGGAAGCAAAACTGCAAATCGTTGATACTATGAAAGGTCTCGATGTGTTACGAACTGAGTTGACAAAGGTTACTTATGATCTTGTTCTCATGAAGACACATGTTAAAGATCTTCCCAATGAGGATATCTTCTCCGAAGAAACAGTGGATGTTGTCAATCACAATCTCAAAGGTCTTAAAACCTGTGACGGTTCCGAAAGTGTACTTTGGTTTTAGTGTGTTTTTGGATTTATTTTTTTCTAGGAAACTTCTTATGAGAATTTATTCTTATGTTTAAGAAGGATAACTAGGGTTTGGTATAACAAATATTGTGATCACGGATAGCTATTTCCAACATTTTTCATCTTGCAATGTTTTTAAATTTATTTATTTAAATTCTAAGTTATATGGAAGATGATCTTGCAGTATTTAATGAAGGCACAATTGGAGGATACTCTCACAAATTGGGGATACTTCCGGTTATATGGGGTTGAGTTTTGGCTAGGAGTATTTTTAATTTCGTATCCCTTCAAAATCTAAATCAATCAATACCGATATTAGTTTTTGAATGATATTAGTTTGAGATTTGTGCTTTGTTCTCCCAATTATGCCCAAACTAGTTTCCAAATAATGGAGACAAATTAGCAGCAAAAAAAATGGAGAGTAGTAGAGTTTGAATTTTGAAAGTGCGGATTAACTGTATTGTAATGTCGTGTCAAAATTATGATACAATTTGTGCATGACATGAGGAGTAATCATTAAAAAGTATGTGGACACATCATCGTTCACATTTACAGCATGGATTCATGACAGTTCTATTTTTGGGTGAACATACTGGTAGCAGTCGGTATTGCTATGAGTTTGAAGGCAATACCGACTATAAAAATATTCCACAGGTATAATCCAAGGGGAAAGACAAATGTATGTTACCTATCTAATAGAGCTTTACTAGACCGGTAAGCTGATTATCAACGTCAAAGCATCCATCGGAGGTTGTATTGGTCTCGTCATGTTTAAAGAATGGTCTTGTTTTTTTCTTTTTTTTTGTAATCAGATGGTGGAGTTCGGCCATTGCTTGTGTATCAGTACTTTGAGGATGTTCGTCATTTCCTAGTAGCAGCGAAGCAACTAAATCCCCCTGCTTTAGAAGCTTCAGATCTCCAAATGATAAACCCAAAATTTTTTAAGAGTATCCCCAAATTGGCCATTACCAAAATTAATAGGATAAGGGGTTTTTAATTTACTTCATAATATTTTTTATTTTTTTATTTTTTAGTATCCCCCAATTTATGAGAGTATCCCCTGTTAGAGCACTGCTCGGCCGAACTCGCATGCGTTGCTATCTCAAGCATGTTTGTCAATGTTAGTGATCAAAACTATAAGTCTTGATTTCTAATCTAATATAGCTAAGTCTCGGACTAGGATATAAAGTGTAGTTGAGCTCAAGAACTCCATGGCATTCATCATACAAGACGAAGAATTACTCAAGGAACTGGTGGAACTTTATCGACTAAAAGGTATGTGCAGACTTGAACTTATCTATCACTCAAAAGTTTATCTACTCTCTCTTATCTTGAGACAAAAGTCGTTTTGCTATATAGACTTTGATTATACACATTTGCTATTTCGAGCCGAGTTTATCTCGTTTATCTATTTATCGAAATACGTGTTGGTAAGCTTTCGCTTTGGCCAAGTTCATCTTTACCTAGTGACGAAAGTCATGTTATGTTTCAATCACTTTGGAAATTGCTTACTTTGACGAAAAATGTCCTCTAAGAATGTTTCAATGATTGAAATGAGAGTTTAGATTATATAACCATTGTTGGATATAAGCATTGTGTGGTAATTCATATATGTATAAGTCCTTATTCCTTGAATCAAAGTATGCGTACTTTGTTGATCAGAAAAACCGGAATAAGAGCTGTGAACTCAGTCCGTGAACCCAGTCCGCGAACTGGCGGAAGTTCTCATCCCGAGAATATCTGCTGGAGTTTGAGAACTCCTTCCGGGAACTTAAGTCCGCGAACTAAGTCTGCGAACTTGAGTTGGTTATATCTAAAGACGATTCTCGTGAACTTATATTTATATTAACTAAGGAATGCAAGTTGCAAACCGCGGCTATAAAGTTCATGAATCGATTCGAGTGAATCAAATAGTTTTTCTTCAATTGTGTCTCGTATACTTCTATAAGATTTATACAATTGAACAACTCTCTAACTAGCTCATTTGAGTCATTTGAACTAGTTATGGTGAAGAAGAATATGGCTGATATGAAAGTGGTCATATGGCTAACCATTTGGTTAACTATTGTTGAACCAACAAATGTACATGTTTGGGTACGGTTACACAAACTTAAAATCGTGCATTTCATTTGTGTGTAACAATCTAAGTTTTCGATCCAACAGTTGAAAGATATTAGCTTGAATCTAATCAGGTTTTCATCTAACGGTGAATATTGTATGCTTTGTTACTAAGCTAACATTGATTGCAAACCCTGATTTGAAAGACTATATAAGGGAGAACTCTAGCAACTGGGAAACCTAATCATTAGATCTCCTGTGTGATACTAGTTGTATAAGCTAGAGTCGATTCTCCTTTAACCTTAGGTTTCTTCTCGAGACCCTGTAGGTTAACGACTTGAAGACTTCATTGGGATTGTGAATCCAGACCGATACTACTTTCTTGTAGTTGTGTGATCTGATCTTGTTGATTCTATCGTGTTGAGTACAATCGTAAAGATTGGCTTGAGATGAGTATCTCCGATAGGCAAGATATAAAAGTAGTCACAAACATCTTCGTCTCATCGTTTGTGATTCCACAATATCTTCTTTCGCCGCGTCGATTAAGATTATTGTGAGGTGATTGATAATACTAGGTTGTTCTTCGGGAATATAAGTCTGGGTTATCAATTGGTTCCAGTTCACCTTGATTTATCAAAAGACGGAACAAAACTTGTAGGTATTTCTGTGGGAGAAAAATTTATCTATTATCGTAGACTTTTCTATGTGATACAGATTTGTTTATTAAAGTCTTCGACTTTGGGTCGTAGCAACTCTTAGTCGTGGGTGAGATCATCTAAGGGAATCAAGTGCGTAGTATCCTGCTGGGATCAGAGACGTAAGGAGCGCAACTGTACCTTGGGTCAGTGTGAGATTGATTGGGGTTCAACTACAGTCCAGACCGAAGTTAGTTTATAGTAGGCTAGTGTCTGTAGCGGCTTAATACAGTGTGTGTTCAATTTGGACTAGGTCCCGGGGGTTTTCTGCATTTACGGTTTCCTCGTTAACAGAATTCTGGTGTCTGTGTTATTTCTTTTCTGCATTATATTTTGTTATATAATTGAAATATCACAGGTTGTGCGTTAAGATCAATCAATTAGAATATCCAACCTTTGGTTGTTGATTTACATTGATTGACACTTGCACATTGGTCTTTGGTACCGTTCAAGTTATTTCACATAATAATCAGTCTCACAGATTTCTATCTGTTCGATTTGTTGATTACATTGTGAAATAGAGATATTAGAACTCTTTGATATACTTTATTAAGATTGAGTCTAGTTGATTCTCTTAAAAGTATATTGGATTTTGTCCATACAGATTGCTAATCAAAATATTGGATGAGGTTGTTGTACCCACGCTTTTTCAATTGGTATCAGAGCAGGCAAACACGTTCAAGACCTTACAAGTCTGTGTTTGTAGCGATCTGACTCTATGTACAGAGGTGCTATCTCTATTAACGTACCACCAGTCTTCGATGGCTCTAATTACTTATGGAGGAAAATTAATATGCGAGCTTTTCTTCAAGCACGTGATTTTCGATCATGGGTATATGTATTTAATGGCTATGATGCTCCCGTGGTGGCAATAGGAAATGTAAACGTTCCCAAGAACATTGGTGAATACAGTCCTGCCGAGATACTTGCTGCAAAGCAAAATTCCGACGGTTTGAATGCCATCATACATGCCATTACCCCAAATCTTCAGCACCATGTGTCAAATTGCACTAGGTCTAAAGATGCGTGGGATATCTTAGAAACCGTATTCGAAGGTAATACCAGTGAAAAGGAAGCTAGGCTTCAAAACCTTAATTCCGATTGGGAAAACCTTCGTATGGAAGATGAAGATTCATTTGATGAGTTTAATCACAAAGTGTCTGAAATTTTTAATGCATCTTTTGCATTGGGTAAGACTATTCCTGAAAAGGACGTTGTGATGAAAATTCTCAGAACGCTGCCATCTAGATATGACTCTAAGAAGCATGCCATCGTTGAAGGAAATAACCTTGATACACTTTCAAGAAACACTGTGATTGTAAAGTTAAAAATTCTTGATCTTGACATTGGAAGAACGTTCACGTTCAACGCTGTGACCAAAACAGGTGCATCCTCTCACTTGTATTGAGCTGATGAATGTTGCTCCAATCATGTTGATCTTAATGAATCGCCGATAATCAGAAAGGTCAAGAATTTGATAAAGGGGAACAATAGATGTGATGAATATCCATCTTCAGTTAATGCTTCTGATGATTCAATAGAAGACAAAACTACTCTGGATGTCTCAGATGAGTCTAACGAGTCCAAGGGACTTACTACTCTCTCTCCTCTTCAACTTCTGATTCAGAACTTGAGTATGACACATAGTTTCTTGAACTCTTGAATAAATAGATTCTTCAAGAGAACCTTTATATAAAGGCGTCCTTGAAGAAAGTTGAATCATCACTCCAGGCGAAAAATATTGAGATAGAGCGTCTTAATGAGATTAACACTCTCAAGTATGACCTGCAAAGGTTATCTGGAAGCTCTGACAAAGTTACAGCAATGTTATTTGGTCAGAGATCCTTTAGAAACACTAATGGTTTAGGATTCAAAAGCTAAACTCAAAGCTCAATGTTGTTCTTTCCAACTAATCAAGGAACAACAATTGATGTTCGTTCTGTTAAACAGGAACAATCACATAAAGACGAAAAATCCTCATTGATTTGTTCCTTCTGTGGAATTCAAAGCATGTTCAGAACACTTGATGGAGATTCAGAAGGAGCAATAATAAAATCACCAAACTTCAAGAGAACATGCAGAAAATGAATCTGGGACAGGATAACCAAGCTCTAAAAAATATCAGATCTAGACGAGGTAAGAATTCTGTTTACACAACTAACAGTGATAAGCCAGGAAAAAATAAGAAGTGTGATCATATGGCTCACTTGGTCACCAACTAATGATGAAGACGTCCGCATCCTCATTTTTAGCTTGGGAAAAATGAGGTTTGCTCTAAAAATGGCTCAAGTCAGTGTTTTTATAAATATTTTTCTTATATTTGTTAAGAAAATATTATCCTAAGAAAATGCATGGTGAATAATAAATCTTGAGAAACTCTTTCAAAGTCTTCCTAGGGTTTGGTATTCATAAATCCTTTTAATCTTTTGTCACTTCTTTTTTTATCCAAAAAGATACTATCTCATGGCTCCTGTAACTAGAGGTATTACGAAAAGAGATACAGTTGAAGCAGTTAATATGTATCTTTGCAAAGGAATCACTTCCTCAAAGGTGATGAAAGAGAAGTCGACAAAGAATGAAGAAGGTTCTTCCTCTAATCGTCTCTTATCTGTTTGTCATTTTGATAATAATTTTAGAGGCATGGTGAAATATTTCATCAACAAGAGAAATGATTTAAAATCTCAAATTGTTTCCTCTTTGGAAAAGATAACTCACTATGAACAAATGTTGTCTCTAACCAAGAACACCTTGTGTGATCTAAAAAGAGAACTCAGTGAGTTAACTGATATTTCCGAAGATTCAGAGGAATTGAATGATCCCATAATCAATGGGTTCTTTAATAGTAAGAAGGAGTTCTCAATAGATGCCTTGAGAAAGCTCTATGATGCCTAGTAAATCTTCTATTTTCATGTTTTGTTTAGAAGAATAACTAGAGTTTGGAATAACCATTATTGTGTTTTCACATAGCTATGTCCAACGTTTTCATCTTCATGTTTTTAGTTTTTTTTTTCTAAATTATAAAATAGTTTGGAAGAGATTTTTGTAGTATTAATCTTTATGGTTTTATATATTGCAATTTGTTATGGGATATGTGTGTTTGCGTCTGTGAACTATGATTGTCCCATACCTTGTCAAAAGTTAAGTCTTTCATATATCGATATGCATGTATTGATAAAAGAATGAATGAACTTTTGAAAACACAAAAGTTAAGCCTATTATGTCATTTATTGATGGAAGATAGGTTAAAATCTTTTGTTTCCAAGGATTATGTCTATCGTATGTCATTGTGTGAATAGTGATGGAAAATAGAATGAATCCTTGAATATTCCGCAGTATTGATCTTCCCTGATCCATATTTTTATGTCTATACTGTGAGGCTCCGTAAGTTCTATTATGTCGATCATGATCAATTAAATTCATCACTTTTTGTGGTTAATTTGGTTGTATATTTCCGATTAGATTAATTATGGGTTCTCTTGTGATTAATCTAATTGAGTATTTTGGATTCAAATTCATACTCGTATATGATTTGTTATGTCCAAAGAAATCCTTCTTTTCTTTTGAAATTAAGGTCGTTCTTGTTGTTCTTTCGGGAATGACATATTATGGGGGAGAGTTCTTAATTGAACTTGTGCTTAATTGCCAAATCTTTGTGGGGAGTGCGACTGTGGAATATTATAGGGGTTATCTTGTATCTTTATAAACTCCTTGATGAAAGCATTTAGCTTCGGCTATATGATTGCATCTAAATAATTTGATATATGCTTTCTCTTTCGGTCATGAAATGTCTCTTTTCGAAATTTCATTATGATCCCGTTTTCGTACCTTTTCCAATTTTATTGACAAAAAGGGGAAGAATTAATATGTAATTCACACTACAAATACATATGGTTTTTGGATCATTATGTAAGGGGGGAGTGGTTTCCATGTGAGATGGAGTATTGACTAAGGGGGAGTGATACATATCACCATAGTATTGTTGTTGACGTTGTGATACAAATGAACTTTGATGTTGTATAATGATACTATGACACTGTATAACAATGATTGAGAATTCATGTTTTCTCATTGTTATAGCTACGGATTTTCAACAACGATGATGCTGAACTTATAACCTTTGGGATCATTGGAGTACTTGGAAGTGACGAAGACTTCGAGTAATGTTGAAGATTAGGCATGTGGAATAGGAGCTACAAAAGTTTATCCATTTATTTTTGTATTCCACATGTATTGATAGTTTTGTCACCAAAATTGACAAAGGGGGAGATTGTTAGAGCACTGCTCGGTCGAACTCGCATGCGTTGCTATCTCAAGCATGTTTTCCAATGTTAGTGATCAAAACTATAAGTCTTGATTTCTATTACACTATAGCTAAGTCTCGGACTAGGATAAAAAGTGTAGTTGAGCTCAAGAACTCCATGGAAATCATCATACAAGACGAATAATTACTCAAGGAACTGGTGGAAATTCATCGACTAAAAGGTATGTGGAGACTTGAACTTATCTATCACTCAAAAGTCTATCTACTCTATCTCTCCTATCTTGAGGCAAAAGTCGTTTTGCTATATAGACTTTGATTATACACATTTGCTATTTCGAGCCGAGTTTATCTCGCTTATCTATTTCTCGAAATACGTGTAGGTAAGCTTTCGCTTTAACCAAGTTCATCTTTACCTAGTGACGAAAGTCATGTTATGTTTCAATCACTTTTAAAATTGCTTACTTTGACGAAAAACGTCCTCTAAGAATGTTTCAATGATTGAAATGAAAGTTTAGATTATATAACCATTGTTGGATATAAGCATTGTGTGGTAATTCATATATGTATAAGTCCTTATTCCTTGAATCAAAGTAAGCGTACTTTGTTGATCAGAAAAATCGGAATAAGAGTTGTGAACTCAGTCCGCGAACCCAGTCCGCAAACTGGCGGAAGTTCTCATCCCGAGAATATCTGTTGGAGTTTGAGAACTCCTTCCGGGAACTTAAGTCCGCGAACTAAGTATGCGAACTTGAGTTGGTTATATCTAAAGACGATTCTCGTGTTCTTATATTTATATTAACTAAGGAATGCAAGTTGCAAACCGTGGCTATAAAGTCCATGAATCGGTTCGAGTGAATCAAATATTTTTTGCTTCAATTGTGTCTTGTATACTTCTATAAGATTTATACAATTGAACAACTCTCTAACTAGTTTATTTGAGTCATTTGAACTAGTTATGGTGAAGAAGAATATGGTTGATATGAAAGTGGTCATATGGCTAACCATTTGGTTAACTATTATTGAACCAACAAACGTACATGTTCGGGTACGGTTACACAAACTTAAAATCGTGCATTTCATTTGTGTGTAACAAGCTAAGTTTTTGATCCAACGGTTGAAAGATATTAGCTTGAATCTAATCAAGTTTTCATCTAACGGTGATTGAATGCTTTGTTACTAAGCTAACATTGATTGCAAACCCTGATTTGAAAGACTATATAAGGGAGAACTCTAGCAACTGGGAAACCTAACCCCACACACCTCCTGTGTGATACTAGTTGTATAAGCTAGAGTCGATTCTCCTTTAACCTTAGGTTTCTTCTCGAGACCCTGTAGGTTAATGATGCAGTTTTTACAAGTGGTAAGTAGAGTATCGTTCTCTCGGAGTTTTTTTGAAGATTTGATTTTAGACTTAATAAATAAAAATACTAAAAATAAAATAGAGTAACAAGATGAAGAAAGAGAGTTCTAGGATTTCGGATTCCACTAATTCTAACGGTTGTAATTTCAATAATTATTTTCTTTAATCTACTCTCAAAACTACACAAGGCCAGTTTGAACCCAATCTCATGCCTTGGAAAATTCATCATGAATAAAACATCAATGCGACTAAGTCGATAATCGAAGGCCTAGTTTTCCTTCGCTTATAAAAGATCGACCGCCAAAGACGATCCAAAACAGTTATTTTGAAGCATTTGAAGAAGAGAAAACTTTTAGACAATAAGAGCTTAATGGGAGAGTAATAATTAAAAGAAAAATAAGTATTAAAATTACATGCTAGAAGTAGTTTCCTCCTCACCTCTATAAATTCAATTAGTTGCTCATGAGAAAGGAATATGAAGAAATCTGAATAATTATTGTATTAAAAATAATAGAAATTGCTTACAACAATTTTCACTTGCTAAAGACCCCAGTTACCAAAGAAGCACAGTTACCAAAAGTCTATTGCAATTGGAACTGTAAACGATAAATATGGATTGTTGTTCAATATAAGACTGCTTTCCGCGACTGTTTCTGAGGGTCAATGTTCTTCGTTCTTCCGCTTTAATGGCAGCAGCAACAAAATTGCTGCAAAGCTTGATTTCTTCGTTTGTAGCTTTCTGTTCTATACATAACTCTCCGTCCCCTTTCTGCATTTCCCAACATCTCTTTATATAGGAAACAACATCTTCATATCTCGGTAATAACTTCAATGGATCCTCTTTCCTTATTTGCAGGCTACAGGTACAAATTTTCTCTCTCCCAATCTCTTCACGTATTAACTGGTTGCCGGAATTATCCAAACACGATACCAACACGTTTCTAGACAGAGTCGAACTTTTTTTCCACGCGCAAACCTTCCAGTTACGGTATGTATTTTCCGGGAAGAACTCGAGAATATATATCTTACCTGTTTTCTTCAAATTCCACGTTCTAGCCAATTCTAATCGATTTGAACACACGTACCATTCCTGTTAAGTTGTAACAGGATAATCTCAACCCATTCTTGTGATTGAGTCTCTCCCATTCATGTCCAAAATCCTTATAGAATCCCGGGAAAATATTAATCCATGTTGTCTCAAAATATTGATTATCTGGACCAATTGGTTCGAATCCAACAACCATACTAGCATCATCTAGAAAAATCCAGCCCATCCTTGCCAAATCCCGCGATTGAATCTTGTTAGAACCTTCCCAAATTTTTTACAGAACTTCCCGTGTAAACTCTTCTCTGTTTTGATAAAATCCGATCATCAAGCCATTTAATTGAATCGAAGGGCCTTACCAACCCTGTTTAGTTCATTAGAGAAAACCCAATTAATTTCAGAGCTTTAGTCTTATTAAAACTTGTCCAAATCACGAACCCTAATTCTGACATGTTAAGAATTGATTTTCCCGCCAAAATTTATAATTCAAATTGTTGAAGATGACCTGCCCTTATCTTTCTGTGGAATCCCTTTAGCATTTGGGGTGGAAATAGTAGATGTGGGGTGCAATAACGGTGGGTTACCCCTTATCAACTGTGTGCCCCTTATCCAAACTGAGAGTCCGGATAGTAGGTGTCCTCCGGGTGCCTTTATCAACTTTTCGAGCCGATTTCTCCAAAAACGTTTATTGCGCAAAAATACCTACAAACACATAAAATGATCAAAGAAGTACAAAAATGGGTACTAAAAATATAGAAAATCGAGAAAAAAATAGACACATAAATGTGTCTATCAAATACCCCAAAACTTATTATTTGCTAGTCTCGAGCAAATCAAATTTACGAAATAAAATCCTAACTCACTGTCGCAGGCATCGCGATTGCACTTAGCATGTGCAACAAGCCTTTAAACCCCTAGGTGGCCCTAGTGGCCGAGTTATAGTCTCGGGAGGGATTACTAGAGATATACCCACAAAACCTTTATTCCAGATCCTAGCTATCTACGCAGAACCTTGAAAGACACTAAAGAATCTCCATGGTTGGCATACTCTCATTAATTACAGGAGGAAGTACGTTGATGCGAAATTCCAATTGTTGTACATGAGTTTGCACTCACATACTAAAATTCATATATAAGTGATAGAGCTCTACTCAGATAGTCGCACTATGGACATCAATATCCGGAGTCAACAAATCACATGGATGGATTAAGAAGATGGATATAGAGAAAAACGTAGATGGTTTTGATGTTGACTAAGGTGAACGGTGTTTCCGATATCTGTCTGAAGGCCACTGCCAAGATGAACCTATCCTAATGGACTGAGATACTAGTCTGACTAATATCAACACAACCGGTATATACAAGGGAAACAGTGGTCGATAATCCTAACTCTAGGTCAACACAACTGGCATATACAAGGGTACCAGTGGTCGACTTTATTGAATTTATTTCGGTTGGTCTGGTGGTCTAGTCTCAAATATTTTTTTAACTGCATGATTTAATCTTTTGGATCCAAGAGCATGCTTCTTGTCAGCATATTACATGATAGTTCTCATGGATCCTGCGTGCCACGCTTGTTTAGGCGACGGAGACAAGGAAAACACACATATTACTATCCAAGTGTTAACTTTTTTTTTTCATTTTTTTTTAATTATTTTTTATTTTTTATTTATGGTATCTCAATCACTCTATTTCACCCTAGCAGTGGTAACAACTTGATTCGTGAGCCCCACCTAATCACTTAAAGAAAAATATTTAAAAAAAAAAACAAAATAAAAACAGAAGTGAAAAGGACTCAACGAGATATGGCGAAACTACCATGTTATTTCTAACACCTGATCTCTGTGCTTTTATGAATAGACTCTTTAGATGTTTCCATCTACTCAGATTGGTTCCTCAACTCCTACAACCAAGATGCTTCCATCCACTTAGATTGGTTAGTGTCATCCTTAATAGGCATAAATTTCTAGGCTCTAGAGTTTAATTTATTTATATATATATATATATATATATATATATATATATATATATATATATATATATATATATATATATATATATATTTAAAAACTAACTCAAAGTTTTTCCCTCACCCCCAACCTTAAATCTAACATTGTACTCAATTTTTCAAAATGAAAGTGCAGTACCAAAAAATATAAGTAACAAGAGGAAACAGTAAAGAGAGACGCCAGAAATATAGTACCTGGATGAAGCGTAGCAATCCTTCAATGGGGAATAAGACAAAAATAAAAGCAAAAACAAAAATAATGTACAACAACAGCATGGTCCTCCAGAGGGACCTTAATTTCACCATGTATGGATTGCCTCCCAAAAGCGCTAAGTTTAGTGTCTTCAGCCAGACTTCGGTAGAATTATTAGTCACCACATAAAATCATAAAGTAGTAGTTGGAACATATGTGGGTCATCAAAACCAAATAAAGCTACCACAAAAAGAAGAAAAGTGCAACAGACCAAGAAAGTGAACCAACCAAATGCACCCTTATCAAGTTTTCGATTTAAGACAACTATATCTAGTTGTGGTTCGGGTTCAGGTTCTATAAAAGGGTCTAGATAAAAAATATTCATTGGATGAGTTTACTCATAGACAGGATCCGCGGGATCAGGTTGTAGAGTCTGCAAAAACTCAAATAAAAACTTAGAAGCACATAATAATAACCTGAATAATTATGGATCCTCAAAGTCAATTAGATTTGACTTACATAGTTGACCATAATGGTGGTCATTCTTAAGTAAATGTGTCGACAATTTTAATCTCCTAAAATAATTAGGTTTAGTTCTAAAAACTATATAATGACACATTTCAAATTTAGATACTCCCACATTTGGTAAATAAAATTTTGGTGGGACAACAAAATCAATTATGGTATCATGAACCGGATTAACCACATCAACCAGAGGATGGGTTTCTATCACTAGAGTTTCTTTCTGGAGATAACTAGGTTCAGGAAAACGTGCATGAAGATAGTCTCTTAAGATGGTAGAGGCACATAAGTCAAGTCCCAAATTAGGGACCTTTGTAAGAGTCAAAGGTAAACCACGTGGAGAATGATATTCACCCCCAAACTTAGAATTGTAAATATCCTTGGATAAACTAGTCACAATTTCCTTAATTTCTAAATTATCATACTTAGGAAAATGGTCTTTTATTTCTTCTAAGTTGTAATCATGTGCTTCCACATTTTTATAATCCTCAGCAGAGACTATTGTTTCTGAATCGTTAGACTCTAAAATACTAGTCTCAGGATAAACTCTTTCCTCTAAGCCATCATCAGCTTCATAATCACAATAATATACTACACCGTCTAAAACAATTGTATCCCTAGACAAATCCTCATCATTTTGAATAGGTTAATAATCATTAATATTATTAGGATTTTAACTAGAAACAACATTATCATCATAAGGCTCAATTGGTGTAACAATTTCCTCGTCATCATGACTAAATTTTTCATAATCTTCATCAATACTCTCCTCATCATCATCACAATATGAAGATGGTTGAACCTTATCTAATTTGCAATTAAGTTCATTTAGAGCAATACTTAAAGCTGCAATTCTTTCCTTTGTATCTAAGTCATGCCTGAGTGACTCTTCATAAAATTATTCCCTTAGTATGTCATTCCTATTTGAATTTTCAGTCAATTGCTTGAGTGAATTTTCTAAAGAAAGACTAGGATCATAAGAATTATTTTGTTGCAACTGCTTCATTAAATCCTCCAAAGATGGAGAACTTACATTTTGGTCATTATACTATTGCTCACTTACCCGTTCATATGACTGGTGGACGTGCGGATAGTAATTGGGATCACCTTGGTATGAACCATAACCTTCAAAAGGTCGGTAGTGGTCTCAAGTACTATCCACACTATAGTCATAGTATGAATAACGTCCATTTAGATACTCAGTCGAATAATCATTATATTGGTCTTTATAATACCAGCTCGACATTCTCTTGGTGCACATGCATATGCAGGGTCGACTAAAATTGGTAGGCTCAGGTTACCTCAAGCAGAATATACCTACAGTCAGAGACTGGTCAACAGTACTGGGCTGAGGCTTGTGGTGTTTCGGATGATAATTCCCAGAGGTTCATCGTACTAAACCACGAGTTTTTCTAAAATTCGGTGTCTGACGATACAATTGGTGTGTGCACGTGTTTTTTTTTTTTTTTTAAAAAGAAAATATTTACAAAAAATAAAAAGAATCCTAAATTAACTATGTACAAAGAAATTAAAATATAAATCTACCAAATATCAATATTTACAAAAAAAAAAGGAAAAATGGAATATCTTTACTTACCTTTTTCGTTGTCCAGTTTTATTCCAATAAATGTCAAATTAAACCTGCACACAAAAGCTAAAAAGATACCCAACATAAAATAAAGAAAATAAAAAAAATAAATTCTTAACTACCAAAATATTTACAAAAATAAATCTAAAACCTAATGTAAATGCAAGTCCGCGTCGGCGGCGCCAAAAACTGATGCAATTTTTGCAAGTGGTAAGTAGAGTATCGTTCTCTCGGACTTTTTTTGAAGATTTGATTTTAAACTTAATAAATAAAAATACTAAAAATAAAATAGAGTAACAAGATGAAGAAAGAGAGGTCTAGGATTTCGGATTCCACTAATTCTAATGGTTGTAATTTCAATAATTATTTTCTTTAATCTACTCTCAAAACTACACAAGGCCATTTTGAACCCAATCTCATGCCTTGGAAAATTCATCGTAATGAAACATCAATGCGACTAAGTCAATAATCTAAGGCCTAGTTTTCCTTCGCTTATAAAAGATCGACCGCCAAAGACGATCCAAAACAGTTATTATGAAGCATTTAAAGAAGAGAAAACTTTTAGAAAATAAGAGCTTAATGAGAGAGTAATAATTAAAAGAAAAATAAATACTAAAAATTACATGCTAGAAGTAGTTTCCTCCTCAACCCTAGAAATTCAATTAGTTGCTCATGAGAAAAGAATATGAAGAAATCTGAATAATCATTGTATTAAAAATAATAGAAATTGCTTACAACGATTTTCGGTTGCTAAAGACCCCAGTTACCAAAGCAGCACAGTTACCAAAAGTCTATTGCAATTGGAACTGTAAACGATAAATATGGATTGTTTTTGAATATAAGACTGCTTTCCGCGACTGTTTCTGAGGGTCAATGTTCTTCTTTCTTCCTCTTCAATGGCAGCAGCAGCAGAATTGCTGCAGAGCTTGATTTCTTCGTTTGTAGCTCTCTGTTCTACACAAAACTCTTCGTCCCCTTTCTGCATTTCCCAACATCTCTTTATATAGGAAACAACATCTTCATATCTCGGTAGTAACTTCAATGGATCCTCTTTCCTTATTTGCAGGCCACGGGTACAAATTTTCTCTCTCCCAATCTCTTCACGCATTAACTGGTTGCCGGAACTATCCAAACACGATACCAAGACGTTTCTAGACAGAGTCGAATTCTTTTTCCACGAGGAAACCTTCCAGTTACGGTATGTATTTTCCGGGAATAACTCGAGAATATATATCTTCCCCGTTTTCTTCAAATTCCACGTTCTAGCCAATTCTAATCGATTCGAACACACGTACCATTCCTGTTAAGTTGTAACAGGATAATCTCAACCCATTCTTGTGATTGAGTCTCTCCCAGTCCTGTCCAAAATCCTTATAGAATCCCGGGAAAACATTAATCCATGTTGTCTCGAAATATTGATTATCTGGCCCAATTGGTTCGAATCCAACAACCATACTAGCATCATCTAGAAAACTCCATCCCATCCTTGCCAAATCTCGCGATTAAATCTCGTTAGAACCTTCCCAAAAAATTTACAGAACTTCCCGTGTAAACCCTTCTTCTCTGTTTTGATAAAATCCTATCATCAAGCCAATTTTAATTGAATCGAAGGGCCTTACCAGCCCTGTTTAGTTCATTCGAGCAAACCCAATTAATTTCAGAGCTTTAGTCTCATTAAAACTTGTCCAAATCACGAACCCTAGTTCTGTCCTGTTAAGAATTGATTTTCCCGCCAAAATTTATAATTCAAATTATTGAAGATGACCTGCCCTTATCTTTCTGCGGAGTCCCTTTAGCACTTGGGGTGGAAATAGTAGATGTGAAGTGCAAATAACGGTGGGTTACCCCTTATCAACTGTGTGCCCCTTATCCAAACTAAGAGTCTGGTTAATATGTGTCCTCCGGGTGCCTTTATCAACTTTTCGAGTCGATTTCTCCAACAACGTTTATTATGCAAAAATACCTACAAACACATAAAATAATCAAATAAGTACAGAAATGGGTACTAAAAATATAGAAAATCGAGAACAAAATAGACACATAAATGCGTCTATCAGTTAACGACTTGAAAACTTCATTGGGATTGTGAAGCCAGACTGATACTACTTTCTTGTAGTTGTATGATCTAATCTTGCTGATTCTATCGTGTTTAGTACAATCGTAATGATTGGCTTGAGATTAATATCTCTGATAGGCAAGATATAAAAGTAGTCACAAACATCTTCGTCTCATCGTTTGTGATTTCACAATATCTTCTTTCGCCACGTCGATTAAGATTATTATGAGGTGATTGATAATACTAGGTTGTTCTTCGGGAATTTAAGTCTGGGTTATCAATCGGTTCCTGTTCACCTTGATTTATCAAAAGACGGAACAAAACTTGTAGGTATTTCTGTGGGAGACAGATTTATCTATTATCATAGACTTTTTTGTGTGATACAGATTTTTTTATTAAAGTTTTCGACTTTGGGTCGTATCAACTCTTAGTTGTGGGTGAGATCAGCTAAGGGAATCAAGTGCGTAGTATCATGCTGGGATCAGAGACGTAAGGAGCACAACTGTAACTTGGATCAGTGTGAGATTGATTGGGGTTCAACTATAGTCCAGACCGAAGTTAGTTTGTAATAGGCTAGTGTCTGTAGCGGCTTAATACAGTGTGTGTTCAATCTGGACTAGGTCCCAGGGTTTTTCTGCATTTGCAGTTTCCTCATTAACAAAATTCCTGTGTCTGTGTTATTTCTTTTCCGCATTATATTTTTTTATATAATTGAAATATCATAGGTTGTGCGTTAAGATCAATCAACTAGAATATCCAACCTTTGGTTGTTGATTTACATTGATTGACATTTGAACATTGGTCTTTGGTACCGTTCAAGTTATTTCACATAATAATCAGGCTCACGGATTTCTATCTGTTCGATTTGCTGATTACATTGTAAAATAGAAATATTATAACTATTTGATATACTTTATTAAGATTGAGTCTAGTTGATTCTCTTGAAAGTATATTGGAGTTTGTCCATACAGATTGCTAGTCGAAATATTGGGTGAGGTTGTTGTACCCCCGCTTTTTCACCCCCAATTGTGCCTTCTATTTAGTCTTATTAGTTTTGCATATTTCAAATGTCTTATGAGATATATATGCGTTTACGTTTGTGAACTGTGCTTATCTCATATATGCTCAAAAGTTAAGTTTATTATGTCTCTATGCAAATATTGATAAAAGATATAATGAACTTTTTGAGAAAATTCTGCAGTATTGATCTTTCCCCTGATCCACTATTATGTGAAAGTACTGTATTGACTCCGTAAGCTTTATTATGTTGAGTGGTTCCGACTAAATTAATCAATAAGATCTTCTTATGGTTAATTTATTCGAGTTTACTGGATACAAATCCATGTGATTTGTTAATGTCCAAAGAAATCCTTCTTTTCTCGTAAAAGTAAGGTCGCTTATGTTGTTCTCTTGGGAATGACATCAAATGGGGGAGAGTTATTAAATGAACTTGTGGTAAATTTCCATATCTTTGTGGGGAGAGAGGTTGTGGAATTTTGTAGGATTTAACTTGTATCTTAATAAACTCCTTGATGAATACACTAAGTTTCGACTATGTGAAATCATCAAAACAAAGTTGATATGTTCTATTTTAGTCATGAATTATCTTTTGAGAATTCATTATGATCCCATAGTTTTCGTACCTTTGCCAATTTACATTGACAAAAAGGGGAAGAATTATTTAGTAGTTCACATTACATACATATGGTTTACGGATCATTATATAAACGGGAGTGGTTTCCATTATAAGATGAAAGTATTGACTAAGGGGGAGTGATAATATCACCATAGTATTATTTCAAAATTGTGATCCAATTGGACTTTGATTCTATATAATAATACTATGACACTGGATAACAATGATTGAGAATTTTTGTTTTCGTATTGTTATTTCTACGGATCTTCAACAACAATGATGCTGAGTTGAACACATTCAGAATTGATAGAGAACTTGAAGTAACGAAGAAGTCAAGAAAATTGAAGAGACAAGGAAATCAAGCATGATGGATCAGAAGCTACAAATTTTATTTATTTTGTAATCCATATGTATTGATAGTTTTATCACTAAAATTGACAAAGGGGGAGATTGTTAGAGCACTGCTCGGTCGAACTCGCAACCGTTGCTATCTCAAGTTTAGTTGATCAAAATTATACACTTGATTTCTAGTCTACTTATAGATATGTATCGGATTAGGATAGAAGTGTGTAGTTGAGATTTAGACTTCACGACGTTCACCAATTAAAGAAGAAGATCTACTGAAGATCTTGGAGGAACTTCATCAACAAAAGGTATGTGGAGACTAAAACTTATCTATCACTCGGAAGTCTATTCTATTTCATCTTCTAATGAGACTAAGTCGTATAGCTATATATACTTTTACATTATACACATTTGATATTTTGAGCCGAGATTATCTCGTCTATCTATTTCTCGAAATATGTGTTGGAAGCTTTTAGATTTAACTAAGTTCATCGTATACTTGACGAGTTTAGTTGGAGACAATTTATTTGTTGAAAACTAAATATTAAGTCAAAGATGATTATATGAAAATTACCTTGTACATCTTACATGATTTGTGTGAGACAGTCATTCGATGTTAACTTGGGAAGTTTCGTATTGATCGATTAATCACTTGAAAATTAATTGAAGCTAGTGGTATGTGTAAGATTACCATTGTCGTCTTCCAAGGATGTTTCAATGATTAAATGAGAGCTTTATAATGACTACCAACGCCCGGATATAAAATAGTATATATACTTTGTATGTGCACTGTGAAGTTCTAATTCAGGTCCGGAACTCTTGTTTGCGAACGGGTTTACCTGTGAAAAAGTTCTGGAGCTGTTTTTCGCGTATCCTGTTTGCGAACAGCTAGACAAGGCCAAGTACGGAGCTGTTGTTCACGTACCTTGTTTGCGAACAGCTGGATAAAGCCAAAGTCCAAAACTGTTGTTCGCGTACTTAGTTTGCGAACACAGTGGTCGGGTCATAAAATCGGAAAGTATGAAATACATACTCATGAACTCAGGTTAATTTGCGAACTAAAGTCCCTGGAACTTCAATAGAATAAGGTATGTGAACTAGTTTTACAAACCGTGGCATTATGCTCATGAATTGGTTCTTGTATAAGTACTTTGTATAATTACAAACCAAACCGATCTTGTTTCAAATGGTTCATATATATATAAGATGATGAACATTTGAACAACTCTCTTGAAACACATTTAGATTCATTTGATTATCTATCATGATTGATTGATCATCATATTTGATCTAGAAGTGTTAGATGAATACGGCTAAGTTATAAGTGTTAATATGGCTAACTTCGATTAACTATTATTGATCCAAAAAGGTGTACACGTTTGGGTACGGTTCATCCATACCTATATATAGGTATATTTCATTTGTGTGTATCAAGCTAATACCATCTAACGGTGGAGATTGATTTCTTAGTTCCTAAGCAGACTTAGCTGGAATCTTAAATCAGGAGTTCATATAACGGTGAATATCAATTGCTTTGTTACTAAGCTTTCTTAGATTTGATTGTAAGCAACCCTGATTTGAAAGACTATATAAGGGAGAACTCTAGCAGACGGGAAACCTAATCCCGACACGCTCGTGTGTCCTAGTTGTAAACTAGAGTCGGTTCTCCTTTAACCTAGGTTTTTCCAAAACCATTATTAGGTTAACGACTTGAAGACTTCATTTGGGATTCATGAAGCCAGATCCAACTATTTTCTCTATAGTTGCATATTCTGATCTTACTTGTTCCATTGTATTGAGTTTTATCTTCTCTAAGATTTACTTGAGAATCATCTCCGATAGGTAAGATATAAAAAGTAATCACAACAGTTCTTCGTCTCAGAATTTTGTGACTTTGCAATAACTTCTTCTGTTAATCAGTTAGGTTATTGTGAGGTGACTAATATTTCTAGGCTGCTCTTCGGGAGTATAAGACCGGGATATTAGTTTAGTATCATGTTCACCTTGATTTATCTAAAGATGAAAAAAAAAACAGAATAAACATATATGTGGGAGACAAAAAATTTTATAAGTTTTCGACTTTGGGTCGTAGTAACTCTTAGTTGTGGATGAGATCATCTAAGGGAATTACGTGCGCAGAGTCCTGCTGGGATTCAAGAGGCGTAATGAACGCGATTGTACCTTAATCGTGTAAGAATTGGTTAGGGATCAACTACATTCCAGTCCGAAGTTAACTTGTAGTAGGCTAGAGTCTATAACGTCTTAATACAGTGTGTATTCAAATCTGGACTAGGTCCCGGGGTTTTTCTGTATCTGCAGTTTCCTCCTTAACAAAATTTCTGGTGACTGTGTTATTTCTTTTTCGCATTATATTTGTTTATGTAATTGAAATATCACAGGTGTGCCTAGTTGAATCAGTTGATAAATCCGACCTTGATTGTTGGATAGAACTTGATGGACACTCGGCCATTGGTCTTTGGTACCATCTGAGTTATTCTCATATCAATTTGTCTCACAGATTTCTATCCAGATGATTTACTGATTGTATTGAGAAAGAGTTAAAGCTCTTTGGTATCTTTCTTGATTAAGTCTCACTATTAAGTTGGTGCTCTCGGAATTATATTGGAGTTTAGTCCATATAGATTTCCGAACAAAATATTGGGTGTGGTTGTTATACCCCTGCATTTTCAGTATGCATTATGTTAAATGATAAATTAAAAATAACATATAATTTTCAACTTCTTGTTCATAAATCTAATTTTCGAATTAATTTACATTAGTGCGCCTTTCATAAATATAGATAATAAGATATAAGCTAGACAATCACAACTTAAAATAAAATATTTTAAAATAAAAATTAGGGACAATGTAGATCTCGCGCTCTCTTCGTCCTTTTTTGTTGTTGTTTTTTACCTTCTGTTTCCGTTTTTGCTTTACAAGTTAAACAAGTAGATTCCTAAGCAATGACTATTGAGTAATTGATGGCATTTCACAGGTATATGGACCTCCGGAAGACGATGAAAGCAAGCTAGTTATCTTTCCCGGGATAGCTGATGCCATTTCCAGAGCGACTAGAATGCCTAAAGAGAAAGAAGAAGCGAAGTCGGCAATCCAACATGAGATATGGAAGATTGCTAGAGCGGTTCGAAGGGCTTCTACTGCTCTTAAAGGAGAACTCTTTTAAGCAAAATTTTAAGAATAAGAAAATTTCCAAGTAACAATGAAGATGTAGTCTATAGTGTACATATGGCAAAACAACACCACATTGGATTTCAATTTTTAATGGTCAATCTCTTTTTCTTTTTTTTTCTTCTCTTTATGCAACTATGATACCTGTTGGAAGTGTATGGGACTCTATATTTTTTGTGATGTCGATTAGTTGATTCGTATTCTTAGTAGAAGAGTTGTTAAACAAACTAGTCGAAGAGGTCCAAAGGAATCTGTAATCATACCATTTTAGTCCTGAAAGAAAAGCAGTTTTTCAGTCTTGCTTGAAGCCTGAAGGTTAGCCAGACTTTTCAATAACAAGCATGTGTACTCCTGTTAGCGTTCCCAACAGTGAAGCGCAAAGATCGCGCAATACTGTAGTCGGTGGACTGGCTGATAGAGCTGCATAGTCTGGCGATGTAACACCAACATGGAAACTGATGGATCTGCATAGTCCGACGATGTAGCGCCAACATAGACAAGAAAGGCTATGTAATGCATGCAATACTAGCACCAACATAACCGAGACAAGAAAGGCTACGTAATGCATGCAATACTATGCGATAATGTTGCATATCCTTGATTCATAGTTGGCCCAGATCAAGGAAGGAATTAGGGATGCAATGCAAGTCATGGGATGACTTTGGCATTGGCCCAAGCATTAGCCAAGGCTTGTCCAATACATATGCAACAATGTCGTTGCCAAATGCGCCATTGATAACTATTGCTCTACAAAAAGGATGCAAGTGATGCACCTAAAGTATGAAATTGAACTAAGCAGCAAGGAAGGAATCTATTGGCATGATTTATTTGGATGTTGACATCCAGATAAGCTAATTGCATGGCCGGGATAAATGTAGCGCAACTATTGCCGTACTTAGCAGAGGCCAAGTTGAGTGAAGCAAAATCATTGCCGAACATTGGCATGAGCCAAGTTGAGCGCAACATAATGTTTGTCGGATATGAGTTCAAGCTCTCAGTTACGAATATGTGTGTATCACATGCATGCCAGTGCAAAGGAGTTGGTTGAGACAGTTATAAAGAGGCTTTATAAATGAGTTTGGCATATTCTAACCACCAAGAACAGATGTGGGATCATTTGGCTTGACAACACAAAAGGTGGCAGTTGAAAAGCAGATTGGCGGTTAAGAAAACTACTTATGGACATGTGGTTGTCCATTGGCTTGTGCACTTGTTGGCACACGGTTTTGGCTATGTAACTACTGTATAACTAGTGCAAGAGGCATAAGAAATCAGTAGGAGAGAGTAGGCTACAGAATTTGTCGAGTTAGTTTCATGTTTGAGAGAATAAGGCATCACCAAGAGGGTGATGGCCTGTTTTTGGTCCTTATGATGGACAAGTTTTGTGATCTTCTTTTAGTGCAATAAAATGGGTTTGTTGCAGTATATCTGCATAACATATTATGCGGCCATTTTTTTCCCAGATTACTAAAGAATTTTATTGAAAAAACTTAATCAGGATCAACAACTAATTTTCCGTTTCAGGAAAAGTGATACTCCCACTCTATTTCAGGAAAAGTGATACTTTCACTTTTTCAATTTGACCTATTTTACCCAAAAACGAAACTGTGAAAGTATCTCTTTTTTCTGAAGCGGAGGTAGTATATGCCTAAATATATATTCCAACAAAAAAAAGATGCATAATGTAAAGACCCTCAAGTTCGTCAACGCTATTAGACCAGTCAAGTGACAAGTTAGCCGATAATAACTCGATTAGTTTAACACGAACGTTAATTAATAGGAACTAAACTAACAACGAGATGGATACGAAACTAGTACCATCGGTTAGGTCTCTAAAAGTTATGCGAAATGGACTACTCGAACGTGTGATTCAGATATCAGATGAAGAAGAAAACATCAAGACAATATGAAGGGTAAAATCATCATTTCCGTAAAAACGCTTTTGATGCACACGTTGTGGCTTCCCCTTATCATATTCTTGGTTTCCCTAGAAATTCTAGTCAACCTTATCCCTAGTCGAGTAGATAAACTCGATCCCTCTTTTCTCTTTCTTTCTTATTTCTTCTTCTTCTCTTTCGTTTTCTTCTTCCATGTTTTTCTTCTGATCGAGATTTAATTATGGAAATGGAGTTTCTATATCGAGAAAAAGATGGGTATGATTAAGTAGTGGTTGGTGGTGGTGTTGAGGTTGGTTAGCTCTGAGAAGAATAAGAGATGACGATGCTGCTGTAAATAGAAATTAGGGTTCGTGGAGTGGATTGAGTCTAGAGATTTAGAAGGTGAATTATGGAACTGTTGTTAGATGTAGAATCATGGGTAGACGTTGGATTGAAGATTTGAAGTTGTTTTGATAATCGAACCATGAGTTAGGGTTTTTGGAAGAATTCAAAGAAGAAATATGAGATGAAATCGATATCTTATGAAGGGGATTTGAGATGGGTTTGTGGATATGAAGAACTAGGTTGCTATTTTGGGTTCGAAGTAGAGAAGTCTTGTTTTGGAATGGAATTAGGATATGATGCAATTGGGTTTGGGGTTTGTTAAGAACTGATGCTGATGATGAGGATAATTGAGATGGTTAGTTGAATCAAGTGATAAAGAAGAATCGATTTCAATTACTTGAGAAAGTTAAATCAAAGGTAATTATTCCTCAGTTAATTAATGGAATTACTCATTGTGGATTTATATTATAAAGTGATGATTTGTAATTGTTGTGGAGTGAAACTGTGTACAGTAGTAGTTTGTTTCTGAATTTAGAATTGAGGAAGAATTAAAGGATATGGCTCTACAATTTGGTTATTGGTGATTGTATTGTTGAACTGATTGAGGTGAATGGCTAAGGTTGTAATTGATATAAAATGGATCTGAAATGGAATTGTTATTAATGGATATGTGTGTGCGAGTATGAAATGAGTTGGTAAAGGTGTTGGTGATTGGAGATGATACAGGAAATGCTCTTTTAGCTCTGGCAGTGATGTTACGGGGGATGAGATGTGTAAACTCAGGAAGAATGGGTTCTGTTATTGTGTATGTGATTGAGAAGTTCTAGAGTTTTAGATGCATATTTAGAAGCCTGATAAGGGGGAACATGTCAAAATGTAATTCAGATACACTTTGATATTGGAGTTGTAGATGTTGATGAAGATAGTTGTAACTAGTAGCTCTAGTGTTACAGTTGTAGACTTGTACTAGTGGTAGCCTGAGATGGTGTTGTTGAACTGAGGCAAGAATTTGAATGGGGATTTTGAAATGTAAGTATACTTCATCAAAAATAATGGTCTTACAGTTGAAGGTGTAGATGATGGGAGTTATGGTTATTGTCTTGTTGGGATTGTATGTACCGGTGTGGGTGAAATGGATAAGATGTGATGTTTTTTGTGGAGACTATGAGCCATGAATATGCATTGGTGAATGTTGGTGGTTTAGATGACTTGTATTGATGAAGCTGAAGTTGATCTTGGTTTATTAATGATTATAGAATTGTAGATTGTATTCATGTGAAAGCTTGGGAGCTTGAAGTTACTGCATATTGCAGTTAGTCTTTATTAACAACGATCAATTCAAAGGATGAACCAGTGGATCGCGGATCTCGAGGTAGGCGTGGCTTGTCATCAAAAGAGGTGGGAATACTTTAACTCTTTTGCAACCATTGTTGTTGTTTCTTTTATAAAAGTATTTGTTTAACGAACTCATGCATTGCCTGATTGTGTATTCCATGCATTGTTTATTTTAAATTCTGAAAGTATTGTCGATTCTTTTAATCTTTCCATTGCCTGGAAAGGAATTGTAATGCTTTGTTCGTCTTTATGATTGTTCTTGGGAAATGAGAATTTCCAACTATGGTATATCAGATACGCTCCTTCGTTATTTTATTTTTGTGCTTTATTCGGTGTGGAATTGGCATCAATTTTACGGGTGTGTACATTCACCCACAAACTATCTAGGTGGCACGACCATCAATATTACGGCGTGTAAATGTCGCCACAGAAATTTATCAGGTGTGTAAATGTCACCGCAAAAACTAAAGAAGGAGTTTAGGTTCATATACATGATTGTTTATTTCAGTGGTTTGGTTGTCTTCTAATGTTTGGGAAAACATGTATTGTTTTCCAAATCATGCCAATGATTACTTGAAAGTTAAATGTTATTACTACGGGGCACCCCTTTTAGGGATGATGTGCTCACCCATTCCCACGTTCAGTTTCAGAGACAGAACAGAGTTCCGTGGTGGATGCGTCGAAGTGTTGAGTTCGTTAGTTGGTTAACTTCTGTTATGTTTACTACGTTGTATATTCTGTTTGTAAACCAAATGACTATTGTATATGTATCATTTGAGAGGAGTTCTTGTATATATATTTCAGAGAGGGACTAGTTATTGGGTTAAGTTTTGTAGTAGATTTGTTATTGAATGCTTAAGTAAATGTTTTAGAATTTTTAGTGCCTAGTTAATCTTTGGATTAGTCAGATGCTAGTTTTGGGGGCGCTACACATAACGAGTTATAAAGCTACCACAAAACATGCATAACAGTTTACATAGTCGTATTTTGGTGCATGCATCTACTAGAATGATGTATATGTCTCAAAAATAACATTCCAACAAATAAAGGATGTATAACGCGTTAGGTGTTTCGTTTTTATTCGGACGGTCCTCCACACAGCGGCCGCTGTGTTCTAATTACTTCTAATTCTTCAAGGGCTGGGCAGCTAGAACAGTTCTTGTACCCAATTTGTTTAATTTGTTTTTTCAAAAAGGTTGTTTAAAAAAAATGGTTTGAATTTTATTTTTCGCTTTCTAATTTATTTTAAGAAAACATGAACAGTACTATTTCACATTGGGGTAAATAAACAACGGAGATTCCACACCAACCTTGGGTTGGTACCGCGGATTGTCTCGCAAGAGACAAATCCCTGACCCAACGGAACAATAGGGGAAACGGGTTAATGGGTTGGGAGGGGATGGGTCCCACTTATTTGTTTCTTACCGTATAAACCGCGGGATGTTTAGAGTTTCCGAATAAATAGTATTTTAAACGGTCCGCGAGTTATAACCCCAAAGGTGTCATCATCCTTCCACAAAAAACCCATCAAAACAAAAGTAACATAAAATCCCCATCAAAACAAAATTAACACAAAAATCCCAAATTTAAATGTTGGTTTTATCAAATTTTATTTTGGTTTCATAAAAAAATATTTATGAAACCAAAATAAAATTTGATGAAACCAACATTTAAATTTGGAATTTTTGTATCAATTTTTAAAAATTGGGAGTTTTTGTATCTATTTTGTTTACAATGGAGTTTTAATGGATCACAATATTTGAGTGGGGTTTTTGTACCACAAGTTTGGTCACTTTGGATTTTTATGACTAGTTTTGTTTTTTTTTTAAAGTTATAAATAAACAAGTTTTGACATTGGGATAAGGATAAAAATGAAATTTTAATTAGTGAGGACAAGTAATATTTCACATTTTAATGCCTTGTCGCTTTGATTTAGGTGGGCGAAGGCCGAAGGAAATGGTACACAAACGGGTACGGCTGGTTCCAAAGAGTACCCTGGCAATCACATTTCCCTAGTCAAATCATTGAAAGTTGGATTTGGAAAAAAAAACCAAATACTTAAAATGAAAAACTCCTAGTCTGATTTAGTACCTACAAGTAGAACAAAATGTGCTACCTAGTAGATAGTGACGTATGCTTCCACTAGATTCTCAGAAAGTGAAAAATTTGCTCTTCCAACCTGAAGGAATCCAATTTCATAGATTCTTCATAGTGCGTCTACTCTTTGTTACGTGGATACGGACGTTTAAATGTTCCATCACAAAACCTTAAAAAGTATATTTTCTTACAACTTGAAGTCATTTAATTTCGTAGATACTTGCTATTTCCTGGTATGAAGTATTTGCCTGCTGCCTAACCCGAACAGAAATTTCCAACAACAAACCCACCTTAGAATGTTGGCTCAGTTTTCACTTTCAAAATATTGAACTTTCTTTCTCTCACTTGTTTGTCCACCGAACAGCCCCCCACTTTTTAGGTTACCAAGTAAAATTATAGGCTTTCCCTATTTCCTATTCCATTTTCTCTATTTTCCATCCCCTTAAAAAAACACAAAATTGGTTAAAAAGACAAAATCAACAATTCCTGCGTAAAAAAGACATTTAGATTTTGATATTGTTTAAATGGACAAAAATTTAAAAATACCCAGGATGTAAACAGTTAAGGTTGCACAAGACCCGGTCCAAAGTACCCGTACCAGTTAGGAACCGAAAAACCTGGACTTGTACCGTACCGGACCCGGAGTTGCCGGTACGGACATTGGGAATAAAATATAAGAACCGGTGTAGAGCGGGACAGGTACCGGTTCTACTAAGATTCCCGACCAAACCGATACCCAAAGAATCGGTGTATATAAACCATTGATAAAATCTATATAAATGAATCCGGACCATTGGTTTTAGGGTAAGGATAAATCCCTTTCACCACCTCATATATTTTTCTTATCTCTTCTTCTTCCTTACAGAGACAGAAACTCTTCTCTCTGATTCTTCGCTATACTCATCGTCACAGAGAGGGATACCACCATCACGAATCCAAAATAATCTCCATTTAGTTCTCAATGATCTTCTTTTTCATCTTTTATTTCTTTAGTTTTTCTTCTGTTACTTCTTTTTTCTACAAGTAATTCATATAATTGATTTAGGTTTTTGTTTAATTGCATGTTTGGTTTGAATCAGTTAAATGAGAATTGAAAGGTTTTTTTTAGATGGGATTGAAATTTCATATTGATTCCATTCATATTTGTATTTGACTGTCTGATTGAGATGTCTGATTTAGGGTTTAATTTGACATTGATTTGGGGATTGATTTAGGATTTTTTACTTGTGCGCAGATTGAAGCTCTGATATTAGAGAATGCATTCACATCCATCCTCGACTAGGCAAGAGTAATAAAATTGAAGCTCTGGTATTGACAGTTCTTGATAGAGAAATGAAATTGAAGAAGTGAAATTTTGTGTATTGATGTACTATAGTAGTAGTTGTTGTTCATGTAAAATTGCTACCAGAAGGCGAATATATGCACAAATTAATTGAGTTGCAGAAGGGTATTGTTCACTGTTGTTGGTATTGCACAAATTGAACAGTTGTGTGTTTTTAATCAGATGTGCAAATGGATTCAGACGGAGTTCTTGAAGATGATTGCTCGATTTGGGGTTTAATTCTGTTTTATGTCTCTATATGCAAATAATCATTCCATTGTATCTCTGCTCAATTGAAGTATGGATAAATTTGTGAGTTGGTTTTAAGGTTAATTTGTGATTTGATTTTCTGTTCAATTGACGTATGGGTAAAAACCCGGTCCCGGCTAGAACCGAACCTGTATAACCGGTACAAGTACATGTACAGGTACCGGTCCTCAAAATGAAGACCCGGTCAACTCCAGGTACAGGTACCGGGTTCATAAGAAACCCGGACTGTACCGTCCCATGTGCAGCCCTATAAACAGTTTCATCCTGCCCATTTTCAAATATTTTTACTTATTTTTAATTTACATCAGGATGCATCCAGTTTCATCCTTGCTATTTTTTAAGTTTAAGTCAGGATGAATCCAGTTTCATCCTTGCTATTTTCTTGGTGTCCATTTCACCCATACAAATTTTTACTCGTCCATTTGAACCATGTTTTAAATATATTTGGACAAATGACCAATTTTCCGTTAAAAAAAGAACTATACATTTTGCTCATAAAGAACTGATCAGGACTCGACAACCTTCAGATCAATGATGCACTGATTTTCTGTTATGGCCTGGTGATGATCAACACCAAGATGGATGATCAATTCAAACTGATAATAACTATAGCCTAATTTAGTGTAATTATTTTTATAACTAACAAGACTTTTGCACACGCGGGATGCGCGTGGTGAAATTATCGACCAACCCTTTACATTGAAGGCTATTAATATTAATATTATTATGCAAAGTCGAAAAAAAATCTTATTCATACAAAATTCAAAATACCCATATAATAATATACAATATAATGCAAAGTTTAATTATTATACAAAGAGATTGGTAAATTGGGAAGAAAACAATAGGAAATGAAATTAACTATATTAATGAAAGAATGCGTAATTGGGGATATGAAAATTAATTGGGGGATATGAATTACTTCCCCCAATCCAAAGGTGTCTGTTAAGGGGTGTTTTTTGGGGCAGAAATACTAAAACATCCTTAGATTAATTTAAAAAACTTATGAAAAGACTGTTATACCCTTTCAACTAAAACATAAAATCAAAAACCAAATCAAAGATCCCCATTTCACATCAGTTCCGTCATTCTTAGTTAGGGTTAGGTTTCTATTTTTTTGTTCTTCATCTTCTTCATCGTTGTTCATCGACGATTAATCGCTAAATCAAAAATTTCTTCGTCGATTAACCTACCCGAATCATAACCATGCCTCCACTAAAGAAACCAAATGCCCAATCGAAGTCAAGTGCGATTGTTCAACAAAAACAACAAAAGAGTCTTGCTTTGATTGCTCAAGAGCAAGACCACGAAGAACAAGAGTTATCGAACGATCAACTACTCAAAAAGATGGCATCTGTGAGAAGATAAGTCCTTTAAAACTGTTTAAATAGTGTTTCAATCGATTTGTAGCTATGGGTTTAGGTCAAAATCGCGAAACCCTAACTGAAACATCTGAGTTTCAGAACTTCCGGCATTCAATTAAGTATGAATACCGCACCGGAAACTGGTACCGGCATTTGATCTAGGTTGAAGACCACACCGGTAGCTACCCCCGACATTCAATTTAGTATGAATACCACACCGGAAACAAGTTCCGGCGTTCGATCTAGGTTGAAGACCACGCCGGTATTGAGCTTCTAATAAACAAAAAACACTAGGATTAACTTATTTGTACCGGCATACATTGTAGTTTAGATTTCATGCCGGCACTGCAGTTTTGGTATCCAGGAACTTCAGAATGATTACCGGCATCTTCGACATTTTTCTGTCAATGTCGGTACTTCATTCCGGCATGAATGTTTATTTTACGTATATGCCGGTAGTGGTGTTTTGTTATCCAGGAATTTCCTAGACTGTACCGGCATCCTCGACAATTATTTATACATGCCGGTACAGATTCCCGGCATGGTCTTTACTTGTTTATTGTATGCCGGGAGTGGTGATTCTATGTCGTAATGTGGTGTGTCTATGCCGGTATTAGAAATAAAAGTTAGTTGTCTATTTATTTGGTGCTTCTTTTGAAATCGATCTAAAACAAAGGAAGCCAAAGCAAAGGAGGCTAACAAAGGAAAATCTAAAGCTGCTGTCACTAAGAAAAAAAGGAAGGATGGTCTTGATACTCCTCAGTCTCTGCCTCCTCGAGGGAATAACAAAAAGCGTTTGGGTGCTGATACAAGAGGGGGTATTTGGGAGAGTGGTCGTGAACGTAGTAAAATCGTCATCCGTGAACCTACCGCAGCTGTTGAGGAGGAAGATGAGCAAGATGAAGAGAAAAGTAAGGAGAAAGACAATAAGATTGATCCAATTCAATTAGCAAACCAAAGCCAAGGAGTAGTGGAACAAGGTGGTCCCAGTCAACAACCCACACAAGGCAAGGGGAAAGGCAAAGACAGAGTAAAAGTTGAGGGTTCGCACCTTCCTCATGTTGATGACATGATACCCGACCTTGAGCGTGGTCAAATTTGGGGCGCATCTTTTTTTGATCCGAGGTATCTATTTGGCTACAAGCACTCATGGGATCGTACTATATATCAGACCTATGTAAGAATTTCTATCTCGTGCATATATACTGTTTTGTATTTATGCAAAATCTCTTAATCGTATTATCTCCTAATTGTAGGATCATAAGAAGGTTGTGCGTGTTTGCCGAAACCAAGCCGCGACTCATTGGGATTTGTCTCTGGAGCATGAAGAGGTCCAACCAATAGTAAAGGAATCTGGTCTATATCCTTTGGTTGAAAATTATGTGAAGCCGGATATTGTCACAGACAATTGCTTCGTCGAAAGGTATCATGGTGAAACTGATACCATGCACTTTCCATTTGGAGAGATGACCTTGATCCCTGACGATGCTCAGAACATTCTAAGCTTGGAAATTATTGACAAATCAATTGCAGAACGAGATGATTATTCTTTTGATCTAGAATGGTCGAAGTTGCACGAGCTTACTAATAAGTTGTTTGGTTGAGACTACAAAACTTCTGCGGAAAGCTTCTATGTATTTAAGGCTAGTAGGACAAAGACCATCAAGATGACCCTGCTTAAGAATAAGTTTGAAAACACAAAGAAAAGAAGTTTGTAGGATGGATGGGACCCCGCACAGATTCGCTATACAGACGATGCGTACCTGTTATTCATCTTGGGCACTAGGGTATTCTCTGACACTAGTAGCAACAGGGTTAGTGCAAACTACCTTCAGTACTTGGATTAGTTGGAAGAGTACTTTACCTATTCATGGGGCACCGTGGCAATGGCACATTTGATGGCGGAGATGAGAAGGGCCTCTAAGGCGGTTGCAAACCAATTTGTTGGGAATTTCACTCTACTCCAGGTAATTTTTTTTTTGTAAACTTATGTTCTTATTTATATTGTTCACATGTACCCTTATCATTAATTTAGAAACAAAATTTACTGACTTTTATATGTATCATTCACATTTGTATAGGTGTGGGCTTATGAACATTTCCCAACATTGTTCAAGGACCACCCCTACTTGAAGTTTAAGACTGTTGATGACCCCGAGGAGCCTAGATCCAAGAGATACGAGTTCAACAGTCATTCGAAGCCCGGTAACAATGGTCGACTGACAGAAATGAGATTGGCTCTTGATGCAATGACTACCAAAGATGTTGTGTTCGACCCTTACAAGGAGGCTAGAGATAACCGCCAATACAGGTGGTATTATGACGTTGCATTTTACCATGGGCCTTTGTTCCACCCAAAGGGATACGTTATGGCTGATCCTCGACGTGTGTTGCGGCAAATTGGACACATGCAATTACCTAGATGCATGACAGCCTCTACTGAAAGGTACCTTCTTGATTTTTCTCGTTGCATGAAAATTTCCACAAGGTTGGGGGTAGAGTATGATCCAACTCCCGAACCAACACACTGGAGGGATAGGAAACCACGTCGTTTGGTAGATACTACTAATTGGGAGGTTGCGAACAACGGTGATGAAGCTGACCCAACCTACATTGATGATTACTTGGAATGGTCACATCATCTTGTCGTGCGACCGGAAGATGTCCAAGTTCCACCCCAGAAAAACCCTTCCGTTCCAACTCCTATAGAGGCACCACCTACGATGACCCAACTTAATAAGACCGTTGGATTGCTAGTAAGTATTGTTAATTGCTTACTCGTTTAATGTACACACAATTTTATATTAGCATATATATACTAATTATGTGTTTTATGTATGAAACTAGCGGCGTCGGCTTGGCAAGTTGAAGAAGATGTTAGGTTGAAAGTACGAGGAAGGAGAGGTGCTATCCCTTGAAGAGATGAAGGAAGTCGTGGAAAATCTTGATAAAATTGAAGAAACCAACCGTAGTGCAAAAGATTTTTTCGGGGAAACGAAGAAGAATCCGGCCCAAAAGAAGCAAAGGACCGAGCGATTAGCTCTTCAGTTGTGTTTCTTTCATTTGGATGGTGGTTGTTACGTCTTGGACAATTTCGAACTTGTTTTCGTTTGTACCTCATGGTTTACTCTTTAGTAGTTTGGTTTGCTTTTGGTTTATGATTCCTGGATTAAGAACATTTAAGCACGATCCAGTTTGTTTGGTTTAGGTTGAACATGATTCAATTTCTAGTGAATTGTTATATTTGCAAGTTTTATTTACAGTAGGTGCCGGCATGAAAAAGCTTAGGTCCTACAACGCCGGTAAAGGAACCGGCATGCTCGGTAATAACGGTTCCATGCCGGAGCCGACAACCGACATGGTGATTGTTTTACAAAGCCATACCGGAATGAGAAGTCAAAGTTCCTGTATATATATAAGACAGTTCCGGCAGTGTAGTGTATAATAAATTCAATGCCGGAACTGTGATTTTCTTAAATTTGTATATCTGTTAGAAAACCGGCACTGTAGTCTTGATTGATTCAATGCCGGAACTCTACTCTGGTAGTTTTTCATGGAGCTCTCTTATTTCATTCCTAAGTAATCTATTATATAGGATTTGAAAATTAAATTAAAACATACTAAAAGACATGGAACGGATTAAATTTGGTTAAATAGGATCTCATAATCTATTTCCATCCCTTTTCAACAATTGCGGAACCTTTGAGCCTTTCGCGAATCTCTTCGAAGACATCGTCTGGAATCTCGGTGTCAAGGACCATCTTCATTGGTTCATCTTCATATAGCACCCATCACACCCATCAATAGGCTTGCATTGGTCCTTGTGGTTTTCTCTTGATTCTGCTAGTTCAACAGCTTTGTCAAACCATTAAAACTCATCGCACTTTGGGTAATTCAAACACCTTAGAAACATTCTTCCATTTTCAGCATCATCAGTTTTTGCTATCCAAAACCGGCGTGTCCTGTAAGGACCCTCAAGCTCGTCAACGCTATTAGACTAGTCAAGAAACGTCTTAGCCGATAATAACTCGATTAGTTTAACACGAGCGATAATTAATAGGAATTAATCTAACAACGATCTAGATACGAAACTAGTACCATCGGTTAGATATCGAAAAGTTTTTGCGAAATGGACTACTCGAACGTGCTAATCGAATGTCGGATAAAGAAGGTATCATTCGACTACTATGAAGGGCAAAATAGTCTTTTTGACGTTAGACAGACCGGGACTTCCCTTATCAATATATCGGGTGTTGTATAAACTTTCTTTGGTCTTATCTAGACCGGATCGAGAAGATAAACTCGATCTGTTTCCTTTTTCTTCCTCATTATATTTTCTTCTCAGCTTCTTCTTTCTCTTTCTTCCTCTCTTTCTCGGTTCTTCTTTTCTTGTTGATTATCCGTGAGACTCAATGAAGAAAATCAACTTATGATGTTGTGTAGATGATGAAGGTGATGATGTGATGGTGTTAATTCAAGCAGTTGATTCAGAGATACAAGAGACGGTAAATCAGAGAGAATCAGAGTTAGGGTTTTCAGACTAGAGTTGGAAATTGAATAAAATTGATAGTAAATCGAGTGGTGATAGATGAAGAACAAAGAGATTTTCATTTAATTGATGTTGTGGTGTTGATAAGATTACGAATCGAATAATTAGGTTTTCTGAATTTGGTTTCAAGAATTCGTTTAAGGATGAACAAGAAGAATTTAAAAGATGGGTTTGGTTGATTTAAATTTGTTAAAGAGATTAGGGTTTGATGCTGTCGAATTAGGGGTTTACTCAGGATTAAAGTGTAAAGTGGAGTTAATAAGGTTTTAATGGATACTGGTTGAAGATGAGATGATGAATCATATCAAGCCAAAGAATAATTTGAATTCAATTGCCCGAACGTTACTGAATCAAGGTGATTGTTATTATCAGTTAATTTAGTTTAGATGTTCATTTCAGTTTTGAGTTTTTGAAGTTATGGATGATGTAAGAATTGAGAAAGGATTTACTGTGAATGTGGATTTATAAACCATTGTTAGTGATGATGTGGATTTAGTATAAAGATTATTAAGTTGCAGGGAGGAGTTGAACCACTGGTGGTAATTTATGAGTGACAGGGATTTAGATTTGGTAATGGAGATGGATGAATTACAAGTGATGCTGTTGTTGAATTCATGATGGTGGAGAATGTATGAACTGTGTTGAGGAGTTATGTTTAGAGATTGAAGTGAAGTTGCTAAGACTGAATATAGTTTCAGTTGAAGGTGTTGGTAATGTGCTGAGATACGAAGTATGGTATTGTTGGTGACCTTTAGGTGAATTATAGTGGTGAATTGAACTGAGATGAAGCAATTCATGGACTAGCTTCAAATGTTAGTGTGTCAATGTGCAGTTAATAAGAGTAAACATGGGAAATGGAGAAGATGTTCGGTAGTGGTGTGGTTATGCAGGTAGTGGTTTTCTATGATGAATGAAACTGAGTTTTGTTGGTAGTGATAGTTTGTTTAGCTCAGAGTTTAGAAGAGGCGGGAAGACTTGAATTAGTAGTGATGATATAATGAGTAGAGTGATTGTAGCCCTGGAATTGTGGTGGCATGGTTTGCAACTTCTGGTTGCAGGTAAGGTCAGTTTATATTTGTTTATCAATTTTGAAAGATGTCATGGAATGATGTTGATATGCATTATAGTTGTAAATTGCTTGAACTGAATTGTTAAAGGTGATAATAATGTATAAAGATTAAGGGTGTAATAGAATCAGTGGCTTGTGCCATTGAATTGGTACGAATCATCAGTTTAGGTGAATCAAATTGTTGTGCCTGACTCAGTCATCTGACTGAGTTGAGTCGTTGTGACTCACTAGTTTCCCAGTCCTGACCTGAGTTGAGTCATGTTTGACTCATTGACCGATTTAGACTTTGTTAATTTGACCAAGACCTGACCTTGACAAGTTGACTTGACATTGACCCGTTGACCTGACGTTGACTTTTTGTTTGACTGTTAATTGACCCTAGTGGACCAGGCCTTGTGTAATGGGTTTATTTAGTGGATTTGGGCTTAGGATTAGTTATCCTACTTTTATATTTTGGACCTCTTGTGCTCTGAATTAGTCTTTGGCTTATTCTACAAAGTTGTAGATATTCTTAAGACTTAGCTATGGACTATAAAGTCAATCTAATTGGACCAGTAAACTTTTAGTTATGTTAAAGATTGATAATAAAAAGGTGTAAAACTATAAATGGGCTTAGAATTATTAGATAGATTTGTATGATTCTTGTGCGAGCCATTTTGGCTAGATTCTTAGAGTTCTTGTGTGATTAACAATTAGTTTATATTAACAACGATCGATTCAAAGGATGAACCAGTGGACCGTGGATCTCGAGGTGGGCGTGGCTTGTCATCAAAAGAGGTTGGAATACTTTTAACTCATTTGAAACCATTGTTGTTTCTTTTACAAAAGTTATGTTTAACAAACTCATGCATTGACTGTTTTGTGCATTTCATACATTGTTTAGTTTGTATTATGATTGTTCTGTTGATTCTTTGAATCTTTCCATGAATTGGAAAGGACTTGTAATGTTTGTCATTATGAATTGTTTATGGGAAATAAGAATTTCCACCTGTGGTATATAGGACACGCTCCTTCGTATTTATATTTATTTACTTTCAGCTTTTATGCTTATTAGGTGTGGAAAAACCCGACATCAATATAGCTATGCAGGTGTGGAAAAACCTGGCATCACTAATATAAATTGTTTGAAGAAGGAGTTTGTCCATATACATGTTTGTGCATTTCCAGTGACTTAGTCACTTTGATGTTTGGGAAAACATGTATTGTTTTCCAAATCTTGCTCATGATTTCTTTAAAGTTAAATGTTATTCCTGTTGGGAACCCCTTTTAGGAATGATGTGCTCACCCATTCCCACTTTCAGTTTCAGAGACAGATCAGAGTTGGCAGCGAAAGCTCGAGGAGTTGACATCGTTAATTAGTTAACTTCTGCTATGTCTATTATGTTTGTTTATTTATTCGCAAACAAAATAACTATTGTATATGTATCATTTGAGAGAAATTCTTGTATATATATTTCTGAGAGGGGTTAGTTTTGGGTTAAGTTTTACAACAGATTTCTTAATTGAATGTTTAAGTAAATGATTTAGATTCTTAGTGCCTCTTTATTTAGTTAATCTCTTGGATTAGTTAGCTGTTAGCTTAGGGGCGATACATGTCCCATCACAGCTTCTACACTTTGAATAAATAAAAGGACAGTTCATGGCTAGATGAGAAGGTGACTTGCAAATTTGACACCTGCAATGATGACTCTGTAAGAGAAGATTATATTAGTTATGTGTCGTATTAGAGAAGATTTTAACTGTCCATATATTGTTAGTAATGTTGAATCTACTTACTTTGCAAGTAGAGCTTGATGGTGAATCTCCCATCGCTTGTGAAGCTTGAACCGTGCATGATTGATCTAATTTTTGAGGCTTACTTACTTGAGAGAAGGATTTTTATTATTTGGTGGGTGCCTTGTGTAGATTTTTCCAAAGGAATTGGGGTATTATATAGATTTGAAGCTCCAACGGTCATATTTTTCAAAAAACTAGTCGTTTTTTTTTATATTCAACAATACCGGCGTGGTCGCAATTATGAAACCAATGCCGGTACCGTGTACCGGCAATATACAATGTTATTCAACCATGTCGGTATGGATTGCATATTTGGCTCAATCTCTGTGAAGAAATTCACATATGCCGGCATGAAAATTTAATGGTTATCCACATCGGAACCCCGTACCGACTTCCTACAATAACTTCAATGCCGGAAATCTGGGTTATTTCAAAAAAACTAGCCGTTGATGTTTTTCTCTATATAAAGAGAGCCAATACTTGGATCCAAAAGCCAAAAACTCGTGTGTTCTTATATATATCCTTGAGACGCTTAACTTAGGAAACCATAAACCCTAGAACAATCATCTATAAATAGCTTAGTATAGTACCTAATCCCACATCCAACAAATGGCATCATTTGACTCCGAGGAAGATTTAGCAATCACCCAAGCCTGGTACGCTGAAACTCGTCCTTCAACTATAGATAACAGCACGCGGGATTCCATATGGTTGAAGGTTTTTAACAAATTTATTCACGATTACGGTAACCCGAAAGGAAGAACTGCTAAACAAATCGAGCAACGACACGACATCATCCTAAATGCGGTGGTTGAGTATCTAAAAATGAAACACCGGATCGATCACGCTACCCGCAATAGATTGTCCCCTCAACAACTTGTAAGTATCTTTATGATTAATTCGACACAATCTACTCTTTTCAATTTTTATGTAACAAACAAAGTTTGTGTTTGTAGCATGAAGCCGTGAAAAAGGCTTTACTTACAAGAAAAGGGAGAAGCATTCATGTTTGAAGCCAACGTGAACCATATTGTAACCAAAGTCACAGAGTACCACCAGCTGGGTGAATCGGAGACGGAATCTTCTTAAGAAAATTGATTAGGTTTTTAGGGTACTTGGTTAGGTATTTCGTAAGGTTTTGTGGGTACATCTCTATGTAAACCCTCACGAGACTATAACTCGTCCACTTGGGTCACCAAGTGGTTTAAAGGCTTGATGCACGTGCTAAGTGCATTCGTTCTTCCTGCGACAAGGATTACATTTGAAATGAACGGGAAGAACAACAATTAGTGCTGGATAGGGAAGAACAACAACTAGTGCTGGATAGGGTTGGGTGGGAATTTTTGGAAAACGGTTATGAGTCGGAACCAAGCTTCCTCAGAGGTCATTTGAGGTACTCCCATCCTTATATTGTACGCCTGGACACCGAAACAGTGCCTCCATAAGCAGAACCTCCCTCCACAACTCCTGAAAAACTTATTGTACCTGTACTTCAAAAGACCCTCACGTTGGTGGTACGTAACTCTGGTTCACTTCCTATTATTTGAATGTATATCTATAAACTTATAAAAGTTAACATATTAATATAATATGACAACAACGTTCGCGGCTAGAAAAATTGAGAAATTGGTTTAAATGCAAGAACAGGAAAGGAGAGATGCTGACCCCGGCAGAAATGAAGACAATCGAGGAAAAGATATACAAAATTGAAGATCCAAATGCAAAGGGATTTTGGAAGGAAACGAAGAAGAGGGTTCTCAAGAAGCCAAGGACCGAGTGAACTAAGATGTTTGTTAATGTTTTTTTTATAGTATTAGATATGTCTTTGAACAATCTACTGTCGGTTTATGTTTATTTGTGTGTCTTGCTAAACTTTGAACATCTTTGTTTCATTTGTTTTCGGTTTGGAACATCTTAATTTTACATATGGTTTGTTAAACAATCTAGTATTTGCTTATGTTATTTTATGTGTCTTGCTAAACTTTGGAGATGTTGATTTCATTTGTTTTTGGCTTAGAACATAATATATTGGTTAATCTATGTGAAACTTTATGTTTTTTTTATCAGAACCGGCATGGTCGAAATTGTAACAACAATGCCGGAAATCTGATTTCTTCTCAGACTAAAGGAATTTAGAGTTCCGGCATGGATACGATTTTGTAGATAATGCCGGTACTCTATCTTTTTCTTACACATAATTGATCTGTGTATAATTCCGGCATTGTCAGGAAGTTATTTTTAACGCCGGAACTTAAACTAATATCTCTGTGTACTTATGGTTAGTTTCCGGCATAAAAGAGAAAAGTATTTCTAAGCCGGGATTAATTCTGGTATTGTAAAGTTTGAATTAAATCATGCTGGCACGTACATAACATATGGTTTAATGATTACAATTCAAACTTCCAAAAAAAAAAAAAAAAGGTTTCCTATTAGTGAACAACATATATCGAAATTACTCATTATCGCTTCCACACGTATGAATTTGCATCTCCTCCTCTTGGAGAGGTTTCTTTGATAAGGACAATGCATCCCATAATTGGTGATTCTCCTCATAAAATGCCATCCATCCCTTCCAGATATTTGGATCTAGGTCCTTGTTTTTAACCATCCCACAAACAGGTGGCAATGGACAATTGTCCTTGAGTTTGGAATAACGAAATGATTACCGTTCACGAACGCCAAAACAACTCTTCTCTTCTTAAGGGATCTCTCGCATTTTTGCCACTTTGATGTAAATGTTACTTCTAAGGTGGGGGTAAAATAATGAACAACACAATTAAATGTATCCGCTACTAGATGCCCACAAAGCGGCATTCTCATCCAATATTGAGAAGGAAGAAAATCCATTTCTTGCTCGGGTCCTAACACTTGAGCATGCATATTATCAAACCCCTCGCCATGACCAACCAATTGCTCATAAAAGCTCCTCTTTTTCACAAGTTGTTCGGCCATCCTCATTTTAGCATATCGGCATGGTGTCATTCCTCTACTATCCGCCGTCTCGAAGATTCCTAATTGTTCGGTCACGGCATGATAGCCACAATTTCCATCTCCATCGAAATCATCCGTATACACAATAAACTCGCGAATATCCAGGAAGTTGGTCTATGTAAGATTCTATCTTGGTATGGTAATGTCTATAAATCCTGCCCGTTTTGGAATCCTTATACATCTTCATAATAATATTTTTTTGCTTAATTATTTCCAAACCACCCTCTGCAATCTCTACGTTCCCAATGTCTTCGGTATGTGACGGGAGATTATACTTCCTTGGCCTACCCCTTCGCCTAGGAACCGAAATTACATAAACCTTGTTCATGCCTACGAAGTTTTCACCTTGATATTGTTGTTGACAAGATATGGTTCGCTTACCTTTGCTATCACTTTGGTTTGTCACCACCTTTGCCTCATCACCTTGTTGTTCTTTGTCACTTGACGTTGATACCTTTAGCGGCCTACCCCTTTTCCTTGGAACTTCCGCTAGATCGATTATGGGTATGGCTTCGGAATGCTCACCTTGTTGTTCTTGGTAGCTCAATGTTGGTACATTTGGCGACCTACCCCTTTTCCTTGGAACCTCCGCTAGATCGACTATGGTGGCTTCGAAATGCTCACTTTGTTGTTCTTGGTAGCTCAATGTTGGTACCTTTGGAGGCCTACCCCTTTTCTTTGGAACTTCCGATACATCGACTATGGTTGTGGCTTCGGAATGCTCACCTTGTTGTTCTTGGTAACTCAATGTTGGTACATTTGGCGGCCTACCCCTTTTCTTTGGAACATATGATACATCAACTATGGGCATGGCTTCGGAATGCTCACCTTGTTGTTCTTGCAAGCTTGACGTTGGTACCTTCGGCGGCCTCCCCCTTTTCTTTGGAACCTCCGATCTATCGGCTTTTGGTGTGGATACGGAACCCGTCGCTTGTTGTTGACTTGAGAGCGGTTCCTTACTCGGCCTACCCATTTTAATTGGAACCGGCGCTTCCGCGAATCGGAGTTCCGAAATCTCACTTGCGGATAGATCTCGTTTCTTGGTTGCCGCGAGTTCTTCTTCACGTCGAGTCATTTCTTTCAATTCTTTCCTTTGTTTTCTTCTTGGAATTTTAGTTTGTGGTTTACCTATCAGATCCCCCTTTCCTGGCGCTTCACTTGTTGCGATCCATGGGCGAGTAATTAGCCTTAGTTGGCTCAACAATACTTGTCGTCTAGCCGAGTTGACACGTGAGTAGAATTCCTTTGCTTCGTTTGTATCCCATGGTGATTGTCCGGGAGCTTTCGTAGGGGGAGGGTCGAAAGATAGTTGCCTCTAAAACGGATCAATAACCTCAATAGGTATCACTTCTTCATATTTCACAAGCATATGACGACACAGAAGCCCCAAGGAAGACATGTGGGACAAATACACACTTCACCGGTTTTTCCGTAATTTTTCTCATATGCCATTTCTCTCATCATATGTTATATTGCCCAATGAGAGACGCTGAACTCTATTCCTTTGAACAACTTAGTATATTGAAGAAATTGAGTCATCCTTTCCATTGAGCTTTTCTCAAAATCCTTCTTGATCCTATCAATATCAGCCTTAAAGTATTGCTCCATTGCCTCGGTGACCGTAACCATGTTGCCTTGGCCGTACTGGATGAGATCTTTAAATCTCCCATGAGCCGCTTCCACTGCACTAGTTGCTTCAGTTTTGAAGTGCCTATACCGGTTTGTCCATGCACGCACAAATTTTTCCTTGTACTTATCCAACAATTTATCCCGATAATATGAGACGACACTTGGATACACTTCGTTATATTTAGCACTAAACATGTTCAATCTCTTTTCATATATATCCTCGTTAAGAGACCAATAAACTTTCTCCCAATCCTTTAGAAATTCCAACCACTTTTTATGATTTTCATGGTGTTCTTTGTCCACTCGCTCTTTAATCTTTCCTCTTTCCTCCTCTTCTTCTTCGGGTGATAGTTTCTTCTTGCGAACATCTTCCTCTAGTTGAGAAATCATTCTCTTCTTAATATCCGCCTTAGAGGGTTCAAACAAAGCATGACAATGTTTTGTCACATTCTGACCTATATGATACATACATAGGAAATTTTGTGCATCCGAAAACGTCGGATATAACATCCATTAGCGCTTCATCTTGATCGGTTACGATGACCCTCGGAAATTGATTTTCCGGGAACAATAATTTCAATTGTCGTAATGCCCAATGATAATTGCGATCCCTCTCGTTTTCCATTAAACACCAAGACAATGTGAATGGTACCTTGTCCGATGTTTTCCCCACGATGTTGAACAATGGCATGTTGTATTTGTTTGTCTTGTAGGTGCAATCCATCATAAGAACACCACAACATGTATGAGCCAATTTTGAAAGCAAAGGATGCGCAATGAATATTTGAAGGGGCTTTTCGTCCGGTCCTCTTTTAATGATACGCGTGTAGTTGTGATCCCAAACTATCTTCCCAAATTCTTGCATAACACTCCTCCCTTCCCATTCCAACCTTCTAATGGTTGCTTGTGCGCTATAAATTGTACTTAGAGAAGAAACGTTCTGATTATCCTTTTCCTTGAAGCTTTTGAGAATCACTCTTGGTTACATGCTTTGGTCATTATCTTTATATCTTCGAATTCATGAGGTTTTAGCTTCGCAACTAGGGAGTGACCAACAAAACCTTTCGGATCCCGGTGGTTATGTTGGCCAAACCACACCGTACAATCTCATTCCTTTTTCTTTGTCTCTTAAATAGAATACAAGCTTAAAGGGGCAATTATCCTTCCTCGTATGAGTCTTGTATACCCTATTAGTCTTCTTTGCATATACATAACCCTTTCTCTTATGACTATACTTCTTCTTGTATTGCCCACTTCTCTCGCAAACCATTTCAAAACGATTATCTGAACGTTTGGGTATTCCTCACCAACACACACTTGTTCTTAAGAGCCGTCTGTTTTGCCCAAGCAATTGCTTCCGCTGGAGATTTTATTCCCTACATTAGGACAACAATGGAAGATTATAAGGTTCATTACAAGCAATCCCCACATAAACTAGGTGAAAAGTATTGTTTGGTAACACACCAGAGGCATCTTATAGTATTCGAACGTATCCGGACCAAGCGGTTTGGAATTTGTTGGATCAATTTATCTCACAATCTAAGGAATAAATGAAAAGAAAATTGAATTAGTTCAAAAAAATTAAATTACTATGCGGGTACTATTTCCGGCGGGCTCGACGACAGTTCCGACATTCAATAATAATGTTCCGGCATTTTGGAACTGCACTTGAAAAAGAGGAAACAATTATAAACAGTACCGGCATTGTATGTTCTTGAACATAATTGCCGGAAGAGGCAATACCGGCATGCTCGTTACACAAGGTTCAAAGCCGGAAACCGGAGCCGGCATTCTCGATATGTGAGTTTCCAGCCGGAACCAAGTGCCGGCTTTGCCTTAATTTAAAAACCATGCCGACCCTCATTACAGGCGTTCCCAATAATTTATATACCACGCCGGTATTTGAGTTCAAAAATCTTAAACTCCTGGATGTTTTTCTGGTGGTACCGACATGGTAAGTTAAGAGTGAACCATGCCGGTTTGGATATTCCATGGAATATTCGGTGGTAGGTAAAAAGTGTAACTGTGTACTGGCATGTATTTTTGGTTTGAAGACCACGCCGGCATATGTTTTAAAATAGGGGATATTTTGTACCGGCATGCAAATAGTATGAATACCATGCCGGTTATAGTGGTTCCGGCATGGTATTCATACTACGAGTATGCCGGCACCAAGCTTTTTCAGAGAAAAAAATGGCGGTTTCAAAAAAAAATAATCAAATTTTTGACCTCTTTGAAGCATTACCTGTGTCTTGGGGTTGTTTGTATGTTAAACATGTTTACTTTCTTGGGTTGGTTCTTCATAAAACACTTCATGCTCACGAAAATCATGATCCAAGGGTGTTGGTTCATCATATAACTCCAACTGTAAGTTGTTATCATTAACCGAAGATTGAAGATATGATTGTTGTTGTAGTTGAGCTAAAGATTCGGCAGCTGCAATTCTCTCCTCACAATCATCTTCCATTTTCACAAAAAAAGTTCCACTCAAAAATATTTTTCCCTCCATCTACTCTCACCTCACTCACACAAATTGAAATAAAAATACACACTAATTTATCCCCCAAATACTTAAGAATTTACTAATTATTATTAACCACTAAACCTGATTAGTGAGGAGTAGATTAGGAATTAAAAAAATAATTACATAAGGGGTGACCCCATCTTTGATATTTGGATCTCTATTTTGTCATGTAGCTATATTCCCCAATTAGTTTCCATATCCCCAATCGGGGGTTCTTAATGAAATCATTTATGCTCACAATTATTTGCATACCTTCTAATAATAAAAATGCAGAACAAGGATCGAATAGGGAAACCGACACTTTGTTTGTATGATTACTTTAATGCCCCCACCCTTCATTTATTTAGCAGGTGCTATTTTGAAAAACAAATAAAACATAAGGCATATTTGGAATTATACGCATTACTTTAGGTTGCTCACGTGCTAATGGACTTGGTCCATTTGGTAAAATAAGTTGCACTTATGGGTCGCCTTTATAAACAAAGTCAGTTAAAATACCGATACACCCTCAATTTATGTAGGTATTGGGATGAGCAAAAATAAAATCCAAGGGCAAAAACGACAAACACTTTTTGCAGCTTCATGTTAGTGTTTATTGGTGAGTTCTCGTTATATTAGATAGAATAGATTGGTGCAGATGTGATATGTCCTCTTACCTTTTCTGATTTAAAAATATAAAATAAAGTAAAAAATCTATTTTATTTATTAAGATAACAATTTGTTTAGAATATGTAGCTCATGAACTAGATTATCTATCTACTATTCTACTCTAATATGGCTTGCTAGTTTACCTACCTACTGCCTTACCTTCAGTTCCAACAACCAAGCCACTTGTTAAAATATTAAGTTAGTTCACTTTTTCACCTACCACATCAGTTTTCACTGTTTAGAGTGTTAGATACTTGTTAGTATTTGGTCATTGAACTGACCCATGATTAAGTCCATATATATGCCCGCATATGTAGTGGGGAATTGTGGAATCAGTCGTGCAAAGAAGTGAGAACCCTACGGGTGACTGCTTCCTATCTCCTATCATATATATATATATAAGATGCTTCAAGTTGTTTATTAAGATGCTTAAAAAAAATGGATAAATTGATGATAGTGTAAAGGTGATTTCACCCTTTCTTCTACCCCTATTTTGGGGTTTTATCAGACGTGGATACCACGATCCTAGCTGATGTTTAGTATGGCTTGCTATTATCCTACTACTCTTTACCAAATTAGGATAGCACGATCTTTCTTTTCTCCGTAGCTTCCATTTACCAAATTGGTATACGCTCTCTTTACCAAATTGGTAACCATGACACAATATCTAATTCTATTCGTCTCATCCAAAACTGTTACATTGAAAGCCATAGATGTCATCAACATCACCTTTGGTTCGTTAGAAAAATAATGTGTACACAAGTCTTTGTGCGCCATACCAAAACATAATTTGCACCGAGCTTGTTGATCATCTTCTGAAAATCAATTAACATTAACAAAACCATGTAGTATAAAAACATTGAGATCGTTTATATTGTTTGAGGTTTATGATGCCTAAAACAATTTAAAGTTTAATCATAAGATTTCAAATGATACAACAAGAAGATAATTGCTATTGGGATGATCAACCAAAATTAATTTTATTTTCAATCCTTTACAAACCAAGTTGATCGATTTCTTTTTCTTTGATGGAAAAATTATTTGATTGACAAGTAGTTCATAGAAATGCTTGTCATTTTTAGGATTTTTCTCAGAAACCACTCACCATCAACAAGCACCGGAAAGATCTTTTTTGTTTTTTTTGGAGAGATGATGTGGCAAGCATTTAATCTTACAAAAATATCTTGGGTGGGAGAAGAAATTGAAATTAGTAGCGTGTCTTGGTTTATTTGCTAATTAGTGGACCTCATTTTAGATAATTAATAGGGAAAAAGCTACTTTTACTAGAGGGAAAGCCGATTTTGGCTGGATTAAAACAAAAAAAACGTTGTATTCTTAAATCATCGGGAAAATGTACGAAGAAGCTTGCCTTGATCAGTTCTTTGCATTTCCAAAAGGTACACTGTACACACGTGAACAGTGGTGAACTTCCAATATTCTAAATAAGATGCACGTTAGAGAGTTACATTTTTGTTGGATCCAGAAGGTTTACCTATTGGGAAGGCATTAAGCATATACGTGACTACTGTCTCCCTGTTTTCATTTTTCCATTCCACACTGGATCCAAATGCGGCGCATCAACTGTCTCACAAACTCTGCTAAGTTTTCCTTCAATCATGAATTTTGCACTTTGTAGTGCGGCTTGTTAAGGTCATGCAAGTCTAATAGTTCATTACCATTTTTCGTATCAGCCTTCTCATCAGCAAGCATAGAAGTTCCAGCCACACTGACACCGTCCTAGGACCTGAGGATAAATATTGTTTGTTGATAGGGGAAAGTTTTTGATAAATCCGCTCAGAAATTGGCTTCCCCTCCGGTAAAAGTAGCTTTCCCCTTAATAATTATCGTAGATTGTAGTATCTCTTTTGGATGCAGGCTACAGGCCGGCCCGGTCCGGCCTGTTTGAACCTGTCGTTGGCTCATTGTATAAGCCCCCTCTAGTGCAAAGAGAGATAGATTACCCGTTGGATTACCTGTTGAAACTTATTTGTAATCTCCTAACACTAAATCAATATTTCAATCAACATTAACATCAAAATCACCACGAAGATCCTCTCCTGCGTAATCGCTGTTTTTTTTTGCTATATTTGTTGTAACTGGTTATGCAGAGGCGGAGGCTTCTGGCAACGACAAAAATCCTGGAATTATTCTCAACTGCTATCAACCACGTGACACTCCAGTACCGACACCTAAGAAGCACGACACTCTCGATGTTCTGATGTTTGCATGGGATATTACGAAAACTATTCTTTCTATTATTGGTGGTCATAGAGTAGTGTATCTACTTTCTACTGCGAATAGCATTGAGGCGATAGAGGCTCTGAGGATCGGGCGATTACTGAGTTAACCCAGTGCTAAAAATCGGTTTTCAAAATTGATGAATTTTCTCTCTTTTCTGATTTGATATGATCTTTTATATTTCGTTTATTGAAACTAATCTCTCTGTTCTTCTATATGTCTTTATAATTTTATAATCTTTTCTTGATTTTCATTCCTCCCCTTAAAATCTCTTTTACTCTAAGTGCGTCTTCTTTAAATCTTCATGTCTAACTAAATTCTTTTACCTGCTTTGCAGTTTTCAAGTAGCATTTCAGTGGTGTTCCAGTGGTTGTTTTCAAAACAGTGGTGTTGGGGAATTTCAATCTTCCCTGGAAATAGTAGTAATTCTTCATCTGTCATGGAAAAATTCAAGGTCTCCAAATATGGTGTAAGCAAACTCGCAGTAGTGGTTTTTTCTAATCTATTGTCATTATACATGATGCACAAATCAGTAGGATTTGCTGTCACATACAGTTCTCGATTTGTTCAATATCAAAATCATGAAAACTGGAATCAAGATCATCTTTGCAATCTCAGAAGCTTTAGGGGCATAATTGGTAAAGTGCAGTTGGTGAAAGTGCAAAATTTGGAATTCAAAATTTTGAATTGTCAGTTACCTTTCTTCGAGTCAAAATCTTCTCCGAAATTTCTTGGTAAAAATTGGGGCGATGAATCTGGAATATGGAATAAGTTAGGTAGGTGGTATTGGATCAAGTCAAACCCTAAACCTAAATTTGGCTATAAAAAGTGCAAGGAAAAGAGTCTTCCATATACATCTCAAAACCATCTTCAGAGCATAAACCTCAATAGAAAAATAGCGCAACCAAACAATATGCAACTTTCTGCTCTTTCTAGGAGGATGAAAAACACCAATTTCAATTTAGATCAACTCATAAATGCAAGGAGCATCATCATATTTTGCAGGGGTATACACATTGGTGCATCTGTATGATTCCCATGAAAAATTGTGCCCGAGTGTGAATATGAATGATCGATTTTATGCATGTTTTCCAGGGGTGTACACATTGGTGCACCATTGTATTTTCAATTAAAAAGAAGGATCAGTTTTAGGAATGTTTCACAGGGATGAATATATTGATGCACCAATATACTTCTCATGAAAAAGTAGGTCTGGGTGTGAGTATGATTGATCTGTTGTGCATCTTGGTAATCTCTTTTTTGGTAAAGTGCAATGAATCACTGTACTGGTATGTTTCGAAGCCATATTAAGTTTGTGTAGTAATGCCCACATGGATTGTGTGTCTGACCATAAACTGAGTAACTTTTTATTTTGATCGTTTTCTTGCTTTGTTTTCTTATGCGAATGTTGGTGAAAGGATAATCACTTTCTTTTCAAGCTGCGATTTCTTATTTTTCATTGGTTTGTCCTCGATGCAGGTTATCTGCTAAACTTACCTCTGCAAATCTGAATGTTATCCAACTGGAGTTTGGCGTGGTTGGTATTTTTCTCCGTCTGTGTGGATTAGGGTGCAATTTGGCTATCATGGATTCTGGATTTTTTGGATCTTTGCAGTGTTGTACATAATTGTACACACCAATGTAAATTAAAAAAAAATTATGGGTACTCTTTTTGTAACTCTCGGAAAATTCTTTCCAAATATGTAAAGTTTATCGATTTTGGACGAGCGCTTCAAAAGATAAATTATTTTTTATATTATTCAAAATTGTTGACATCCTCATGAGTCAGTGTGGACTAAATTGCAAATATTTGGACTAAATAATAATAATAAGGGTTATTAGTGTACTTCCCATATTTTTGGACTAATATGTACCTAGTTGACTCGGACTGGACTAAACTGTATCTCTGGATTGATTTTTGGACTAAACCGTATGAGTAGAAATTGACGTTTAGTCCCAAAGTTAGTGGGATTTGGACAGTCTAATCCTCTCATTTCAGGCCTGATACTGTCTAGTCCAAAATTCTCCCCGCCTGGACAATATAGTCCAAAACTTAGACGAGTCAATCCTTTTTACACCGATCCATAAAAATATGATTTTTTTCTATTACCCGAAATATCCCTGAACTATATTATGTTGGTTTTGGAGGAGAGAAAAATCATATCGGAAAGAGAGAAGAGAAAGAAAGAAGGAAAAAGAGAGGCGATCTCGAATTAGGGATCTAGAAACAGTTGATCAAGCGAGATTTATTTTAAAACAAGCAAGAAGAAGCTATAAATCATCATCAACAACGGTTATTCTTTGAAGATTTTTTTTGTGATTTTTTAATTGAGATTGTGAGTGACATTTTTATTTAATTGCAGAAAGATCCTTCGGTGTCGAGGAATCAACTAGCGACGTTACTTTTATCTGTATCTCAAGGTGGTGTTCATTCTGATTCTCATACTTTTTATACGCCTTTTGATTTTGATTTTGTATTTTTCATTTTCACTTTATAGATCTGGATTTTATAAATTGGAGGGAAATTTCGATGTGTAACCTAATTCTAATTCTTTTCGGAATTCTGTGTTCTTTTGTTATGATTTCAATCTTGTTAGTGTTCGAACTGGATTTGGGTGGAATTTTGTTTTTTGATTAGTGAACTGCTGAAAATGTGAATTTTGTTGATTGTATGTAGAAAATGAGGTTTCTCCTAGCAGTGACAAGGAAATTACGAAGAAGCTCATACATGAGGTTCTTGTTCTGCACTTTATTGCTTTTTTTTTGCCATCTCTAATTGATTTATGGGCTTATTTTCTTCCACATTATTGAAGAAGTGTATTGTCTTGGTTGAATACAGTTTTAGCAAATAATATATATGCAAACATATATAGTCTCCTTCTTTTCTAGACTTTCCAATACCAACCATACTAGACATGACACCGATACAAGTTTCTGGGTCGATGTTACACAGGGAAATCCTATGATAACGAGGCTTTGAATGAAATTTAAATGCCCAAATCACATGTAACTACTGTTTCTAAACATAAGAACGATATGATTCAATAAACATAAGAACGGAAAACACGTACGTACATTGAGCCTCCTCTTTTTAACTTGTATAGAGCTGTAGGACGACCATAGTGACCATTTCCGCTTTGATCCAGTAGTTTCAGTTCAAGCCATGCCCTAACTTCTCCAGGATTTTTAACTTAACACTCACGGATACGTAGTCCTGGGATTCCATAAATTCCATAGATCTTTTATCCGAGGTTTTTTTTTTTAGGATTCTAACGCCTTGCATTAACCTTTTGAACGCCACTTGCTTCCCTATACAAGTTGGTGCATACTATTAATCCACCGTCACCATCAAAAACCCATTTTTGTTTTCGCAAGATTAATCTTGTCTCCTCTCTAGCCACGGGAAACAAGGTAAGCCATCAAAATAGACTTGCTAAGTAAGCTTGCAGTTTCTACAATATAAATGTATTTTCATGTACACCATCTATATGCAGTGTACATAGAAGTGCACTTTTGTTTCCTTATTACAAGAGGTGTATATGCTTGTACATCACTTATATGATTTCTTGTATATTCCACGTGGACTATTTTTAGTTTTACATATGAAAAACTTGGCCTTCCTCGTGATGAAATGGGTATCGTAACGATCTTTATGACTTCTTGCAGATATATTACCTCATGTTATTGTATGCTTGTATTAATTAATTGGGATAAATAAGGGTAGATTCATTCGTCCATTTGTCTTTGTTTTTTTCTTCCAGAAATGGACTTAATAGAAGTTACAGATCAGGTTCGCCCCTACATTTTGTAATAGTAATAGATTTTCTTCCTCTGAGATTTTCTAGACATTGGTTAGTATTTATTATAAACCGCAAATCAGAGCATTGCCTAAAATAGTTTTGGGGTCGATATAAATGTTGAGAAGCAAACTGCCTATATTTAGAAAAAATAACAAAAATCATACCGCTGTTAGTATCTCAAGTTCTCAACCTTTTTATTTATCCCAATTGCAGGTGTAGTGAAGGTCAAAGATGATAAAGATGAGTCCCCAACTTATGTTGCTATGCTTGCAGCCCAAGATGATGCAACACGGTGCAAGGTATTTGTTCTAGTTGTATACTTTGGTTCCATTGATGATTCCTACCTTAATATTGGTCCTAACTGATAACATGATTGTGTGCTTTAGTCTTTCTTAGTTGAATTTGATAAGTACAACCTTCATTTAATGAAATAACATATTGATTCTTAATGTGTACATAATTGTACACATGTAGATAGCTAATGTGTATATAGTTGTACACTTGTTGATTGTTATTTGTTAATATGAATGATTGGTGTTGTGCATGTTTTACAGGGGTGTACATATTGGTGCACATGTGTAAATCTTATGAAAAAGTACGTATCCCTTGTTTTACAACGGTGTACATATTGGTGCACCTGTGGGAAGTAACTCCCATTAAAAAATAGGTTTGTGGGGGGTTGTGAATGATTAGCTTTATGCATGTTTTGAAGCGGTGTACGTATTGGTGCACCTCTGTAATTCTCATGTAAAAGTAGGTTTGTGAGTGGTTATGAATGATCGTTTTTCTGCATATTTTGCAGGGGTGTACACATTGGTGCACCTGTATGATTCCCATGAAAAAGTGTGCCCGAGTGTGAATATGAATGATCGATTTTATGCATGTTTTGCAGGGGTGTACACATTGGTGCACCATTGTATTTTCAATGAAAAAGAAGGATCAGTTTTAGGAATGTTTCACAGGGATGAATATATTGATGCACCAATATACTTCTCATGAAAAAGTAGGTCTGGGTGTGAGTATGATTGATCTGTTGTGCATCTTAGTAATCTCTTTTTTGGTAAAGTGCAATGAATCACTGTACTGGTATGTTTCGAAGCCATATTAAGTTTGTGTAGTAATGCCCACATGGATTGTGTCTCTGACCATAAACTGAGTAACTTTTTATTTTGATGTTTTCTTGCTTTGTTTTCTTATGCGAATGTTGGTGAAAGGATAATCACTTTCTTTTCAAGCTGCGATTTCTTATGTTCATTGGTTTGTCCTCGATGCAGGTTATCTGCTAAACTTACCTATGCAAATCTGAATGTTATCCAACTGGAGTTTGGCGTGGTTGGTATTTTTCTCCGTCTGTGTGGATTAGGGTGCAGTTTGGCTATCATGGATTCTGGATTTTTTGGATCTTTGCAGCGTTGTACATAATTGTACACACCAATGTAAATTAAAAAAAAATAAAAATAAATATAGTCATATGGGTACTCTTTTTGTAGCTCTCGGAAAATGCTTTCCAAATATGTAAAGTTTGTCGATTTTGGACGAGCGGTTCAAAAGATAAATTATTTTTTATATTATTCAAAATTGCTGACATCATCATGAGTCAGTGTGGACTAAATTGCAAATATTTGGACTAAATAATAATAATAAGGGTTATTAGTGTACTTCCCATATAAGGGTTATTAGGTGAAGTTGAACGGACGAGATGATCTTGTGACATTCATCTGCGACCGTTAGTGGAATTAGGGTTTTGAAGAGGTGCGCAAGCATCACTCTTCAGCTTGGTCGAAACCAAGCTTGGGGACATTTTTTGGCAGGACCGACCGGGCATGCGTGTGTACGGCACGCCGGTGTACATGTCCATATCTCACTGTCCTGTGAAAGTGCGATCTAGGCCACTCAATTCGACCGGTGAAGAGGAGTGGTTGAGATCGATTTGCGACAGAAATCTCGTGCCGCAAAGAATTTTTAAAGAGGCGCAACATGCCATCTTTAGGGCGTGCGAACCAATGCATCCAGCCATGGTTTGCCTTGGCCGATCGGGCGTGGAGATAGGTGGGCCCACGGTGATCGTGTTGATACTCACCGGACCTGCTTAGTCTATTCCTGAACCCTTCATCCGAGCAGGAGAAAATGGACGCTCGTGATCGATTTGCGACATAAACCCTAATTAGGGTTTTTGTCGGCCGCGTGTTAACTAGTTCGGCTAACCGAAAATACATGCTATATACCTCATCTGGAGAGGCCGATTGTACTGGGCACTTATTAGGCCGGTGGTGAGTGTGGTGGTATGTGTCCGACCACCTCAGGGTTAATCTAATCCATCCAACCGTGCTGGTGAAGTTGGATGGTCGTGATCAATTTTAGGTTTTTAGTGGACTTTCCTGCGACCCTCAATTCTTCACGCTGACACAACTTCGGACAATCGTATATTGCAACCTGTTCAGGTTAAGGAAAAGTCGGTCATGCAGGTAGGAAGAAGGACCGCCGGTGTACACTACGACGCTTGTTCGACCGGCTTTGGGATGATCCACGCCGTCCAACCATGTCGGTTAAGTTGGACGGACGTGATGAATTTGAGACTGCCATATGAGGCCTTTGTTTGTACGATTCCTCCAAGCTGCTCCATACCAGTCTGGACATCCAACTTCAGGCTGGTGTTCAGTGGTAGTTTGGTAGGCATGGTAGGTATTCGACCGACCAGGGCATAAGTGGGCCCACTGGTGGTCATTAATGTAGTAGCCTGCTCCTGCTGAGGATCGTCTAGGCTGGTTAAATCATGCGGCCAACTTGCGTGGTCATGATTGTTTCTGAGACTGATATGGACAGTTCAGGTTCAAATATGCTCAATGGTTAGTATAAACACCGAGAGATGTAGCCTGTACGCGTATTTCGTGCATGCCTCACTATTAATACTTGGAGATTCGTGTTACTCTGTTGAGAGTAACACTCAGTCGTCATGTCGCACTAATAATGAGAGTTCTGCGGGAACAACACAGGAAATACAAGGATGGTTATGCATTAATTGATAATGCTATAAATTCATAGGGTATATGGGATTTGTTGCTACATGCTCCATTCTAGGTGAATTATTAAAGTGAAGAAGTATTCATCACTCATTAATGGCTTTATCCTTTACAGGATGTCAGCGCATAATTTTGACTTTTACAATTTTAGCCTTAAATGAAAATCTACCATCAACATTAAGTCCCCTGCCTAGCGCATAATGGTTACACTATTGTGGGGTAGGCATGAGATGGTGACATACATATATGAGAAAGACAAGATAAGGTAAGTTTACCCGAAAGAACTTTGACCGTTAGTAATTTTCCATGTGAACGCCGTGCAAGCATGGACTCTTTTGGTGGGACCGGTTTCCTTCTTTGGGCGTTTGAATCAAAAGGGAATCCAATCAAAAGAGGAATCCTTTTTCCATTGGGATTCTTCCAATTATTTGTTTATAAAAGGGACCGACCCTTTTCTTTTCTCACATATTTTTTTTTTGTTTAGCAGCTCCCGTCCGCGACTTCCACCGCCGTTGACGTCGCCGGACCTACTGCCGCCATCGCTCTTTGCTGCCGGACTTCGTTGCTGCTGCCGCACGTGTATGAGGTAGGTACTTCGTCCTTCTTGCTTTCACGTTTTTTTTTTGAGAGGTAAAACCCTAGTTCTTAGGTAAACCTCTTCCATTCTTGATAAAAACATCTCATCGTAGACGAAACTTCTTCATATGATTAATTTTGATGAAATTGATAGCAAAACCGACGATATTGCTAGGATTGTTTAGTAAAACAAGCCGTGAATCCATGAATATTGTTTTCGCTTCTTTTTCCATTGTTGCATGCAAAACCTAGCTTTTAGGTTATAGCTTGAAAAACCCTTGGCTTGAATTTCGTAGACACGACTCCCATGAATAAAGAAAACCGTGTTATAATACGTGCAATTGAATGCGGGCTCCACCATATATGCTCGGTTGAACGTGAGTCCCACTATGTACGCCTGATTGAACATCGACCCTATACCAGCTTCGTGACCTTGACCGGTCTTGCTTGCTGACGTGGCCCAATACCAGACTTGTGACCTTGATCGGTCCTGACCAATACCGGCCTGCGTGGCCCAATATCAGACTTGTGACCTTGATGACCAATACCGGCTTGACGTGACCCAACACCAGCCTACTGTCATGATATCAGTCTTGTTTGCGTGGCCCAATACCTGCTTGACTGACGTGATATCAGTCTTGCTTGAGGATATTAGCCCTGTAATCTCGACCGGCTTCGTGGACTTACCAACACCGGCCTCGTTTGCTGACGTGGCTCAATACCAGCCTTGTTTGGACCCAATACCAGCCTTGCTTATATGATTGTCCCAGACTTGTGTACTCCAACGTGAATGTGTTCTGTCATGTGTGACACATCCCATGCGTTTTCATGCAAGTACTGACTCCCATGCCTTTTATTGTAGAATGAACAAAAGGCTCATGTTAAGATGTCTTCTGGGGATAATGTTGATGCCAAGTCAGGGAGTGTTGACAGCTTCAAAGATATGCCAAACATAGATGATGAGTTGTTCACCGTGCCTTTTCTGAACATTATAAAGCATCCTTCTCACAAGATAGTCCTGCTCTTTGGTTCAGAAAATATGGAAGCTGATCCATCCCCTTCTTCAGCACTTGTGATGAAATTCTGTCTTCGGAGAAATGAGTATCCACCTTCACCTATTGACTTCAATATTTGGCATACCCCGCTGGGTCCTTTTGAAGGATGGATGAGACGCATGCTGAATAATAAGAGTATTGTGGCTAATTTTATCAAAGCGCAAATCCTTGATGCGGTCATGGCATCCGCCACTCTTCAAGTTAAGAAAGATGTTGCAGGCTTGATCACTTTCATTTCTCGGTGGCGTCCCTCTACTCATACAACCATATGTAGATGGGGAGAGATGAACATTACTCTGGAAAGCGTAGCTACATTGATGAACCTGCCTGTCGCTGGAAGGAAGCGAAGAAGGTGTTAAGATTGTGAAGGTGTTGGTTGTGTATGACTTGTATCAGAAAGCTGAACTGGCTTGCAGAATGTAAGCTATCAGTTCTGGTGTTTGGATACGATTGTATCAACACTTTGTTTCTGTTGTCTTATTCTGGAAATAGGGAGGAGAACCTATTTATACAAGTCATTGAGCCTTACCCACGTCTCTCGTGGGAAGTGGAGAAAGTGGAGTGATGGAGTAGTGGAGTTGCGTGTGTTAGTGTCACACGATCAGTCTTGCCTACTTCTCCCATCATCACTAACCGTCCATGTCTTCCTGACACGTTCTTGTGATGGCGCGTTGTGCGCTGCACGCTGTAAACCGCCAGACCAGTACCCCAGTATGTATCCGCCAGTTTGTGACATGATTAATGTCTCGAGTGTGTGGATCGTGGGACCCACAGAAAGCATGTGATGCTAGGTTAAATAACTAAGTTACTTAGGAAGTCGATATTTATGAAATATCGTGTGAATTCTATGCATGTAATGCATTGAATATATTCAATATGGAGAAAGCATCGTTTTTTTTAAGGCTTAAGAAGTGAGTAGCGATTTAAGCGTCTTAAAATAGATGCATGTATAGCCATCTTCATGTGACGGTTTGGAGGCTGCGCAGGCAAGTCCTCCTTTGGCCGACCACATGGTGTGGTAGAGTGGTGGATGGTAATCACCACAGCACCTCATTGACCAGTTAACTCATGACCAGGGCTATATAACCAAGCAGGTGAAGTTGAACGGACGATATGATCTTGTGACATTCATCTGCGACCATTAGTGAAATTAGGGTTTTGAAGAGGTGCGCAAGCATCACTCTTCAGCTTGGTCGAAACCAAGCTTGGGGACATTTTTTGGCAGGACCGACTGGGCATGCATGTGGACGGCACGCCGGTGTACATGTCCATATCTCACTGTCCTGTGAAAGTGCTATCTAGGACACTCAATTCGACCGGGTGAAGAGGAGTGGTTGAGATCGATTTGCGACAGAAATCTCGTGCCGCAAAGAATTTTTAAAGAGGCGCAACATGCCATCTTTAGGGCGTGCGAACCAATGCATCCAGCCATGGTTTTCCTTGGCCGATCGGGCGTGGAGATAGGTGGGCCCACAATGGTCGTGTTGATACTCACCGGACCTGCTTAGTCTATTCCTGGACCCTTCATCCGAGCAGGAGAAAATGGACGCTCGTGATCGATTTGCGACATAAACCCTAATTAGGGTTTTTGCCGGCCGCGTGTTAGCTAGTTCGGCTAATCGAAAATACATGCTATACACCTCATTTAGAGAGGCCGATTATACGGGGCACTTATTAGGCCGGTGGTGAGTGTGGTGGTATGTGTCCGACCACCTCAGGGTTAATCTAAGCCATCCAACCGTGCTGGTGAAGTTGGATGGTCGTGATCAATTTTAGGTTTTTAGTAGACTTTCCTACGACCCTCAATTCTTCACGCTGACACAACTTCGGACAATCGTATATTGCAATCTGGTCAGGTTAAGGAAGAGTCGGTCATGCAGGTAGGAAGAAGGTTCGCCGGTGTACACCGCGGTGCTTGTTCGACCGGCTTTGGGCTGATCCACGCCGTCCAACCACGCCGGTGAAGTTGGACGGACGTGATGAACTTGAGACTTCCATTTGATGCCTTTGTTTGTACGATTCCTCCAAGCTTCTCCATACCAGTCTGGACATCCAACTTCAGGCGGGTGTTCAGTGGTAGTTTGGTAGGCATGGTAGGTATTCGACCGACCAGGGCATAAGTGGGCCCGCTGGTGGTCATTAATGTAGTAGCCTACTCCTGTTGAGGATCGTCTAGGCTGGTTAAATCGTGCGGCCAACTTGCGTGGTCATGATTGTTTCTGAGACAGATATGGACAGTTCAGATTCAAATATGCTCAATCGGGTTAGTATAACACACCGAGAGATGTAGCCTTTACACGTATTTCGTGCATGCCTCATTATTAATACTTGGAGATTCGTGTTACTCTGCTGAGAGTAACACTCAGTCGTCATGTCGCACTAATAATGAGAGTTCTGCGGGAACAACACAGGAAATACAAGGCTAGTCATGCATTAATTAATAATGCTATAAATTCATAGGGTATATGGGATTTGTTGCTACATGCTCCATTCTAGGTGAATTAGTAAAGTGAAAAAGTATTCATCACTCATTAATGGATTTATCCTTTACAGGATGTCAGCGCATAATTTTGACTTTTACAATTTTAGCCTTAAATGAAAATCCACCATCAACAAACAGAAACATAAAGGATAACAGACTCATGTAAAAGAGGTGTAAACAAGACAGACTCCACCAACCGACAATCAGATAAACAGACCACAGAAGTACAGACACGTGTCTAACAGAAGAGATAACGGAAACATAAATGATAACATACTCATGTAAAAGAGATGTAAAAAATATAAACTCGATTATATGTCAATTAACATATGGAAACACAGATCTTTATCTTTTTAAATAGTTGTTCCATGCCTTGGGTTCAGAGAGTATACGACGTAAACATTAAGGTGGAAACTCATACCGTAAGTTATGGCCAAACGTAAGCCCCATGATGAAACCAATTTCCACCAAATTTTAGCTTATTCGGATGATGGTGCACAACATATTGCAGATATTTCCGATAATGATTTCCTCATCAACTGATTAATATTTTTGATTGTCGTTGTTGTAGTAGTAAAGATTCGAACTCTAAGACTTGCTAAGATTAATTTTAAAGGAATAAAATAGAGAGTTACTGGGTCTAGGATTCAGCCAAACTCATATCAATAGGTTCAATTGTTCATTCTCAAACAATTATCGCTCGACAAATAAAACAACATCGACTCTTATTCTTGCCAAGGTAGATTCTCCAAACATTAATTATAAATCGTAAGCATGGGACATCAAACATCTAAGAAAGCATGACCCATCTAATAAAATAATAACTAATTTTTTTAAATCATAATTCTATTTTAACTAAGTGCAAAAGTCAAATAGAAAATAAAACAAATTCACCCAAGTATGAAGTCCGGATTCCTCCGTTGTCCCAGTGATGGGGTATAGCTCATCATGTTGTTGGAAACACGCTCAAAAATCATTATTATTTCTCAAAGGGTGTTTACAAATGATGAAAAGGGAGAAATAATTCAAAACCGGGTTTGTAACAATTATATTTGTTACAAACCATAGAACTACGACCCTCGGCTGTGGGTCGTTACCACTGTAGCATATAAGACTGTCTTGCGACTGTCGTATTCAATGTAGCATAAACGACTGCTTGTGTGGGTCAATGTTCTTCGTTCTTCACTGTTTTTCTGCTGCTGCTGCAGAGAAATCTGCAGCAATTCTCTCGACTCTGTAGCCTCCCCCAATCACTCTCCATCCCTCACTGACATCCCATCAGACTATATATATACCACAACAACAACAAATATCGCTCATTAACTCCCAATAATCTTCCTTTACTCTATAATAAATAAAATATTTTCTTTCTCAAATGCAGCTGTGAATGACGTGCAAAATATCCTTGTTTATCTTGGCTTGATAGGGTATAATTTTGTTGAGTAAAGAAGAAAATCTTCTCCCATGCAATACGTACCATCAAATATTCCGTGATAATCTTCCTCTTGAATGCAGTTCCCTGCATTATCAAAACTCCGTGTAACTCCTTGATTTTCTTAATTACAGCGCACTTACTATTCCTGTTTGGTAAGAATAAGTCATTCTTCAACGAAAACATAAAGAAAATCTCGAGAAGATCTCTTGTAATCACTTCCCGAAACTCGATATCTTTTCCACACTCTGTTTCGCTTCACACGGATATCCAACCCCAATTCTTTCGAATACAATGACTATACCAAGCCTGTTTACTGCTAACAGGTCCAACAGAACTGAATCCAGCGATTGAATGTTCTTTAATTGCCACCAAAAATCGAACCCTAATATTTGCTGCCAATTTTCCCGCCAAAAACCAGATTCAAATGGGGAAGAAGATGGTCGCCCCTTAACAGAGATGGGGTGCGAATAGCCAAGGGCGTAAATAGTAAAGAAGGTGCCCCTTATCAATGAGGTGTCCCTTAGTAATTGAGGTGCCCCTTAACCAGTAGTGAGAGTCCGAATAACATGTGTCCTCCGGGGGTGCTTTTAACAACTTTTCGAGCAACATTTTCCACAAGAGCTTATTTCACAAAAACACCTACAAACAAGTTTATTAGTGATAAAATGAAATGTATTTATGGGTGAAAATGTGTCGCACTTTCGTGCTCATCATCAACAAAATCTCATCTCCTGGCTCAACACAAAATTTGACAGTGGGGACAAGTGTCGATTGGTTAAGAAAACATCTTAGAAGGAGTCTACCAATATACAAAAGGTTCACGTCCTTCAGATGAAACAAGTTAAAAGATGGGGAAAACATCGTTTGTTCCTTTTTTAGGTGGTCCCAAGTCAGTTTGGTCCTTTGGGAAAACACTTTTCCTGTTTGGTCCATAATTATTTGAAAATATATAAAACAACAAAAATGCCATTCCATGTTAATTTTTAATTATTTTCTTGTTGCAGTTCATTCTGTTTGATGAACCATCAAAGTTCATTCTTTCAAATGAACACCTAATAAGACCAAACTAAATCACATATGAATATAGAGTTCATTTTTTAAAATGAACACAACGCAAAATTTCATTATTATGACAAGAAAACAGAGTTCATTCTTTCAAATGAACACGTGATAAAATTTATACGAAAACAGACTTCATTCTTCCGAATGAACACCTGATAAAACCTATATGAAAACAAAGTTCATTCTTTCGAATGAACACCTGAAAAAACCTATAAGAAAACAGAGTTCATTATTCCGAATGAACAACTAATCAAAGTTCATTACTATGAAAAAAATCAGAGTTCATTCTTTTAAATGAACACCCAATCCAAATTTCATAATTATGAACAAAAATCAGAGTTCATTCGTCAAAATGAACACGTATCAAAAACTAACTAATTCAAACCTAGAACAGAGTTCATTCTTTAAGATGAACACCTAATGAATTCAAGATCTAAAACCGAGTTCATTCTTTAACATGACACACACAAAAATCCATAAAAATCAGAGTTCATTATGTTTGATGAACTTCGTCGTCTTCATCATTCTTCAACAGAGTTGATTCTAATCAATGAATTTCATCGTCTTCATCATCTTCAACATTAGCAGCAGTGACGAAGAAAAATACATAAATCTTAGTCGTCTTGATCGTCTTCATCATCATCTTCAACCGCAACAAGAAAATCATCATCTTCATCGTCTTTGGCATCAGCAACATCATCTTTATCATATTTATCGTCTTCATCGTCTTCAACAGCAGCAACAAACAACAAAAACGAAAAAGAAACGCCAAAAACTTCATCATCATCATCATTTTCATCGTCTTTATCATCATCATCATCATCAACAACAACAACAGTAGTAGAGAAAAAAGAAACCCAAAAATGTCGTGGTTCATCATCATATTCATCTTCTTCATCATCAGCAGAGAAAAAAATGGAGAGAAGAAAAAAAACTAGAACTGAAACTAAAGAAGAGAGTGAGAGTGAAAAAAATGTCACCTTGATATTGTTGTTGACAAGATATGGTTCGCTTACCTTTGATATCACTTTGGTTTGTCACCACCTTTGCCTCATCACCTTGTTGTTCTTTGTCACTTGACATTGATACCTTTAGCGGCCTACCCCTTTTCCTTGGAACCTCCGCTTGATCGACTATGTGTATGGCTTCAGAATGCTCACCTTGTTGTTCTTGGTAGCTCAATGTTGGTACATTTGGCGGCCTACCCCTTTTTCTTGGAACCTCCGCTAGATCGACTATGGTGGCTTCGAAATGCTCACCTTGTTGTTCTTGGTAGCTCAATGTTGGTACCTTTGGCGGCCTACCCCTTTTCTTTGGAACTTCTGATACATCGACTATGGGTGTGGCTTCGGAATGCTCACCTTGTTGTTCTTGGTAACTCAATGTTGGTACATTTGGCGGCCTACCCCTTTTCTTTGGAACATCTGATACATCAACTACGGGTGTGGCTTCGGAATGCTCGCCTTGTTGTTCTTGCAAGCTTGACGTTGGTACCTTCGGCGGCCTCCCCCTTTTCTTTGGAACCTCCGATCCATCGGCTTTTGGTGTGGATACGAAACCCGTCGCTTGTTGTTGACTTGAGAGCGGTTCCTTACTCAGCCCACCCCTTTTAATTGGAACCGGCGCTTCCGCGAATCGGAGTTCCGAAATCTCACTTGCGGATAGATCTCGTTTCTTGGTTGCCGCGAGTTCTTCTTCACGTCGAGTCATTTCTTTCAATTCTTTCCTTTGTTTTCTCCTTGGAATTTTAGTTTGTGGTCTACCTATCAGATCTCCCTTTCCTGGCGCTTCACTTGTTGTGATCCATGGGAGAGTAATTATCCCTAGTTGGCTCAACAATACTTGTCGTCTAGCCGAGTTACCACGTGATTAAGCTTCGTAGAATTCCTTTGCTTCGTTTGTATCCCATGGTGATTGTCCGGGAGCTTTCGTAGGGGGAGGGTCGAAATATAGTTGCCTCTAAAACGGATCAATAACCTCAATAGGTATCACTTCTTCATACTTCACAAGCATATGACGACACGAAAGCCCAATAAAGACATGTCGGGACAAATACACACATCACCCGGTTTTCCGTAATTTTTCTCATATGCCATTTCTCTCATCATATGTTTTATTTCCCAATGAGAGACGTTGAACTCTATTCCTTTGAACAACTTAGTATATTGAAGAAATTGAGTCATCCTTTCCATTGATCTTTTCTCAAAAGCCTTCTTGATCCTATCAATATAAGCCTTAAAGTATTGCTCCATTTCCTCGGTGACCGTAACCACGTTGCCTTGGCCGGACTGGATGGGATCTTTAAATCTCCCATGAGCGGCTTCCACTGCACTAGTTGCTTCAGTTTTGAAGTGCCTATACCGGTTTTTCCATGCACGCACAAATTTTTCCTTGTACTTATCCAACAATTTATCCCGACAATATGAGACGACACTTGGATACACTTCGTTATATTTAGCATTAAACACGTTCAATATCTTTTCATATATATCCTCGGTAAGAGACCAATAAACTTTCTCCCAATCCTTTAGAAATTCCAACCACTTTTTATGATTTTCATGGTGTTCTTTGTCCACTCGCTCTTTAATCTTTTCTCTTTCATCTTCTTCTTCTTCGGGTGATAGTTTCTTCTTGCGAACATCTTCCTCTAGTTGAGCAATCATTCTCTTCTTAATATCCGCCTTAGAGGGTTCAAACAAAGCATGACAATGTTTTGTCACATTCTGACCTATATGATACATACATATGAAATTTTGTGCATCCGGAAATACGTCGGATATAGCACCTATTAGTGCTTCATCTTGATTGGTTACGATGACCCTCGGAAATTGATTTTCCGGGAACAATAATTTCACTTGTCGTAATGCCCAATGATAATTGCGATCCCTCTCGTTTTCCGTTAAACACCAAGCCAATGTGAATGTTACCTTATCCGATGTTTGACCCACGATGTTGAACAATGGCATGTTGTATTTGTTTGTCTTGTAGGTGCAATTTATCATAAGAACACCGCAACATGTATGAGCCAATTGTGAAAGCAAAGGATGCGCAATGAATATTTGAAGGGGCTTTTCGTCCGGTCCTCTTTTAATGATACGCGTGTAGTTGTGATCCCAAACTATCTTCTCAAGTTCTTGCATAACACTCCTCCCTTCCCATTCCACCCTTCTAATGGTTGCTTGTGCGCTATAAATTGTACTTAGAGAAGAAACGTTCTGATTATCCTTTTCCTTGAAGCTTTTGAGAATCACTCTTGGTTTGATACATGCTTTGGTCATTATCTTTACATCTTCGAATTCATGAGGTTTTAGCTTCGCAACTAGGGAGTAACCAACAAAATATTTCGGATCCCGGTGGTTATGTTGGCCAAACCACACCGTACAATCTCATTCTTTTTCTTTGTCTCTTAAATAAAGTACAAGCTTAAAGGGGAAATTATCCTTCCTCGTATGAGTCTTGTATACCCTATTAGTCTTCTTTGCATATACATAACCCTTTATCTTATGGCTATCCTTCTTCTTGTATTGCCCTCTTCTCTCGCAAACCATTTCAAAACGATTATCTGAACGTTGGGTATTCCTCACCAACACACACTTGTTCTTAAGAGCCTTCTGTTTTGCCCAAGCAAATGCTTCCGCTGGAGATTTTATTCCCTATATTAGGACAACAATGGAAGATTATAAGGTTCATTACAAGCAATTCCCACATAAAATAGGTGAAAAGTATTATTTGGTAACACACCAGAGGCATCTTATAGTATTCGGACGTATCCGGACCAAGCGGTTTGGAATTTGTTGGATCAATGTATGTCACAATCTAAGGAATAAATGAAAAGAAAATTGAATTAGTTAAAAAAAAAAAAATTATTATGCGGGTACTATTTCCGGCGGACTCGACGACAGTCCCGACATTCAATAATAATGTTCCGGCATTTTGGAACTTCACTTGAAAAAGAGGAAACAATTATAAACAGTACCGGCATTGTATGTTCTTGAACATAATTTCCGGAAGAGGAAATACCGGCATGCTCGTTACACAAGGTTCAAAGCCGGAAACCGGAGCCGGCATTCTCGATATGTGAGTTTCCAGACGGAACCAAGTGTCGGCTTTGCCTTAATTTAAAAACCATGCCGACCCTCATTACCGACGTGCCCAATAATTTATATACCACGCCGGTATTTGAGTTCAAAAATCTTAAACTCCTCGATGTTTTTCTGGTGGTACCGGCATGGTAAGTTAAGAGTGAACCATGCCGGTTTGGATATTCCATTGAATATCCAGTGGTAGGTAAAAAGTGTAACTGTGTACTGGCATGTATTTTTGGTTTGAAGACCACGCCGGCATATGTTTTAAAATGGGGGATATTTTGTACCGGCATGCAAATACTATGAATACCATGCCGGTTATAGTGGTTCCGGCATGGTATTCATACTACGAGTATGCCGACACCAAGCTTTTTCAGAGAAAAAATGGCGGTTTCAAAAAAAATAATCAAATTTTCGATCTCTTTGAAGCATTACCTGTGTGTTGGGGTAGTTTGTATGTTGAACATGTTTACTTTCTTGGGTTGGTTCTTCATAAAACACTTCATGCTCACGAAAATCATGATCCAAGGGTGTTGGTTCATCATATACCTCCAATTGTAAGTTGTTATCATTAACCGAAGATTGAATATATGATTGTTGTTGTAGTTGAGCTAAAGATTCGGCAGCTGCAATTCTCTCCTCACAATCATCTTCCATTTTCACAAAAAAAATTCCACTCAAAAATATTTTTCCCTCCATTTACTCTCACCTCACTCACACAAATTCAAATAAAAATACACACTAATTTATCCCAAAATACTTAAGAATTTACTAATTATTATTAACCACTAAACCTGATTAGTGAGGGCTAGATTAGGAATTAAAAAAATAATTACATAAGGGGTGACCCCAGCTATGATATTTGGATCCCTATTTTGTCATGTAGCTATATTTCCCAATTAGTTTCCATATCCCCAATCGGGGATTCTTAATGAAATCATTTATACTCACAATTATTTGCATACCTTCTAATAATAAAAATGCAGAACAGGGATCGAATGGGGAAACCGACACTTTACTTGTCTGATTACTTTAATGCCCCCACCCCTCATTTATTTAGCAGGTGATATTTTGAAAAACAAATAAAACATAGGGCATATTTGGAATTATACGCATTGATTTAGGTTGCTCACGTGCTAATGGACTGGGTCCATTTGGTAAAATAAGTTGCACTTATGGGTCGGCTTTATAAACAAAGTCAGTTAAAATACCGATACACCCTCAATTTATGTAGGTATTGGGGTGAACAAAAATAAAATCCAAGGGCAAAAACGACAAACACTTCTTGCAGCTTCATGTTAGTGTTCATTGGTGAGTTCTCTTTATATATTAGATAGAGTAGATAGATATTAGAATAGATTGGTGCAGATGTGATATGTCCTCCTACCTTTTCTGATTTAAAAATATAAAATAAAGTAAAAACCTATTTTATTTATTAAGATAACAATTTGTTTAGGATATGTAGCTCATGAACTAGCAAACAAAACACAGTTTTTGATTCTTAGATAACTTTTCAGATTATCTATCTACTATTCGACTCTAGTATGGCTTGCTAGTTTACATACCTACTTCCTTACCTTCAGTTCCAACAACCAAGCCACTTGTTAAAATATTAAGTTAGTTTACTTTTTCACCTACCACATCAGTTATCACTGTTTAGAGTGTTAGCTACTTGTTAGTATTTGGTCATTGAACTGACCCATGATTAAGTCCATATATATGTCCGCATATGTAGTGGGGAATTGTGGAATCAGTCGTGCAAAGAAGTGAGAACCCTACGGGTGACTGCTTCCTATCTCCTATCATATATATAAGAATATTTGTTATTCTTATTGACTAATGAAGCTACTGCCGCAAAGCTTAGGGTTTATAGAAACTATCTCTTCCATTACTTCTCGAGGAGACTAGGGTGTGAACTAGCAGTATATTCTCTAGTAGAGTATATTCAAGACCTCACTGCAACTGGAAGTAAGAAGAAGGATTCTCAAAGAAAAGGCTTGTAACAACAATCAATCGATCCTGGGGATTTCGGATCTTCCGCAGGTAAGTTCCTATCCGAATCCATATACTTTGATTCGTGTTTGTGTAACAGTGGCATCATGAGCTTTTTAGTATTGCTTGATTTGCCTATTTGAGTCTTCTTTGATGTGTTCTGTGATTGATAATTTTTGTTATTTTTCATATGTTGATTGATATGAATCTGTTGATTATCATGATTGTAATGGTGGTAATAATCTGTTTTATAGCTACATGATCTTTTGTTGTGAAAGTATGATCAATGAATCGTTTTTATGTTATGGTTGAGAACATGTTTATAAGTTCAATCCATGTTGGTTTGTTGTTTTGATTCCTTGATCATATGTAGTTTATAACATGGTTTCATGGTGTTTGTTTGATGCATCCATGGTGTTTGCTTTTTGTTTCGTATGAAGACATGGGATTGCTCTGTACTTTTTTATATGATGTGTGGTTGGGTTCTAAACCCATGTGAGCTTCTATACCCGAGCAAGGAATGCAGTCAGTAATGGACTTGGTGTCCAGTACTTGGAAATTATATGAAGGAGGGTTTATTATATTTGTTGTAATGAACCTATAGATCCGTATATATCTGCTCGGTACGTTGTCAGAAACAAGAGAAACGGTTGTGTATTGTGTTCTCGACTGTTTTGATGCTCGCGTCATTTTGATTAGTTGAAAATGCTCGGTACTACAGATCAGTAACACCATGATTTCGTATCCTTTTATATTTTTTTGTGTAAATACCATGATTTATTTTCCTTATTTAAAAATAATGTTGTGTATATACTATATAGTTACAATTATGTACGTAGGGATGTAATATGCTACGTACATATTATTTTCAATTCCATGATGATAATATGTACTTAGCATATATAAAAGGATACGAAATCATGGTGTTATTGATCTGTAGTACCGAGCATTTTCAACTAATCAAAATGACGCGAGCATCAAAACAGTCGAGAAAACAGTACATAATCATTTCTCTTGTTTCTGACAACGTACCGAGCAGATATATACGAAGCTATAGGTTCATTACAACAAATATAATAAACCCTCCTTCATATACTTTCCAAGTACTGGACACCAAGTCCATTACTGACTGCATTCCTTGCTCGGGTATAGAAGCTCACATGGGTTTAGAACCCAACCACAAATCATAGAAAAAAGTACAGAGCAATCCCATGTCTTCATACGAAACAAAAAGCAAACACCATGGATGCATCAAACAAACACCATGAAACCATGTTATAAACTGCATATGATCAAGGAATCAAAACAACAAACCAACATGGATTGAACTTATAAACATGTTCTCAACCATAACAGAAAAACGATTCATTGATCATACTTCCACAACAAAAGCTCATCTAGGTATAAAACAGATTATTACCACCAAAACAATCAAGATTATCAACAATTCATATCAATCAACATATGAAAAATAAAAAAAATTATCAATCACAGAACACATCAAAGAAGACTCAAATAGGCGAATCAAGCAATACTAAAAAGCTCATGATGCCACTGTTACAACTGTAGCAAAAAGGGACATTTTTGCCGTGAGTGCACTGAGCCGAAAAAGGTACCTTTTTCACCTAACTCCGTAAAAATTTGTGTTTGTACACATGTATTGGTTTCTCACTCTCTTCCTGAATGAATTGTAGATACGGGAGCAACAAGACATGTAGCTCGAGATCGAGCGGGGTCCGTAAATTATCGACGTCTTTCACGTGGTACACAAAGAGTCTACATGGGCAATGGCTCAAGTGAGGAAGTTGTGGGAGTTGGTACTTATCAACTTCATATGCGCTCTGGACGCATTTTAACACTTCATTATGTTCTCTATGTACCTGGAATTCATCATAATTTATTTTCAGTTATTGCACTTCTTAGTTTTGGATATTCTTTTAAGATCGAAGACGGTAGGTTGGACATCATTTATGATGGTATTTTTTTTGGACAAGGTTATTTAAGTAATAACTTCTTTAAATTAGATTTGTTTAATTCTTTCTCTTCTGATGTGTTAGTAACTAATGCTAGTAGTAGCGTTGTTGATGATTGTATGACTTGGCATGCTAGACTAGGCCACATTAGGCAAGATAGGATGCGGTGGTGCTTCATAGTGATAGCACATCAGCTCTTGCATATGTGAAGGATCCCAAATACCATGGAAAAACCAAGCATATTGGTAGGCGATTCCATTTCATACGTAATATAGTTGCACAAAGAAAGGTTATTCTTAGACATATCTCCACGAACAAGATGTTGGCTGACCCTTTGACCAAGCCAATGCCGAGAGTTGTTTTCCAATCTCATGTAGAGAACATGGGATTGACTAGGATTTGATATGTAGAACATTTGATTATTGTTTGATGACATTATTATTATTTTTGAGTGAATGAATGAGTATTGATTGTTTTCTTGATAAAATATGTTATATAGAATTCATATATACTATTCATGTGTACATGTATTTGAAGTTGTCTACAGGCAAGAATCAGCCTACGCACACAGGTGATTCGCCTTGGCGCTTTGTATAGCGAGCAAGATGAGACAAGATAAAAGAAGTTTTTGGGAATTTGTATTTCAAAAGCTACCTGTTTTTGTAACAGTCTTTTGATTCTCTTCTAAACTGTATAAGTCGCCTTAGTATGTCTAAGATGAGATCTCAAAGAGATCATTCATTAAGTTTGACCACCACTTAATGAAGCCTGTTATAAAGCCAGATGTTATTTTCTAAATATTCTTTATGTGTATGACTGGGTTTAGAAATTCAGGTTAGGCGTTTTTTAGCGACTAGACTAAGATCTGTATGGTGTATATTTTTAACGCAAGACATGCCCAATTAAGTGGGAGAACACCATAGCATACTCATACTGTATGTGCTAAGTCGACCAAATATGGGAGCAATGATTGATTCCCTGCTTCGTTGCTGTGTGAGCCACTGGATTAATATCCAATTCTTTTACCCCTTTGACTTAGGTTTATGTCATGAATAGGATACTTAATGATGCTACTTTAGCATGTTTTCTAATACGATGCATATTACCGTAATATGATACATGTCTAGGAAAGATATTAAGTTGAATTGGATTGATATGGATTTCTTGGAAGAAAATTTGATGATACAGCATGAGTTATGATTCATTGGTGGCCAGCGTTTTTCGTCTGTCGAAAATCATGAATACAATTTATATGTGTGGGTACAATACTACTTCTTCGAGGGATTAAGAGTATTGCATCGGGTGTAGTCAAATTGTCTGAGGTAAAAACTAGAAGTTAGTAAATGATGTACTTTGGTTAGTTTAGTGAAAACTTTATCACCGTACTTCTGCCATTTGTGTAATGCTCGTTAGTTCGCACACCCTATATCCAGTATGAAGAGTTTGGTAATGTGTAAATGAGAGTACTATATTATATGCGTGCAAGTGGGAGATGTTAGTATTTGGTCATTGAACTGACCCATGACTAAGTCCATATATATGCCCGCATATGTAGTGGGAGAATTGTGGAATCAGTCGTACAAAGAAGTGAGAACCCTACGGGTGACTAATTCCTATCTCCTATCCTATATATAAGAATATTTGTTATTCTTATTGACTAATGAAACTATTGTCGCAAAGTTTAGGGTTTATAGAAACTATCTCTTCCATTACTTCTCTAGGAGACTAGGGTGTGAACTAGCAGTATATTCTCTAGTAGAGTATATTCAAGACCTCACTGCAACTGGAAGTAAGAAGAAGAATTCTCAAAGAAAAGGATTGTAACAGCAATCAATCGATCCTGGGGATTTCGGATCTTCCGAAGGTAAGTTCCTATCCGAATCTATATACTTTGATTCGTGTTTGTGTAACAGTGGCATCATGAGCTTTTTAGTATTGCTTGATTCGCCTATTTGAGTCTTCTTTCATATATTCTGTGAAGCATATCATCAAATATATTCCATGACTAAGTCATGGAACACATCAAATATATTCCATGACTAAGTCATGGAACACATCAAATATATTCCATGACTAAGTCATGGTTTCATGGTGTTTGTTTGATGCATCCGTGGTGTTTGCTTTTTGTTTCGTATGAAGACATGGGATTGCTCTGTACTTTTTTCTATGATGTGCGGTTGGGTTCTAAACACATGTGAGCTTCTATACCCGAGCAAGGAATGAAATCAGTAATGGACTTGGTGTCCAGTACTTGAAAAGTATATGAAGGAGGGTTTATTATATTTGTTGTAATGAACCTATAGCTCCGTATATATCTGCTCGGTACGTTGTCAGAAACAAGAGAAAAGGCTGTGTATTGAGTTCTCGACTGTTTTGATGCTCGCGTCATTTTGATTAGTTGAAAATGCTCGGTACTACAGATCAGTAACACCATGATTTCGTAACCTTTTATATTTTTTTTTTGTGTAAATACCATGATCTATTTTCCTTATTTAAAAATCATGTTGTGTATATACTATATAGTTACAGTTATGTACGTAGGGATGTAATATGCTAAGTACATATTATTTTCAATTCCATGATGATCTATTTTGTTTTTAAATGGTTTGTTCCATACGCACAGTCATCATATGTTGTTTATGAAAAGTCACCATGTTTTGCTTGTTGTGTGAATCATTTTTTTTCTAAGTTTTTCTGAAAATGGTATTAGTATTCATCCCGAGCATGAAAATGAGTTTTAAGTGGGCTTAGTGACCAAATGGACTTAGTGTCCAGCACCTTAAGCATAACTTTTTGGTGGACTATATATATTTGTTATGTAAAGTCCAAAGTTTTTTTTTTTGGTGTATACAGTGTGTTTCCGGCAACAGTATACTACGTGTATACAATGCTTCTGGATACTGTGGAGATGCTCGTGACATTTTCATTAGTTGAGATGTATACGTTAGGAAGCAGTAACATGCTAGTTGGTGTAGTGTCATTTTCTCATAACTTGCTTGCTAAATGAAAATGCTTGACATGAATGATATGATCACATGTTGTTTTGTGTGTGTTTTGACATGCTAGTGAAATGACAATTAGTGGTGCGGTTGGTTTAAGCTATGTGTTTTACCAATAATTACTTGTCGAATTAATTAATAAATTTTGTGTTGAAGGTACACATTTAGATGATGATTATGAGCCTAGCAAAATTTTCGATCCTAAATTTGTATGTAAATGTTATTTTTATTAATTAGATTTTGAGACAGTATTTCGAATGTACACATAATAATAATGTCAATCTTAATGCATAATACGTGTAGAAATGAGTACCGAGAATTTGATTACTGATCTCACCAAGGGATACAAACTATATGGGAAGAACTATGACATGTGGAATAGGAAAATTCAGTACCTGTTCGACTCCAAAGATCAAATGAAACTGTTAACAAATGAGATGGTCCGACCTCAAGAAGGTAATTCTGTACAAGCCCGTCGTGACCTTGAATCCTACGAAGCTTGGGTTAAGAAAGATCGTCATGCACGCTATGCTATGTTGAGTAGCATGAATGATGATCTAATTGGAGAATATGAGAATTATCCAACATCATAGCAAATGTGGGATCAGCTAAAATTTTATTTTGGTGGTACGTCCACTACTAGACTTCGCAGCTTACTGCTGAAATTCGAGGTTTATAGAAAAGATCCCAAGCATTCAATGACTGAACATCTTAGGATGATGTCGTCAATGATACGTGATCTAAAATCTTATGGGAATGTTCTTATTGATGAACAACAAGTTTTAGCTGTGATAAGGTTATTGCCTGATTCTTGGGTGCATATGAAGCAAATTTTGACTCATAATGAAGGCATCAAGAATTTTTCTGATATCTCTCGACACGTTGAGCTTGAGGCTGAGTGCCAAGAGGCGACACGTGTGGATTCCTTGTATGCTCAAGGTGAGCGCAAACCTCAGGGTAAGCGCAAGAACGATAGCCGAAAAGATGTCAGTAAGGCAGAAAAGACAGCTAAGCGCCGTCGTGGCAAGCGAGCTGGTAAAAAGGATAAGTTCAAGATGAAATGTTACAACTGTAGCAAAAAGGGACATTTTGGCCGTGAGTGCACTGAGCCGAAAAAGGTACCTTTTTCACCTAACTCCGTAAACATTTTTTTTTGTACACATGTATTGGTTGCTCACTCTCTCCCTGAATGGATTGTAGATACGGGAGCAACAAGACATGTAGCTCGAGACCGAGCGGGGTTCGTAAATTATCGACGTCTTTCACGTGGTACACAAAGAGTCTACATGGGCAATGGCTCAAGTGAGGAAGATGTGGGAGTTGGTACTTATCAACTTCATATGCGCTCTGGACGCATTTTAACACTTCATGATGTGCTCTATGTACCTGGAATTCATCATAATTTATTTTCAGTTATTACACTTCTTAGTTTTGGATATTCTTTTAAAATCGAAGACGGTAGGTTGGACATCATTTATGATAGTATTTTGTTTGGACAAGGTTATTTAAGTAATAACTTCTTTAAATTAGATTTGTTTAATTCTTTCTCTTCTAATGTTTTAGTAACTAATGCTAGTAGTAGTGTTGTTGATGATTGTATGACTTGGCATGCTATACTAGGCCACATTGGCCAAGATAGGATGACAAGGTTAGCTCAAGAAGGCCATCTTGGATCACTCTCTAAAGTTTCCTTACCCGTTTGTGAACCCTGTCTAGAAGGCAAAGCTTTTTGAATGCCTTTTGGTAAGGCTAAACGTGCTACTCAACCTCTTGAGTTGGTACATTCTGACATCTGTGGACTTATGAATGTTAAATCTAGGCATGGTTATTCCTATTTTCTTACATTTATTGATGATTATACGCGATTTGGTTATGTATATTTGATCGCTCACCGCTACGAAGCCTTGGATTGTTTCAAGCGCTTTGTAGCAGAGGTTGAGAATCAAACTAGGAAGAGTTTGAAAACTCTCCGTACTGACCGTGGACGCGAATACTTATCTGATATGTTCAAAGAATTTTGTGATACAAAGGGTATAACTAGGCAGCTTACTATTCCCTATACTCCGCAACAAAATGGTGTTGCAGAGAGAAGGAATAGAACATTATTGGATATGGTTAGATCAATGATGGCGCAAACCAACCTCCCAATATCTTTCTGGGGGGATGCTATTATGACTGCGGCCTACAATTTGAACCGTGTCCCGTCACAGTCAGTTCCCACCACACCATATGAACTCTGGAAAAGCGAAAAACCCAATTTAGGGAATTTGCGCCCATGGGGTTCAGCTGGTTTTGTTCACAACACTTCTCACACGTATGGGAAACTAGGACCTAGAGCAAGAAAGATTATCTTTATAAGGTATTCTGATTGCTCAAAAGGTTATGTGATGTATGGTGAACATCCAAGTGGAGGAATGACTGAAGTAGAGTCCAGAGATATTGTTTTCATTGAAGATGATTTTCCTCGCATCAGTGACATTAACAAGGACTTGGAACTCTTTGAAATAGAAGAGAATGTTGACATCTTGCCATCTTCTAGCGAAGGTAGGGAATTAGTTTCTCAACCTATACCCGCTGAAGATAGTGGGAGTGATCTTCATCCTAGTGAGAGTATCACACTAGAGCCCCAAGACCTTGAGACACGCAAAAGTAAGCGTCAAAAAGTACCCCGTCGTCGTTTTGAGATTTAATGGGGGATATTAATGTGTGCTGCGAGTGTTGAGGATGAACCTACTTCTTATGAAGAAGCGGTTTCATCACCTGCAAGCGGCAAATGGATTGTTGGCATGCAGAATGAAATAAAATCAATGAAAGACAATGATGTTTGGTATTATGGTTACCTTTCGCCTGGGCGAAAGACTATTGGAAACAAATGGGTCTTTAAAATTAAACGCAAGGAAGATGGTTCAATTGACAAGCACAAGGCTCGCCTAGTAGCGAAGGGATATACCTAACAGGAGGGTATTGACTCTGAGGAAACTTTTACCCCTGTGATGAGGTTTGCCTCAATTCGTCTCATGCTTGCTGTAGTCGCACATTTGGATTTAGAATTGTACCAAATGGATGTTAAAACTGCATTTCTCAATGGAAAACTGGACGAAGAGATTTACATGTCTCAACCCAAGGGTTTTGAGGTCAAGGGACAAGAGCGCAAAGTTTGCCGTCTCAAACGTTCTATTTATGGCCTTAAGCAATCGTCTAGACAATGGTATATGCGTTTCCATCAGTCTATCACCTCTGCTGGTTATGATATTATTGAGGAAGACCATTGTGTGTATATTAAACGATCCAAGGAAAGTATTCTTATCTTGGCATTGTACGTCGATGATATACTATTAACTGGTAATGATCTTGAAGGTATTGTCGCCACTAAGAAGTGGTTGTCCTCTAATTTTGAAATGACGGACATGGGTGAATCTAATTATGTATTAGGTGTTAAGATCACACGAGATCGCTCAAGAAAGATTCTTAGTTTGTCCCAAGAGACTTACATAAAGAAGATTCTTGAACGTTTTCGAATGCATGATTGCAAACCCGTTGATACTCCTATGGATAAAACTTTGGTTCTAAGTAAAGATCAATGCCCAAATAATGAAGAAGAAAAGAATTATATGTCCAAAGTACCTTATGCATCTGCAGTTGGGAGTCTAATGTATGTTATGTTGTGTACTAGACCTGACATAAGTTTCGCAGTGGGTATGGTAAGCCGTTGCCAAAGTAACCCTGGACCGGATCACTGGAAAGCGGTCAAAAGGATATTCCGTTATCTTAAAGGTACTGCTGATCTTCCCCCTTGTTACCATGGAGATGATATTAGACTTAAGGGATTTAGCGACGCCGATTGGGGCAACGATAAAGATGAGTACAAGTCTACTTCTGGTTATGTGTTTAAACTAGGAGGTGGTGCAATCACTTGGTGTAGTAATACACAGAAGTGTGTTGCTCTTTCCACAATGGAAGCGGAGTATGTTGCACTTTCAGCAGCTGTCCAAGAAGCATGGTTAAGGAGATTTCTTAAGAGTCTTGGTGCCTCTGAAAATGTAAAGGATGCGGTAGTGCTTCATAGTGATAGCACATCAGCTCTTGCATATGTGAAGGATCCAAAATACAATGGAAAAACCAAGCATATTGGTAGGCGATTCCATTTCATACGTAATATAGTTGCACAAAGAAAGGTTGTTCTTAGACATATCTCCACGAACAAGATGTTGGCTGACCCTTTGACCAAGCCAATGCCGAGAGTTGTTTTCCAATCTCATGTAGAGAACATTGGATTAACTAGGATTTGATATGTAGAACATTTGATTATTGTTTCATGACATTATTATTATTTTTGAGTGAATGAATGAGTATTGATTGTTTTCTTGATAAAATATGTTATATAAAATTCATATATACTATTCATGTGTACATGTATTTGAAGTTTTCTACAGGAAAGAATCAACCTACTCACACAGGTGATTCGCCTTGGCGCTTTGTATAGCGAACAAGATGAGACAAGAGAAAAGAAGTTTTTGGGAATTTGTATTTCAAAAACTACCTGTTTTTGTAACAGTCTTTTGATTCTTTTCTAAACTGTATAAGTCGCCTTAGTATGTCTAAGATGAGATTTCAAAGAGATCATTCATTAAGTTTGACCACCACTTAATGAAGCTTGTTATAAAGCCGGTTGTGATTTTCTAAATAGTCTTTATGTGTATGACTGGGTTTAGAAATTCAGGTTAGGCGCTTTTTAGCGACTAGACTAAGATCTGTATGGTGTATATTTTTAACGCAAGACATGCCCACTTAAGTGGGAGAACACCATAGCATACTCATACTGTATGTGCTAAGTCGACCAAATGTGGGAGCAATGATTGATTCCCTGCTTCGTTTTTGTGTGAGCCACTGGATTAATATCCAATTCTTTTACCCCTTTGACTTGGGTTTATGTCATGAATAGTATACTTAATGATGCTACTTTAGCATGTTTTCTAATACGATGCATATTACCGTAATATGATACATGTCTAGGAAAGCTATTAAGTTGAATTGGATTGATATGGATTTCTTGGAAGAAAATTTGGTGATATACCATGAATTGTGATTCATTGCTGGCCAGCATTTTTCGTCTGTCGAAAATCATGAATACAATTTATATGTGTGGGTACAATACTGCTTCTTCGAGGGATTAAGAGTATTGCACGGAGTGTAGTCAAATTATCTGAGGTGAAAACGAGAGGTTAGTAAGTGATGTACTTTGGTTAGGTTGATAAAAACTTAATCATTATGGTCCTGCCATTATTGTAATGCTCGTGAGGTCGCACACCCTATATCCAGTATGAAGAGTTTGGTAATGTGTAAATGAGAGTACTATATTATATGCGTGCAAGTGGGAGATGTTAGTATTTGGTCATTGAACTGACCCATGACTAAGTCCATATATATGCCTGTATATGTAGTGGGGGAATCGTGGAATCAGTCGTGCAAAGAAGTGAGAACCCTACAGGTGACTACGTCCTATCTCTTATCCTATATATAAGAATATTTGTTATTATTATTGACTAATGAAACTACTGCCGCAAAGCTTAGGGTTTATAGAAACTATCTCTTCTATTACTTCTCGAGGACTAGGGTACGGTGGAACCATGACTAAGTCCCTCCTGCCATTCTGTGTATCCTTAAAGAATATACCCGAGCATGAGCATGAGCTACTCAACCTCTTGAGTTGGTACATTATGACATCTGTGGACCTATGAATGTTAAAGCTAGGTTCACCGTACCCTAGTCCTCGAATATTCTTTTATTTCATGCTAAGAATATCATCAAATATATCCTCCGGCCATGAGCTTTTCAGTCCCTTCCATTACTTCTCCAAGCAATACCTACATGTACTTTGGGGATTCGTGCATATTACTCGTTGGGATGTAATATGCTAAGTACATATTATTTTCAATTCCATGATGATGTGTTTTGTTTTTAAATGGTTTGTTCCATACGTACAGTCATCATATGTTGTTTGTGGAAAGTCACCATGTTTTGCTTGCTGTGTGAATCATTTTTTTTCTAAGTTTTCTGAAAATGTTGTTAGTATTCATACCGAGCATGAAAATCAGTTTTAAGTGGGCTTAGTGACCAAATGGACTTAGTGTCCGGCACCTTAAGCGTAACTTTTTGGTGGACTATATATATTTGTTATGTAAAGTCCAAAGTTGTTTCTTTTGTGTATACAGTGTGTTTCCGGCAACAGTATACTACGTGTATACAATGCTTCTGGATACTGTGGAGATGCTCGTGACATTTTTATTAGTTGAAAATGTTTTCGTGAGATGTATACGTTAGGAAGCAGTAACATGCTAGTTTGTGTAGTGTCTTTTTCTCATAACTTGATTGCTAAATGAAAATGCTTGACATGAATGATATGATCACATGTTGTTTTGTGTGTGTTTTGACATGCTAGTGAAATGACAATTAGTGGTGCAGTTGGTTTAAGCTATGTGTTTTACCAATAATTACTTGTCCGAATTAATTAATAAATTTCGTGTTGAAGTACACATTTGGGTGATGATTATGAGCCTAGCGAAATTTTCGATCCTAAATTTGTATGTAAATGTTATTTTTATTAATTAGATTTTGAGACAGTATTTCGAATGTACACATAATAATAATGTCAATCTTTGTGCACAATACGTGTAGAAATGAGTACCGAGAATTTGATTGCTGATCTCACCAAGGGATACAAACTAGATGGGAAGAACTATGACATGTGGAATAGGAAAATTCAGTACCTGTTCGACTTCAAAGATCAAACGAAACTGTTAACAAATGAGATGGTCCGACCTCAAGAAGGTAATTCTGTACAAGCCCGTCGTGACCTTGAAGCCTACGAAGCTTGGGTTAAGAAAGATCGTCATGCACGCTATGCTATGTTGAGTAGCATGAATGATGATCTAATTGGAGAATATGAGAATTATCCAACATCCAAGCAAATGTGGGATCATCTAAAATTTTATTTTGGTGGTACGTCCACTACTAAACTTCGCAGCTTAGTGCTGAAATTCGAGGTTTATAGAAAAGATCCCAAGCATTCAGTGACTGAACATCTTAGGATGATGTCGTCAATGATACGTGATCTAAAATCTTTTGGGAATGTTCTTACTGATGAACAACAAGTTTTAGCTGTGATAAGGTCATTGCCTGATTCTTGGGTGCATCTGAAGCAAATTTTGACTCATAATGAAGGCATCAAGCATTTTTCTGATATCTCTCGACATGTTGAGCTTGAGGTTGAGTGCCAAGAGGCGACACGTGTGGCTGCCTTGTATGCTCAAGGTGAGCGCAAACCTCAGGGTAAGTGAAAAAACGATAGCCGAAAAGATGTCAGTAAGGCAGAAAAGACAGCTAAGCACCGTCGTGGCAAGCGAGCTGGTAAAAAGGATAAGTCCAAGATGAAATGTTACAACTGTAGAAAAAAGGGACATTTTGTCCGTGAGTGCACTGAGCCGAAAAAGGTACCTTTTTCACCTAACTCCGTAAACATTTGTGTTTGTACACATGTATTGGTTGCTCACTCTCTCCCTGAATGGATTGTAGATACGGGAGCAACAAGACATGTAGCTCGAGATCGAGCGGGGTTCGTAAATTATCGACGTCTTTCACGTGGTACACTAAGAGTCTACATAGGCAATGGCTCAAGTGAGGAAGCTGTGGGAGTTGGTACTTATCAAGTTCATATGCGCTCTGGACGCATTTTAACACTTCATGATGTGCTTTATGTACCTGGAATTCATCATAATTTATTTTCAGTTATTGCACTTCTTAGTTTTGGATATTCTTTTAAAATCGAAGACGGTAGGTTGGACATCATTTATGATAGTATTTTGTTTGGACAAGGTTATTTAAGTAATAACTTCTTTAAATTAGATTTCTTTAATTCTTTCTCTTCTGATGTTTTAGTAACTAATGCTAGTAGTAGTGTTGTTGATGATTGTATGACTTGGCATGCTAGACTAGGCCACATTGTCCAAGATAGGATGACAAGGTTAGCTCAAGAAGGCCATCTTGGATCACTCTCTAAAGTTTCCTTACCCGTTTGTGAACCCTGTCTAGAAGGCAAAGCTTTTTGAATGCCTTTTGGTAAGGCTAAACGTGCTACTCAACCTCTTGAGTTGGTACATTCTGACATCTGTGGACTTATGAATGTTAAATCTAGGCATGGTTATTCCTATTTTCTTACATTTATTGATGATTATCGCGATTTGGTTATGTATATTTGATCGCTCACCGCTACGAAGCCTTGGATTGTTTCAAGCGCTTTGTAGCAGAGGTTGAGAATCAAACTAGGAAGAGTTTGAAAACTCTCCGTACTAACCGTGGACGCGAATACTTATCTGATATGTTCAAATAATTTTGTGAGACAAAGGGTATAACTAGGCAGCTTACTATTCCCTATACTCCGCAACAAAATGGTGTTGCAGAGAGAAGGAATAGAACATTATTGGATATGGTTAGATCAATGATGGCGCAAACCAACCTCCCAATATCTTTCTTGGGGGATGCTATTATGACTGCGGCCTACATTTTGAACCGTGTCCCGTCACAGTCAGTTCCCACCACACCATATGAACTCTGGAAAGGCGAAAAACCCAATTTAGGGAATTTGCGCCCATGGGGTTCAGCTGGTTTTGTTCACAACACTTCTCACACGTATGGGAAACTAGGACCTAGAGCAAGAAAGCTTATCTTTATAAGGTATTCTGATTGCTCAAAAGGTTATGTGATGTATGGTGAACATCCAAGTGGAGGAATGACTGAAGTAGAGTCCAGAGATATTGTTTTCATTGAAGATGATTTTCCTCGCATCAGTGACATTAACAAGGACTTGGAACTCTTTGAAATAGAAGAGAATGTTGACATCTTGCCATCTTCTAGCGAAGGTAGGGAATTAGTTTCTCAACCTATACCCGATGAAGATAGTGGGAGTGATCTTCATCCTAGTGGGAGTATCACACTAGAGCCCCAAGACCTTGAGACACGCAAAAGTAAGCGTCAAAAAGTACCCCGTCGTCGTTTTGAGATTGAAGGGGGAATATTAATGTGTACTGCGAGTGTTGAGGATGAACCTACTTCTTATGAAGAAGCGGTTTCATCACCTGCTAGCGGAAAATGGATTGTCGGCATACAGAATGAAACAAAATCAATGAAAGACAATGATGTTTGGGACTATGTTGACCTTCCGCCTGGGCGAAAGACTATTGGAAACAAATGGGTCTTTAAAATTAAACGCAAGGCAGATGGTTCAATTGACAAGCACAAGGCTCGCCTAGTAGCGAAGGGATATACCCAACAGGAAGGTATTGACTATGAGGAAACTTTTTCCCCTCTGGTGAGGTTTGCCTCAATTCGTCTCATGCTTGCTATAGTCGCACATTTGGATTTAGAATTGTAACAAATGGATGTTAAAACTGCATTTCTCAATAGAGAACTGGACGAAGAGATTTACATGTCTCAACCCAAGGGTTTTGAGGTCAAGGGACAAGAGCGTAAAGTTTGCCGTCTCAAACGTTCTATTTATGGCCTTAAGCAATCGTCTATACAATGGTATATGTGTTTCCATCAGTCTATCACCTCTGCTGGTTATGAGATGATTGAGGAAGACCATTGTATGTATATTAAACGATCCAAGGAAAGTATTCTTATCCTGGCATTGTACGTCGATGATATACTATTAGCTGGTAATGATCTTGAAGGTATTGTTGCCACTAAGTAGTGGCTGTCCTCTAATTTTGAAATGACGGACATGGGTGAAGCTAATTATGTATTAGGTGTTAAGATCACACAAGATCGCTCAAGAAAGATTCTTAGTTTGTCCCAAGAGACTTACATAAAGAAGATTCTTGAACGTTTTCGAATGCATGATTGCAAACCCGTTGATACTCCTATGGATAAAACTTTGGTTCTAAGTAAAGATCAATGCCCAAAGAATGAAGAAGAAAAGAATTATATGTCCAAAGTACCTTATGCATCTGCAGTTGGGAGTCTAATGTATGTTATGTTGTGTACTAGACCTGACATAAGTTTCTTAGTGGGTATGGTAAGCCGTTACCAAAGTAACCCTGGACCGGATCACTGGAAAGCGGTCAAAAGGATATTCCGTTATCTTAAAGGGACTGCTGATATTCCCCTTTATCACCATGGAGATGATATTAGACTTAAGGGATTTAGCGATGCCGATTGGGGCAACGATAAAGATGAGTACAAGTCTACTTCAGGTTATGTGTTTAAACTAGGAGGTTGTAGGATCAGAATATCGCAACGATAATGTTTCAGCGAAATTATCAACAACATAACACAACAGCGTCGCAGAACAATTTCAGAAATGATACGATAAACGACGTCAGCTAGGATCACGAGAAAGATGTGATAGTCCTGCGAAAATTAGAGAGCTTGCGAAATTAACATTTGTAAGGTTGCGAGAATATCGTAGACCATACCCTAAAATAAAGGACATATTAGCTGTCATCCACTATGTATTTCCCTATAAATAGTCGTTCAAGTTGTAAAGAAAATAGAGAGATCTTTTTGAGTAAGAAACAAGTAAATAGGAGAGAGAAAGTCTAGAGCAGAGGTCATTCTTGATTCCTTTATCTTTTCTTGTAAGAACATTCAAAGATTGATCAATAAAATTAAGAGTGTAAATCTAAAAATGAGTTGAGTAATAACGAAATCATATGAGGGGTGTAGCGTAGGATTTCCTACAACTACATAATGGCACTTGAAACAGGGACGGATTGAAGATTATTCTAGAAAAAGTTGAAGATTAATATTGAGATTTGTGAAGATTTAGAGTGATGGATTAAGAGTTTTACATAATTTCTTGCAATATTGTTAACATTGAAGAAATGGCTAGAAGAAGAAATACATCTGAACAACCGACTATTGTTAGAAGAAGCAAGAGAATTGCTGGGAGAGAAAGAAGTGAAATGGGAGAATCTACTAGAATGAGAAGTAATAGAGAAAATCAAATTCAACAACCAATTCAACAAACACTAGTACAAGAGAGGAATACAGATTATGATAGGGTGAGTATACACACATGGCAATCAAATTCGGTAGAAGAAGTAGAAGAAGAGCAACAAAACAGAAACCATAGACAGGTAGAGAGAAATCAAGAAGCAGATGAAGGAATAATTCATGGAGATGAGGAAATTGGAGCGTTAGAAACGTTGAGACGAAGAATACATAAAGAAAGAAGAGCTGAGGCAGAAGAACGTGCAAATCTAACAAAGCAAAATTACGAATTAAGGATGGAGAATATAAGACTACAGAATAGAAGATCGAGAAGTATTACAAAATCATATTCAAGATCGACTAGAAGAGAAATGAGGCGAAACTCACCCACAATCAATGCTGGAAACAATATTCAAGAAGAAATATCAAATCTTAATGAAGAATATCGCGAAAATAGAGAAAGAGTTGATGATCGTTACGTTCCAGAAAATGAAACTTTTGATGATGGGAAAAATGGTGGAAATCAAGAGAACGGACAACGTCAGGGACGAAATGACCAAGATGGCGAAGGAAATCGAGAGGAAGGAAGAAGAATTTTACATGAAAGAGAAACTCAAATAAATCAACAGACGATTGAAGAAGAAATTGAAAGACATTATGCTGAACAAGCACGTTTAATCTGCGAACGTGAGAGATTGAGAGCGGAAATGGAAGAAAAAGAGCTTCAGGAGACAATTCGCCAGAAAAATCACGACAATCGAGAAAGAAGGCGTACACAAAACTGGAATAACGGTAATCTCAATGAAGAGTATGATAGAGTATAGAGGATGGCTGAAAGACAGCGAATGGAATTGATAAGAAATGAACAAAATCGTGGAGGGGAAAATGGAAGGCATCATCATATGCGAATTCAAGATATAAATGAGGAAGAGAATCGCGGAAAAGACGAGATGAGGATAATGAAGAAGAAATGCAAAATTTCGCGAGAGAAGAAAGACATGAACGCAGAAGAAGAGAGGCGAAATTAAAAAGACCAATGGATCAAAATTCAGGTGTAAATAAACAAATTTTGAATAGAAGAAATGAGAGGAATGCTAAATAATAGAGGAGAAGTAGGCAGAAGACAATTGGATGAAGCAATAGAAGAAGCTGCGAAAACTCCATTTACAAGGGAAGTACAATTAGGAGGAATACCACCGAAATGCAATTTGCCCGCATTAACCAGCATTTTTGATGGAACAACTTGTGCAATTCAACACATTAAAGCCTATGTGAGGTGCATGTTACAATGGGAAAATCATGCCGTATTGTGCAAATATTTCGCATCCAGCTTAACAGGAGAGGCGTTAAAATGGTTTGAAGGTCTACCAAAGAACACAATAACATCCTTCAATCATTTGCAGACTACATTTAGGGGCATATATAAGTAATAATTCTTCGCGACCTGGTATAGAAGATGTGTTTGGATTAAAAAAGGATTGGCGAAAGTTTGAAACACCTGACTAAAAGATGGAGAACTATGTGTAGCGAAATGGCTGGCCGTGTAGATGAGAGATATCTTATATTATCATTTATCAATGCTATGTTTGCAACAAACCTATTGTATGTCCAAATTTTCAGAGTCAAGAATACGATCACAATGACTGAATTGCGAGAACTTCAAGAAGAATACATTGCTCTAAGGAAAAAAATGAAATGGAATCATATCCAGTTGCGAACACCAACTCACAAACAGCGAATGCAAGCTTATTACCCAAGCTAATAAACACAGTAGCGAATACTTCGCAAGTACAACAAGAGAAGGTGACGGGTAACAATCAACAGAAAAGTGGCTATGGGAAGCCGAGATCAAGAGGAGTATGAAAGAGAAAGAAATTTCTACAATCGTGGTGGAAATAACAAGATTCAAAGACTCGATCAACCACAAGAAACTTATGGAGGTCAAAGACAAAACTATAATAGAGGACAAGGAGGTCACAAGGTAGTATGGGAAGAAATCAAGATGCCACCTCTAAATGCAAGTGTGGAGAAAATATGGGAAGCTATAATTTTGATGGAGAATATACCAACACCATGGAACATGGGAACGGAACCACCTCCAAACCACAGAAGCCATGAGTTTTGTTCTTATCATCATTTTCATGGACATACAACAAATGATTGCAGAAATGTAAAAAGAATTATTTTGAGAATGATAGATCAAGGAAAACTAAACCACTTTTGGTAGGGCATCCACAATCTCAACCACTGCCACCACCACCAGAGCATCACAAAGTGAACACGATGAAAAAGAAGGAAACATTCTTCATAGAAGTTGGTGCAAAAGCAAAAATCTATTCTGTCACTCTATCGTACATTCATATAAGACTGAAGATTTTCATGATAATGTTTTGAGTAGAGTGTTCGCAAGAGATAACGATGGAAGAGAAATTATGAATATTGCGAAAATCTCGCCACTAGAGGAATGGCAGAAACAGATCATTTCTTTTACCGCAGAAGAAATTCCCGAAGAGAAGAGGTGCATGATAATCCATTGGTAGTAAAATTAGAAATTAATCCAAAACCGAAAGAAGATGAGGATGATGAAGCTGAAGATTCATGGGCAATTAATAGAATTCTAATCGATACTGGAAGCTCTGTGAACATCTTATTTTATCATACTTATAAAACTATGGGAGGAAGAGATGATGATCTTATACCATCAACATATAAGATATATGGTTTTAATGGTACTGCTAACAAGCCTAAAGGGGAGGTTACTATGCGAATTCCATTGAAGGGAATATCTTCGAAATCTTATGTGTCGTTGATGTAGAATCACCCTACAATGCGTTAATTGGTCGACCTTGGCTACATGGGATTCTAGGTGTAGCTTCAACTTTCCACCAGTGCATCAAATTCCCTCACCCCAGTGGTGTGTAGGAATCATAAAGGGAGATTGGGTTGAAGGAAAGAGGTGTTACGAAACTGAGATAGAATCTTGCGAAGGAAGAGCAAACAAGAAGGAAAATTGGCGACACAAAATCAAAGATACACAGAGAAGTGAGAGGTTGATGGTGGATGCAATCGAAAGAAAAAAGAAGAGTGTTGCGAAACTAATGCTAGCTCAGAATAAAAATGATGAACATACCACTACCAAGGAAGCAGTAGCAGAAAATAATAAAGAAGCAGAGGATGGCAAAGGTAATAAAAACAAGAAATGTATGAATGATTAAGTTGTTGCGACACTCTCGCAATAAGAAATTCTCAAAAATACATTTGATTGAATGACAAAATTGAGATTGCGAAATCAAATACAATATGATGATGTGCGAGACTCTCGCAGAGATAATGAATTTTACAGAAATAATCAGAGAAAAATGACAAAAGAGAAAGAGGCGAACCTTTATGGCGTACACCCTAGTTCGCGAATACAATTTCGCAAGAGGCAAATGTAAGACCTAAAGTACGTCATATAAGGGGGTACCTGTTGCATGGCTCAGGGAAAGGCTACACCGCCACCGGAACCTGAGTCATGGAGATTTGGGGTCAATAAAGCCCATCCGGGAGAGGCACCTTGGATTCTCAGCTTAAGCATATGACTTAGGTTGGGCGACTAAGGTAATAAGGACTCTCCCAAGGAGTGCAGATCTGATCAAGGCGCCGAGGTACACGGTTGAGTCAAGAGTGCCAGGGACGTTTGAAGCGTACTTTGCCATTCTTGACAAGTCTTGGCTTATACTGCACTCGGCCTGAAGAAAACCCCACTTAGGGTGCAGTCTCGTAACCATAAGCCCTATAGGTAAAAGGGATAAGAGGCTGCGAAAACAACTGGTTGTTGTTAAGACTGGATGGGAGGAGCTAACCTTGTATGGTAGAAGTACGCCTCCTTGAAGGGGCAACCAGGGGGAGATAAGGGCGGCACCCTCCATTAGGGAGCTGATAAGTGTCTTAAGACGCAAATGTCATGAGGCTTTTTATTCGCAAGGGTATTAAGGCTTGTCATATTTGTGCAACAATCCTGAAGAGGCAATAATACAAAAGAAAAAGATAAGACGAGATCAATGGGTTTTCGCATGAAAGTGCGAAGACGTCCTGCGATTTCGTCGCAAGACGGCAATGTCATGGGGCTTTATTTTCGCAAGAATATTTAGGCCTGTCATATTGTCGCAACATTCCTGAAGAGGCCATAATAAAAGAAAAAGTTAAGGCAAGATCAATGGGTTTTTGCATGAAAGTGCAAGGACGTCCTGCGATTTTGTCGCAATGACAAGAGGTGGCATAATAAGACCTTTAATTAGGAAGGCAAAATAAGACCACACAGGAATGAGATTTTGAAAAGAATCAAAATTCACTTCGCATAAGATGCGAAATTATACATAATTAACTGCGAAATTGAGGCATAAAATAATAAAATCTCTCATTTGGATACAAATAACAGAGGCAAGTATGGGAATGAATGAAATTAGAAAATGTTATTTGTCTCCATATGATAGATTTACTCAAAGATTCAAAAATTAATGATTATATTGATTAACTGTATTGCAAGGAAGAATTGTTTTAATGAATGCAGGTCAAAATGAAAGAAACACAAATATACAGAAAGAAGGAATAAATGTACAAGTATTACAGAGAATCAAAGAAAAAAAAGACTACTTCTTAGTTGATCCTTCATTATCTTCATCAGACTTGTTCCCTTCTTCTGCGTCAGAATCTTCATCACCATCAGAACCTTCATCACCATCAGATTCTTCATCAGCTTCGCTATCAGAAATAATCAGACTGGGAGTATTCTGTGGGATCTCTTCCAAGAGACAAGGATAATCAGAATGGGATATTATGATCGTCACAAACCATTTGGATAGTTTGATTGCGAAAATGCATAGCATCATTCTTAAAATTCGCAACAGTGATCTTGATTTGATTCTTTAATCTAGAATACTTGTCGTTGCGAGAAGAAAGATTCTTTGCGAGTTCCTCCTTTTCAGCTTCGAGTTCCTCAATTTCACGATATCTATTTCAGAATCTGCGAGCAAAAGACAATCAATTATTAACTTGATGAAAATTCATAAGAAGCAAAAGATTAGTAAAGAAGAGCAGTTAGTAACCTTCTCTGTCAGAAATCATATCTCTAATCAAGGCTGTATGCTCAACTTGGAGACTAACATTTACACCTAAATCTTTTCTAGCATCATCTAAGATTTTCGCAGCCCAAACAAATTCATCCTCATTACTTATAAGAAGACGAGAACGAATTTGATTTTCCCTTTCGCAGAGTTCGATGTTCTTGCGGTTAGCTTCATCTCGTTCAAGTTGAACTTCAAGAAGAGTCTCTTGGAATTTCGCCAAAGCCTTAGCACCTTGATCAGAGATGCGATCCTTATCATCTATGAGACCGCTAATTTTGGTTCTTAACTCATTGGTTTCTCTTTAGAATCAAGAAGGAGACGCTTAAATCGGTTGGCTAAGCCTAAACTAGATCTATGGTCAATTTCTAAGAGGCGAAATTTAGATCTAAGCTCATTAGAGAAAGAGATGAAATTCTATCATTTGAGAAGCTATTTAAGGAATTGTTAAGACGCTCAAGAAGGGTATCATTATCCAAGGCATTAGGAAATGAACGAAGAAGGGTAGCTTCATCAGAAAGACCATAAATGTCTGCAAAAAGGATCATTTAAATAAGATAAAAAACAGGATGAATGAATGAAGGGAAAAGAAAAGTAACATACCGTAAAGCTGATTATTAGCTTGCTGAAGACTAGAGATTTTGTTCTTATACGAAGAAGAATCAATTTCTATTGTCTATTTTTCTCGCGAAGACCTTTAACTTCAGCTTCCAATTCTTCATTCTTTGTGCGAAATTGAAGATTCTTCTTTTCAAGATTTTCGCGTCTCCTCTCTAGATCGAGGCAACAGCGAAAGAAGCTTTTCCAGCCTGCGAGAAAATATAAAAAATATTAATATAGAAAGAAATTTTGAGTTATGACAATGAAGAAATAAAAGGATAAAATATACCAGACTATTGAGGAATGCAAGAAGTCGGGAGTCACTGATCTAGAAACTCCACGAAGAGAACTATCACCATCCAGCAAAGGGACATCGCAAATTGTAGCGAGAGCTTGCAGGTGTTAGCGAATTGGCTATCTCCCATTCCTTGCAGAGAATCAGAAAAGAGGCCAGAGAGCTTAGCCATAGAAGATTCAGGTGGAAAATCTTCACTTGCGGCAAGATCATTGTCCTCATCATCCTTGTCACTTTGAATTTTCTTGAGGAGGAATATTTGAAGGGAAGAAAGAACGGAACTTTCCTTTTCTTTGAAGGAGGAGCAGTTGATTTTTCTCTGCGAAGAGCACCTTTACCTTTATCACCAGTCTTCGCAACATCAGCAGGTTCTTCTATTTCAGCAATAATCTTCACACACGATAGAAATAAGAAATGGAAGCAAATATACAGTTTAAAATCATAAGAGAAATTTCTTACCTCATCTGTGTATGAGCGAAGAGCTAACAGAGTACTAGCTTTCCCAGTCCTGTTATAACTATCTTTCAGTTTTTGGATCTGCAGAATGTCGCAAGAGTTAGCGAATAGAATAATAAAAATAAATAAAGAAATATAAAGTGAGTTAAATTGGAAGAAACATACCTCTTTCTCCTTCTCGGGCCAAGAGAAAACCCAAGGTTGATAAGCAGCGAGATTCGCAGGAAGAACATTTAACCCAGCAATGTAAGGTCCTTTTAGCATTAAAGGAAAAACACACCATTTATCATCTTTGGATTGGCGAGGATTTGTGTTTTTACCAGAATGCCAGTCAATATCTTGCATGAGAATTTTAGCTTCTTCAATGTTATCTTTCCTTTTTAAGCGAATACCCCAGCGAGTATTCTCTTTCTTCATGGAGATAAGTTCATAGTTCTCAAAGAAACTCGCTACTGTGTATTTCTCAGCAATTATCTCTAGGTATGCGAATTTAGGATCCCTAAGTTATTTGGAGTACAAATATCCTTTACCAGAACCACGGTTAGCGAACTCTAGCATCAGACGGATGCAGTCCCCACTCAGTTGGAAGATAGCTCGCGAAAATCCCGAGTGAGCGAGAATTTCATAGAATAAAGGAAGATATGGGTCATAAAGAGGAATAGGGAGACCTGCGAGAATCTGACCTAGCGAAATTATGATTGATTAATCATCACGGTACTGATCAGAGAAAAGTTTGACAGAAAGAATTGATTTGGCATTTTCACCAGGAATGGTAGAGAGTGTGAAACCTTTATCAGCAAGATCTTTTTGGACATCTTTTAAATTCTTCTCATGTCTATGACCACTTGGAGCCATATTTGAATATAGAGTATGGGAATGAATAAAAAGTAAGAGGATTGAAGGGGGGAAATTACAGCAGCAGAACTTGCAGAAGAATAACAGAGTTGCAGAGATGAGAGAATAAAAATAGAAGAGAAAGTAAAAAGAAAGTGGAAAGAAGAGTATATAAAGGAGATTTTTCTTTACTCGAAGAAATAAACACCATTAAGACGAAAAGACGTGAGCAATTGAAAAGCAGCGGTTACAGAAGACGTGTCAAGAAACAAATGGAAGAAAGAATACGTGTGATAAATGCAGAATATGAAGAGATGAACAGCTGCGGCATTTCTCACATCATTCTCTACTGTGCAGAGAAGATATGAGAAGAGGCAAGATATAGGATCAGAATCTCGTAACGATAATGTTTCAGCGAAATTATCAACAACACAACACAACAGCGTCGCAGAACAATCTCAGAAATGATACGATAAAGGACGTCAGCTAGGATCACGAGAAAGATGTCATAGTCCTGCGAAAATTAGAGAGCTTGCGATATTAACCTTTGTAAGGTTGCGAGAATATCGCAGACCATACCCGAAAATAAAGGACAGATTAGCTGTCATCCACTATGTATTTCCCTATAAATAGTCGTTCAAGTTGTAAATATAAGAGAGAGATCTTTTTGGGTAAGAAACAAGTAAATAGGAGAGAGAAAGTCTAGAGCAGAGGTCATTCTTGATTCCTTTATCTTTTCTTGTAAGAACATTCAAAGATTGATCAATAAAATTAAGAGTGTAAATCTAAAAATGAGTTGAGTAATAACGAAATAATATGAGGGGTGTATCTTAGGATTTCCTGCAACTACAGAGGTGGTGCAATCACTTGGTGTAGTAATAAACAGAAGTGTGTTGCTCTTTCCACAATGGAAGCGGAGTATGTTGCACTTTCAGCAGCTGTCCAAGAAGCTGTATGATTAAGGAGATTTCTTAAGAGTCTTGGTGTCTCTGAAAATGCAAAGGATGCGGTAGTGCTTCATAGTGATAGCACATCAGCTCTTGCATATGTGAAGGATCCCAAATACCATGGAAAAACCAAGCATATTGGTAGGCGATTCCATTTCATACGTAATATAGTTGCACAAAGAAAGGTTGTTCTTAGACATATCTCCACGAACAAGATGTTGGCTGACCCTTTGACCAAGACAATGCCGAGAGTTGTTTTCCAATCTCATGTAGAGAACATGAGATTGAGTAGGATTTGATATGTAGAACATTTGATTATTGTTTGATGACATTATTATTATTTTTGAGTGAATGAATGAGTATTGATTGTTTTCTTGATAAAATATGTTATATAGAATTTATATATATTATTCATGTGTACATGTATTTGAAGTTGTCTACAGGCAAGAATCAGCCTACTCACACAGGTGATTCTCCTTGGCGCTTTGTATAGCGAGCAAGTTGAGACAAGAGAAAAGAAGTTTTTGGGAATTTGTATTTCAAAAAATACCTGTTTTTGTAACAGTCTTTTGATTCATTTCTAAACTGTATAAGTCGCCTAAGTATGTCCAAGATGAGATCTCAAAGAGATCATTCATTAAGTTTGACCACCACTTAATGAAGCCTGTTATAAAGCCAGATGTGATTTTCTAAATAGTCTTTATGTGTATGACTGGGTTTAGAAATTCAGGTTAGGCGCTTTTTAGCGACTAGGCTAAGATCTGTATGGTGTATATTTTTAACGCAAGACATGCCCACTTAAGTGGGAGAACACCATAGCATACTCATATTGTATGTGCTAAGTCGACCAAATGTGGGAGCAATGATTGATTTCCTGCTTCGTTGTTGTGTGAGCCACTGGATTAATATACAATTCTTTTACCCCTTTGACTTAGGTTTATGTCATGAATAGGATACTTAATGATGCTACTTTAGCATGTTTTCTAATACGATGCATATTACCGTAATATGATACATGTCTAGGAAAGCTATTAAGTTGAATTGGATTGATATGGATTTCTTGGAAGAAAATTTGATGATATACCATGAATTGTGATTCATTGGTGGCCAGCGTTTTTCGTCTGTCAAAAATCATGAATAAAATTTATATGTGTGGGCACAATACTGCTTCTTCGAGGGATTAAGAGTATTGCACCGGGTGTAGTCAAATTATCTGAGGTGAAAACGAGAGGTTAGTAAGTGATGTACTTTGGTTAGTTTGATAAAAACTTAATCATTGTGCTCCTGACATTTTTGTAATGCTCGTTAGGTCGCACACCCTATATCCAGTATGAAGAGTTTGGTAATGTGTAAATGAGAGTACTATATTATATGCATGCAAGTGGGAGATGTTAGTATTTGGTCATTGAACTGACCCATGACTAAGTCCATATATATGCCCGCATATGTAGTGGGGGAATTGTGGAATCAGTCTTGCAAAGAAGTGAGAACCCTACGGGTGACTACTTCCTATCTCCTATCCTATATACGAATATTTTTTATTCTTATTGACTAATAAAACTACCGTCGCAAAGCTTAGGGTTTATAGAAACTATCTCTTCCATTACTTCTCGAGGAGACTAGGGTGTGAACTAGCAGTATATTCTCTAGTAGAGTATATTCAAGACCTCACTGCAACTGGAAGTAGAAGAAGGATTCTCAAAGAAAAGGCTTGTAACAGCAATCAATCGATCCTGGGGATTTCGGATCTTCCCAGGTAAGTTCCTATCCGAATCCATATACTTTGATTCGTGTTTTTGTAACAGTGGCATCATGAGCTTTTTAGTATTGCTTGATTCGCCTATTTGAGTCTTCTTTGATGTGTTCTGTGATTGATAATTTTTTTATTTTTCATATGTTGATTGATATGAATCTGTTGATTATCATGATTGTAATGGTGGTAATAATCTGTTTTATACCTACATGAGATTTTGTTGTGGAAGTATGATCAATGAATCGTTTTTCTGTTATGGTTGAGAACATTTATAAGTTCAATCCATGTTGGTTTGTTGTTTTGATTCCTTGATCATATGCAGTTTATAACATGGTTTCATGGTATTTGTTTTGTTTGATGCATCCGTGGTGTTTGCCTTTTTTTTCGTATGAAGACATGGGATTGCTCTGTACTTTTTTCTATGATGTGTGGTTGGGTTTTAAACCCATGTGAGCTTCTCTACCCGAGCAAGGAATGCAGTCAGTAATGGACTTGGTGTCCAGTACTTGGAAAGTATATGAAGGAGGTTTATTATTTTGTGTAATGACCTATAGCTCCGTATATATCTGCTCGGTACGTTGTCAGAAACAAGAGAAACGTTGTGTACTGTGTTCTCGACTGTTTTGATGCTCGCGTCATTTTGATTAGTTGAAAATGCTCGGTACTACAGATCAGTAACACCATGATTTCGTATCCTTTTTTTTTTTTTGTGTAAATACCATGATCTATTTTCCTTATTTAAAAATCATGTTGTGTATATACTATATAGTTACAGTTATGTACGTAGGGATGTAATATGCTAAGTACATATTATTTTAATTCCATGATGATATTTTGTTTTTAAATGGTTTGTTCCATACGTACAGTCATCATATGTTGTTTGTGGAAAGTCACCATGTTTTGCTTGCTGTGTGAATCATTTTTTTCTAAGTTTTCTGAAAATGTTGTTAGTATTCATCCCGATGAAAATGAGTTTTAAGTGGGCTTAGTGACCAAATGACTTAGTGTCCAGCACCTTAAGCGTAACTTTTTGGTGGACTATATATATTTGTTATGTAAAGTCCAAAGTTGTTTTTTTGTGTATACAGTGTGTTTCCGGCAACAGTATACTACGTGTATACAATGCTTCTGGATACTGTGGAGATGCTCGTGACATTTTCATTAGTTGAAAATGTTTTCGTGAGATGTATACGTTAGGAAGCAGTAACATGCTAGTTGTGTAGTGTCTTTTTCTCATAACTTGCTTGCTAAATGAAAATGCTTGACATGAATGATATGATCACATGTTGTTTTGTGTGTGTTTTGACATGCTAGTGAAATGACAATTAGTGGTGCAGTTGGTTTAAGCTATGTGTTTTACCAATAATTACTTGTCCGAATTAATTAATAAATTTCGTGTTGAAGTACACATTTGGGTGATGATTATGAGCCTAGCGAAATTTTCGATCCTAAATTTGTATGTAAATGTTATTTTTATTAATTAGATTTTGAGACAGTATTTCGAATGTACACATAATAATAAATCTTTGTGCATAATACGTGTAGAAATGAGTACCGAAGAATTGATTGATCTCACCAAGGGATACAAACTAGATGGGAAGAACTATGACATGTGGAATAGGAAAATTCAGTACCTGTTCGACTCCAAAGATCAAACGAACTGTTAACAAATGAGATGGTCCGACCTCAAGAAGGTAATTTGTACAAGCCGTCGTGACCTTGAAGCCTAGAAGCTTGGGTTAAGAAAGATCGTCATGCACGCTATGCTATGTTGAGTAGCATGAATGATGATCTAATTGGAGAATTAGAATTATCCAACATCCAAGCAAATGTGGGATCAGCTAAAATTTGATTTTGGTGGTACGTCCACTACTACTTCGCAGCTTAGTGCTGAAATTCGAGGTTTATAGAAAAGATCCCAAGCATTCAATGATGAACATCTTAGGATGATGTCGTCAATGATACGTGATCTAAAATCTGCTGGGAATGTTCTTACTGATGAACAACAAGTTTTAGATGTGATAAGGTCATTGCCTGATTCTTGGGTGCATATGAAGCAAATTTTGACTCATAATGAAGGCATCAAGAATTTTTCTGATATCTCTCGACACGTTGAGCTTGAGGCTGAGCGCCAAGAGGACACGTGTGGCTGCCTTGTATGCTCAAGGTGAGCGCAAACCTCAGGGTAAGCGCAAGAACGATAGCCGAAAGATGTCAGTAAGGAGAAACAGCTAAGCGCCGTCGTGGCAAGCGAGCTGGTAAAAAGGATAAGTCCAAGATGAAATGTTACAACTTAGCAAAAAGGGACATTTTGGTGAGTGCACTGAGCCGAAAAAGGTACCTTTTTCACCTAACTCCGTAAACATTTGTGTTTGTACACATGTATTGGTTGCTCATCTCTCCTGAATGGATTGTAGATACGGGTGCAACAAGACATGTAGCTCGAGATCGAGCGGGGTTCGTAAATTATCGACGTCTTTCACGTGGTACACAAAGAGTCTACATGGGCAATGGCTCAAGTGAGGAAGCTGTGGGAGTTGGTACTTATCAACTTCATATGCGCTCTGGACGTATTTTAACACTTCATGATGTGCTCTATGTACCTGGAATTCATCATAATTTATTTCAGTTATTGCACTTCTTAGTTTTGGATATTCTTTTAAAATCGAAGACGGTAGGTTGGACATCATTTATGATGGTATTTTGTTTGGACAAGGTTATTTAAGTAATAACTCTTCTTAAATTAGATTTGTTTAATTCTTTCTCTTCTGATGTTTTAGTAACTAATGCTAGTAGTGTTGTTGATGATTGTATGACTTGGCATGCTAGACTAGGCCACATTGGGCAAGATAGGATGACAAGGTTAGCTCGAGAAGGCCATCTTGGCTCACTCGCTAAAGTTTCCTTACCCGTTTGTGAACCCTGTCTAGAAGGCAAAGCTTGTCGAAAGCCTTTTGGTAAGGCTAAACGTGCTACTCAACCTCTTGAGTTGGTACATTCTGACATCTGTGGACCTATGAATGTTAAAGCTAGGCATGGTTATTCCTATTTTCTTACATTTATTGATGATTATACGCGATTTGGTTATGTATATTTGATCGCTCACCGCTACGAAGCCTTGGATTGTTTCAAGCGCTTTGTAGCAGAGGTTGAGAATCAAACTGGGAAGAGTTTGAAGACTCTCCGTACTGACCATGGACGCGAATACTTATCTGATATGTTCAAAGAATTTTGTGAGACAAAGGGTATATAGGCAGCTTACTTCCCTATACTCCGCAACAAAATGGTGTTGCAGAGAGAAGGAATAGAACATTATTGGATATGGTTAGATCAATGATGGCGCAAGCCAACCTCCCAATATCTTTCTGGGGGGATGCTATTATGACTGCGGCCTACATTTTAACCGTGTCCGTCACAGTCAGTTCCTACCACACCATATGAACTCTGGAAAGGCGAAAAACCCAATTTAGGGAATTTGCGCCCATGGGGTTCAGCTGATTTTGTTCACAACACTTCTCACACGTATGGGAAACTAGGACCTAGAGCAAGAAAGCTTATCTTTATAAGGTATTCCGATTTCTCAAAAGGTTATGTGATGTATGGTGAACATCCAAGTGGAGGAATGACTGAAGTAGAGTCCAGAGATATTGTTTTCATTGAAGATGATTTTCCTCGCATCAGTGACATTAACAAGGACTTGGAACTTTTCGAAATAGAAGAGAATGTTGACATCTTTCCATCTTCTAGCGAAGGTAGGGAATTAGTTTCTCAACCTATACCCGCTGAAGATAGTGGGAGTGATCTTCATCCTAGTGGGAGTATCACACTAGATCCCCAAGACCTTGAGACACGCAAAAGTAAGCGTCAAAAAGTACCCCGTCGTCGTTTTGAGATTGAAGGGGGAATATTAATGTGTGCTGCGAGGTTTGAGGATGAACCTACTTCTTATGAAGAAGCGGTTTCATCACCTGCTAGCGGCAAATGGATTGTTAGCATGCAGAATGAAATAAAATCAATGAAAGACAATGATGTTTGGGATTATGTTGACCTTCCGCCTGGGCGAAAGACTATTGGAAACAAATGGGTCTTTAAAATTAAACGCAAGGCAGATGGTTCAATTGACAAGTACAAGTCTCACCTAGTAGCGAAGGGATATACCCAACAGGAGGGTATTGACTATGAGGAAACTTTTTCCCCTGTGGTGAGGTTTTCCTCAATTTGTCTCAGGCTTGCTATAGTCGCACATTTGGATTTAGAATTGTACCAAATGGATGTTAAAACTGCATTTCTCAATGGAGAACTGGACGAAGAGATTTACATGTCTCAACCCAAGGGTTTTGAGGTCAAGGGACAAGAGCGCAAAGTTTGTCGTCTCAAACGTTCTATTTATGGACTTAAGCAATCGTCTAGACAATGGTATATGCGTTTCCATCAGTTTATCACCTCTGCTGGTTATGAGATGATTCAGGAAGACCATTGTGTGTATATTAAACGATCCAAGGAAAGTATTCTTATCCTGGATTTGTACGTCGATGATATAAGAAGTGGTTGTCCTCTAATTTTGAAATGACGGACATGGGGGGAGCTAATTATGTATTAGGTGTTAAGATCACACGAGATCGCTCAAGAAAGATTCTTAGTTTGTCACAAGAGACTTACATAAAGAAAATTCTTGAACGTTTTCGAATGCATGATTGCAAACCCTTTGACACTCCTATGGATAAAACCTTGGTCCTAAGTAAAGATCATGCCCAAAGAATGAAGAAGAAAAGAATTATATGTCCAAAGTACCTTATGCATCTGCAGTTAGGAGTCTAATGTATGTTATGTTGTGTACTAGACCTGACATAAGCTTCGCAGTGGGTATGGTAAGTCGTTACCAAAGTAACCCTGGACCGGATCACTGGAAATTGGTCAAAAGGATATTTCTTTATCTTAAAGGGACTGTTGATCTTCCCCTTTGTTACCATGGTGATGATATTAGACTTAAAGTATTTAGCGATGCCGATTGGGGAAACGATAAAGATGAGTACAAGTCTACTTCAGGTTATGTGTTTAAACTAGGAGGTGGTGCAATCACTTGGTGTAGTAATAAACAGAAGTGTGTTTCTCTTTCCACTATGGAAGCGAGTATGTTTCACTTTCAGCAGCTGTCCAAGAAGTTGTGTGGTTAAGGAGATTTCTTAAGAGTCTTGGTGTCTCAGAAAATGCAAAGGATGTGGTGGTGCTTCATAGTGATAGCACATCAGCTCTTGCATATGTGAAGGATCCAAAATACCATGGAAAAACCAAGCATATTGGTAGGCGATTCCATTTCATACGTAATATAGTTGCACAAAGAAAGGTTGTTCTTAGACATATCTCCACGAATAAGATGTTGGCTGACCCTTTGACCAAGCCAATGCCGAGAGTTGTTTTCCAATCTCATGTAGAGAACATGGGATTGACTAGGATTTGATATGTAGAACATTTGATTATTGTTTGATGACATTATCATTATTTTTGAGTGAATGAATGAGTATTGATTGTTTTCTTGATAAAATATGTTATATAGAATTCATATATACTATTCATGTGTACATGTATTTGAAGTTGTCTACAGGCAAGAATCATCCTACTCACACAGGTGATTAACCTATGCGCTTTGTATAGCGAGCAAGATGAGACAAGAGAAAAGAAGTTTTTGGGAATTTGTATTTCAAAAGCTACCTGTTTTTGTAACAGTCTTTTGATTCTTTTCTAAACTGTATAAGTCGCCTTAGTATGTCTAAGATGAGATCTCAAAGAGATCATTCATTAAGTTTGACCACCACTTAATGAAGCCTGTTATAAAGCCAGATGTGATTTTCTAAATAGTCTTTATGTGTATGACTGGGTTTAGAAATTCAGGTTAGACGCTTTTTAGCGACTAAACTAAGATCTGTATGGTGTATATTTTTAACGCAAGACATGCCCACTTAAGTAGGAGAACACCATAGCATACTCCTACTATATGTGCTAAGTCGACCAAATGTGGGAGCAATGATTGATTCCCTGCTTCGTTGCTGTGTGAGCCACTGGATTAATATTCAATTCTTTTACCCCTTTGACTTGGGTTTATGTTATGAATAGGATACTTAATGATGCTACTTTAGCATGTTTTCTAATACGATGCATATTACCGTAATATGATACATGTCTAGGAAAGCTATTAAGTTGAATTGGATTGATATGGATTTCTTGGAAGAAAATTTGATGATACACCATGAGTTATGATTCATTGATGGCCAGCGTTTTTCGTCTGTCGAAAATCATGAATACAATTTATATGTGTGGGTACAATACTGCTTCTTCGAGGGATTAAGAGTATTGCATCGGGTGTAGTCAAATTATCTGAGGTAAAAACGAGAAGTTAGTAAGTGATGTACTTTGGTTAGTTTAGTGAAAACTTTATCACCGTACTCCTGCCATTTGTGTAATGCTCGTGAGGTCGCACACCCTATATCCAGTATGAAGAGTTTGGTAATGTGTAAATGAAAGTACTATATTATATGCGTGCAAGTGGGAGATGTTAGTATTTGGTCATTGAACTGACCCATGACTAAGTCCATATATATGCCCGCATATGTAGCGGGGGAATTGTGGAATCAGTCGTGCAAAGAAGTGAGAACCCTACGAGTGACTACTTCCTATCTCCTATCCTATATATAAGAATATTTGTTATTCTTATTGACTAATGAAACTACTGCCGCAAAGCTTAGGGTTTATAGAAACTATCTCTTCCATTATTTCTCTAGGAGACTAGGGTGTGAACTAGCAGTATATTCTCTAGTAGAGTATATTCAAGACCTCACTGCAACTGGAAATAAGAAGAAGGATTCTCAAAGAAAAGGCTTGTAACAGCAATCAATCGATCCTGGGAATTTCGGAACTTCCGCAGGTAAGTTCCTATCCGAATCCATATACTCTTATTCGTGTTTGTGTAACACTACTGATCAAGTTGTTTATTAAGATGCTTCAAAAAAAATGGATAAATTGATGATAGTGTAAAGGTGATTTCACCCTTTCTTCTACCCCTATTTTGGGGTTTTATCAGACGTGGATACCACGATCCTAGCTGATGTTTAGTATGGCTTGCTATTATCCTACTACTCTTTACCAAATTAGGATAGCACGATCTTTCTTTTCTCCGTAGCTTCCATTTACCAAATTGGTATACGCTCTCTTTACCAAATTAGTAACCATGACACAATATCTAATTCGATTCGTCTCATCCAAAACTGTTACATTGAAAGCCATAGATGTCATCAACATCACCTTTGGTTCGTTAGAAAAATAATGTGTACACAAGTCTTTGTGCGCCATACCAAAACATAATTTGCACCGAGCTTGTTGATCATCTTCTGAAAAATCAATTAACATTAACAAAACCATGTAGTATAAAAACATTGAGATCGTTTATATTGTTTGAGGTTTATGATGCCTAAAACAATTTAAAGTTTAATCATAAGATTTCAAATGATACAACAAGAAGATAATTGCTATTGGGATGATCAACCAAAATTAATTTTTATTTTCAATCCTTTACAAACCAAGTTGATCGATTTCTTTTTCTTTGATGGAAAAATTATTTGATTGACAAGTAGTTCATAGAAATGCTTGTCATTTTTAGGATTTTTCTCAGAAACCACTCACCATCAACAAGCACCGGAAAGATCTTTTTTGTTTTTTTTGGAGAGATGATGTGGCAAGCATTTAATCTTACAAAAATATCTTGGGTGGGAGAAGAAATTGAAATTAGTAGCGTGTCTTGGTTTATTTGCTAATTAGTGGACCTCATTTTAGATAATTAATAGGGAAAAAGCTACTTTTACTAGAGGGAAAGCCGATTTTGGCTGGATTAAAACAAAAAAAACGTTGTATTCTTAAATCATCGGGAAAATGTACGAAGAAGCTTGCCTTGATCAGTTCTTTGCATTTCCAAAAGGTACACTGTACACACGTGAACAGTGGTGAACTTCCAATATTCTAAATAAGATGCACGTTAGAGAGTTACATTTTTGTTGGATCCAGAAGGTTTACCTATTGGGAAGGCATTAAGCATATACGTGAATACTGTCTCCCTGTTTTCATTTTTCCATTCCACACTGGATCCAAATGCGGCGCATCAACTGTCTCACAAACTCTGCTAAGTTTTCCTTCAATCATGAATTTTGCACTTTGTAGTGCGGCTTGTTAAGGTCATGCAAGTCTAATAGTTCATTACCATTTTTCGTATCAGCCTTCTCATCAGCAAGCATAGAAGTTCCAGACACACTGACACCGTCCTAGGACCTGAGGATAAATATTGTTTGTTGATAGGGGAAAGTTTTCGTAAATCCGCTCAGAAATTGGCTTCCCCTCCGGTAAAAGTAGCTTTCCCCTTAATAATTGTCATAGATTGTAGTATCTCTTTTGGATGCAGGCTACAGGCCGGCCCGGTCCGGCCTGTTTGAACCTGTCGTTGGCTCATTGTATAAGCCCCCTCTAGTGCAAAGAGAGATAGATTACCCGTTGGATTACCTGTTGAAACTTATTTGTAATCTCCTAACACTAAATCAATATTTCACTCAACATTAACATCAAAATCACCATGAAGATCCTCTCCTACGTAATCGCTGTTTTTTTTTGTTATAATTGTTGTAACTGGTTATGCAGAGGCGTAGGCTTCTGGCAACGACACAAATCCTGGAATTATTCTCAACTGCTATCAACCACGTGACACTCCAGTACCAGCACCTAAGAAGCACGACACTCTCGATGTTCTGATGTTTGTATGAGATATTACGAAAACTATTCTTTCTATTATTGGTGGTCATAGAGTAGTGTATCTACTTTCTACTGCGAATAGCATTGAGGCGATAAAGGCTCTGAGGATCGGGTGATTACTGAGTTAACCCAGTGCTAAAAATCGGTTTTCAAAATTGATGAATTTTCTCTCTTTTCTGATTTGATCTGATCTTTTATGTTTCGTTTATTGAAACTAATCTCTCTGTTCTTCTATATGTCTTTATAATTTCTTAATCTTTTCTTGATTTTCATTCCTCCCCTTAAAATCTCTTTTACTCTAAGTTCGTCTTCTTTAAATCTTCATGTCTAACTAAATTCTTTTACCTGCTTTGCAGTTTTGAAGTAGCGTTTCAGTGGTGTTCCAGTGGTGGTTTTCAAAACAGTGGTGTAGGGGAATTTCAATCTTCCCTGGAAATAGTAGTAATTCTTCATCTGTCATGGAAAAATTCAAGGTCTCCAAATATGGTGTAAGCAAACTCGCAGTAGTGGTTTTTGCTAATCTATTGTCATTATACATGATGCACAAACCAGTAGGATTTGCTGTCACATACAGTTCTCGATTTGTGCAATATTAAAATCATGAAAACTGGAATCAAGATCATCTTTGCAATCTCAGAAGCTTTAGGGGCATAATTGGTAAAGTGCAGTTGGTGAAAGTGCAAAATTTGGAATTCAAAATTTGGAATTGTCAATTACCTTTCTTAGAGTCAAAATTTTCTCCGAAATTTCTTGGTAAAAATTGGGGCGAAGAATCTGGAATATGGAATAAGTTAGGTAGGTGGTATTGGATCAAGTCAAACCCTAAACCTAAATTTGGCTATAAAAAGTGCAAGGAAAAGAGTCTTCCATATACATATCAAAACCATCTTCAGAGCATAAACCTCAATAGAAAAATGGCGCAACCAAACAATATGCAACTTTCTGCTCTTTTTAGGAGGATGAAAAACACCAATCTCAACTTAGATCAACTCAAAAATGCAAGGAGCAGCATCATTTCGGCAGGAGAGATTGATGAAGCAACCACAAAATGGAAAAACTGTCTCATAGGCAAGGTAATCCACAAGGATGAAGTTGAGCATGAAGATGTGACAAGGGATGTGAATATCATATGGAGGAGGTATAAGAAAGTGGAAGTCAGTAAGATGGGTCGAAATCTCTTTGTTTTCAAATTCAAGACGAATGAGGAGATGAAATAAGTGTATAAGAGGATCCCCTGGGTCATCAATTTTATGCTTGTCGTCCTCCAAGAGTACGATAACTCGATTCCTCTGGAAAACTATAAGTTTACTCACCAGATGTTTTCAGTAATTCTGCGTAATCTTGCTCTGGAGCACATTGATCAAGGAATCATTGAGAAACTAATCCTTGATATTGGGAAGAAGGTTGAAATGGAGGGGGTGAAAAATGTGACTGTCAGAGGGAGGGTGGCTACAATTAAGGTGTTGGTTGATATCAGCAAGCCACTTAAGAGGGGAGTGTGGATTCTTAATGCGGCCAAACAAAAAGTTTGGGTTAAATATCACTTTGAAAAACAACCCAAGAAGATATGTCCACACTGCTATGTTCTGGATTATAATGATGAAACCTGTGAAGATAGAGCCTGGGGTATCTATATTTATGGTCTGACAGAGAAGGAGTTTGAAGACTTGCAAGCAAAACATGCCCATATGGTTGAAGAAATGTTTCAGAAGCAACAGGAATCGGGTGAATCTGATGGGCTGACTGGAGCATCCAGTGGATGGGGTTATGAGAATGAAGAAGGATCCGACCCGAGGAAGAATAAAAGAACTAGAGACAATTCGATTGAAGATAACTATGTTTTGCTGGATAACAATAATCAAGAGGGAATCAGTTCGTCTCAAGGTGATGGAGTTTATCATGTCGACAATTCTGTTGTTACTTATAATGGAGAGGACTTGAATATGACAGATGCTGAATATGGAGGAAGAAGTGAAAGAACCTACCACCAGCACACTGTTGAAATGCGATTGAGAGCTTCAAATCATGTTTGCAATCTTTACATTAATCTCTCCAGTCTTGTTATTAGCCAAATAAACTGTTTTTCTTATAAATGTTTTTGTGAATTTCACTGGGTTGCTTGCAATATTCGTGTCCATCTGAATTTTGTTGATAGATTTAGGTGTATTAGTGACCTAGATTTGAAAAACATGAAAATTTTATCCTGGAATGTCCAGGGTTTTGGAAATAAAAATACTAGAAAACATCTAGGGGAGATGATTAGGGCAAGTGATCCTGATATCATCTTTCTGTGTGAAAATAAGACTATGAATCAGAAAATGGAGAGATATACTTGTACTTATAACTATATGAATTATCTATATTTTAATCCTATAGGTGCTTCTGGTGGTCTGTTTTTGTTGTGGAAAGATGGAATTCGTATAGATTTTGTTGATATGAATATTAACTTTATAACTGTGCTTGTCAATATGGATTCTAGAAGTGGTCACACTCTTTTGAATTGTATGTATGGTGCCTTAAATTATGAAGGGTTGGATAGGCAACGGGACTATTTGGATAGCTTAGCAAGTAGATATTCTTGCCCTTGGATTGTCCTTGGTGATTTAAATTTCATCATGAGACAAGAGGAAAAGCTTGGTGGCAATGCTATTCCTCATAGTCAACTTGATGAAGTTAAACATCATCTAGATCATTTATACCTCTTTGATCTGAATTACATAGGTAATCCCTTTACTTGGAGTAATCATAGGAGTGATGCCTCTCTCATTCTTGATAGACTTGATAGAGCCCTTGTTAATCATGCTTGGATAGACTACTTCCCTAATGCCATTGTCTATCACTTATTAAGTCTAGATAGTGACCACTGTCCCATTCTCCTTGTTACCTCCAGAGAAGAAAATAACACTAGAAGACCTTTAAGATTTAATAGATGCTGGTTCAGTGACAGTAGTTGTAGAGACTTAATTAAGGAACATTGGACAACTAGTGAAAATGGGTCAAAAGCCTATAAACATACTAGATGTCTTTTTAATGTTAAGGTGGCTCTTAGGCAATGGAATATGAACTCTTTTGGGAACTTTCAAACACATATAAATGATATTCAGGCGCAACTTGATAACATTGCTACTAATATGCATGATACTGCTAGCATTTTATATAAAAAGAAGCTAGAAGATGACTTGAAACATTGGTATGTTGTTAGACAAGATTAGTATATGCAGAGAGCTAAGGAAAATGTGTTGTCTTTTGATGATAAAAACACTAAATATGTTCATGATAAGGTCAACTATAGGAAAAGAAGAACTCAAATTGAGTATTTGAAGAGCAACATAGAAATTTGGTTAACTGATAAAAGCATGATAGCAACTGAGTTAAGAGAACATTTTAGTAAAATGAGTAGAACTACCAATCCTGTCAGTGATACTAGTTTTCTTGATGTTTTGACTCCCTGTATTTCTGATGTGGAAAATGATTTTCTTATACATCCTCCTACTGATGAGGAAATTAAGTTTGTTGTTTGGCAAATGCAACCCTGGAAAAGTCCTGGTCCTGATGGATACCCTCCTGGTTTCTATCAACAAATGTGGGACACTGTTGGCCCTGACACTATTGGTTAAGAGTTTTTTCCATTCTGGTCATATGCTTAAGCTGATAAACCATAATTTTGTATCCCTTATCCCTAAAAATAATGCCCCCAAGACTCCTGCTGACTTTAGGCCGATTAGCTTAAGTAATGTTAGTTATAAGATCATTTCTAAGCTTTTAGCTAGTAGACTAAAAACTGTAATGGATAAATTCATCAGTCCAAAATAGGCAGCTTTCTTGTACTCAAGGCAAATAACAGATAACATTGTCATAGCTCATGAATTAGTTGACACAATGAGAAAAAATAAAACCAAATCTGGTTTAATGGCTATGAAATTAGATATGTCTAAGGCTTTTGATAGGGTTGAATGGAAATTCATCATTGATATCTTCAAACAAACTTGGATTTCGTGAACATTGGTGTAAACTTATTGAGCAATGTATATCTACTGTGTCTACTTCTATTCTGCTTAATGGATGTCCTGGTGATGTTTATTATCCTACAAGGGGTCTTAGACAGGGAGACCCACTGTCCCCTTACTTGTTCATAATTTGCATGGATGCTTTATCTAAAATGCTCATTGATGCAGAGAGGAAAAATGATATTCATGGAATCAAAGTAACTACTACTAGTCCATCTGTAAGTCATCTGTTTTTTGTTGATGATTGTTTGGTCTTCACTAAGGCTAGTGTTAAAGGTGCTAAAAACTTAAAAATCATGCTTGATAGGTTTAGTAAGTTCTCAGGTCAGGCCATCAACTTTGAGAAGTCTGGAATTGTTTTTAGTCCTAAGATTTAGCCTAGAACTAAGTGCCAAATCATAGCCATTTTGAAAATTAAAAATCTGGGTCTAGCTGATAAATATCTAGGAGTTCCTCTTCTTCTTCAAAGAAACAAAATGGAATCCTTCAAGCATTTAGGAGAATCTTGTGATAAAAGATTAGATAACTGGCAAGGAAAATATCTCAACCAACCAGGTAGAACTGTGCTTATCAAGTCCACTTTAGGCACCCTTGCTTCTCATCATTTAGCTGTCTTTCTCATGCCTAAGAAGATGACAGATAAGTTAGATGTTATACAAAGAAGATTTTTTTGGAATAAGAAAAGGTCTGCTAGAGGGGGTAATCTGTGTAACTGGGATAATGTAGCTAAACCCATTGTTTTAGGTGGTATGAACATTAGAAAAACAGAACATTTAAACACTGCCTTACTTGCAAAGTTAGCTTGGAGAATGTTAACTAGGTTGTTCATGGTCAGTTTTGGTTCGGTTTCTAGCCAAACCAAAACCGAAACCAATACTATTGGTTTCTAAAAATCTAAACCAAACCAATCCATTAACCATTGGTTTGGTTTCCAAATGGTTCCAGTTGGTTTCGGTTTGTCCCAGTGGTTTTTGGTTAACCAATAATTATGTCAAACCAAAAAAAAAACACAAATTTACAGATAAAAAAATCGTAGTTGCCGATAGTATTGGTTTACACAAATTTACAGACAAAAAAAATACAAAAAAATATCAAGAATAGTTAAAGCTTGCTCTAATTCTAGAGATCAAAAGAAGATATATAATATATCTTAATTTAGTTATTGACAAATAAAAAAGAAGGAAGACGGGAAGAAAAAAGTCGAGTAGCAGCGGCTGTAATTGGGGGTGGAGAAGGGAGGCGACTGAGAGAAGGAGAAAGAGAAAGAGGGAGAGTATCATAATGAAATATTAGATTTAGGGTTTCTATTTTCCTCTAAATCAATGGGTAGAATCTACTACTTGTAAATTAACGGTAGAAACTAAGTTTAAAAATTAATCGGTTTTCTAATGGTTTTTGGTTCGGTTTTAGAGGTCAAACTAAACCAAAACCAACACTATCGGTTTTCCACTTTCTACACCGTAACCAATCCATTAGTAAATGGTTCGGTTTGGTTTCTTCCTAATTGGTCTGGTTTGGTCCGGTTCCAGCGAAAAACCGAAACCATGTTCAGCCCTAATGTTAACTGATCCTGAAGCTTTGTGGGTTAAAGTCCTTAAACACAAATACTTCCCTGATTTTAGTCCCTTACATGTTGTTTGTGCTGATAATGTTTCCTGGGTGTGGAAAGGAATTTGTAGAGGTCTGGAGTTGATTAGAAAAATACTATTGTTGGGAAGTTGGGGATGGTGCTTCCATTGGAATATGGAAGGATAAATGGGTACCCGCTATTGATTCTCATCTTAACAGTAATTTTTCCTCTAATGTTATGACTACAGTCAATCAACTGATTGTGCATGACAGAAAAGAGTGGAATGTAGATACTCTGAACTATCTTTTTGACAGTAATATTGTTAATGAAATTAGAAAAATCAGAATTCCTTCAACTGGGAAGGACATTCTCAGATGGGCCACAACTCATAATGGTAAGTTTAGTGTTAAATTTGCCTATAATTGCATTATGCAGGATATTCATGGAACTGGTAATGCCACTTTCCCTTGGAAAACTTTGTGAAAGCTTAATCTCCCACAAAAGATAAAACATCATCTATGGAAATGTCTTAATAATTGTGTTCCTGTGAGAAGTAAACTTTCTAGATTTGTTGCAGATATTAGTAGTGGATGTCCTTTCTGCAGGGAGGAAGAGGAAACTGCTACTCATCTTTTTATTAGTTGTGATGTTACAAAAAGGCTTTGGTTTTCCCTTGATGCTAATATTGCGGGAAGTATCTCTGATGCTAGCTTGGAGAATTGGATAGGTAGTTGGTTTCATGCTAACAATGTATCCAGAGAGGAACATGACAGATATGTTCAATATGTCAGTTTGATCATATGGAATATATGGAAGTGATATACGCATTTATGTGTCAAATTTTTGTCCTCAATGTTCCGTATTGTTAGTACTCTTTTTCGTACTTATTATGGTGTTTTGTGTGTTTTTAGGTATTTTTGGAAAATAAATATTGTTGGAAAATTCGTCGCGAAAAGTTGCTCGGAGCACCCCTGGAGGACAATTGTTATACGGACCCCCACTTTTGCTAAGGGGCGCCCTTATTCTCAGCACCCACGGCTATGTGTAGCCAAATTAATCCACAGCCCCCATCTTCTCTGTCTGAAACTGGTTTTTGGCGAGAAAAGATATTTTTAGAAAACAGATTTTCAGTTCGTGATTTGGAAGGATTATAGTGTGATTCAACGGCTAAAATTTTATGGGAAGACTTGATTGAGCATAACATACGTGGTATGGTTGATTGTTTCGGTTAAATTTGGCTAGATAACTCTCAAGAAAAAAAAAACAGGGCAGCACATCAACGGGAGAAGTGTTTCACGGGATTTGACGTGTTCTCCTGTGCATGGTGTGAGATAGAAGTGTGTATAACTACATCTGAGGCGTGTACATGACGAATTGGAGCGTGCTGGAAGAAGTTTAACGCGTGGTGAAGATAAAAATGGAAATTTTGTCCGTAGAGAATAATGATGATGAATGAAGATTATTTGGGAGATATGGTGTGATTAAATGAGGCTTAGGAGTATAAATAGATGGCTCCAGGTCCATAGACGGGGATGAAGAGTTTGGGAGAGTTGCAGAGCATCATAAAGTCGAGATAATCAAGTGGCAGGAAACCACCATTTGTGCTGCTATGAAGAAAACGAAGAACATCGACCCACTCATTGGACGCCTAAGGACAGTCGTTTATGCTACACTGGTAACGACCCACAGCCGAGGGTCGTAGTTCAGGAGACAGTCTTAGAGCAAATATAATTCTCTGGTTTGTAACAAATATAATTGTTACAAACTCGATTTTGAATTATTTCTCTATTTTCTCCTTGTAAACACCTTTTTGAGCAATGAAAAATTCCTTTGAGTGTGTTTTCACCATGCGGAGCTAGACCCCATCACTGGGACAATGGAGGAAGCAACTTTTCATGATTGTGGTAAATGAATTAATTCTTTTATTGACTTTTGCATAGATTTAATTGCTTTATGATTTCTATTAATTATTTGTTATTTTGTTAGATGCCGCATGCTTAGTTCTAAATACTTTAGATGCGTCATGCTTTTAACTTACAAATAATATTTTACGAAATCTATTTTTGGCAAAGAACTAGAGTCACAACTTCTTTTGTTTGAGCTATATTGTCTAGAGTAATGACTGAACCATAACAATATGAAAAGTAGTGGAATCCCGGGTCTCAGCGTCTCTTCATCTTGTGACAAATTGTGAATATATATTTTTCCTTATTTTCTTTATTAAGTCTTAAAACAAATTCTCAACAAATCTGAGTGAACGAATCTTCTTACTACAACTCAATTGCAAATACCCCCAAACTTATTATTTGCTAGTCCTCGAGCAAAACTAATAAAAAAATAAAAATAAAACCGAGTTAATCTCGGGAGGGTTTACCAGAGGTGTACCCAAAAAACCATTACTCCAGACCCTAGCTATCTACGCAGAACCTTGGAAGGGACTAAAGAATCTCCTTGGTTGGCATACTTATTGACTACAGGAGGAAGTACCCTGATACGAAATTCCAATTGTTGTACACGAGTTTGCACTCAAGCATACTAAAATTCATATAAAGTGACAGAGCTCTACTCAGATAGTTTCTGGACATCATAAACCGGATTCAACCAATCACATGGATAGATTAAGAAGATGGATGTAGAGAAAAACATGGATGATGTTGACTAAGGTGAACCTATCCTAATGGACTGTGATACTGGTTTGGACTAGTATCAACACACTGGCATATACAAGGGAACCAGTGGTTGATAAACCTAACTCTAGGTCAACAAAACTGGCATATACAAGGGCACCAGTGGTCGATTTTATTGAATTTATTCCGGTTGGTCTGGTGGTCTAGTCTCAATTTTTTTTTTATCTCAGTCACTCTATTTCACCCTAGCAATGGTAAAAAGAAAAAGAAAAAGAAAAAGAAGTGATCAGGATTCTTTCGATGTTTCCATCACGAGGATATGGCGAAACTACCATGTTTTCTTTTTCTAACACCTGAGCTTTGTGCTTTTATGAATAGACTCTTTAGATGTTTTCATCTAATCAGATTGGTTCCTCAACTCCTACAACCAAAATGCTTCCATCCACTTAGATTAGTTAGTGCCAACCTTAATAAGCATAAATTTCTAGTCTCTGGAGCTTATTTATTGCAACTAAGAAGTTTCTCCCATACCCCCAAACTTAAATCTAACATTGTCCTCAATGTTCTAAAGATGAAATTAAAAGCATGAACAAGGAGAAACGGTTACCAATGAAGCAAAAGAGATAAGGAAAGATATTACCGTGTCGCATGAATATTGGGTTACCTCCCAAGAAGTGTTAAGTTTAAAGTCTTCAGCCAGACTAAGCAAGGATTAATCACCACGTAGAATCATATAGTAGTAGCCGGAATAACTGTGGGTCATCTGGATCAAAAAGTGTTACCCACAAGAAGAGGAAACTGCAACAGACCAAGAAGATACCGAACATACCCTTGCTTAAGACAACTACATCTAGTTGTGGTTCAGGTTCAGGCTCTATAAAAGGGTCTAAATAAAAGGTATTCATCGGTTGGATTTCCTCAAAGCTAAGATCCGGTTCAGGGATTAGAGTCTGGAAAAACTCAACTAAGAACTTAGAAGCACATAACAACAACCTGAATAATTGAGGATCCTCTAAGTCAATTAGATTTGACTCACAAAGTTGACCATAATAATGGTCATTCTTAAGAAAATGTGTCGACCCTAATATCCTAAAGTAATTAGGTTTAGTCTCAAAACTTAATAACCGACACATCTGAAAATTATATGTTCCCACAATTGGAAGAAAAGTTTTTGGTGGGAAAACAAAGTCAATCTTGGTATCATAGCCTGGGTTAACCACATCAACCAGAGGATGGGTTTCTAACAACTGAGATTCTCTGTGGACATCATTAGGTTCAGGAAAACATGTATGAAGATAATCTTGTAAGATGGTTGAAGCATAAATGTCAAGTCCTACACGAGGGAACTTTCTAAGAGTTAAAGCACATGGAGAATGATAATCACCCCCAAACTTAGAGTTTTTTGTGTCTCTAGAAAGACTAGTCACAACTTCCCTAATTTCTAGGTCATCAGATTCCTGGAAATGGTCAATTGATTCTTCTAAGTCAGGTTCATCCTCACTCATCTCTACGAGTTCATCTTCTTCGTCTAATACTATTGTTTCTAAATCGCTAGACTCTAAAACATTATTCTCAGAATAAACTCGTTCCTCTAAATCATTATCGGCTTTGTAAAACAGGAAATACACATCGTCTAAAACGACAATATCTCTAGTCAAATCCTTGTCCTTTGAATAGGTGAATAATTATTAAAATTATTTGGATTTGAACTAGAAATAATATTATCATTGTAAAGCTCAAATGGAGTAACCATTTCCTGATCACTATTCCTACATAAGTATGATTCTCCATCAACACTATCCTCATCATAATAACATGAAAGAGATTGAACCTCATCTAAAATAGTGTCTCCAATTCTATCCTCGTCATCTTGATTAGGTGAATAGTAATTATCCTCATTTTCAAGGGTAAAACTGGGAACACTATGTTGGAAATTCATATAATTTCGAGTAATTCTTTCGTTCGTCTCAGCTATCCGCTTGAGGTGGTATTCTAAAGAAGGTTCACTCATTATTGTAGTTCTTTCGTCTATAATTATATTATTCATCTCAGCTAACTTACGCGTCGACTCAGCTAACTTCCTGAGGGACTCTTGTAAAGGAGGAATAGGAACAGAGGGATCATAAAAAGGACTACTTTTCAATAGTTTGATTGTATCCTCTAGAGACGAAGAACTAGTAATGTAATCTTCTTGCTCATAAGACTGATGCACGTGTGGATAGTAATTGGGCTCACCAGGGTATGACCCATAACCTTCGAAAGGTTGGCGTTCCCAACCACTATTCACATTATGGTCATAAAAAGAGTGATGTTCATATTGTTCAGTTGGATAATCATAATCATTGTGATGGCTATTATAATACCAGTTTGACATCCTAACTGCAAGGGAATTCTAAACAAACACAAAGAAGGCTGACTCGACCACAACAAGCCTAATTTATCTAGCAAACAAAAATCATGATGGCTCCACTTAAATTGTTTTTAGACCAGCTTCTAATCCTTCGAAAGGGAATTCGTTACAATTTAAGCAAACCCCTCTGGAATCAATCCGAGTCAAAGTAAGTTGAATAGAGGCGAGGGAAGCTGCGCGGAGCTTTGATACCCAAGGCCTCACCGCATTACAAGGCGGCGCAGTCACGCATTCAACTCACAGAAACCATCATGAACTTTGAAGTATGCTTAAAAGAGTAACCAATATTTGCGAATGACTTTCCTATTAAGCTCGTTACCCTATCGGTCTCGTTCTAGTCAGTATTTTAAGCTTAGGTTCGCGTAGGTTACGTGTTCCTAAGGCGGGCAAGAAGGAAACAGTGATGAAATCCGAGTCCTTATCTTGATTTGGCCAGGCCTTGCCCTTTACTAGAAAATTAAATCCGATTTCAGGTCCTCAACATATATGCATACAAAATCATCCAGTAAACCCGCTGACAGGGGATTCGCGGGTGTTTAGAATTCTTACCTCCCGTTCCAGACGTGGGATGAACCGTTGAAGTCGACTCGTGCCACAACTCCAATGTCTTGTACGAACCCGAGGGGCCGAGACGATATCGTAATCGTCGTCCTTCTCTGCACACAGTTTATATTTAAAACTACCCTTCCATAGGGTTTAAAAATAAAGTCCCAAAGTTCAATGTCCGAAAATAAAAAAAAAATATCCAAAAATAAAAGATTACAAAAATAAAGACCTTAATTACAGTTTCTAAAAAATAAATAAAATAGAATATCTATATAAAAAAAATTTCTTCTTCACTCCTTTTGGATTCCTCCTTTCTTTTCTTCTTTGGCTTCGCTTTTGTTTTCAGCACTTACTCCCCTTTTCTTTAGCTCAGTTCCAAATCTGAAAGCAAACAAGAAATACCAAAAGGCGTAAAAAGGAACAAATAAAAAAAAAACTAAAAACAAATTTATAAACAAATCCGCGTCGGCGGCGCCAAAAATTGTTGTGATTTTCAATTGAGTTGTAGTAAGAAGATTCGTTCACTCAGATTTGTTGAGAATTTGTTTTAAGACTTAATAAAGAAAATAAGGAAAAATATATATACACAATTTGTCACAAGATGAAGAGACGCTGAGACGCGGGATTCCACTACTTTTCATATTGTTATGGTTCAGTCATTAACTCTAGACAATATAGCTCAAACAAAAGAAGTTGTGACTCTAGTTCTTTGCCAAAAATAGATTTCGTAAAATATTATTTGTAAGTTAAAAGCATGACGCATCTAAAGTATTTAGAACTAAGCATGCGGCATCTAACAAAATAAAAAATAATTAATAGAAATCATAAAGCAATTAAATCTATGCAAAAAGTCAATAAAAGAATTAATTCATTTACCACAATCATGAAAAGTTGCTTCCTCCGTTGTCCCAGTGATGGGGTCTAGCTCCGCATGGTGAAAACACACTCAAAGGAATTTTTCATTGCTCAAAAAGGTGTTTACAAGGTGAAAATGGAGAAATAATTCAAAATCGGGTTTGTAACAATTATATTTGTTACAAACCAGAGAACTACTGTTGCTCTAAGACTGTCTCCTGAACTACGACCCTCGGCTGTGGGTCGTTACCACTGTATCATAAACGACTGTCCTTAGGCGTCCAATGAGTGGGTCGATGTTCTTCGTTTTCTTCACAGCAGCAGAAATGGTGGTTTCCTGCCACTTGATTATCTCGACTTTCTGATGCTCTGCAACTCTCCCAAACTCTTCATCCCCGTCTATGGACCTGGAGCCATCTATTTATACTCCTAAGCCTCATTTAATCACACCATATGTCCCAAATAATCTTCATTCATCATCATTATTCTCTACGGCCAAAATTTCCATTTTTATCTTCACCTCGCGTTAAACTTCTTCCAGCACGCTCCAATTCGTCATGTACACGCCTCAGATGTAGTTATACACACTTCTATCTCACGCCATGCACATGAGAACACGTCCAATCCCGTGAAACACTTCTCCCGTTGATGTGTTGCCCTGTTTTTTTTCTTGCGAGTTATCTAGCCAAATTTAACCGAAACAATCAACCATACCACGTCTGTTATGCTCAATCAAGTCTTCCCATAAAATTTTAGCCGTTGAATCACACTATAATCCTTCCAAATCACGAACTGAAAATCTGTTTTCTAAAAATATCTTTTCTCGCCAAAAACCAGTTTCAAACGGAGAAGATGGGTGTTGTGGATTAATTTGGGCTACACATAGCCGTGGGTGCTGAAAATAAGGGCGCCCCTTAGCAAAAGTGGGGGTCCGTATAGCAATTGTCCTCTGGGGGTGCTCCGAGCAACTTTTCGCGCCGAATTTTCCAACAATATTTATTTTCCAAAAATACCTAAAAACACAAAAAACACCATAATAAGTACGAAGACGAGTACTAACAATACGGAACATTGAGGACAAATTAGACACATAAATGCGTCTATCAGGAAGCTAAGATATTCTGTGGTGTTTGACAATGGAACAGTTCAAGTAACTCAATTTGTGACCCAAGTTAATAAAGACATTGCTGAGTGAAATGAAAATAATACAAGAAACAGTGTTGTAAGAACTGGTGTATCTCAAAGTAGGAATGTAATTCCTTGGAAAATGCCAGACAATGGCTTTTATAAGATTAACTTTGATGCATCTTATTTGAAAGCAAATAACTATATGGGTATAGGACTAATGATGTTTTCTGCTGCAGGGCAATTTGGAGGAGCGCAATCCTGCTCTGGAATAACTCAAGATGAAGAGCACGATGAAGCCTTAACAGCACTGGCAGCAATTAGGTGGGCAAGAGATTCAGCTGTGGAAAAACTGCACTTGGAGGGTGATTGCCAGAATGTAGTAAAAGCTATCAATGGTGATGTAGGAAGTATTAGATGGACGAATAATAATGTCATTCAGGACTGTCGAAGTCTTTTAGTTAGTTTCAGAGAGTGGAAATGCACATTTGTGCATAGAGAGTCAAATGAAGTTACTAATAGCCTTGCTAAGAAGGCTAGAATTGAGAGGGTTAATCAGTCATGGATATTTGATTATCCTTTTTGGTTAAAATCTCTTGTTAGAGAAGAACTTACAGGGGGTTAGTCCTCGAGTGATTTCGGGGGAGTTGAGTGTATTTTAAATCTCAAGGATTTTGAGAGAGTTTGAGAGAATGTAGGGAGTTTGAGAGAGTTTTGTGTTTTTGAGTTCAGGGAGTTCGGGGGGAGTGTAGGGAGTTTGAGAGAGTTTATTAGAGGGAGTTTGGGGGAGTTTGGGGGAGTTTGAGAGAGTTCACTCCTAACTCATTCTCTTTTAAGAAACAATAAACCCTTATTTGCAAATAACATTGATCTTTAATCAAAAGAAAAAAATAAATGAAAATGATCATATCTCTGTATCAATAGTATGTTATTTTGTGCAACGAGATAATTTTTTTTCCCTTCAATTTAACGGTCTCCATACAATTCTAACTCCCTTTATTCACGAACATTTTCCCACATATCATCCGCTATACTCTTTCTCCATGCATTAGCTTCTTGACGTTGTTGTTCTTGAGTTTTTTGTGTCAAAATTTCATCGTCATTTACAAGCGTTGTGCAAGCTTTCCAGTAGCAAACGTGACCTGATCCGCGTGAAAATTTTACTGTACTTCTATAACAAGGTAAACTACGACATACTCAAATTTCATCATATTCCAACGGTTGAATTTAAAGATATAATTATAACAAAAGCACCGTATGGATTGGCTAAAACACGCCAATACGGAATGAAGTACGCCACTGTATTGAACTTTGGCATATAGAATAGAAGAGAAGTATGTGTCTAAATAAGATGACTTAACAAGTGATAGTGATTCTCAATGACACCCATGCAAAGTAGCAAGCCAATTAATGCATGATGACATAACAAATTATGAAGATAGCTGTAAAGGAATTCTGTTTCATCGAAACACAGTTTCAGATTGTCCAATCTTTGTAGTACTAATACTTACCTGATCCTCTTTAAATTTTTATGGTACACTTACAACTCAATATTCCACAACACACTCAAAAATCATAGCATTCCAACGGTTCATTAAAAAGATACATTACTCAGAACCCGACTACTTTCAATACGTGCATATAGAATTCAGTTCCGGATTTCTCACACTTTGGTTTACCTAAAGTGATCAGAACTTCATGAAATTTCTACAGTAGGTAACCTTCATATATACAAACATCATAGTAAAATTTCAGCTTTGTACGATAAGCGGAGAATGAGATAAATAGGAATCAGTCCCCTATTCGGGATTTAAACTCAGCAGACCATAGTCATATATTGTGCAAGCTTTGCAGTAGCAAACGTGACCTGATCCGCGTGAAAATTTTACTGTACTTCTATAACAAGGTAAACTACGACATACTCAAATTTCATCATATTCCAACGGTTGAATTTAAAGATATCATTATAATCAAATCATGCAATTTCTTACCAAGATCTTTTGAACCACAAATTAGGGTTTTGACAGAAAGAGAGTACCCACAAAAAAAAAAATATACACACAATCAAAATAAACAATCATGGAGATCAAAGATATGAAAAACAATCAAAATAGTACACAAATCAAACTATTATAAACAATCATGGAGATCAAAGAAGAAGAAAAACATACCTGGAAAAAAACGTTGCCTCTTCTTTCTCCTGTGGTTTTCTACGCACCAAACTCCTTCCCAAATCTCTACTCTTTTGGGAGATTTGTTGTGAGACCAGAATACACTAAAACCTCCTTCGAACTCCCCAAAGCAACCAACTCCCTAGTATTGTAGGGTTTTATGACTAACAGGGAGTTCAAGAGCTTTTTTTAAACTCCCCAGCGACTAACAGGTGTTTTCTAGAGAGTTTAGGAGACTCCTCTAAACTCCCCTACGACTAACGGAGATTTGGAGAGGCTCCCTCAAATTCCCTCAGGACTAACATGAAAAAACCTAAATACATTAAAATCTTTCGAACTCTCCCACGACTAACCCCAGTTAATGTAACCATTCACCGATGATTCCAATAGAATTTCTTCTTTCTTATTAAAAAAATATTATTGGTGGTCATACATCGTTCTTCAAAGCTAGGGATGCTATTGTTGGGATTCGTGATAGAAGAAGGGCTAGGAAAGCTGTCATACGAGGATCTGTCTAGGAGTGTTTCGTCGTTGATTTAGACTTTACTTTCACAGGGCATATTCGTGAAACTTTCCTTATTTATATAGCTGTAAATATATAATATCGTGTTGGTGTGGTGTGGTACCGTAAATATAATACTAGTACAAAATAGGTTTCGAATAGGTTTCTGGTGACGGACCCACTCTGTCTCTGATCTATGTAAAACCTGTTACTATAAATAAATAAATGGACCAATCGAAACTGTTTTGTTCTTATTTAATTTTTTGGTTTTTTGTTTAGTTTTATGTTTCAGTTTTTTGTTCAGTTTTATGTTTCAATTTTATTGTTTTCTCTCATATATTATCGGCTAAATTTGCTATCTATTAAAGTTTCTTCCATTTTTCATACCCATGTGTTGAATTTTATAGAATCTAATTTCAATGAATCTTCATCAACCTCAAGCTAAATTTCCGTTTTCTTTTTCAATTTCTCCAATCAGATTTTATAACAAATCTTGTATTCCAAACCCTAATTTCCACCTATATATATACTTTGAAAATTTGGAACTTTTTCTAATCCCAGTTGTGCTTAACTTCCTCCTTCACAATCTGTTTTAAGAAATTACCCATCCTTTCAAATTTTTGAAATTTGTGTTCTTATCTGTGTAGCTTATTAGCTGAGTCTGGTGTATCATCATGTATGTTTTGGCATGATGATGTTTCTAATTTGAATTATCAATTTAACTATCCTTGAATCTGAGTTGTGGTGGACAGTTTAGTCTTAATGAGTTTTTCCTGCTTGTTTTCACAACTTTGAAGAGCTTTGGACTAGCTGTTTGTTAGATAGTTTTGTTGAACAAGTTGATGGAAATGGATGGGATGTCAAATTTGCCTTGCTATTTCATCGGGAGTTTCAAGGAAATATTGGTGCCTGTAAAATTATTGCCTGGGTCTTATTAATCAGCTTTGAAAGAGGTTATAAAAGCACAGAGTTTTTTGAGGTTGTAACTAGGAAAGTATAAGGTGATTTGGTTTGTATCAGGTTTTGGGAAAAGACTAAAAATCTTGCTTCTTGGAGTCCATATGAAGAGTTTTTTTTTTATCACAGTGTATAATCCAATCCATGACCAAGTTACCATGATAATCTAAAGAGGTTTTAGATTGCTTGGGTAGTATCTTTTCAGTAATTCGTCCTGTAATTAAAACAAATGGAAGTTGTTCCATCGTTGTGAGTGCAAGTATCAGATTCAAAGCGAGGCGCATTTTTATAGTGATTGATACAAATGAAATGGGTTTCAATAATGAAGTCACTTTTGAAGTCTACATGAGGCAAAAATTGCAGAACTGTTTACATTTCATCATTGCTCAAAAACAAGCCGAGGTACAACAACAACAATCTGATGCCGTCATTGCCGCTAAGCTATATTCTTACCAGTGGTGCAATGGAGAAGACTCAACCTCAAGGAGAAAGTATTGCAGATGCTTAAGAACCAGACTCACCTATAATAGCAGCAAATGGGATCAACTCCAGGTACACCAACCATTGTTGCGTTTAAAGATGGTACACGTGGCTACTGAGCACTATGTTTAAAGTCTTAAAAAAACGTCGAATTTTATGATTTGAGTTGGTAATGAAATTTATAAATGATGGCCGCAAATGATCTTCTAGACAATATAACTAAGGGAGACATGTTCAGATGCATTAATGCATGTGATTAGGAGCAGATGATAATCCAATTATTGCATCAAACTAGATACAGGATAACCGTGTACCAATCCTCATCGGAAAGACACCTTCTTAGTCGAGTTTATCATCAAAGTCAGGTTCCTAGTCAAGTCAACCATTTCTAAGCAACTTGTATAAGCAACTTGTATGTCTTGGGGAAATATTGAGGCATTGGTTTTGAATTTACTGATGCAAATTCCGTGACAGACTCCAAACTTATTGTATTTATCTTCCGACGGGGAGATTTATCATTCATTTAAAAACCAAAATGGAGCAAGCTCCGTTTGATCCAGATGACAGACTCCCAATTTAAGAGAGTGTCATTCACAACAACATGCTGGAATGTGTCACTCCGTGGACCCCAAAGATTGATGCAATTTTGTTATTATTTATTTTAGGTTTTTTGTAGACTTCAAAGCTCTTTCATTACGTTGGATACAAACACTATGGCATAACAAACCTTCAAACCTTCAAGGAAAAAAAAAAAAAACCTTCAGGGCAATTCTATTTATCTTTCGACTATATTTGTCAGTATTCTTTTCTTCCCCATGGCGATGTATTTTTAATTTGGTGTGCGTGAGGCTTTCTCGTTGGTGATGCATTTTTGATTCGGAACTCCCTTTGGCACCAGTCATTCTTTATTCCATAGAAAACAATTTTCCATAAATTTGTAAGAACATGGAAAATCAGTCATGTTTAATGAGATCAAAATTTGGTGTTCGCGGGGCTTCGGCCCACCCGTGGCAATGATGCATTTTTGATTTGGTGTGCCCTTTGGCGCCAGTAATTATTGTTGATAAATTTATAAGAACATGGAAAATCAGTTATATTTAATGAGATCAATATCACTAATGGCAAAGTAATGAATAAAGGAATCACATTACTAATCCTGACAGAAAATTGTAGACAGTCTAAATTCCTAATACAACCACCAGTGCCAGCATTACAACCACATATTCACCCCCTCTGCCCACCATCTCCAACATCAAACCACCATTCACCCCATAACCTGTACTACTTCCAGCACCTCCCATAATGAGCAAAGTAATTCCCATATCAAATAGTACACCTCCAATGACCAAGTAGTACACCTCATGCCACCAGCTTCTCAGCCAATGTCTCCATTGGGTTGGTCCAAGGAAGACATTTCCATTTCCATTTCCTGTGAGCTTGCCAACCATAGTCAAACAATAGCCTTGGGGCTTCTGCCACCAAAACGTAGAATGAACCATGACTACAATGAGAATAAACTCAATCCATCCATTCAAAAACATATTAGAACAAATTGATGATAATAATGACACAGTGGTAATTTTAATGAAGGTTTACAAAACCAACAATGGGACAACAACACTCAAATTAAAAACTTGCCAATATATAGAAAAACAATGGCTGGGATAGATGGGGCTACTGTCTGTAATTAAACCTCAAATGAACATCAAAACACTTGGGATGAACCCTAGCATTTCTAGCATCTCCTACACTGAATGTGAGTGCCTAATATTTTTCCAATATGGTGTGAACTATATGCATACATGTCTCCGATAAGTCGTTAGCGTCATATTTGCAGAATTCATTGGTAATTGCATCAAAAAAAAAAATTATAGGACAGAAAAAGAAAAGGAAATAAAACATGAGTTTAAGAATTAAACCAAATAATTTTACTGAAACCGCAAGTAATTTTTACTAAATTATTAGACAGCTCAGAAGTCCAATACAGTACAGATACATGGAAAAAAATAAGTTTGCACATGGTAATAGCTCAACTATATATTGAATGACTTGCTAATCAGGTAACGAAGTCACGACCTCAATATGCTAAACTGAGACAACAACAATGTAGTTTTCTCCTCATCTATCGAAAGATAAATTTCTGTTTCATTTTTTTTTCCCGCTTCCTACTGATTCTTTTTCCTTTTGCCTAGTGAGAAAATATCCTAAGCTAATTAAAATTCTGTGAAAGATCATCAAAACCATTATTATGTACTCACTGTTCAATCGGGTGAGGCCCAACCTGTATACTCTTCGACTGCTACACTTGAAGTCATATAATGGGACCTCAACAGATTTCCTCTCTTATAGATAGCGGATATCGCAAGAATTGTATCAGAGTCCGTTAAGCGCGGATCTGTTTTATGCACGACAACCGACCTGTATAGTCAAGAATATCACATTGAAAAAATTAATCCTTAATAAAACAAATAAGTAAGTTATAACTTGAAATAAAAACAACAAAGAGAGCCCAAACAACAAAACTAAGAACTCCCTTTAAAAACTTACTTTAGTTAAGGGCATCAGTAAAACAACTGTGTAGTCTTATCGAGTCATGTTGGCAGTACAACGAATGTATTTGAAAGTAGCCCTGTCTAGGTAGTTGATAATAGAGAACTTGGAAAACCACTCCTCCTGCCAAATGGTAGAGTATGTGAATTGTCAACACAAAGTATTGAGAGCCATAAACTCCTATACTGTTGAAATATCATATACACACTAAATACAGTATAATTTAATATTAGCAGCAGTAAAAGAACAATATTTATAATCTCTTGAAGTGGAGCTAGCTCCTTCTTGTCAATCGATCAAAATTCCTATATAGACCAATATAAATGGATCAATCAGAAGCAATATTTCGGATATGTATGCAACAGCTCTACAATTTATTTCGACCCAATAACTACCAAAATTCTAAATTGAAGGGCTTTCACGAATCTATTTTTCAAAATCTCATTTCAAAATTCATCCTTGTGCTTCAGTGATCATACGTATCACTCCAACAGCAGCAACACTTATACGCAAACATGGTCCAAGTGCCTTGAACTACTATGACAATTGGTACAGTAACTCCCATTGCCATCACTCCCACTTGGGTACCGAAAACCAACGTATGTACGGCATGAGTAACACTGTTAAAATTATCTGTTGGATTGTATAGGGGTAATAAGTAGATGATGGTAAAGCTATTAATATTTCTTTAATGACCTCATCCATTGGTCAAAAATCAAGATAATGCTCGCTACAAACTCGTGATAGCTTAAAGAGCAGAATTCATTTTTGCAATTGAGAGACAGAGAGAGAGAGAGATACCTCCAAAATAGGTGAAAATTCAGCCCAGACTACGCTGCAAAGAATGTGGAAAATCCTGTTTCACATCATCTTTATTGTCCACTGAAACTCTCATTACATCTTCTCCACCAAGCAAGTTATTCACTTCCAAGCCTAATCGTATGACTAATATGAACAAAGACTTACTTGATGTGGAATAAGTAAGGATGTAATGATAAAGGGAATAAGAATATTAGAGAATAAAATTATTTACAATTCAGTGATTTAGTATAACCAAAATAATGTAGTAATGCGTTTTCCAGGAGAATAATTACCTTCTACTTCAAGCGGCATATACGCCACTTCAAAATCCAAGCGTTAAGAAAGGCATTCTAGTAGTTTCCATCACCACATTGACATGTTCAGCTCCATGAATCTTTCATAAACTCTAACTCTCCCATTTGAGAGGAAAAGGAGTCTAAACTCTAAATCATACAAATCATTTTACTTTTCCTTCAATGGAAAATGAGTTTGGTGATTTGGTTTGTACAGACTTATAGAGATACAATTAAATAATTAAACTGGAGAAAGAGATCCTAACCTTAAATTACTTGAGTGTTTGATTTATGACCGATAACAATGTTTAAAGATCAAGTTTTTAAGCCTGGTGAACAACTAATCAGGCACACGACAATGTTCGGATCTTCGACTGGTGGTGTAGAGAACGAGCTTGCTAAATCTCTAAGAAGCATTGGTTGCTATCTCATTGCCCTTTTCACATGCACATCTAGCTAAGTATCCACGATAAGAGTTTGAACTATCTCATACCCATGATTGGACATGGCCTGTAATACCCCAATTAACATATGGCAATTTAGGTACAGAATGCATTTTTTTATCATTTACAAACAAATACGCTCATAATAATTGATAAAGGTACCTTTGCAAGTTCTTCTTGAACAACTCCTGCTATGGACCGTTAGGCGCCTTTTCCCATATAATTTTACTGAAATCCACAAAGAGATTGTTAAGGGGAATGCTTATAGTGGACTCGCAATGTAGGTCAGCGACTGCAAAATTCCTTGATTACAGAGTAATCAAACAAAAATAAAACGGAACTTGTACCTTGTGACTTTGGAAAGGTGTATACTATTTCCTCCCTGCAAGTTGTTTATGAAAGAAAACACGCCCAAATTAGCTATCTTTTTAGGGCATAAGCCGTCTAATGTAAATCACCTCTTTACATTCTTACTCAATTATTTGAAAATAGTCTAAAAAACTAAGCAAACCCTAATAAAATCATCCAAATCTTGGGCTACAAAATCTGAAGGTACGATTTCAAAATTAGGATATTTGATGAAATTACCTTAAATCTCAAGAGACAGTTAAAAGTAACTGAAACTAACAACTTCAGTTTTGGGGTTGTCGATGCCCTTGCAATTTCAGAACCCAATCAAAACAATAGCCGCACCGCATCCAAATCTGGAGGTTCAATTTCAAAATTAGATACACACTAAAACCGAAATCCCCGATTACAGCACAACATCGAACCCGAAACAGCCCCAGATTTGTTGTTGTTAACTGTCATCTCCATCACCCTCAACATGAACCCATTCTGCAATTGATCTTCGTCTTTAAATTCCACCACTAATACCATTGATTTCCTTGCTATTCTCGCTGGTTTTTGCAGCCAAAACCATTACGATCCTGCATCTGCATCATGACCAATTAGAATTGAAGATAGACTGATTACTGCATTGTAATGAAAGAGCAATTCAGGATTTAGCTCCGGTTAATGAAATAGTTGGTCGGGCGAAAAATCTTGAAGAGAAGATGTATTGGTGAGGCATGGAAGAACAGCTAGAGGCGCAGTGAGGAGCTCGAGTTTTACAAGGATATAGAGAGGTTAGAAAGTTTTAGTTTCTCACGGGTGTTTTGTCCACCTAACCGGCGTTTAGTAACGTCCAGTTAAATTTTCGGTGTAAACCAAGTGTAACTAATATAATATATAAGCTTTGGACTTCGGAGCACGGATGACCATGGGACGGGTATGCCAATCCCAGTCGCTGCCCCATTCGTAAAAAAATACCCATATCCGCCACGTTATTCACATGAATTGAGGCGGACGGGTATGGGGAATACCCATATGGAGCGGGTTTCTAATGAGTTCTCTATAACACGGTGTTAATACATAAATTTACTAGGTATCACCGGGGCCTTACGGCCCCGGCTCAACCTTTCCTTTTAGTGTACATATATTGGGCATACGCAGCATCCCTAACTGAATAACAAAACGTAAAACCCGCCATCTATGTTTGATGGGGAAACTGTGTATGAAAATAATATAATCTTGCTTTTAAAGGGTGAAACTTGCGGTACACATAAATTGACAAAAAAGAAGAAGAAGAATTTAACCATTTCGAGGTATCATCGGGGTCTTACAGTCCGACTCAACCTCTGGTTTCAACAAACAAAGTAAGTCAATATTTTTGATTACAAAACAAAACGTAAAGAGAGAAAATAGTATACTTAAACCCATTATCTATCTCTGGTACGATTGTCACCTTTGGGAGCTAGTATTATGTTTCCTGTGTCATCAATGTTTACAGTAAAATGAAACATAGAAATGGAAACTATAATCGAATTAAATAGCTTTTGTACTGTTTTTATCATTCGAAAAATGAGAATTGCAGATAGAAATCAAACTTGCAGTATTTCGACTGCATAATAACTTCTCAGAGGAATTATTATTAGCTAGCACCCGTTCAAGTACATCAACAACCCACAATCAATATCTCTTATAAATGATTTTTATTATTTAGCTATGACCTTCACCTTAAAAGTTCTTCAAAATCGGATGGTTTTACACAACCCAAAGCTACCCAATGTCCAATTGAAACTTTAATACCTCATGCCATTATAACTGTTCATATCAATATCTCGAAACAAAATATCAATACCTGATTTAATTTCATCAATATTTATTCCTTGTTATTTTTAAAACCAATCATCGTTACTGAAAGACGAAATAGATAAATCAAAAGAACAGATGGATCCATGTTTACAACATAGACAATTGTTAAAAGGTTTGTCAAAAAACGATATTACAAGAATAACTAACAATAAGATTCATTAAGTAATATGATTCTATACAAAAATTTGCGGAAACTCATTAATAAAATTGCATAAGATAAAAATTAACTTTTATAAAATAGTAAACCAATAATCCCAAACCTAAAAAGAGTTAAAAACCCTGGATAGGTACATATTCATACCTATTATAGTTTGCATTTGTACATATTCATTTTAAGAAAGTAATAATATATGTAGACAAAAAAAAAACAAATATGAAAACAACCTTAAAGTTTAAAGTAAAGCTTAGCATGAAATTCCTTTTAATCCTATTTACTTCTGGTAGTCATTTAACTTGAAACCAAATCTACATGTCTTTCAATTGCGCTCGACTTCCCATATTCTTTTTTCAGTTTTACACACTATAAGACCTTTTTTATCCATGTTTACATTGGATTTTTGCTGCATATATTATTTAAATATTAACATCCTATGTTCTTGTCTTTTTTTTACTCTTATTTCATCTTTGTAATAATATGTTTTAAACTCTTTTATTTGCCTAATTTTAATATTGTCTAAACTTTGTCAGCTTGTGTTTTTGTCTTCTCTTTTCGTTGTACATATATATGATTCTATTGTAATGATCTTTAATCTAATCTTATTGAGATTAACATTCAATCGAATAATGCTGTGAAAATATGGCCTCGTACCCATATTGATCTCCATGTTTATACATACTACTCCAACTCATATTTTTCATCAGAATCCATCGATTTTCTATTAAGGAAATAAAGGCGTTGTGTGCATGGTTTGTTTTGTAGTGTCGTAGCTAACATTGGTTGTTTGATAACTATCTGTTCTTCGTCTATTAAACTATTTTGATCCAAAGTTTGGAGAATCTTGTTGTGAAAAGATATTTTTCTCTTTATATTGTTCTCCAAAACTATATATTTTATTGTTCTCAAACTTTAGTTGTTGTAATACGAAATAACAAAACTTTGTTATTTTGCTTGTTTATGTAGCAGCAAACCTTATTATTCTGTAGGTTTATATAACCTCTATTTGATGTTATATACGGAATTCTGATTGAATTTGGAAATTTGACCCTAGCCTTACCTTGGTTTGTATTCGATCCATATTCAACCTGGCTAAGGAAATCATTATTTCCATATATTTAAAATTGTATTTATTATTTTAATAATGAAATTGGGTATTATATGATACCTAAAACCGTAGTAGCTTTCTTATTTCAAGGTTTAATAAATTTGCGTTATTTATTATCTGGTTATAATGACCCAAATAATTAGAATCTTTATATGGAAGTATTAGAGGTTTAGAGAAAAAGTTTTTTTTTTTTTTTTCTGATAGCTTTTTCCACACTCATGTTCAGGATGGTGAGTATTTGGACGTGGATACAGCTAGCGCAGGAACCAACCTGGAAGGCGGAAAGAAGATTGTTTAAGGAATGAGTATAGCAAGGAGGAAGGGTGTGGTGACACTTAAGAAAAGAGCTTCGAGAACATACTTTCGGCTGTTGCAGGGACATCTATTGCAGTTATATTTCCCTATAGTTCGTTACCAACAGCGAGAAAACAACCGTCAAATTTGAAAACTGCAATGTAAGAAGAGAGTTGTGTATTATTCAATTTTTTGCCATATTTCAGTGATTATTCTACTTTATAAGACTTTTCTTTTTCTGATATTCTTTTTTTTAACTCTTTTTTTGCCAGTCAAAACTGGATCACATAATGTGAAAATCACCCAGTTCATTCTTATCAGAATCTTCCAGCTGGAACTGAAGATATTGATCGGGAAGGATCCTCCTATGTATGAAGAAACTCAATGATTTTCTATACGCATAGAATCGTGCCCCCACTCTATAAATTATTTGAGCAATATTATCTCCATATATATGTTATTTTATCGTTGATGAATTCTTCATTTTGTTATCTTATTTATTGGGTATCTAGCAGTTCTCAACCTTTACGGTTTCATTGTACACTGCAACATACACAAATCTACCAAAGATGTACAACGATGAGTCTCATAACTAAAAAAACACGGTAAATGACGTGAAAAAATCTAGTAGTTTATGCTATTTGTGCATTTTCACTTCATTGCATATAATACCGACAATAAGATCCCAAATGATTAGCTTGATCAATGGTATGAGTTTGTAATTTGGGATGTATTTTTTTTTGTTTGGTTTTTTTATTGTGTATATATGTTTATTTTCAGTAGCTATCAAAAGTAATCAACATAAATTGATAGTGTATATAATTTGCAAGAGCACCTTGAAATTAAAAAAACTAATAATCTGTTTGAGCCTTCTATATTTTGGGATCTTATTTCTTTAAGGATAGAATTTAAAGGATGAAATGTACATAATATCAAGGAAACATCAATTGATATGAAATTGTTGTTAAAAGCAAAATATTGAAATTTAACAAATAAAACTAACCTAGAGCAGCAAGGAAATTAAATTCCGGGGAACCCAGTTCTAATCGTGAAACTTATATCAAAAATTCAACTTGTGATGATAAATTAGTCCAACATGAGTTTCAACAATTTTGCAAAAAGATACATTTTTTCTTTGACGTTCTCTAATTATTTGTAAAATTAAAACTTCACCTACTTGCATATAAAAATTATCTTGAATACTCCTGTTTTCCTATTTTGTATAACTATTATCAGGTGTGACTTGTTCTTGTGCACACTTTCAGTGGTTTGGGTTATGATAATCCCTTATTTCACATAATGTGACTTGTCCGTTGTTTGTTGAGATTATAAAGGGTTTGTTATTGGATTTCTTTCCATGCTTCTCCCAGCTCACAACGTAGCTCCTCTTTAACGACGATTTTGTTGGTCAAATGCCCTTCTATCGACCTGGCCAGTCAAATCTCCAACTGGTGTCAAAGTCAAAGGTACCAAGGATGGATCTGCACGTGATACAGACTGTTAGGCGCAGTCCATCACAGACCCCTTAAGTGAACATGGACTCAACATTTTGATGCGTCTGCCACGTCAAATAATAATGCCATCTATGGGAGTCGAACCCACACCTACACGGTTGAAAACCATGTGCTCTTCCTTGTGAGCTAAGACAGCTTGTACCATTTCCGATGTAAGTGGGATTCGATACAATTAGTAACACTTAGACACTTAGAAAGAGCAAACGATTCATAAGCATAAAAAGATAGCGAGAAGAGAGCTTCCTTAATCCCCTGCTTAAAGCACATATATTACCCCAACCACTTAATCCAAGTCCTTAATGTATATAATACAGAAATCAGTACTCCACCAAACCAAATAATGAAGCAGTAACTACCAATTCCATGATTATTAACTCTACAATTTCAGCCAAAAACTTTTAAAAAATCAGAATGTGATCGACATGAACTTACCTTATACTCCTCAAGTTATATAACAATTTGGATAAGATCCTCACGAAACACCATAACTTTTGGTTGCCTGTAGGAAAGCTGATCCTAGAGAAGGAATCTCACCATTGCAATTGTAGTTCTCTTGCAAGTTGCACCAAACCTAACAAAGAAACAGAGAGAGTGAACTTAAATTCCTAATATGATAGACTTACCAAACAAAAAAACATTATAAGTGTTTACTAAGCCGAAGGGTTCACTCTAGCTATGAGAATGCCAGTGAGTGCACAATTAGATGCACAAAAAGGGCAAAGCAAAAGAGATGATTTATCGTCCAAAAGATGAATTAAGTCCAATGTAATTTGAACGTAATAAATGAATGGCTGTTTTCCAATGTATCAAATACGTCACAGACAAATCATTTCTATTGATGATGTAGATTTTGGTAGACTCCAACCTTTATTACAATGTCACAGATGTATAAGGTTTTCCAAATTCTAGAGACCGCATTTTAAAGTAGTAGATCTTTACAACTATGCCCATTAACAGGATTGCACACAAATTCAGATAAACACTATCCACTGGATCAAAGACATGGACTGTATAAGACTCAACGTCATTTTCATGGTTCAACTGATATCAGACTACGTTGCGGATTCAAATTGTCTAAAATTTCATAAGGAACTTTGTTCATATTCTTAACTGATACACCTCCCACATATTTTCGCGAATATATAGGTTAACTATTCTACCGGAATTGACTGTTAATAGATTAGATAACTATCATGCCTGCGTATAACATTTGCCTAATAAGGTGCCCTGCAACATCAGATACTATAAAAAATCGCTCCGTCTACGATGTAGTCGGGCCACATACAATGAGTATGTGGTCCATCTTTATTTCTTGACACCTGTATAACCTAAAAACCTGCCCCCTCTAAATCCCCGTAAAGCATTCACTTTTTGAGGAAAAAGTAGGAAGTTAATTTCTTTTTTAGTTAAACAGTTGTGTAATAAAACAGTTTTTAAACTTTTTTTTCTACTTTACAATATGTGTCAAAATATAAAGAGGGGCCACATACTTGAAGTATGTGGCCCGACCACATCGTAGCCGCTCCGATAAAAAATCCATTCCATTGTATAATGTAAGGATGATTTGAGAAAGCATTGCTTTTAGCCCTCACATGTTTGGAATAAATAGTTTTCTTTTTCATGGATGCCTCTTTTACAAATCCCGCACGACACCTACTTTCGAAAAAATAGAATGGGCCACAGAATCAGCTATTTCCTCGATAAAATGAATGGCCGCAAAAAACCTAAAGACACCTAACTTCGTTCTAGACATATTCCAATTTGTTATGTAAAATGATTTCATATAGCAGGACAGTGAAACACACCTAATACTTTCAAAATTTACACAATGGACAGTTCAGAAATCCAACAAAAAGAAATATACCAATACCTGGAATATATTCCATTGTCCCTGGTAATTCTCATTCATTTTATGTTCAGACACACTAACCCAGTTGACAAAAGTCTCCTCTAAATTTTCCTCGTTAGTGTCCAAGTGTTCAGGAAAATCGATACGTTCTCCAAACCCCCTTGGTCAACACATTTGAATTCACCTTCCACATTCATGATTTCCATCCACCTATACACAACAAAACAGTTCGAAAACGCCAAACCAAAAAAAGGTAATTCCAAGAAGGAATACATGATTTCCATCCACCTATACACAACAAAACAGTTTAAAAACGCCAAACCAAAAAAAGGTAATTCCAAGAAAGGTATATGAATTGCAAGAACAGAATACTACCAATGTTTAATCTTGCAGACTTTTGTTGTTGAAGATGTCACTCTAAACTACCAATGTTTCAATGCTGAGTTGATTGAGAACAGAATACTACATTAGATAATCTGAATTGCAAGAACCATCTCCAAAAAAGGTGATAAAGTGGTTGAAAAGTCCATGTGTTAAGTATACGAGTCCTATACAAAGGTGCCAGTTTCACCTTTAAATGTAGTCTACTTTTCAAAACCAAAAATTGTTCTACTGAAAACACATAAAACCTTCTTTTCCTCAAGGCATAAATAATGTATCAGCATAAAAGCAATCAAATGACACTGGAACAACTTGTATTTTCAGTATAAAAATACATGGACGCAATGCAATTTACTTATATTTAAGAAGAACATAGGTGCTCATAAGTGTTACCTCATCTGCTTGATTATCTCCAAGGCCATCTTTTTTGTAGCTTCGTCAAGAGGAATGAGGCCGCCGATAAAGAAGGAATAGTTTGCAACATTCTTATTTTGCTTCACGTCATGAGAAATCTTTAATTTCTTCTTAGGAAGTTATTTTTACCCAAGACGCCGCATCATTTGGGGTTAAAGAAAATCTCAGATATCTTCTAAAACATTTCTTATCACTATCTACTTTGAAGAAGAATTTCCCTTACATACAGAACTCATGGATTTGGAGAAGAAGGAGACGTCAAGCGAATTCTTGGAGATCAATCATCTTTAATGTACACTATCACTATTTGTTTGAAGATGGTCCGTACGTTGCCTACCTGTTATTCCAATCTTTTGAAAAAAAAAATGCTACAACTGACTTAGGAAGCATTATGATGCCTAAGATAGATTTCTTATGGCTCATCTAAAGAAAAAAAATTATTTCTTCAATAAGAAGAAAAAAAAAAAAAAAAAACTCAATAAGCAAGCACGTACTTGAGCCTCAGTACCCCTGGGTCTCTGTAGAGCAAAATTCTGTCAACAGTTTCATTTCATAAAATTCACATAATGCTATGCAATCTCTAATACCCAAACTAATCAATGATAGGATTTCAAAAATATTCAAATTCAGTTGCTAAGAATCTAAATGAAATTGAGGCAGTGTTGGATATGCACAATTCAAAGGTAAGAATATTGCTTGTACCACTAAACTCATTAATTAGTTAACGCAGCAAGTGCAAACATGGACAGTGACATTTATGCCTTCTCATATGCTGCAGCTATCAATGATAATTTCCCACCACTTGCCAGATGCTGCGCTTATACTATAACACCAGTTCAAATCCTAAACGGAAATGTAACCAATACATTTCACCTTCGGCAAGTAGAATAGAGCTCCTGAAAGTTGATCGAACACTATCAACTTTGGACCTTGTATAGCCAAGCAAATGTCAACAATTTAGACTCCTATCATCTCCAAGTAAGTAGCAACATCTTAGCAGAAGATATGTCCGTATCATTAAACCAATATAAAAGAAAAGAGAAGAAATGAAAAGAAAAGAAAAGGAACATTGTCTACGAGAATTTTAGATGCATTAGCTTGGTTAAAATGCATCACCCCGTTGAAATATGTGATCAAGTTTATAGCTAGAGCTAACTTTGTCATATTTCAGTATGTAATTGCTACTGTGGGCACCTGAATCCACCAAATTTATCCTTCAACAACTGGTGGATTTCCATGAGGCCAGAATGCAAGCATCCACATTCAATTAAAATCATTCCCTGCACGATGAAAATTCTTTATGAGAAAGAAAAAACTTATGTCATTTAATTGCAAAAAAGGCCAAAACATATCAGGGCACCACAATGCAACTCATAGATCTGACTATGCTTCCACTCATTATGATGCAAGGGCATATTGTGCCTAATTGAACTATTGATATTTCATAACAAACCTGCACGCAAATGAGAGGAAATTCCAACTATGAGCAATTAAACTTGCACCACCGACTCCAGTTTCGATGAAAAACACTGAGATTGTCTCACCAAACCAAAAAAACCTCTTTAACTTCGATCCTAATTTCTTCTTCTACTGTGGTGATCATTCCTTAGGTGCAATTGGTTTCTGGAATACAACAATCATTGAAATTAATCAATTAGATTGAATGACCAAATCAACCGCATATATGAAAGTAAATAATCAAACGTTTTATTTTTCAACAACATACAGGAAAAATGTAGTTATGAGTGGATAACCAAATAAGCTTCCACAACCCCATAAACCAAATCAAAATCTTACAATGAATTAATCAATTATTCTTTTTAAACGTGTTTCTAATTTTATTCAATAAAAGTAACTCAATAATTTGAAACAAAAACGAATCAAAACCCTAGATAAGGCATTGCTGCAGTACACACAGTTACCAACAAAAAAAAAATCAACCATACAAATTGGAACCAAATCTGAGATAAAAAGAACAATGAGAGAAGGATAAATTTGCGAAAAGAGCATGGAAGGAAGTTTTGGAGATTGATTCTTGTAACGGCCAGAGAGAAGAAATAATCTAGGGTTTCTTTCTCCTGGAAAGAAAAATGGGTTTGATTAATTAGGTCTTGATAAGAAGAAAACAAATGTTAAAACATCAAAATAAGAAATTTGTTAGCTACGTCAGATAAGCAGAGATTAAAATAATAGAATATAGTGGAAATTAATGAGAGCAAATTTGAGAAGGAACTGAGACTCTTAAATTGACAAAGACATGCCTGGATGATAGACAATTAAAAGCCAAACAAATTGAACAAACCCTGATTATTTGCTATAGCAGCTCAATGAAATTCCAAAAGACCAAAATTTGAAAAATTTAGAAGATAACTTAGATTTATTTAGTCGTACCTGTAATAAGTATTCAGTTCAAGAACTAAATGAAACCTTCGCGTCTATTTCCCGGTTCAACTACTACAAAGAAACAAACATCAGTAATAAATGGCAAAAGAATCATATAATGATAAAAGAGAATCTCTTATCAGTCCCAGGGATGAATAAGAGGGTGAGGGAGAAATCGAACAAAAACAAATCAAAAACAGCCTAGGGTTAGAGTTCTTAGAGAAGAGAGAGCTAAAAAAAAGAATCTAGTGTTTCTCGAATTCATTAGCCATCGATAATCCTCCATGAGTAGGCTGTGGAACTCCGACGGCGAGAATCAAGATGAGAGTTTGCATGTTGATTCAGAAGATGGGCAGAGGCAAGAAAAAATACGTAGAAAACAGAGAGCTAAGAGAGAAGAAACTGCATTAGTCTGGGAAACACCGGAATTAGTTTTATTTGAATGCCGTGAGTCTTTCTCAGCCGTCCAAGCAAAAACTCCATCCGGAGCTTCCCAACCGCCGGATCGGGATCCCCATCAGACGTCGTCCGTCTGATAGCCCTAGCTATCATGGAGATAAACCTCATACCTTTTTATAATAATGATTTGTAATCAAAATTTAAATATGAATCAAACAAAAATAAGAATAATGCATTCTAAAATTTAACTTCAGGAATTCATCTTAAAGTGCCTTCTTTAAACTTAATTTATGCTGTCATCGATCACTGCTGAGTAATACTTGTCTCTGATTTGGACTACTATATGCGACTCACATCTAAGATATAAATGCTCTCTGAAACCTAGTTGCCTTTTGACTTTTGCTGTCGGTTTTTGATTGGACGAGGTTTTTATCCTTAATTTTCTCAATTCTTTATCTTTTATTGCGATTATCGAGAATTCAAATTTGTGGGTATATATCAGACAATGCTTATATTCTTGAGCAAATCTAGCTTCACTCTTATTCAGTATTTTTTACCATCTAACTCTCATCCCATGCGAATTTACTTCTTCTCTCTTTCTTATTTAATACTTCTCTTATGTAACTCTGTTCTAGTTAAGCCTCTTTCTTATTCAATATGAGTGATTACAACTTATACAAGCATCTCAGCGGGCTTTCTGTAGCTCAAAGATATGCCAATTACACAAATGTTGGCATTCTACCTACTCCACCTGCGTTAATGAGAGATTTTGGCATTAAAGAAAACAACATCTTAGCTAGAATTTTCTCAACAGAAACCTATAAAACTGAAGATATTATAGGGGTCCTTCGTCACTTTTGGGGGCTTAATATAGGATTTCAAATCAGAGAGGTTGATCCAAATTTATTCATTATTACCTTTCATTCAGCTGATGACCTTAAATGGATTGCTTTGAACGGTCCCTAGTACCCTTACGGTAATGTTATGTCAGCAAGATCGGCTTTCTCAGGTATGCAAATATCTACTGAAGTTGTTAAGGAAATCCCACTTCGGGCTTGCATTTCTAATACAAAGCATGAGCATAGAGCTGATGAGCGCATTGGCCTGATAGCCAGTAGGATCGGTATAGTCAGTAGAGTTGAAAAAGGAAGTTTTGATTGCGAACCAAGAGCATTAGTTTGGGTAAACATCGAAAAACCACTAGTTAAGAAACTCCTTATTAGATTCGCTAATTACCCTGTCAGAGAACTCTATTTCTCCTACCTCAACCTACCCTCCAAGTTTTGCTCTCACTGCAACCATTTTGGTTACAAGATCAATCAGTGTGTTATCCTTCAGCATAGACCATTAGAAGATGTTTATGACATCTCCATGCCTTCCCATGGGCCTGCTGATGATAATTTCGTATTAGATAACACTATGATCCAAATTTGGAATCCACGAGATAATACTGATGCTCATGGAAATATGGGATCAGTGGAGAAGTTTTTGGCTATCCCTGGAACTAGAGAAACTTTATATGAGTTTTACAGAAAAGAACATCCAGCAGTTGAGCAATCTCTCATGAATCAATCAATATCTAATCGAGATTATGAAGTTCTAGGTCCAGTAACATACGATGAAGAGATGCCATTAGCTTCTAATTCAATCTTAGGAAAGAGAACCTTCCCGTTTAACTTGCCTGAAAACTTCATACAGATGCATGGCTCAAGCTCTGAGCCAGACGAATCGGGTAACTCAGAGACTCATAGAGTTTTTAGTTATATGGGACCGATTCAACCCAGCTCGGAACAAGATAGTGGATTGCAGCAGAGTTTAGCTATTCCGGAGATCTCTAGACCTGAAACATAACCAATTCAAGTTAATCGTAGATTATCGTTCTCATCCCCTCCCTTTGAAGATGCAAAAGAACATCTATCTCTTCTTCCCTAAATTGAATCCATTGCATCATCATCTATAGCATCTCATAATAAGTCACCGGAGTCAAGCATAATTTCATTACACCCATCTATTGCATCTCCATTGACTCAGCCCAAATCAGCTTTTACTTTATCAGTCCCGGATTTCTTATTCTCTTCCTCATATGAGGAGCTTCACATTTTGGTTTCTAATTCTGACAATTTGCATACATTCAATCAATATGGATCCAATCTCAAAGAACAGAATCAGGCAACAGATGACTACTTACCAATTCCCTTTTTTCTAGATTCCCCTTCAGTGCCTAAGGTCGAAAATCAGGTAACCCTAAACACCTTTGAATTTCAGTTTCTTTATATATTATATACCTCTCCCATGATTTAATTTGTTGCCTACTTGCTTAATTGCTGCTCTTTAAATTATATGAATGCATTTAGTTCTGAGTTGTGCACAAAATTTAATTTATAGTTTCAATCCTAGCATAATTTGAATAGTGTACTAGCCTTAGAGACACATAGTAAAAAATTACTGAAATTCTTTGAAGATTAGTTCAGCTCTTAGTTTACAATATGAAAATTATTGCATGGAATGTTCAAGGGTGTGGTAACCCTTTTACACAAAATCATCTGAACCAGTTAATTAACAATGATAAACCTGAAATTCTTTTTTTGTCTGAAACTAAATCTAACAGACACCTAGTCAAAAATATTCTTAAAGGGTTCCCCAACACACATATAGTAGATCATGTAGGTTTAGCTGGAGGATTAGCAATAGGTTGGGTAGATGGATTTTCTTTTGAGATAGTGTAATGGAACCTAAATATGATTAACATTCTGATTCAAAACCATGGCTTCTAACTTGCTTTTATGGAAGTCCATATCCCTCTAACAGAAATGTTGCTTGGGATTTCCTCTCTGATATAGCCGACCAAGTAGATATTAACTCATTGCCATGGGTTTTACTTGGAGACCTTAATATGATCTTTAGTCAGGAGGATAAAATAGGAGGCTCACCTTTCAAGAAGTCTGATAGTGAATACTATCAAAATATTCTGAACAAAGATGGTCTCACTGACTTAGGTTTCAAGGGTTATGAGTACACCTGGAATAACCATAAAGAAAAGAATGCTAATATACAAGAAAGACTAGACAGAGCTGTAGCCAACATAGAATGGAATAATAAATTCCAAAATGTTGAATTGTCACATCTTGTTGCTGCAGGTTCTGATCATTGCCCAATAGCTTTGAACCTAGATACTACCTATACAAAGACATCCTATACTTTTAAGTTCTATGATACTTGGCAAAAGGAGAACTCTTGTGTTCAAACTATCAAAGAGTCTTGGAATCATATCATAAAAGAGAATTCTACAAATTCTCTGATCTTGAATCTCAATACTGTTCAAACCAACCTAGATTACTGGAGAAAACACATTTTTTTAAATTTTTTTATTACTTGCCAGATTTCCTCTACAGTAGGAATAGAATTGAGTGTTACATTCTCTTCAGGGGAGATGCAATGGACTATGTTCTGAAAGAGTAAAGGGTTATGGGCTGGAGGAGTAGAAGGGGCAGAGAAAAGATGTGAGAAGTATTCCTTCAAAGTTTCTTGAATTTCTTCTCTTGTAAAGGATACTTCATTATCTTTTCTCTTAAGGCATTCAGTATTGTTCCACTTTCTTCTTTTTAGAGTTTCGGTATGAAAGAATTTAGTGTTTTTCTCACCCAATTGAACAAGGTTGTCCCTAGATTGTTGTTTTGATATGGCTTCTTTGGTTGCATATAGATTTTCTAGTTGAGACCCTACCACCTTCAGGCTTATTCAAAAAGTTTACAAGGGTGTGTGCAAGGTAAATGCAAGAGTAAAGTGCTTAAAAGATCAAGTGTCATTAATTGGAACCAAGTGTCCCGAGCTCAAGGAAGAGTTGGATTCAATTCAAGCTACTTGGAAATTGTCCGATGATGAAGGTAATGAGTAATTCATCTTCTTATATGCCTAGTAAGTATTCTTTTTGGATTAGTTGGAAGAATAACTAGTGCTTTGAATAGCGATGATTGTGACTACACATAGCTATTTTTGTTTTCATCTTCTTATGCTACTTTTTTAGGTTTGTTGGTTTTAAATTCTAAAAATATTTGGAGGATGATGTTTATTGCAGTATTTTAATGGTTTGTGATATTGCAATATTTTTATGGGATATGTATTTTTTACGTCCGTGAACTTGAAGGTCCCATATTGCAGTCAAAAGTAAAGTCGTTCATGAATCGCTATTCGTATTGATGAAAGGACGAATGGACTTTTGACATATACAAAAGATATGCCTATGCAGTCATGTATTTGATGAAAAATAGGATAAAATCTTTTGTTCAACAAGGATAAAGTCTATTATGTCGTTATGATGGGAAATATAATAGATTCTTGTATGTTATCCACGGTATTGATCTTCATTGATCCATTTTTATTATGTTTTACCGTGAAGGCTTCATTGTGTGTCTTATGTTGAGCACCTTACAACTAAGTCGATTTACCTTGGCTTTGTTGGTTGTTCCATAAGATGTCATATGTCGAGCATTAGAAACTAAATTAATCAACTAGTTTGGTTATTTAGTTAGTACTCCATAAGTCTTTTTTCTTATGTTGAGTACATGTACGATTAAGGTTGTCATATTCTATGATGAACTTAGTCGGGGTTCCATAAGTTCTCTTATGTTGAGCCCAAAATAATTAAATTGATTACTTCGGTGATTAGTTTGGTTGTTTGTATTCCAATTAGATTAATTATAGGTTCTCTTGTAATTAATCTAGTTGAGTTTTCATATATTCCACAAGTTCTTGTGTTGAGTATATGAAAGGCTACACTATCATGTTCTTTGGTTAATGTAGTCATATATTCCGTAAGGTTTTCCTTATGTTGAGTATTTGAACGGTCAAGTTAGTCATCTCCGTATGATTACCTTAGTCGTAGCTCCGTGAGTTTACTTATGTTGAGCACTTTCAATTAAATTGATCACTTTTGTGGTTTGATTTAGTTGCGTATTCCAATTAAATTAATCATGGGTTTACTTGTGATTAATTTGATTGAGTTTTGGATATAGAAAATCATTCCTATGGTTTTTGGTGTCCAATAAAAAATCATTTTTTTCTTTCGAAATTAAGGTCGCTCTTGTTGTTCTCTTGGGAATGACATCAAATGGGGGAGAGTTCTTTTAAACTTGTGCTTAATGGTAATATCTTGCGGGGAGTGCGGTTGTGGACTTTTATAGGGATTATCTTGTATCTTAAAACTCCATGATGAATGATGTTAGATTCGGCTATTAGATTGCATCTAAATTAAGTTGGTATGTATTTTTTTTTTGGTCATGAAATGTCTCTTGTGGAAATTTCATTATGATCCCATTCTTGTACCTTTGCCAATTTTATTGACAAAAAGGGGGAGAAATATTGTAGTTCACACTACAAATACATATGGTTTTCGGATCATTGTGAAAGGGGGAATGGTTTCCATGATCGAGATGGAGTATTGACTAAGGGGAGTGATACATATCACCGTAGTATTATTGTTAAAGTCGTGATACAATTGGACTTTGATGTTATATAATAATATTATGACACTGTATAACGAGAATTTCGATTTCTCTCATTGTTATAGCTACGGATCTTCAACGACGATGGTGCTAAACTTACAACCTTTGGGATCATCAGAGTACTTGGAAGGACGAAGATTTCAAGGAACGTTGAAGATTAGACTATGGAAAAGGAGCCACTAAAGTTTACCTTTTTTTGTACTCCATATGTATTAATAGTTTTGTCACTAAAATTGACAAAGGGGGAGATTGTTAGAGCATAGCTCGGTCAACCTCGCACGTTGCTATCTCAAGAATGTTTGTCAATGTTAGTGATCAAAACTATAAGTCTTGATTTCTAGCCTACATAGTTAGGTCTCGGACTAGGATAGAAAAGTGTACGCCACGGTTACGATGTGGTCGGGCCACATCCATTTTGTATGTGGCCCCTCTTAAGTTTTTGACACCTATTTAACTAAAAAACCTCCCCACTCCAAATCCCCATAACTATTTCACTTTTTGAGAAACAGTAGGAAGTTATAGAAAGAAAAAAGAAAAACATTTAGGTAATAAAACTATTTTCCAAACTTTTTCTTACTTTATATGACGTGTCATCATTGAAAGAGGGGCCACATACTTGAAGTATGTGGCCCGACCACATCCTAGGCGCACCGAAAAGTGTAGTTGAGCTCAAGGACTTCATGGCGATTCATCATACAACGACGAAGATCTATACAAGGAACCGTGGAACTTCATAAACAAAAAGGCATGTGGAGACTTGAACTTATCTATCACTCAAAAGTCTATCTCTTCTATCTCCTACTTCTTATGAGACAAAAGTCGTATGCTACATAGACTAGATCATACACATTTGACATTTCGAGCTGAGCATTCATTGCTTATCTTTTATCTCGAAATCGTGTGTTGGTAAAGAGTTTCGCTTTGCTCAAGTTTGTCTTCACCTAGTGGCGAAAGTCATGAAAAGTTTCAATCACTTTGAGAATTGCTCTGACGTGAATCGGTCTGTGAATAACGGCTACATAGCGTCCTCTGAGAATGTCTCAATGATTGAAATGAGAGTTTAGATTACATAAACATGTATTCCTTGAACCAAAGTTTTCGAACTTTGTTGATCAAGAGAAATCAGGAGGATTGTGGAATTGGCTTGCCAAGTCCGAGAACCCAGTCCGCAGACTCAGTCCGCGAGCTGTCGGAAGTTCTCGACCGAGAATTTCTGCTGGATTTTTCAAAACTCATTTGTGTGCTAAGTCCGCGAACTCAGTCTGCGAACCCAGTCCGCGAACTGGCGGAAGTCTCTTTCCGAGAATTTCTGCTGAGTTTGAAAAACTCAACCGATTAACTTAAGTTCGCGAACTTGTTTGTGAACTTAAGAGGTTATGATCTAAAGATTTGCTCTGAACATGAAACATTAAATTACTAAGGAATGCTTTATGCAAACCGTGGCTATAATGTTCATGAGCCGATTCAATCGAATCGAATCATCTTTGTTTCAATTGTGTCTTGTGTAGTTACATAAGATCTCATAGCAATTGAACAACTCTTTAAATAGTTCATTTGAGTCAATTGAACTAGTTATGGTGAAGAATAACAAGGTTAATATGAAATGCTCATATGGTTAACCTTTTGGGTTACCATGTTGAACCAACATACACGTACACGTTTGGGAATGGTTTTCACGAACCCAGTAAACGTCTACCCAAGTGTGTGTGACAAGCTAAGTTTTCGATCTAACGGTTGAGAAATATTAGCTTGAATCTAAATCAGGTTTTCATCTAACGGTGAATAAGGATTGCTTTGTACCTAAGGAAAAACCCTGATTTGAAGGCTATATAAAGGAGACATCTAGCATTGTGTAAAACTAATCCCCACACGTCTGTGTGCTGCTAGTGCGCCGCTAGAGTCGATCTCCATTAACCTTTGATTTTCTTCTCTAAAATCAGGTTAACGACTAAAAGACTTCATTGGGATTGTGAAGCCAGACCGATACTAGTTTATCGTAGTTGTGTGATCTGATCTTTCATATTCTATCGTTACGAGTACGATTGTAATAATTGGCTCGAGATTTATATCTCCGATAGACAAGATAAAAAAGTAATCACAAACACTTCGTCTCATCGTTTCTGATTCCACAATATCCTTTTTCGCTGCGTCGATTAGGATTATTGTGGGGTGATTGATAATACTAGGTTGTTCTTCGGGAATATAAGTCTGGTTTATCAATTGGTTCATGTTCACCTTGATTTATCAAAAGACGGAACAAGACTCGTAGGTATATTCGTGGGAGACAGATTTATCTATTATCGTAGACTTTTCTGTGTGATACAGATTTGTTTATTAAAGTCTTCGACTTTGGGTCGTAGCAACTCTTAGTTGTGGGTGATATCATCTAAGGGAATCAAGTGCGTAGCATCCTGCTGGGATCAGAGGCATAGGAGCATAATTGTACCTTGGATCAGTGTGAGATTGATTGGGGTTCAACTACAGTCCAGACCGAAGTTAGTTTGGAGTAGGCTAGTGTCTGTAGCGGCTTAATACAGTGTATGTTCAATCTGGACTAGGTCCCGGGGTTTTTCTGCATTTGCGGTTTCCTCGTTAACAAAATTCTGGTGTTTGTGTTATTTCTTTTCTGCATTATATTGTTTATCTTTATAATTGAAATATCACAGGAAGTGAGTAAGTTCAATCAATTGGGAATCCAACCCTTGGTTGTTTTAAATTGATTGACACTTGGATATTGGTTTTTGATACCGTCCAAGTTATTTCTTATATTCAATCGGGCTCGCAAATTCCTATTTGTTTGATTGCGGATTGAATTGAGAAATTGAGATATAACTCTTTGATGTACTTTTCTTAAGATTGATTCTGACTGTCTAGTTGATTCTCTTGAAAGTATATTGGAGTTAGTCCATACAGATTGCCAAACAAATAATTGGGTGTGGTTGTTAGACCCCCGCTTTTTCACATGGTATTATTACACATCATCAAAGTTCAATTGTATCACAACTTCGACAACAATACTATGGTGATATGTATTACCCCCCCTAGTCAATAATTCATCTGACATGAAAACCACTCCCCTTACATAATGATCTGAAAACCATATGTATTTGTAGTGTGAACTACACATTAATTCTCCCCCTTTTTGTCAATAAAATTGGCAAAGGTACGAAAACTGGTGGGATCCTGATGAAATTTCCATAGAGCCACTTCATGACCAAAAGAAAGCACATATCAACTTTTTTAGATGCAACCGTATAGCCGAAACTAAATGCATTCATCAAGGAGTTTATAAAGATACAAGATAACCCCTGTAATATTCCACAGTCGCACTCCCCATAAAGATTTAGCAATTAAGCACAAGTTCAATTAAGAACTCTCCCCCATAAAATGTCATTCCTGAAAGAACAACAAGAGCGACTTTACTTTCACAAAAAAAAAAGGATTTCTTTTGACATCAACAAATCTCATTAAACATGAATTTGTATCCAAAATACTCAATTAAATTAACCACAAAAGAACCCATGATTAATTTAATCGGAAATGCTCAACATAAGAGAACTTACGGAGCCGCACAGTATATACATAAGAAATATGGATTAGGGAAGATCAATACTGCGGAATAAACAAAGATTCATTCTATCTTTCATCACTATTTTCACAATGACATATAATAGACTTAATTTTTGTAAACAAAAGCTCATCCTTTCTTCCATCAATACTTGCATAATGACATAAAGGCTTAACTTTTGTTTGTCAAAAGTTCATTCAATCTTTTATCAATACTTGCATATCGACATATGACAGACTTAACTTTTGACCGCGTATGGGACAATCATAGTTCACGGACGCAAACACACATATCCCATAACAAATTGCAATATATAAAACCATAAAGATTAATACTGCAAAAATCATCTTCCAAATATTTAGAATTTAAATAAATAAATCTAATAACTTTGAAGATGAAAAACGTTGGACATAGCTATGTGTAATCACAGTAATGGATATTCCAAACTCTAGTTATACTTCTTAAAAACACAAGAATAAAATTTTCATAAGAAGTTTTCCTAGACATTGAGACCTATCAAAAATTCTTTATCGTCCCCGAACTCCTTGTCGTCAACAGCCATGGGAACATATGGTTCGTGAAGAAAGGAGTCAATTCCAACAAACCTTTTAGGCTGATGATGTCGAACCAGGACCTCCTGAATTTCAAGAGTTATCATAACAAAAGCCTTTATTTGTTGAATCTCCTTTCTTGTCTCCTTCAACTCTTCAAGAGCATCAAAAAACTTCTGATAATTTCAAGGAAAAACTCTTGGCTTCACATTCCTTCTTTTTCTTTTCAAAGTTGGAGGAATCAGAGATTTTTTCTTTTTCCTTCATGATTGATGGCTTAAAAATCATATTAACATCTTTTCCATCAGAAGACATGATGCTTGGAGTATCCATATGTGTACAGGTTTGTGAGAGAAAGTCACAAAATAAGCTCAACAAACAGTCTTTGATTAAAAAGAGTTTCAGGGAAGGAAAAAGATATGTAGGGTTACGAAACCTTTTAACACAAGTTCGTGTATACACAACTCTCAACCCTATAAAAGGCATAATTGCCTATTTTAACCCTCTTTTATTGATTAACCAGGGAAGTCCTTTCCAATATCAATTAGATATGAAATGCGGCATGAATTCCAGACTTTACAACGCTCTCAGAGCAAAAACAAACAAATAAAATCAAAACAACTAAGGACTTTTCTTTTCATAAATCCTGAGATGTGCAAAATCTTGTCTCATTTAATCAGGCACATGAGACAAGATGCACTAACCAACACAATTTAAGTTGTGATGGGATGAACAATAATCTGTTCATCACATCCTTTCCGATCGGAATTCATAGAACCCTGTTTCTCATAGTTTTTAGACCATAACTTTCTTTCCAATGGTCTTGTCTTATCCTTGGAAACTAACTTATTTGACGAAGATAAAATTTTACATACCTCCGCGGTCTTTTGAACAAGTTTAAGCTTGTTTGATAATCGATTTGCTCTTTGTTGAAGTTTGTTAACATGTCTCAATTTGTGTTTGTACTTGTAACACTTTGATAGTTCATGACCCTTGAGTGAACAATATGAGCATGTCAACCTGGAATATGATTCAGGTATCCGAGATGTGCAAGCTGCTAGACACATAGTAGAACCTGAAAAAATAGACAGAGAGTTTCCAACGGAAAGGTCAATATTTTCTTCTAGATTGGTTGAGTTCTCATATGAAAGAATATCAAGATTTATGTATGTAGTGCTACAATTATCAAAATCAATATTTTCACAAAGAAGTGCAACACTTGATTTTTCGTCTTCATTAGAATCATAGTTGTCAGACATTTCACCAAGAGTTGCAGCAAGACCTTTGTTCCCAGTGTATTGTTTCGATTTGGACACTCATTTGCAAAATGACCAAAACCTTTACACTTAAAGCACTGAGGAATATCCTCGTCATCAGTCTCATCATTATCCCTATTTTTAGGAGGAACATGATTATGGGGTTTATCTGATGACCTGGATTTATCTCTGAAGAACCGTTTACTTCTCTTCAAAAGAAGATCCCTAAACTGTCTAGTGATCAACGAGACTGACTTGTCAAGATCTTCATATGATGAATCAGCCTCATAAAGATAATCTTCAGAGATGCAAACACTTATACTTTTATCAAGTAATTTAGTGTTCTTTTGTGCTTTGAACGCAACATCCTTTCTAGATTCGGATGTATGCTCATGATCAAAGATCTTTAATTTCCCAACCAGAGTATTTCTGGAAAGAGTATCAAGGTTATATCCTTCAACGATGGCATGCTTCTTAGAATCGTATCTGGATGGCAGAGATCTGAGAATCTTCATCACAATGTCCTTTTCAGGAATAGTCTTACCCAATGCAAACGATGCATTAACAATTTCAGACACTTTGTGATTAAACTCATCAAATGAATCTTCATCTGCCATACGAAGGTTTTCCCAATCATAATTTAGGTTTTGAAGCCTAGCTTCTTTTTCACAGGTATTCCCTTCAAATACAGTTTCTAAGATATCCCAGGCATCTTTAGACTTTGTGCACATAGTCACATGATGCTGAAGATCTGGGGTAATGACATGTACGATAGCATTTAAGCCGTCAGAATTTTGCTTTGCAACAAGGATTTCTTCTCGACTATATCTACCAATATCCTTAGGTCTAGACACATGGTCTTCTGTATCAACCGGAGGAGTATAGCCATTAACAACACGTACCCATGTTTGAAAATCACGAGCTTGCAGAAAAGTACGCATAGAAATTTTCCACCACAAGTAGTTTGAGCCATCGAAGACTGGTGGTACGTTTATGGAGATAGAATTTCCGTCCATAGAGTCAAATCGCTACAAACACAGACTTATAAGGTCTTTAAACGTGTTTGCCTGCTCTGATACCGATGGAAAAAATGGGGGTACAACAACCTCACCCAATATTTCGCTTAGTAATATGTATGGACTAACTCCAATATACTTTTAAGAGAATCAACTAGACAGTCAGGCTCAATCTTAATAAAAAGTATATCAAAGAGTTATATCTCAATTTCTCGATTCAATACTTACTCAAGCAAATAGAAATCTGCGAGTCCAATTGAATATAAGAGAAATTAACTTGAACGGTACCAAAGACCAATGTTCAAGGATCAATCAATTTCAATCAACAACCAAAGGTTGGATTTACCAATTAATCGATTCAACGCACAACCTGTGATATTTCAATTATATAACAAAATATAATGCGAAAAAAAATAACACAGACACCAGAAATTTTGTTAACAAGGAAACCGCAAATGCAGAAAAACCCCGGGACCTAGTCCAGATTGAACACACACTGTATTAAGCCGCTACATACACTAGCCTACTACAAACTAACTTCGGTCTGGACTGTAGTTGAACCCCAATCAATCTCACACTGATCCAAGGTACAATTGCGCTCCTTACGTCTCTGATCCCAGTAGGATACTACGCACTTGATTTCCTTAGATGATCTCACCCACAACTAAGAGTTGCTACGACCCAAAGTCAAAGACTTTGATAAAAAAATCTGTATCATACAGAAAAGTCTACAGGAATAGATAAATCTGTCTCCCACAGAAATAACTACGAGTTTTGTTCCGTCTTTTGATAAATCAAGGTGAACAAGAACCAATTGATATACCGGACTTATATTCCCGAAGAACAGCCTAGAAATATCAATCACTTCACAATAATTTTAATCGACTAGCGAAACAAGATATTGTGGAATCACAAACGATGAGACGAAGATGTTTGTGACTACTTTTCTATCTTGACTATCGGAGAAATTAATCTCAAGCCAATCTTACAATTGCACTCAATCACGATATAAACAGAAAGATCAGATCACACAACTACAGAGAAAATAGTTGGGTCTCGCTTCACAATCCCAATGAAGTCTTCAAGTCGTTAACCTACAGGGTCTCGGTAGAAACCTAAGGTTAAAGGAGAATCGACTCTAACTTATACAACTAGTATCACACAGGAGGTGTGGGTATTAGGTTTCCCAGTTGCTAGAGTTCTCCTTTTTATAGTCTTCAATTCAGGGTTTGCAATCAATGCTACCTTGGTAACAAAGCATTCAATATTCACCGTTAGATGAAAACCTGGTTAGATTCAAGCTAATATCTTTCAACCGTTAGATCGAACTTAGCTTGTTACACAAATGAAATGCACATTCATTTAGGTTTGTGTAACCGTACCTAAACGTGTACACCTAGTTGGTTCAACAGTAGTTAACTAATGGTTAGCCAAATGAGCACTTTCATATCAACCTTATTCATATAATTACCATAACTAGTTCAAATGACTCATAAGAACTAGTTAGAGAGTTGTTCAATTGCTTAGATATCATAGAAGTATATAAGACACAGTCGAAACAAAAAACGATTTTGATTCACTCGAATCAATTCATGAACATTATAGCCACGGTTTGCAAATATGCGTTCCTTAGTTTATATAAGTCTTAGTTCACGAATAAACCGTTTTTAGAAAATAACCCACTCAAGTATGCATACCGGTACACATACTTAAGTACCCGGATTGAGTTTGTTTTCACTTCACAAACTCCAGCAGAAATTCACGGGATGTGAACTTTCGGCAGTACGCGTACGAGTACGCGGACTTAGCTTCCGGACATCCCGAACCAGTAAAGTACGCATAATTTAGTTCAAGGATTTTGGACTTACACAAGTATGAGTTCACATACAATGTTTATATCCATTCAAGGTTATGTATTTTAAACTCTCATTTTAATCATTGAAACATTCTTAGAGGATGTTAAATAGAAGTTATTCACACACTATTTTTCATCAAAGCGATTTTCAAGATATTGAAATAATCAACATGACTTTCGTCACCTGTAAAGATGAACTTTGCCAAAGCGAAAGCTTACCAACAAATATTTCGATAAATAGATAAGCGAGATAGACTCGGCTCGAAATAGCAAATGTTTATAATCGAAGTCTATATAGCAATACGACTTTTGTCTCAAGATAGGAGATAGAGTGGATAGACTTTTCAGTGATAGATAAGTTCAAGTCTCCACATACCTTTTTGTCGATGAAGTTCCACCAGTTCCTCGAGTAGTTCTTCGTCTTTGCATGATGAATGCCGTGGAGTCTAGAGCTCAACTACACTTTCTATCCTAGTCTGAGACTTAGCTATAAGTAGACTAAAAATCAAGACTTATAGTTTTGGCAACTAAACTTGACAAACAAGCTTGAGATAGCAACGCTTGCGAGTTCGACCGAGCAGTGCTCTAACACCGATGTTTTCCCATCCTTAAATGTCTACTCTCTCGACATTCTGACTTCGCCATTGTTTATATTCTAATGGCCGAATTTTTTAGGATTTTTGCTAAATGAAGAGCAAAATGTGATCTGAGGAGAGCAAAAATCGTAATCGACTCAATAACTACGACCAATTCCTTATATTTATCAAACTCGGACTAAAACACCCATACTATCATCTTCCTCTCTTGCACAACAAACTTAAGAACCCTAGAAATACTATTTTGTTGTAAAACAATAGAGCAGAAACAAATTTCATAATTTCTTAACTAAGTGTAAAAGAACCATAAAACAAAAAAAAACAAAAGTGAAAAAGAATTAGAACTGTAAATTAAAAAAAAAAATTGGTTAAGCATAAGCTGAAAGTTCAGATTGTTGAAACAATATTAAATTAACAAAGAAAAAAGATGAATGATTTACGCACTAGCTGTAGTTGTAAATGTGATTATGGTAGGCCTGTTATAATGAGAAGATGTTATTCGTCACCACCATAGTTTTCAATTACTGTGTACACATATTTTGTATTGTAAGTTAGTTACCATATTCTAATTCATGATAGCACTAAAACAAAAATCTTGTGAGGGGAAATGGTAAAATATCCTTTTGGTGATGTTGACATTAAAGAGCATCGGTAATTACTTGTATGATAATAAGAATAACAAAAAAAATATGAAACTTGTTTCTTCTCTATTCTTTTCAGCAAAAGATAATTTTTCTAGGGTTCTTAAGTTTGTTACGCCAGAGTGGAAGATAATATAATTTTTGAAAGTGCACAAGAAATACGTATGGTATGTATGGGTATTTTAGTCCGAGTTTGCTAAATAAAACGAGTCAGTCCTAATTAGCGAGTTGATTACGATTTTTTCTCTCCATATATCTTATTCTCCAGTGGTTGTATTTTATGCAAAAAAGTGTTGAGCCACATAGGAAACACATACTCGTCTCTAACTCTTTACCGTTGGGATGAAATGTCAATATTTTTTATTGAAAACATCCTCTAAGTGAACCTCTAGAACTCATCATTCACTCAGAGAACGTCTTCTCATCCAACTCGGTATTTATGAAATAAAAATTAATGTTATGTAATAATAAAAATAGAAATAATCTTAAACAATCAACTCGGTATTTATTTGATCACGTAAAGTTAGATAAACTTTATCACAGCCTATCGACACTGACCTAATCAAGATTAAGCACATTGTTATAAACTTTATCACATGCCATAATCTTAATGAATCTGATCATTAAATGACAATGCAAAGAGACAATTTATGGAATGTTTATTTTTACTCCTTGTAACTTTATTTTAAGAGGATATCTTAGTTATGGTGTCACGTACGAATTACATTACGTACATCTACCATTGGCAAAACTCCGATGCTCTCAAAAAATCTAATGATGCACACATGACCGAGATATCAACTTCAAGTATAAGCAACTGTTTAATGAACCTTTTTTTTGATGGTGTAATGTTAGATAAACTTTGTACCATAACGTATTAACACAAATACACGGTACTAATGTTCAAGATTAAGCACATGGGTAGATAAGCTTTATCACGGGCCTTACGCATACGGTATTTCCACAATTGCCCAAATTTTTTGTAAAAACTTTAGATGATTTGCGAGTGAGATCCACAATTTTTCAAAAGGATAGTCGAAATTCCACTTAAAAAGTGAAAGCTTGGAGTAGGAAATTTCCAATCTGCATCTAATAGTAGTCAACATCATGCATACGATGTTTTTGAGAGGTTACTAATTTTTCGGCAACTAAATGTAGAAGTGTGTTAAGTATAGTCCTACATCGCCTAGATCCCTGGATTTGTGAAGTATATAAGCCTTGTGCAACCCTAACCATGTAAGCCGGTATTCGAGGTTAGTTAGGTCCATGGACTTTAACATGATATCAGAGCAGGTGTTTGGCTGGTGTGTGGACATTGTTTGGCATGCTAAGGGATTGTTTGACGTAAGGGTATTGTTTCTTCTTCTTCTTCTTCTTCTTCTTCTTCGTGTGACCCAGTAAGGGTCTTGTTTGTTTGCCCCCCAGTAAGGGTCTTGTTTGTTAGCCTTGTGCAACCCTAACCATGTAAGCCGGTATTCGAGGTTAGTTAGGTCCATGGACTTTAACATGATATCAGAGCAGGTGTTTGGCTGGTGTGTGGACATTGTTTGGCATGCTAAGGGATTGTTTGACGTAAGGGTATTGTTTCTTCTTCTTCGTGTGACCCAGTAAGGGTCTTGTTTGTTTGCCCCTCGGCTCTGTGTGAGGAGGGGTGTTAAGTATAGTCCCACATCGCCTAGATCCCTGGATTTCTTCTTCTTCCAATCTGCATCTAATAGTAGTCAACATCATGCATGCGATGTTTTTGAGAGGTTACTAAATTTTCTGCAACTAAATGTAGAAGTGTGTTAAGTATAGTCCCACATCCCCTAGATCCTTGGATTTGTGAAGTATATAAGCCTTGTGCAACCCTAACCTTATAACCGGTTTTCGAGGTTAGTTAAACCCATGGATGCAATATATACCCTAATCAAAATTAAGATTAAGCACATTGTTATAAGCTTTATCACATGCCATAATCTTAATCAATCTGATCATTAAATGACACATGCAGATAGACAATTTATGGAATGTTTATTTTTTAATCCTTGAATTTAGGAAATTATAACTCTACTTCAAGAGGATATCTTAGTTATAGTGCCACATACAAATTACATACATCCACCATTGGCAAAACTCTGATGCTCTCAGAAAAAACCTAATGATGCACACATGACCGGGATATCAACTTCAAGTACCAGCAACTACTGTTTGAAGAATTTTGTTTGATGGTGTAATGTTAGACAAACTTTGTGTCATAACGTATTAACACAGATACACGGTACTAATGTTCAACATTAAGCATATGGTTAGATAAGCTTTATCACGGGCTTACGGCTTATTGACATGGATATAATATACTCTAGTCAGACTCAAAACCACGCAAATGGGCAGGTGATGTTTGTCACGTCTTATCGACATCGATATAATATACCCAAGTCACAACCTAAAAACTAAGCAAAATGGTTTAAGTCAGCTGGTCAGGCAGGCGATGTCTATCACGGCTTATTGACGTGGATCTCGTATACTTTAATCAAACAAATACAAACGGACCTAAAACAGAAGTCACAGAACTCTTAAGAAAAAGAAAGAATCTAAATGTCACTCAACGTCTTTGTAGGAGTAACAAGGAAGAACATGATTGGGTGGGGTTCCTATAAAGTTGCTCAGCTCTCAGAAACAGAAACCCATAAAAAATAGTACACTTCTTTGTTGTGAATCAGAGTGAAGACAAATAAACTTAGAAACTTGTCCTTTTTTTAATACTCCATACTCTTTCATTCGGTTTTTACTTAGACGAGTGGCTTATACTTCTACATGCATTCGCTGTTGTTGTTCACTCATCTATCTATCCATCCTCTTCTCTCCTAACCAAACCCTAGAAGTTTCTTTTCATTTCTATAAAACCCATTGATTAGCAAAGAAAAAATTAACAAGAAACATAAAATGGAGAATGGTAATGGTAATGGGGTTCATAAGAAATGGGGTTTCAGCGCAAATGATGAGATCGATTCAGCTTCTGGTATTACAATTAGAGGAGTTCTGAATAGTCTAATGAATTCTAGAAACCCGGAAGATGAAAGACCAACTATTCCTCTTGGTCATGGTGATCCTTCCGCTTTTCCATGTTTTAGAACAACTCAGATTGCTGAAGATGCTATTGTTGATTCACTTCGTTCTGCTAAGTTTAATGGTTATTCACCTACTGTTGGAATTCTTCCTGCTAGAAGGTAATCTTCTTTTTTTTAAGATTAGAATTTTGTTTCATTTCAATTTACTGTTTGTGTTGAATTTTATGGATTCTTTTACAATATCTGGGGTACTTGCTTTAGCATAATAGTTTGAAGTTGTGCTTATTACTTTTTACTATTGAATAAGGAATCTGGAATAGTCAAATTTTGGGGTTCCTTGTATGTCATCTTCTTTAGCATTTTGTGTGCTTTACTGTTTTATGATGGAAAGTGATACATGTTTTTGATTCAATACAAAACATAGAAGATTAAGGAGTTACTGATAAATGGATGGAAAGTGATGCATGTTTTTTGTTTTTGTAGGATATGATGGTTATTATAATAGCTCAATTCGTTACTTCTTCAAATGATTAAAAAAAAGCGTCTCAACTTTTTTTTAGTTCTTACAGACCAAATTTTTTAGCATGAACACTATACTTATGAGGGGTGTTTAGCATTCTTGACTTCTATTTGGGTGTTATATATTGATTGTCCTTCGTCAGAAATGATTCCATTTGTATGCATGTATTGCTATTGTTGTGGTTAACTGTTCAACTTTAACAGGTCTATAGCAGATTATCTATCTCGTGATCTTCCATACAAGCTATCACCTGATGATGTTTTTCTCACTATTGGTTGCACACAAGCAATCGAGATTGCAATGATGGTATTCGCTTGTCCTGGTGCTAATATATTGCTTCCTAGACCTGGATTTCCATATTATGAGGCATGTGCTGGTTTTAGAAATCTTGAATATCGGCATTTTGATCTTCTACCAGAGAAGGGTTGGGAGGTCGACCTTGAAGCTGTAGAAGCTCTCGCTGATGAGAATACCGTTGGAATGGTTATAATCAACCCAGGAAACCCTTGTGGAAGTGTCTACACGTATGAGCATCTGAAGAAGGTGAATACTCACTCTATTGACTCTGAATTTTGTTGTTACATAGCAATAACAAAGAAAAAAATGGGGCATATAATATTAAGTAATTGTTTCCATTGTATTGCATTAGATTGCTGAGACTGCAAAGAAACTCGGAATTCTAGTTATCTCGGATGAAGTTTATGGTCATCTCACATTTGCCAGTAATCCATTTGTGCCAATGGGAGTTTTTGGGTCAATAGTCCCTGTCCTTACACTTGGGTCCATATCAAAGAGATGGATAGTACCTGGTTGGCGACTTGGTTGGCTTGTTACCAGTGATCCCAATGGCATTCTTAAAGAAACAAAGGTTCTTACTCTATGTTGACAATTTCCCTTTTCTGTTGTTTTATTGCTAATTGCTAAAACTTATTTGAAATCTTGTTTTTCATAATCTCAGGTTGTTGACTCCATTATAAGCTGCCTCAATATTTCTGGTGACCCTGCGACTTTTATCCAGGTATACATTTTTCCGTGCTTGGTTTGAAAAGAGAGCTTTAAGTTAAATGCTTCTTTATTCATTTTTTTAGTCTAGGTGATTGTTGTAATGACGAGGGCTCCGCACTACTATCTGCTTATTTTCCTTCGTTTGTGTCTTAAATAATGTCATTGGTTCTTTCAGGCTGCCATCCCTCAGATTATTGAGAAAACAACAGACGATTTCTTCAGCAAGGTTATTACTATTCTGAGGAAATCTGCTGAAATTATCTATGATCAAATTAAGGAAATCGACTGCATTACTTGTCCCCACAAACCAGAAGGATCCATGTTTGTGATGGTAGGTCGCTGCACACTAATTGTTGGTGACATATTGTTCTTCAGTAAAATTTGGGGTTGCTTATAATATTTTGACTCATTCAGGTAAAGTTCAATTCAACTCTTATGGAAGACATAAAGGATGACATGGAGTTCTGTTTCAAATTAGCTAAAGAGGAATCCCTCATTATACTGCCAGGTGAGAATTCTACAAATGTACTAGATATGAATGAACAAAAACTGCTCGAATGTTGTGTGTTCCTGTAAAGTCATGCTGAATATTTAGAGAGAGCCTCGATCAACGCAGTTTTCTAAGATTTAATATGAGAACCCTTAAAATTTATGGAATGTATATTTATCTACTTTTTGTAGGAACTGCGGTTGGAATGAAAAATTGGCTGCGGATAACATTTGCTGTTGAACCAACATCTCTACAAGATGGTCTTCTGAGGTTAAAAGCTTTCTGCCAGCTATATGCCAAGAAATAAATATACATATAATTACTCAACAGTAGCAATAATCCGCGGTTGATAAGTGATAACGATTGTTATCCCATATGCATATGGAGACGTGGACGCTCTATGAATATCATTTATAGTCCTCTGTTTCCGTTAGTTAAGTTGTTGCAAGTATCTGCTAGTTTTAGCCCTGCCCTCTAACATTGTAGAGGAAGGAGCCATGTTTCAGGTTTAAATGTATGTTACAAAGAACGTTGTCATATTCTAATAGCAATCCCAAGTAGCTCATAACTTTTCTGTGTTCAATTTCTCATCTTACTGTCTTACAAATGATAAATGTGCAAAGGGCTCTAACTTGGCTATCTCAATCCTTGCCTACTTCTTTGCGTAACAACAAGTGCAAGACACGTAGAAGTACTGTCAGACTGATATCCATGCATTCCCCCTTCTCAAAGTGGGGCTCTATCATATCAAGTCTCAAATCAATCTCATGATGGTGATTGGTGAATGCGTTATTGCATAGAGAGTAGAGACGTCTGTCTTTGATCGTCTCTTTTATTAGCACTTTCCTTCTCTTCCTGGCTAAAAAACAGAATAAATTTTAAAATCAATCGGCAGAGTTTTTCACCTACTGCAACAAATTAGTAATATAGAGGGTGCCCATTTGTCAGTATATACCGTCCTTCCTAGTCATCGTTCATACATATCCTTTACCCCCTTTACCTTCTCTACTCCACACTCCTCCTTCAGAACTTCTTTTGTTTAGTTTGTGGTTGTTGCCATAGATCACTGGCACTGCAATTCCTCCTCCGAAGTGTTTGATATGGCTGGTATTTGTTTCTCTTCTTTTCAATTCCTGTTTTTTTCAGTATTTTTTTCACTAATTTTATTTCTAATGTTGTTTTTGTAGATGCAACAATTAAAACCAATGTCCAGGTTCCTGTGTTTTCATCATCCACTGAGGTAAAATTTGAAAATGTATCCACAAGTTTCTTCATTCTTTGTATCTAAGTAGAGAAGAAGATAATGGTGAAATAACCTAGAAACTGCATTGGCAAAAGATCATTAATGTTGTAAGTTTTGCTGTTCAAATGTTTTACTGATTGGAAATCATTTGATTCAGTTGCTCCAGAAATTGCAAAAGCAGTGGAATACTGGGAAAAAACAACCATACCCAGCAATGTATTCTAGTGTTTTTGGTGGAATTACTCTTGATCCAGCTTTAATGGTGATACCAATTGATGACCATATGGTTCACCGCGGCCATGGTGTCTTTGATACTGCCATGATTCTCAATGGGTAATTCACACTTGTATTACCCTTTGAATAAAACTACTTATATCAAATCAACAGTTTATTGCAAGCCCGAATAATACTGAGAGTTAAACCTGTTAGCCCAAACTCTATATTATACCAAGAATCATGAAGTTGGTGTTAGTATTTTATTCCTTTCCTGTCTGCTTTGTTACTTGCTGTTGGAAACAAAGCACTATAATCAAATCACACAAAGAAACCGCTGAGTCGCGTACTAGGTCGCTATCTTTAAGGTGTTTCGCGACTCTGCCTCTTGATTGTGCTAGCAGTCAGTTTTTTGTCGAAACCCTATGGGATAAAACAACTTATCTCTTTCGATTTCTCTGCACTGAGAAATCGAATCAATAATAACTCTTTCAACAACACTTGCTCAGAAAACTTGACGAAATAAAAATAACGTTCTAAGATACAGCGCCCCCAGCAATAGTAAAAACATATCCACTGGTGGCCTTGGAATCATCTGAAAGAGTATTCCAATTAGCATCGCTAAATCCTTCAAGGAATGCGGGATGCCTCTTATAGTGTAATCCTAGGTTTGTGGTTCTTTTCAGATACCGCATAACCCTCTCAATAGCATCCCAGTGTTCCAAACTAGGATTACTGGTAAACCTGCACAGAACTCCCACTGCATATGCAATGTCTGGTCTTGTACAATCAGTTGCATAACGCAGACTTCCAATTATACTAGCATATTCAGATTGTCTAACACTTTCTCCAGTGTTCTTAAACAATTTCACATTAGGATCAAACGGAGTACAAACAGGCTTACAATCAAAATATTCATACTTTCTCAGAATTTTTTCAATGTAGTGAGATTGATCCAAACAAATACCACTACTAGTTCTAGTTATTTTGATTCCCAGATTACACTAGCTTCACCCAAATCTTTCATGTCAAAATTCGAACTAAGCATACCTTTAGTTCATTGACAACAGATAAATTGGAACAAATATCAGCAAATCATCCACATGCAAGCAAACAATCACACACACATCATTCTCAAATTTATAATAGATGCATTTGTCACCCTCGTTTATCTGAAGTTATGTGAAATCATTAAATTATCAAATTTCTCATGCCACTGTTTAGGAGCTGTTTTTAAACCATAAAGGGATTTTTCTAGCTTACATACTTTCTGTTCTTGTCCAGGAATTACAAAACCTTCAGGTTGTTCCATATAAATTTCCTCTTCTATTCACCATTCAAAAAGGCAGTTTTAACATCCATTTGGTGAATAACAAGATTATGACAGCGGCAACAGCAATCAAAACACGTATAGATGTTAATCTAGTAACAGGAGAATAAGTATCAAAGAAGTCTACGTTCTCTCGTTGCCTAAATCCTTTAGCAACCAGTCTAGCTTTGTGCTTCTCTATGTTCCATCAGGCTTTAGTTTCCTTTTCAAAACCCATTTACAACCTAGGCTTACAACCAGGAGGTAATCTACTATACGCCAAGTTCCATTAGACATATGAGAATCCCATTCATTATCTACAGCTTCTTGCCAGAAACTAGACTCTGCAGAACTGACAACGCCTCTTGTAAATTAGAAGGTTCTTCCTCTACGGCATAAAATTCAAAATCAGGATCTTTGTGTCAGTCCTAGCTCTTTTACTTCTAGGTTCAACTTCAGTGATCCTAGTTTCTGCACTTCTAGGTTCTTCTAATCTATGTTCAGAATCAGCTCAAGGTAAAACACTAGATAAAGAACCCCCACTATTTCTAGATTAAAAGGAAATCTCTCTTCAAAGAATCAACATCAATAGATCAATAATAACCTTATTATTAATATCAAAGAACCTATAAGCTTTACTGTTTTGAGCATAACCAATAAAAACACATTCATAAGCTCTACTTTCTAACTTATGTCTTTTAGGATCAGGTTTTCTAACAAAAGCTAAGCAACCCCAAACTCTAAAATAAGAGACATTAGGTTTTCTATTTCTCCAAAGTTCATAAGGAGATATCATGGTTTTATTATTAGGAATGCGGTTCAAAACATGGCAAACAGTCAGCAAACATTCACCCCACCAATGAGAAGCAGCACCAGAGCTAAGCAACAAGCAACGTCAATTCAGTAAGAGTACGATTCTTTCTTTCAGCTTTCCCATTCTGGTTCGGGTTAGGTTTCATATCCCTTTAACGTCACCCACACATTAGCTTGTGCGTTATTCTTTTCCTTGTTAAATCTGCAATTCCTAGCCATGTGGTTTGGTTTATTACAGATATAACAAAGAAATTCAGAATTGGAATTCTGTCCATTTTTCGATGGGTGTTGGTTCTTGTTTTGATTAGGCCTTCCTCCTTTCTTCTGGTTCGGGTTAGGTTTCATATCCCTTTTCTTAGGTTTTAAATTCGGATGAGTCTTATTGTTAGAAACAATGAGAATCTCTTCCTTCTTATCTTGTTTCCGAGCTTCTTCCTCAACCCTGAGCTTAACAATCAAACTTTCAAGAGAAAATTCTTTAGTCTTGTGACGCAAAGTATTACGAAAATCTTTCCAGCTAGGTGGTAACTTGTCAATCATTACAGAAACTTGAAATTGTTCATCAGTTTTCATACCTTCGGCCACAATTTCGTGGTAAATTTTTTGAAGTTCATGAGCCTGTGCAACAACTGATCTATCATCCACCATTTGGTATCTCACATACCGGCTCACAGCATATTTCTTTGAACCCGCTTCCTCGGTGTCATATTTTTTCTGTAATGCATCCCATACATCTTTAGCAGTTTCAAAAGTTGAATAATACTCATATAAATCGTCAGATAATGCATTAAGAATGTAGTTTTTGCAATCAAAGTCATTATCGATCCATTTGTCGATGGCCTTTTGTTTTTCCTCGGGAGTTTGAGAAACAACTTCTTCAACACCACCGGTAGGAGGTGGATCTGTAGCAGCACCACCGCCAGCAGCAACAGCAGCAGTCTTATCAGCAGCAGGTTCCAGGGTTCCAGGATGAACACTCGACACAATCATATGCAGCTTCATCAGTTTGAGATAAAAGAACATCTTCAGCTTCCATCTTCTGAAATGCAACCCTTCAAATTTGAAAGGCTTGTTGGTATCATCAACGCGCTTCTTTTCATTCTCCATAGCAGAAACGTCACCTTAAAATTGTTGGAAACAAAGCACTATAATCAAATTACACAAAGAAACCGCTGAGTCGCGTACTAGGTCGCTATCTTTAAGGTGTTTCGCGACTCTGCCTCTTGATTGTGCTAGCAGTCAGTTTTTTGTCGAAACCCTATGGGATAAAACAGCTTATCTCTTTCGATTTCTCTGCACTGAGAAATCGAATCAATAATAACTCTTTCAACAACACTTGCTCAGAAAACTTGACGAAATAAAAATAACGTTCTATATTTTTCTTCCAGAAACCAGTTTTTTTTTTTATAATCAAAAAGAATCAATGGAATTAATGGAAAATTAATTTTCGATTAAATGCCAATTAAATTTCTTTGTAACAGCAAAAAAAACGGCCGTATTAAAATTTCAACATTAACTGTAATTAATCATGATATAATTATCTTAATACGTTTTGAAAATTTAAGTTAAAAACAGCAAAAAAATTGTTTCTGGATCAGCAGACCTCCCAAGACCCCAAGGCCCCAAGGCCCCGCTCCCGGACTAATGTAATATAATATATAGTATAAATAGTATATACCCTAGTGAAATTGTGTGGGGTGGGAATTGAACCCATGCCTATAGTGTGGGAGCTCAAAACAATGCCACCATACTATCTCTCTAACTTTGGCATATTATTACAAAACTATGTTTTTAAATATATACCCCAACAATCCCCCACTTATATTTTAAAACATTGAGCAAGTGCTATACAGTTGTGCATAAGCAAAGGTGCCTTTCGACTTGAACCTCTACATAGTGTTGAACTTTCTAAGTATCAGGTAACTAGAGTGACTCTCGTCTTGAACTCTAACTAATAATAGATTATACAACACACAAACTATATCTTAGAGTAAAGTTCTTAATTTTGCACATTAGGGCCATGTGCTTATCCCTTTCTTAACGAACGATCTAGAGAAATGCCCAAGTTCTCATAGAAGGCGGCCACACCTTCACATTCGTATAGGTGAGTCTATCAAGGATACTCCTGTATATCCCACTCTTAACTTAAGAGCTATAGACATCATTAAGAGTTTAAACACTCAACCTGTTTCCCACTTCAGGATATCATGCTATGGGAATGCATGACTCTATCATATTATTTGTAACTTCGTCTAGTCCCTTTGAACCTATTTCTAGGTTGGGTATCCATTACAAATGACTCAACTTCTCACGGGCAAAAGTCCCATACTTTTAGAGATATTCCATACCTTTTCTCTTGCTAATCCTTTCGTCAAAGTATCAGCTATATTTCCTTCAGACCTTACATGATCTACTCTAACAACACCAGTTGTGAGAAATTCTCTAACTGTGTCGTGCTTTCGACGTATCTGTCGATTCTTACTGTTATTATAACAGTTCTCTACTACTCCGATAGCCGCGGTACTATCGCAGTGGATCAAAGTGGCTGGTATCGGTTTTTCCCATACTGGAATGTCTGATAACAGACTCTTCAGCCATCCTGCTTCTTCACTAGCTGCTGCTAGTGCCATCAATTCAGCCTCCATCGTAGATTGGGCTATAATTGTCTGTTTCTTTGATCTCCAAGATACAGCGCCCCCAGCAATAGTAAAAACATATCCACTGGTGGCCTTGGAATCATCTGAAAGAGTATTCCAATTAGCATCGCTAAATCCTTCAAGGACTGCGGGATGCCTCTTATAGTGTAATCCTAGGTTTGTGGTTCTTTTCAGATACCGCATAACCCTCTCAATAGCATCCCAGTGTTCCAAACTAGGATTACTGGTAAACCTGCACAGAACTCCCACTGCATATGCAATGTCTGGTCTTGTACAATCAGTTGCATAACGCAGACTTCCAATTATACTAGCATATTCAGATTGTCTAACACTTTCTCCAGTGTTCTTAAACAATTTCACATTAGGATCAAACGGAGTACAAGCAGGCTTACAATCAAAATATTCATACTTTCTCAGAATTTTTTCAATGTAGTGAGATTGATCCAAACAAATACCACTACTAGTTCTAGTTATTTTGATTCCCAAGATTACACTAGCTTCACCCAAATCTTTCATGTCAAAATTCGAACTAAGCAACCTTTAGTTTCATTGACAACAGATAAATTGGAACCAAATATCAGCAAATCATCCACATACAAGCAAACAATCACACACACATCATTCTCAAATTTATAATAGATGCATTTGTCACCCTCGTTTATTCTGAAGTTATGTGAAATCATTAAATTATCAAATTTCTCATGCCACTGTTTAGGAGCTTGTTTTAAACCATAAAGGGATTTTTCTAGCTTACATACTTTCTGTTCTTGTCCAGGAATTACAAAACCTTCAGGTTGTTCCATATAAATTTCCTCTTCTAGTTCACCATTCAAAAAGGCAGTTTTAACATCCATTTGGTGAATAACAAGATTATGAGCAGCGGCAACAGCAATCAAAACACGTATAGATGTTAATCTAGTAACAGGAGAATAAGTATCAAAGAAGTCTACGTTCTCTCGTTGCCTAAATCCTTTAGCAACCAGTCTAGCTTTGTGCTTCTCTATTGTTCCATCAGGTTTAGTTTCCTTTTCAAAACCCATTTACAACCTATAGGCTTACAACCAGGAGGTAAATCTACTATACGCCAAGTTCCATTAGACATATGAGAATCCCATTCATTATCTACAGCTTCTTGCCAGAAACTAGACTCTGCAGAACTGAACGCCTCTTGTAAATTAGAAGGTTCTTCCTCTACGGCATAAAATTCAAAATCAGGATCTCTTGTGTCAGTCCTAGCTCTTTTACTTCTTCTAGGTTCAACTTCAGTGATCCTAGTTTCTGCACTTCTAGGTTCTTCTAATCTATGTTCAGAATCAGCTAGGTAAAACACTAGATAAAGAACCCCCACTATTTCTAGATTTAAAAGGAAATCTCTCTTCAAAGAAATCAACATCAATAGATTCAATAATAACCTTATTATTAATATCAAAGAACCTATAAGCTTTACTGTTTTGAGCATAACCAATAAAAACACATTCATAAGCTCTACTTTCTAACTTATGTCTTTTAGGATCAGGTTTTCTAACAAAAGCTAAGCAACCCCAAACTCTAAAATAAGAGACATTAGGTTTTCTATTTCTCCAAAGTTCATAAGGAGATATCATGGTTTTATTATTAGGAATGCGGTTCAAAACATGGCAAACAGTCAGCAAACATTCACCCCACCAATGAGAAGCAGCACCAGAGCTAAGCAAACAAGCAACAGTCAATTCAGTAAGAGTACGATTCTTTCTTTCAGCTTTCCCATTCATTTGAGGATTATATGGTGCAGTTCTTTCATGTATAATGCCATTAGTTTGATAAATTTCAGTAAAAGGAGAAGAATCATATTCAGTGCCTCTATCACTACGAAATCTCTTAATTTTCCTACCAAATTGATTTTCAATTTCAGCAATAAAAATCTTAAACTTTTCAATAGCTTCGTTCTTATGGCTCAACAAATAAACATAAGTATAATTAGAACAATCATCAATGAACGTCATGATATACCTCTTGCCATTTCTAGTTAGGATACCTTCATATTCACACAAATCAGAATGTATTAAGTCTAGTGGTTTCGATTCTCTTACAACAGATTTATGTGAAGTCTTGGTTATTTTTGCTTGACTACAGTATTCACATTTTTCAAAATCATTTTCAGAAAATTCAGGGAGGACACCTAACTTACTCATGTTATTTACTAACTTTTTACCCACATGACAAAGCCTTCCATGCCAAACATTAAAATTGCAAACCATATAAGCAGAAGAATCAATTTTATTCATAGCATCAACATTAAGCTTAAACATTCCATCAGTAGCATAACCCTTTCCTACAAAATTCTTATTCTTAGTTATAGTGTAAATATCAGACCCAATAGTTTGATACAACCCAGCCTTGTTGAGAAGATAGCCGGAAACAAGGTTCTTTCTCATTTCTGGAGTGTGAAGGACATCTTTCAGCATGAGTGTCTTCCCAGAAGTAAACTTCAACTCTACCGTACCAGAACCTTTCACCATAGTGCTGTGGGAGTCTCCCAATAACACTTTCTTGTCCTTGGTTTCAGCATAAGTCTTAAACATGGACCTATCAAAACAACAATGACGCGAAGCACCACTGTCTATCCACCACCCATCAGATCCACCAACCATGTAGAACTCTGGATCAGAGACCATGGCAATTATAACGTCACCCACAGCATTAGCTTGTGCGTTATTCTTTTCCTTGTTAAATCTGCAATTCCTAGCCATGTGGTTTGGTTTATTACAGATATAACAAAGAAATTCAGAATTGGAATTCTGTCCATTTTTCGATGGGTGTTGGTTCTTGTTTTGATTAGGCCTTCCTCCTTTCTTCTGGTTCGGGTTAGGTTTCATATCCCTTTTCTTAGGTTTTAAATTCGGATGAGTCTTATTGTTAGAAACAATGAGAATCTCTTCCTTCTTATCTTGTTTCCGAGCTTCTTCCTCAACCCTGAGCTTAACAATCAAACTTTCAAGAGAAAATTCTTTAGTCTTGTGACGCAAAGTATTACGAAAATCTTTCCAGCTAGGTGGTAACTTGTCAATCATTACAGAAACTTGAAATTGTTCATCAGTTTTCATACCTTCGGCCACAATTTCGTGGTAAATTTTTTGAAGTTCATGAGCCTGTGCAACAACTGATCTATCATCCACCATTTGGTATCTCACATACCGGCTCACAGCATATTTCTTTGAACCCGCTTCCTCGGTGTCATATTTTTTCTGTAATGCATCCCATACATCTTTAGCAGTTTCAAAAGTTGAATAATACTCATATAAATCGTCAGATAATGCATTAAGAATGTAGTTTTTGCAATCAAAGTCATTATCGATCCATTTGTCGATGGCTTTTGTTTTTCCTCGGGAGTTTGAGAAACAACTTCTTCAACACCACCGGTAGGAGGTGGATCTGTAGCAGCACCACCGCCAGCAGCAACAGCAGCAGCAGCAACACAGCAGTCTTATCAGCAGCAGGTTCCAGGGTTCCAGGATGAACACTCGACACAATCATATGCAGCTTCATCAGTTTGAGATAAAAGAACATCTTCAGCTTCCATCTTCTGAAATGCAACCCTTCAAATTTGAAAGGCTTGTTGGTATCATCAACGCGCTTCTTTTCATTCTCCATAGCAGAAACGTCACCTTAAAATTGTTGGAAACAAAGCACTATAATCAAATACACAAAGAAACCGCTGAGTCGCGTACTAGGTCGCTATCTTTAAGGTGTTTCGCGACTCTGCCTCTTGATTGTGCTAGCAGTCAGTTTTTTTGTCGAAACCCTATGGGATAAAACAGCTTATCTCTTTCGATTTCTCTGCACTGAGAAATCGAATCAATAATAACTCTTTCAACAACACTTGCTCAGAAAACTTGACGAAATAAAAATAACGTTCTATTTTTTCTTCCAGAAACCAGTTTTTTTTTTTATAATCAAAAAGAATCAATGGAATTAATGGAAAATTAATTTTCGATTAAATGCCAATTAAATTTCTTTGTAACAGCAAAAAAACGGCCGTATTAAAATTTCAACATTAACTGTAATTAATCATGATATAATTATCTTAATACGTTTTGAAAATTTAAGTTAAACAAAAAAAAATTGTTTCTGGATCAGCAGACCTCCCAAGACCCCCAAGGCCCCGCTCCCGGACTAATGTAATATAATATATAGTATAAATAGTATATACCCTAGTGAAATTGTGTGGGGTGGGAATTGAACCCATGCCTATAGTGTGGGAGCTCAAAACAATGCCACCATACTATCTCTCTAACTTTGGCATATTATTACAAAACTATGTTTTTAAATATATACCCCAACAATCCCCCACTTATATTTTAAAACATTGAGCAAGTGCTATACAGTTGTGCATAAGCAAAGGTGCCTTTCGACTTGAACCTCTACATAGTGTTGAACTTTCTAAGTATCAGGTAACTAGAGTGACTCTCGTCTTGAACTCTAACTAATAATAGATTATACAACACACACAACTATATCTTAGAGTAAAGTTCTTAATTTTGCACATTAGGGCCATGTGCTTATCCCTTTCTTAACGAACGATCTAGAGAAATGCCCAAGTTCTCATAGAAGGCGGCCACACCTTCACATTCGTATAGGTGAGTCTATCAAGGATACTCCTGTATATCCCACTCTTAACTTAAGAGCTATAGACATCATTAAGAGTTTAAACACTCAACCTGTTTCCCACTTCAGGATATCATGCTATGGGAATGCATGACTCTATCATATTATTTGTAACTTTCGTCTAGTCCCTTTGAACCTATTTCTAGGTTGGGTATCCATTACAAATGACTCAACTTCTCACGGGCAAAAGTCCCATACTTTTAGAGATATTCCATACCTTTTCTCTTGCTAATCCTTTCGTCAAAGTATCAGCTATATTTCCTTCAGACCTTACATGATCTACTCTAACAACACCAGTTGTGAGAAATTCTCTAACTGTGTCGTGCTTTCGACGTATCTGTCGATTCTTACTGTTATTATAACAGTTCTCTACTACTCCGATAGCCGCCGCGGTACTATCGCAGTGGATCAAAGTGGCTGGTATCGGTTTTTCCCATACTGGAATGTCTGATAACAGACTCTTCAGCCATCCTGCTTCTTCACTAGCTGCTGCTAGTGCCATCAATTCAGCCTCCATCGTAGATTGGGCTATAATTGTCTGTTTCTTTGATCTCCAAGATACAGCGCCCCCAGCAATAGTAAAAACATATCCACTGGTGGCCTTGGAATCATCTGAAAGAGTATTCCAATTAGCATCGCTAAATCCTTCAAGGACTGCGGGATGCCTCTTATAGTGTAATCCTAGGTTTGTGGTTCTTTTCAGATACCGCATAACCCTCTCAATAGCATCCCAGTGTTCCAAACTAGGATTACTGGTAAACCTGCACAGAACTCCCACTGCATATGCAATGTCTGGTCTTGTACAATCAGTTGCATAACGCAGACTTCCAATTATACTAGCATATTCAGATTGTCTAACACTTTCTCCAGTGTTCTTAAACAATTTCACATTAGGATCAAACGGAGTACAAGCAGGCTTACAATCAAAATATTCATACTTTCTCAGAATTTTTTCAATGTAGTGAGATTGATCCAAACAAATACCACTACTAGTTCTAGTTATTTTGATTCCCAAGATTACACTAGCTTCACCCAAATCTTTCATGTCAAAATTCGAACTAAGCATACCTTTAGTTTCATTGACAACAGATAAATTGGAACCAAATATCAGCAAATCATCCACATACAAGCAAACAATCACACACATCATTCTCAAATTTATAATAGATGCATTTGTCACCCTCGTTTATTCTGAAGTTATGTGAAATCATTAAATTATCAAATTTCTCATGCCACTGTTTAGGAGCTTGTTTTAAACCATAAAGGGATTTTTCTAGCTTACATACTTTCTGTTCTTGTCCAGGAATTACAAAACCTTCAGGTTGTTCCATATAAATTTCCTCTTCTAGTTCACCATTCAAAAAGGCAGTTTTAACATCCATTTGGTGAATAACAAGATTATGAGCAGCGGCAACAGCAATCAAAACACGTATAGATGTTAATCTAGTAACAGGAGAATAAGTATCAAAGAAGTCTACGTTCTCTCGTTGCCTAAATCCTTTAGCAACCAGTCTAGCTTTGTGCTTCTCTATTGTTCCATCAGGTTTTAGTTTCCTTTTCAAAACCCATTTACAACCTATAGGCTTACAACCAGGAGGTAAATCTACTATACGCCAAGTTCCATTAGACATATGAGAATCCCATTCATTATCTACAGCTTCTTGCCAGAAACTAGACTCTGCAGAACTGAACGCCTCTTGTAAATTAGAAGGTTCTTCCTCTACGGCATAAAATTCAAAATCAGGATCTCTTGTGTCAGTCCTAGCTCTTTTACTTCTTCTAGGTTCAACTTCAGTGATCCTAGTTTCTGCACTTCTAGGTTCTTCTAATCTATGTTCAGAATCAGCTCAAGGTAAAACACTAGATAAAGAACCCCCACTATTTCTAGATTTAAAAGGAAATCTCTCTTCAAAGAAATCAACATCAATAGATTCAATAATAACCTTATTATTAATATCAAAGAACCTATAAGCTTTACTGTTTTGAGCATAACCAATAAAAACACATTCATAAGCTCTACTTTCTAACTTATGTCTTTTAGGATCAGGTTTTCTAACAAAAGCTAAGCAACCCCAAACTCTAAAATAAGAGACATTAGGTTTTCTATTTCTCCAAAGTTCATAAGGAGATATCATGGTTTTATTATTAGGAATGCGGTTCAAAACATGGCAAACAGTCAGCAAACATTCACCCCACCAAGAGAAGCAGCACCAGAGCTAAGCAAACAAGCAACAGTCAATTCAGTAAGAGTACGATTCTTTCTTTCAGCTTTCCCATTCATTTGAGGATTATATGGTGCAGTTCTTTCATGTATAATGCCATTAGTTTGATAAATTTCAGTAAAAGGAGAAGAATCATATTCAGTGCCTCTATCACTACGAAATCTCTTAATTTTCCTACCAAATTGATTTTCAATTTCAGCAATAAAAATCTTAAACTTTTCAATAGCTTCGTTCTTATGGCTCAACAAATAAACATAAGTATAATTAGAACAATCATCAATGAACGTCATGATATACCTCTTGCCATTTCTAGTTAGGATACCTTCATATTCACACAAATCAGAATGTATTAAGTCTAGTGGTTTCGATTCTCTTACAACAGATTTATGTGAAGTCTTGGTTATTTTTGCTTGACTACAGTATTCACATTTTTCAAAATCATTTTCAGAAAATTCAGGGAGGACACCTAACTTACTCATGTTATTTACTAACTTTTTACCCACATGACAAAGCTTATCATGCCAAACATTAAAATTGCAAACCATATAAGCAGAAGAATCAATTTTATTCATAGCATCAACATTAAGCTTAAACATTCCATCAGTAGCATAACCCTTTCCTACAAAATTCTTATTCTTAGTTATAGTGTAAATATCAGACCCAATAGTTTGATACAACCCAGCCTTGTTGAGAAGATAGCCGGAAACAAGGTTCTTTCTCATTTCTGGAGTGTGAAGGACATCTTTCAGCATGAGTGTCTTCCCAGAAGTAAACTTCAACTCTACCGTACCAGAACCTTTCACCATAGTGCTGTGGGAGTCTCCCAATAACACTTTCTTGTCCTTGGTTTCAGCATAAGTCTTAAACATGGACCTATCAAAACAACAATGACGCGAAGCACCACTGTCTATCCACCACCCATCAGATCCACCAACCATGTAGAACTCTGGATCAGAGACCATGGCAATTATAACGTCACCCACACATTAGCTTGTGCGTTATTCTTTTCCTTGTTAAATCTGCAATTCCTAGCCATGTGGTTTGGTTTATTACAGATATAACAAAGAAATTCAGAATTGGAATTCTGTCCATTTTTCGATGGGTGTTGGTTCTTGTTTTGATTAGGCCTTCCTCCTTTCTTCTGGTTCGGGTTAGGTTTCATATCCCTTTTCTTAGGTTTTAAATTCGGATGAGTCTTATTGTTAGAAACAATGAGAATCTCTTCCTTCTTATCTTGTTTCCGAGCTTCTTCCTCAACCCTGAGCTTAACAATCAAACTTTCAAGAGAAAATTCTTTAGTCTTGTGACGCAAAGTATTACGAAAATCTTTCCAGCTAGGTGGTAACTTGTCAATCATTACAGAAACTTGAAATTGTTCATCAGTTTTCATACCTTCGGCCACAATTTCGTGGTAAATTTTTTGAAGTTCATGAGCCTGTGCAACAACTGATCTATCATCCACCATTTGGTATCTCACATACCGGCTCACAGCATATTTCTTTGAACCCGCTTCCTCGGTGTCATATTTTTTCTGTAATGCATCCCATACATCTTTAGCAGTTTCAAAAGTTGAATAATACTCATATAAATCGTCAGATATGCATTAAGAATGTAGTTTTTGCAATCAAAGTCATTATCGATCCATTTGTCGATGGCCTTTTGTTTTTCCTCGGGAGTTTGAGAAACAACTTCTTCAACACCACCGGTAGGAGGTGGATCTGTAGCAGCACCACCGCCAGCAGCAACAGCAGCAGCAACAGCAGCAGTCTTATCAGCAGCAGGTTCCAGGGTTCCAGGATGAACACTCGACACAATCATATGCAGCTTCATCAGTTTGAGATAAAAGAACATCTTCAGCTTCCATCTTCTGAAATGCAACCCTTCAAATTTGAAAGGCTTGTTGGTATCATCAACGCGCTTCTTTTCATTCTCCATAGCAGAAACGAATCACCTTAAAATTGTTGGAAACAAAGCACTATAATCAAATCACACAAAGAAACCGCTGAGTCGCGTACTAGGTCGCTATCTTTAAGGTGTTTCGCGACTCTGCCTCTTGATTGTGCTAGCAGTCAGTTTTTTGTCGAAACCCTATGGGATAAAACAGCTTATCTCTTTCGATTTCTCTGCACTGAGAAATCGAATCAATAATAACTCTTTCAACAACACTTGCTCAGAAAACTTGACGAAATAAAATCGTTCTATTTTTTCTTCCAGAAACCAGTTTTTTTTTTATAATCAAAAAGAATCAATGGAATTAATGGAAAATTAATTTTCGATTAAATGCCAATTAAATTTCTTTGTAACAGCAAAAAAAAACGGCCGTATTAAAATTTCAACATTAACTGTAATTAATCATGATATAATTATCTTAATAAGTTTTGAAAATTTAAGTTAAAAACAACAAAAAAAAAATTGTTTCTGGATCAGCAGACCTCCCAAGACCCCCAAGTCCCCAAGGCCCCGCTCCCGGACTAATGTAATATAATATATAGTATAAATAGTATATACCCTAGTGAAATTGTGTGGGGTGGGAATTGAGCCCATGCCTATAGTGTGGGAGCTCAAAACAATGCCACCATACTATCTCTCTAACTTTGGCATATTATTACAAAACTATGTTTTTAAATATATACCCCAACAATCCCCCACTTATATTTTAAAACATTGAGCAAGTGCTATACAGTTGTGCATAAGCAAAGGTTCCTTTCGACTTGAACCTCTACATAGTGTTGAACTTTCTAAGTATCAGGTAACTAGAGTGACTCTCGTCTTGAACTCTAACTAATAATAGATTATACAACACACACAACTATATCTTAGAGTAAAGTTCTTAATTTTGCACATTAGGGCCATGTGCTTATCCCTTTCTTAACGAACGATCTAGAGAAATGCCCAAGTTCTCATAGAAGGCGGCCACACCTTCACATTCGTATAGGTGAGTCTATCAAGGATACTCCTGTATATCCCACTCTTAACTTAAGAGCTATAGACATCATTAAGAGTTTAAACACTCTTACAATGCCAAATCTCTCTTTGTGGTTAGCAATTAGTCTTTCAGTAACCAATTTATTATTTCTGTCAAAGTAGATCATTGAGGATGTGGTTCTGTTTATGCACGAATCTATTATAGGAGAGGAGATGTTTTAATCTGGTAACAATATTAGCTGCATCTGGGGAAATCTTACTGAAGGTGTTGTCAAGTCGAACTTTTTAAATGATACATCATGTGGTAACATAAATAAGAGCCCAATTCTTATAGTGGATTAGTTCTTCGACCACATATTCAACTAGCTATGGAGTTCGGTAGTATCACCGAAAGGAATAACATTTCCCCACAGTAATATACTCCAAAAACAAAGAGCAAAAGGGCATTGCATGAATATATGTATCAAGCTCTCTTCACCACACTTACATGATTGATAAATATGATCAATATGATCCAGGATGCTAGCTTTTTAGCTTTAGTTCGCATAATTCCATGTGCACATTTCCAGATGAAGAGATGAATATACGGGCTTGGATCAAGTTTCCATATTTTTATCCAATTTGGATAATGGATAGTATTCTTATATCTATCATTAATCTTGTGATCACATAGAGATTTAGAAGTTTCCTTTTGTCAATTAGTTTCCATATCACTTGGTCATCTTCCACAATATTAAATGAAGTATTCAAATTGGCATTGCATTCGTGAATAGATAACCATTCTTACAGTTTTTCCTTGTCCCAGATGCCTCTGTAAATATAATATTATTGACCAGAATCATATCATCTGCGCAGTTGAGGAGTTTAGAATAATGCCTTTCACAATACCTTTCCATATCCAAGAATCCGAGTCTTTAGGAACAATATTAAATTCTAGAATGTCAGCATTTTTGATGTACTAGGGATGCAGACTGAAGTCTAAGATTTGAGATAAACCTTTTTGGATGATCATGATCATTACCCCAAAAAAATTCCATTTGAATTTTGTTTAGCCCCTTTCAAGCACGTGGGATGTGATTTATGACAATTAAATTTTAAACATAAGTATATAAAAAATTAAAAGAAATCATGTGGAAATCCAAGTAATCTACAATTTGGATATGTAGGTGAACTAATGAATACTGATTCGAGTTTCAAGTAGGCGGAACACAAAAGGTGCTTAACTCTATTTTTGGTAGCAATGATGTTTGGAAAATCTAGAGAATGTCAATTTCAAAACAAGATGATATATTGATTTGTAAACCAATATATTGGTGCTTAACTCTATTGGTTTAACCCATTGACAAATTACGTAGGTTGGATCATGCAAATCAGTGGCTTGAGGAAATAAAAATTTATAAGTTAATTATAATCATGGTAAATCAATCTATTCATAATATGATCATCTTAGAATCTAGGATGTCTATAGTTCACCACATATTTAGACATGAACTTTGTTAGGGTGAATGTTACATACCTGATGATGATGATACAACCATTAATGCTAGAATTCAACCTTATTCTTTAGTTTTTTCTTTTCTTATACTTTAAATAAGAACTAACTGGTTTCTAACGGCACATGGGGTTTATATTCCTTTTACCAATTCTTAATAGTTACTAACTTTTCTGATGGTGTTAATTGTAATAGTTATTTTTTCACAAGGAACTAATCATTTCACATATCATAGTTTTTTTTATGTTTCGTACCATCAAAGGAACTTGTAAGAGATAAAGATCAGAACACAACCGTGTTTTTGGAGTTTTTATATCGACTAGCTTGAATTTTTCGGATATGAAACAATGACGTTCAATCAGTAACAGTTTCTCTCTAGATTCAGGGCCACCTAACATTATCTTGGGTTAATGGGGCATAAAACTCTAACATTTTTCCACTTAGACCACATGACCTATTACAAAACTGATACATAAATTAAAGGCTTTGTCAAAACCAAATATGCGCAAAATCTAGAATGTCCAAACCATTGTAATATTCCATAACATCTCTATTAAATAATATGTTAATACGAGTCATAGCGGTTACATGTAAGCAAATAACATATTATAACATCGGCATAATACAAAATAATGCAACATAAATTCTTCACAATTTATGAGGCTAAAAACCAAAAGAGCCTTACCAGACTTACAAAAATTCATGTATTTTATTCATTTTCTTAAATTCGTGTACACAAGTAGAAAATACAAGAAAACACGTCAACAACAATTATCATAAAATCTCAAAAGTTCCATGAGGAATCAATAATTTATTTATACATATAATTGGAATGATCCAATACCCATCGGTGTAACATGTTCCTTAAAGGTATTTGGTGGTAACTGTGGATACGGTATGTTTTCCTAAATCCCAAAGGTATAGTACTAATGTAAACATCAATCCTAAGTATAAGTCTAGGAATAATCTAATACTCCCTGGAGAAGCTCCAAATCATTGAGGAGGTGCCTCCTCAAACCCATAAATGTGTAACCTAAGCCAAAGACCGAACTTCAAGATTCTATCAATCAAGTGCAAGTTCTTAACCGTATGCCTCTTTACTTACGTTTTAGCTTAGTAGTAAGTTCATTTCTATTTTTTTTAAAGTTCGTCTTTGTTTGGGTGTGGTTGCTTTAACAACTATATTTTTGCGCCGACTAATAAGTCGACAATAAATTTCACTAAACCAAAAGTCACGAAGAGTTTTACTAAGCGGGAGATGATTCAAGACGATTCCAATTTAATTTTAGTCAGATCACAACATATATATGATGGGACTGACCAAATAGCAGAAAAGTCAGCAATTGTGGGAAGGAAACACTATTAGTATGAGTGTTGTCATGTCCCCCACGAGAAGGTAAGAAAAATATCCAGCTATGAAGGGACCTACGAAAAAAGCTAGCAGTTCGGATGATGATATGGATAATGATAGCCAAAGACTCGCGCACAGCTTAACTTCCATACTGAACCTACTACAAAGAGTCACGAGGCAGACAACAACGATAAGAATCAATATACCAAATGTAGAAACCCAGAAGCAAAGCTAAAAAATCGATAGCGTGGAGACTAGAGGTGCTTCCAAAGGCACGCCTAACCACTCTTTTAGGAAGAACGACAAAACTAATGCGAGAATAAAAGGATCAGCGAAATTTCTATCTAAGATAATCCCAGGCGGAAATATTAACATCATCCAACTGAGATAGTCATTTGATACAAATCCAAGTTAATTTTTCTGAAAAAAATGGTTATATTAGTTTAATAAAGATATTAATATCAGTTTAAACAGATACATATTACTTCCAGGTTCTCATTTAACAACATTGCTAACATGGGTATTTATGAGTGTGTCGAATTTTGTATAAAACAAAATATTCTTATTTTATAAGGCATTTGATACAAATCCAAGTTAATTTTTTTTGAAAAAAATGGTTATATTGAAGAGAAAATTATTTACAAAGTGTTACAAGTCTAGGAACTTGAAGGTGAAGAAATGTATTCCAATGATATAGTACTTGACTAGCAGAATAGTCTTTCAAAACATCCTTATCACAAAACCAAAGCAAAAGAGTCTTCCTAAAAAGAATAATAAGTTCCCCCTCCTCCTTAGCCCTTCCACCAAATGCTCTATTATTTTATTCTTACCGTTAGTTCCAAACTACAACATAATTCATCTTCCACCAAACCTCCCTGCATCTGCCTTTTAAATTTTTAAAACTCCAAGCTTAAATTTGATCCTTCATAGTACCAGCAGACACTTAATTTAATTACTTTGAAAGCTTTTACGAAATGAGACCAAACCACATATGTATACTTACAACAGACAAGCAAATGATCACTAGTTTCTCATTCCTCCTTGCACAAAAAGCAAATTTTATTTGGAACATCGGTACCTCTATGTTTAAGCATAAACAAAGTAGGTAAAGAGTTACGAAAGTGATCCAATAACATAAAACTGACTTTAGGAGGAACATTCTTATTCCAAAGAAACTTTTGACAACGCCATTCTTCTTCATGTTGCACTTGCAGTTCATAACATTTCTTCACAGAAAAACTTCCCATATATACACTGTATCTTCATCCCCGTTCAAACCTCGACCATAATCCAGCTAATTGCATAGCAAGTCCCATACCAGTTGCTCATTATTAGAGAGATTTCTTCTATTTTGTCAACTTAATCTTCCATCTATAATCATTTCAATCTACATTTGCTTGTTTGTTCCTGCAAACCTTAAATATAACTGGATATCTGATGTTTACTGGACCGTCAAAAGTACAACCATCCAATCAGAATCTTAAAGACTTACCATTGTTCAACTGACAATCAATACGATCCTACCAAAAAAAAAATGGAGTTAAGAATATTCTTCCAGACTCCTACCCGATGAGGTTTTTTTTTTATCAGCAGGAATCAAAACCTCCTCCTTGATACTGAATTTCTCTGTTATCACTCTTCTCCATAAATCCTTCTTCTGCTTTGCATATATCCAGACCCATTTAGCCTTCAAAGTCTTTCTTGTGCATCTAAGATTTTTAACATCCAAACCACCTAAATATTTTGGTTTGCAAATTTTGCGCTAAGAAACCAAGCACATCTTCTTCTTTTGATCAGATGATCCCACAAAAATTACTCATTAATCTAGTGAGTTAGGCATGTTAATAAATGACAGAAAATAAATGGGAACACTAGACAAATAAATTTTAGTGAGAGTCAATCTCTCTGCTTTTGATAAAAAAGATCTTTTTCCATGTTGCAAGTATGACTTCCATCCTTTGCACCACCTCATCCCAAATAGAAATAATCATTACAGTAGCACCTAATGGTAATCCTAAATACTTAATTGAAAAGTTTTTTACTTTACATCTCAACTCCAAAGCCAGAGAATTAATAATTTCATCATCCCCCACACTTATCATGGAACTTTTTCTCAAATTTAAGTTCATACCAGTAAGGAATTCAAAAGAAGTAAGAATTAGAAGCAACCTCTTAATCTCTCAGCATTTGCATCCATAAATTACGAAGTATCATCTGCAAATTGCAAATGAAAAACCATTATCCCTTCATCCACCACCTGAAAAACGAACCTTCCCTCTCGTAATAGCATTATTAACCAAGTTAGACAACACCTATACCACCAGCAAGAAATGAAAAGGAGAAAAAAAATCTCCATGTCTTAGTCCTTTTGAAGTTTTGAATTTGTATGTAGAACACCATAAATGAAATATTAACAGAAGAAATACATCAGTGTATCCATGAAATTCATCCATGTTTTGTAAAATTCTTATCAAAGTATTTCATTTCAAATTATCAAATGCTTTTTCCATGTCAACTTTACACAACACGCCAGGGATTTTAGCTTCAACCTGTTATTTATACATTCACTAGTAATCAAAACCCCGTCCAAGATTTGTTTATTTTTGATATATACACCTTGAGAATCAGACACACCAACTTAGCCTTACCACTTTAAGTCTGTTTTCCAAAACCTCATAAAGGATTTTATATGCACTACATGATACTCTCAAAGGTCTAAACCCTTAGGTGAGAAAAAGTCTTTTTTAGGCATTAGAGATAGAAAGAACAACTAAGCCTCCATTCCCAAGTAACATACCTGGAAAATTGCTCCATCAGCTTCATAAAATCTTCTTTGCTAATGTGACAACATTTCTTATAAAACTCCATGGATAACCCATCAGGTCCTGGAGATTTATTAGCACCAAATTCCTTAATCGCAGCAAACACTTCTACTTCAGAAAATTCCTAATCCATATCCAGCTTCTCGGTTTCATCAACTTAAGGAAAATACATATTATCCAGAGTAAAAGCAACATCATTTTGTTCAGTAAAAAGATTCGCATAATAATTCCTCATCTCCACCTTAATACTCCTTTGATCAAAACACCCAACTCCTTTAACCTCCAATTTGACAATAATATTCCTCTTTTTCCTTGCATTTGCTATTTTGTGAAAATAAAAAGTATTTGAGTCCCAAACTTAAATACATTTTGTTTTTCTATTGCAAACCACTTCCTAACCTTTATAATCTCGATATTCTTCAACTTAATAATACAATTTGTTTAGTCCTCAAACTGAATCTGATTCAGTAGATGAGTTTCCTCCATTTGATCCAAAAGATCAATCTTCTCAGTGATTTCCACTTTTTCCTTTTTCACATCCTCAAACTCTACTCCGCTCCAGTTCTTCAATAAATATTTAAGATATTGCAACTTCTTAAAAAACACAAAGCTTGCAGAACCTTGATAATCCATATAACTTATTGACAAAATGCTTGTGTATAAGCCAACTATTCTCAAATTTAAAATACGGTTTGCATAAAATATTTCGGTTAGTCACTAATATAATAAGCTTATGATCAGACACATATATAACTTTAGTAAAACCCATTTGAATAGCATCAGGAAATAAATATATCTAAATCAACACTTAGTAAATGTTTATATAACCTACATAAATGTGGATTGTGTTGCAAATTTGACTATGTGAAAGCTCCTCCCATCAAAGGTAAATACACCAACTCTTGATTATAGATGAAACTTTTAAGAAAAGCATCACCAGCAAAGCCCAAAGGCCCTTCCCACGAAAGCTTAACTTCCTCCAAATGTTTCCAGGATAAATCTCTATCATTGTAGTCTTAGAACCAGTATTTTTAGAAGTGAAAACAAAAGTAAATATCATGCATTCCCTTCCTCAAATCATCTTTTACCAGTTATTACCATTACTACCACAGAAGGTAAGTACTCCCAATCAAAATCAACCGATAATCGAAGCCCTTTAGTCCCGAGCAAGTCATGGTAGGGCTAGAGATACTATCTCATAAAGATTTTATCTCATAAAATATGGCAAGTTTTCTGCGCCGGCTCGCCTGCCTGGGCAACCTGTACATGGACAGTAGTACATCCTTGGCACATTCTGTGTCGCGTTCATATTTGGTACATAGGATAAAGTAGTCACCAAATCAATGGGATTACGCAATCACGACCATTGAGATGGGTATACCCACATCCCTGCCCTGGCTGCAGGGATACAGGGAGGAGTCCCTCCCTTTCACGATCTTGCAGCCTGCATAGCTAGGGGGAGGAGTCCCCCCCTTCACAATATGCCAGGATGGGTTCACATATTCACAATTTTGAGGGACAATAATCAATACCTTCCCGATAGATAAGCACAGGAACCAAACGGGTTTTTCCCGGAGACGAACATGCGACGATGCTGAAGAGGTAATCGGGTTTTTCCCAATCAATATCAACATCATACCGAATATGCTTCACAATCCATTGATTCATTTTCATAATTTTAGTCCTTGAATTAGACAGACATCATATTTTTGGCAGACAACCAAATCATGCAAAGCTGTAATTTTATCAAGCGCATTAAGCCCAAGAACATTCCGACTTACGAGTTTAAGATCCATTAACATCATACATCAAAGTATCTTCTTTACCAGAAATCTTCAACGGGAGAACTTAAAGCAACCTCCTTCCCCATACATCATCTAATGTCACAGCCTCAACCACATTCTCCTCAGCATTTACCTTTCTAAATCTTTCTTTCTTTATGTTTCATCACTCGAATCAAAACAACATTCCTCGAAATTATCGCCTTCACAAACTCCTCCATAAGAGCAACAATGTAACATCGTCAATTCCGTCACTTCTATTACCTTCTCGATATACCCAGGATGAGACAACTGCACATCCCCAACTTCTTTACAATTTTATGCTCAATCTATGAGAGTAAATTCATCTTTAACACCTCCTCTAGACCCTTTTCCATTTGTCTTTCTTCTATGACCATACACTCTTTCTCATCTAAATCCAAGTTAATTAGTACCTGCTCATTTAAGGTTATTTTTCTAAAATTCACATTTTAATTCTAGGGCATGTTAAAAAGAATATTTATGCCCTCACCATTAAAACAAATTCCTTAAAGGTTCTGATTATTGTACCGTTGAGAGATTCTGGTCCCACAATCTACAAATATACCTAAAATCTCAAATTGAAAAAACAAAAAATCAAAACTCAAAAAAGGATTGAAGTTGCGTTCCCATTTCCCACCTCTAATAAATCTCCAAAGCCTAGACTCGGTTCACCTCTTTCAGCTCACTCTTGAATCAATCAATAACTCAGCCATGGATCCATCTTCTTCTCCTCCTCCTACGATACCATCATCACCCAAACCTGAAGAAACTCAGTTAATCACCAACGGCGAAGACCATCCACACTTATCTCTAGGCATACTCAATATCGCCGCCTCTTCGCCAAGGAAAAGAACAAAAACTCCATTAAAACCTCCATACTCAATAAAAACCCCTTCTTCCGAATCATCAAATCCACTTCAAGAGATCATCCTTCTATCTCCATCTCCGCGTCGAAAATCTCAAGCTAAGCTTATTGAAAGAATGGAAACTGTAGAAGAACCTATTGATTTGATTGGACCTAGAAAACGATGCAAAAATAAAGCTTCTCCTGTGGCTAATCAACAAAATTGTGCATCTCCTAGGGTTAGACGATCAAGAAGACGATTGGATCAAGAGAATCGAGATGATAAAGAAGTTGGTGTTCTGGTTCTAGATGAGATCGTTAAACCAAGAAAAAGAAAACCTAATACTAGACCTCGTAAAGAAAAAGCTAGTGCCGCAGTACCTTCCAACAGTTTATCGTCATCCCCAAGTATGCAAAACAAAACCCTAGATTCTGTTCTTTAATGATTTCTTGATTTTGATTTTTGATTGTTTGTGTGCAGGAACTGTGAGTGATGGTCAGAGTAGCTTAGATAATATCAAACAATTGATAAATGATTTGGTTATGTGGAGAGATGTGGCAAAATCAAGTCTATGGTTTGGATTTGGATCTCTTTGTTTCTTATCTTCTTGTACTTCACAAGGATTAAGATATAGGTGAATGTTTGTCTTCTCTGTTAAGTTTTTTATTGTTTCTTGCCCTGGTAACTAGCATTTTTGCTCAAAAATCTTAACAAGATTTCATATTTTTGACAGTGTTTTCTCTGGAATTTCTCATTTGGGTCTGCTGTTTTTAGCCTTCTCATTCTTGTGTAACTCATGCTCCCCAAGGTATATAACTTACACCCTAAAACTCATTTTATCTGGCTATGTCATTTTTATTAATGTCTTTCTTAGTATACTTGCATTGTGTTTTATAGGTATAGCAATGAACAAAGACTTAATCTTGAATTGAAAGAAGATGACATAGTAAGGATTGCTAGAAAAGTACTTCCAGTTGCAAATTTTGTCATTGTTAAGACAAGAGAACTTTTCTCGGGCGAGCCTTCGATGACTCTCAAAGTAAATATGGATATAACTCTCTAATTCTTTGGTCCTTTCCTGTATTTGTGATTGCTTAAACAGGCACTTAATAACAATTATAACTATCTTTTGGTTTCAGGTTGCACCTATTCTCCTCTTTGGAGCAGAATATGGTCATCTGATAACCCTTTGGAGGCTTTGTGCAATTGGTAAGATTCACCAGAAAAGAACTAGTATTACAAACGGATTCCGTTCATCACTTTAAGGAGTTGGACTGATTTTGAAGATCTTGCAGGATTTTTTATCAGCTTCACTGCACCCAAACTATATGCTTCCTACTCTATGCAGATAGAAGGAAAAGGTACATAAGACTTCCTTGTATCCTTCGTTGTTTATGGGCGTGCTGCGTGTGTGTGTTTGTATGTGGGTTACATATCTGTTCAGTTGCTTTTGTTGAAAATTTTCGGGTCTTGATTTCCTAACATGATACATTTTGGTTAACCAGCTGAGTACTTGGGTGGATGGATTTTGGGAGCATGGAAAGCTTGTTCTCTCAAGAAGATAGTTGCAGTCTCAGCAGCTCTAGCGTTCTGGAACTTGTCTAGCATCAAAACAAGGGTTTTTTCAGGTATGTCCTTTGCAGAGTTCTTATTCATTCCCATCTCAGTATCATGATGGGAAGACATAGAATAGTCTATTTTGGGTATGTCAGTTGGGTTGGGAGGGTCTGAAATTGTAATTTTCACTGCAGCATTTCTTGGCATGGTAATACTCCGATATCGTCGACAACACTCAGAATCAAAGATAAACGGAGAAGAAGGAAACGGACAGCAAGAGGAAATGATGCAAGTCGAAGAAGAGGAAATGATGCAGGTCGAAGAAGAGGAAAAGGAAGAGGAAGAAAAGCAGGGTAAAGCTTTGATGGTCATAGAAAAGGAAGGTACAAAGATATAAGCAACAATTTCGCAGTTGCACAGACTGGTTTAAATCCTGTACTAAACACTAGGATGTATAAGCAGCAATGTCGCAGTTGCACAGACTGGTTTAAGAAGTATAAAAGCTGTCCAGCAATCAGAATACTAAGCTTGTATTCTGGAACAAAAATAATACTGACTGATGCTTTATTTCAGTTTCATGTTTCCAAACCTAATACAAATATATTATGTGAAATAGCTTTTTCATCCCAAATTAATCCTTGGTCAACATTTGGTCACTCCTTCACCTTTGGGGACGGGACCTAATAATAATTTAACTGTTAATGTCCCATCTAGAAGAACAACATGAGAGACATATTAGCAGCTTGCTCCTACTATGACTTACATCCACATATTGCACCAAGGAATTTGGATGAAAATGAAGCTTTGGCATGTATTGTGATATTGCAGCCTCCAAAGTGAGACCGCAAAAGGCCTAAAAAGGTTAATCAGAATGTATTCGAAAGTGTTGCGGTACCAATACTGAGTTAGCAATAGTTTCCTTTAATTAGTGCTCTTATTTTTAGCTTGTCTTTAATTCGTAACTAGTTAGAATTCTATAGTTAGTATAACTTGCTTTGCAAGTATTTAGAGTTAATACAAACTCAAGTTCTTCTTCAATCTTTCTTCTACCTTTCTTCTTCTTCAATCTTCTTAGTCTTTCAAATTCCGTGATTAATCCCCATTCAAAGGGTATTTATCTGGTTTTCTTGCGTGAATACATTCCTCACCCAATTATTTCTTATGTGTGCATAGTATCTTCACGTCTTTTAGGTTAGAACCCTAACATCTGGTTCCGAGCAGGTTTATCCTATACCTATTTTTACACCAATTTTTTTTCCATTGACGTACACAGACGATTTGTCTAACCTACAACAGAGTATTAATGGTGTTACAACCAAACTTGATACACGGGTTGACACAATCACCAAAGATCGTGAGTTGGATGAAGCTGCAGTTCAGAAACTACGTGCAGAAGAAAAATCAGCTCGTGAAGACGATAGAGCTAACCGTAAAATTGATCTCGCTGATCATGAAAAATCTCTTACAGAAAGCTTGACCAAAGCCATAAGCTCTTCGTTAGTGAGATGTTTCAGGAATTTCTTCCTCAGTTTCAATCTACAGATGGTACTCCTCCACAACATACATATCGTAACACAAATACTAATGCTACTGGCATTCTTGATACTCCGGTTCGCACACCACAGGTTCACCTAAAGTTTTCTTCTTTTGATGGTGATGATCCTGATGGTTGGTTATTTCAAGCTGAGCAATATTTTTCTTGGCATACTATTGCTAACAATATGAAGGTATCACTTGCTGCTGCTCATCTTAAAGGAGATGCTAATGCATGGTTTCGTTGGAAGCGAACTACAGTCGTCAATCTACAATGGCCACAATTTTGTTCTATGGTGCGTGAAAGATTCTCTCCTGAGAAGTTTATTGATGCTAAAATGGCAATTAGCACAATCAAACAAAAAGGTACTGTTAAAGATCATATTCCTGATTTTGAACGTCTTTTGAACTTTGTTGATTTTCCTGAATCCCACTTGATTAATCTGTTCATCCATTCTTTAAAACCTGAGATTGGTTCTGTGGTGAAGTTATTTGAACCAACAACTTTGGCTTCAGCTTTTAAGAAAGCACTCAATCAGGAGGAAGTTTTGTTGACATCCTCCAGAGTTTTTCCTAAGTCTAACCAGTTTAAATCACCTATTGTTCCTACCAACTCTCAGTTCAAGAGAAATCCTTTACCAGCTGGTGTTAAACGGCTTACTTGGGAAGAACAAAAGGAAAAACGGGATAAGGGCCTTTGCTTTAATTGTGACCAACTATATCAGCCTGGTCATTTATGTTTAAAGCCGAGACTATTACTATTGGATATTCCTCCAAATTCAGATGACGTTGAAGAAGCACAGGATGATACAGGTCAAGAAGATGTTACTTAAACTGTTCTTACAGAGCACATTGTACCAACAATTTCTTTGCATTCGTTAATGGGTTCTTCTTTTCCTAGAACTATGTGTATTTCGGGTTACACTAAAGCTCGGCCTTTCTCAATATTGATTGACTCTGGCTCAACCCATAATTTTCTTCGTCCTAAAATTGCTAAGCAGTGTGGGTATTCTACACAATCTGAAGAGGCTGCCTTACAAGTTACTGTTGGTGATGGTGCTCAAATACAGACTCGTGGATTTTGCCGTAATATATAGGTTAAACTTCCGAATTATTCTTTTTCCACAAATTTTCATCTTCTTGATATCAGTGGTTGTGATGATTTCTTAGGAGTCCAATGGTTACGCACATTAGGACCTATTACATGGGATTTTTCAAAGTTAATGATAAAGTTTCGAATCCAAGAGCAAGATGTGGTTTTACTAGGTCAAAATTCCTCCAACATTATGCTTTTGGACACCAAATCCATGCATAATGCTACAAATATCTGCATTAAATACTTCAATCAATGCTGCCACAATCATTCCACCTGAGTTGCATGAACTTATTTCTAAATATGCAGATGTTTTCAAGACTCCAACATCATTACCTCCTGAGAGACTGCATGATCATCGCATCAATTTACTTCCAGATTCTGCACCTGTCAATGTAAGGCCATACCGTTACCCACATTTTCAGAAGGACGAAATTGAGAAGATAGTGCATGAACTTCAACAAGCTGGACTTATTAGACCAAGTTCTAGCTCTTATTCCTCTCCCATATTGATGGTACGCAAGAAGGATGGTTCTTGGCGTATGTGTGTGGACTATAAAGCTCTTAACAAGATTACTATCAAAGACCGTTTTCCAATCCCAATGGTGGATGAGTTATTGGATGAACTACATGGTGCAACAGTTTTTACAAAATTAGATTTTCGACTTGCTTATCGTCAACTACTTATGCACAAGCCAGACATTCCAAAAACTGCTTTTCGCACTCATGATGGACATTATGAATTCTTAGTCATGCCGTTTGGTCTTTCAAATGCTCCAGCTACCTTTCAAGGGTTGATGAATCATATTTTTCGTCCTCATCTTTGCAGGTTTGTGCTGGTATTTTTCGATGACATTTTAATTTACAGTAAGACCATGACTGAGCATATGCACCATTTGTCCTTGGTATTTGAATTATTGAGACTTCACCAGTTATTTGTCAAAGAGTCTAAATGCACCTTTGAACAAAATACAGTGAAGTATTTGGATCACGTAATTTCTTCTGAAGGTGTCTCAGTTGATCAAGATAAGATTCAAAGTATTTTGTCTTGGCCTCTTCCAACTTCACTAACGGAATTACGAGGTTTTTTGGGGTTAGCTAGCTATTATCGCAAATTTGTCAAGGATTTTGGTAAGCTTAGTGCACCCTTACATCACCTACTGAAGAAAGATGCATTTATCTAGAATGATAATGCTACCACTGCATTCAAAGTACTTCAAAAATATCTTACTACAACACCAGTTTTAATCCTTCCAAATTTTTCTAAGGAATTCTCTTTGGAGTGTGATGCATCTGGAAATGGGTTAGGAGCTGTGTTAATGCAGTCTAGTCGACCACTTGCTTATTACAGCAAACCCTTGACAGGAAAGAATCTAAATCTTCCAGTTTATGATAAGAAAATGCTTGCAATTGTCTCTGCAATCCAAAAGTGGAGACCTTATCTGCTTGGTAGACATTTCAAGATTCTTACAGATCACAAGAGTCTGAAATATTTTCTTGACCAAAAACTGTCTTCTATGGAACATCAAAAATGGTTATCCAAACTTCTGGGATATGATTATGAGATTATTTTTCGAAAGGAAAAAGAAAATCTTGCAGCCGATGCTCTGTCACGCAGCATAGGATCTCACTTTAGCTTGACTGCACCAATTTTCTTTGGAGTCACTGAAATAATTCAAGAATATCATATGGATGTTGAGCTAAGTATACTAATACAAAAACTCATTGATTCTCCTTCTTGCAAACTCAATTTTCCATATACTGATGGTGTTTTGCGTTACAAAGGACGACTAGTTGTGGTACCTACTTCTTTATAGTGTACCAAACTTCTCGAGGAGTTTCACTCAAATCCCACAGGAGGTCATTCAGGATTGTTGAGAACTTATAAGCGTCTGCAATAAAAATTTTATTGGAAGGGCATGAAGCAAGCAATCAAAGATTTTATTGCTCACCATGATGTGTGTCAAAGAAATAAAAATGAAGCTATTTCACCACCAGGATTATTGAGTCCACTTACTATTCCTTTTGACGCCTGGATTGATATATCCATGGACTTTATTGATGGTTTTCCTCCTTTTGACTGTAAGAACACAATTTTGGTGGTTGTTGATCGTCTAACCAAGTATGCACATTTTATTCCTCTCACACACCCATATTCTGCCAGTTCTATTGCTGAGGTGTTTGTAAGAAAAATTGTTCGACTTCATGGAATGCCAAGAAGTATAGTAAGTGATCGAGATCCCATTTTCATGAGCAACTTTTGGGAAGCCAATTTCAAGCTACAAAATACTCAACTATGTCGAAGTTCTGCATATCACCCTCAGACTGATGGTCAAACTTAGGTTACAAATAGGACATTAGAATGTTATTTGCGGTGTTTTGCTGGTATGAAACAGAATGATTGGTCAAAATGGCTGCCATGGGCTGAATGGTGGTATAACACGAGTCATCATTCTGCAATCAATATGACTCCTTATCAAGCCCTTTACAGTCGTCAACCACCAACAATTTCAGCTTATTTACCCGGTACTACTTCAGTACATGATGTGGATGTTAATCTTAAAGCAAGAGATCATACGCTTAAGTTATTAAAATCACATCTCCAGGATGCTCAGGCAAGAATGAAGAAATACAATGATGCTCATCGCACTAAAAGGGAGTTTTTTATAGGTGATTTGGTTTATCTTCGTCTACAACCTTATAGACAACACACTGTTACTAACCAAACATTTTCTAAACTTTCTCCAAGGTTTTATGGCCCTTTTCGTGTTCTTGAAAAGATAGGATCAGTGGCCTATAGATTGGAACTTCCTACAGAGAGTCGCATTCATCCTGTTTTTCATGTTTCTCAACTTAAACTGAAATTAGGAGCATCTAATTCAGTTCAACAGATTTTACCATCTGTTATTGATTATGATAAGTGGGAACCTGAGGTTGTTTTGGACCGCAAGATGTTTAGAAAAGGTTTTTATGCTGGTACTAAATGGTTAGTTAAATGGATTGATCACCCACATGATGAAGCTACATGGGAAGATGCGGATGAGTTGCTTCTTCGTTTTCCTGATTTTGAGGCTTGAAGACAAGCCATTTTTCATCCAGGGAGGGATGTTGCGGTACCAATACTGAGTTAGCATAGTTTCCTTTAATTAATGCTCCTATTTTTAGCTTGTCTTTAATTCCGTAACTAGTTAGAATTTTATAGTTAGTATAACTTGCTTCGCAAGTATTTAGAGTTATAAATACAACTCCTGAGCTTTGTAATGACGTGAAGATACTATGCACACGTAAGAAATAATTGGGTGAGGAATGTATTCACGCAAGAAAACCAGATAAATACCCTAACAGAAAGGAACTTCCTCATGAAGGTCCTTTCAAACGGTTTGACAAAAGAAACAGCAATGAGATATGGCAATCTTTTGTTTTTATTCACTCTTGAATTTGTATAGATCACATGCTTCAGGTGCAACTTATGATGAGATATGGCAATCTTTTGTTTTTATTTTCACTCTTGAATTTGTATAGATCACTTGCTTCAGGTGCAACTTATGATGCAAATTATCCCACTTTTTGCTTTCAGTAGACAAGTCAAAACAAGGGAATGACATGAATTTTCCTTTCATCTTTTATTTCAGATTCGATAAACCCAACTTTATTAATTCGTAATGGAAAGACGCAAAAGAACATACAGTTTTTGAGCATAGAATAGGTACACATTTATGGAATGAAACATTGAGACAGTCAATTTTAAGATTCCAGTGGACCAACTTCTGGTAAATACATCTCTGATCAAGGAGACTGCAGAAAATGGATCGCATATGTCACAATGATTCAAACTTTTCTGCTCTCAGCAGGATTATCGAGAAAAGGCACATATTGGGTTGGCTTACCAGTATGTACTGTATATCTAGCAGCAAAACTAATAGACCCAAAAATCCGCCTTATTGATAATCAAAAGTTTGTGGGGGTTGCCCTCCCCTTTCACCTAGTCATCACTAAACAGAGTTGAGAGAATCAAATCTTGTACAAAACCAGCTCTTGCAGTCACCTGCCTCATCTTCTGTTGTCGCTCTTCATAACTCAAAGATGAGTCTAAACTGCACGTGAAGATGACCTAGAAGTTAGATACTAAAATACTAGAAAGAAAACAAAACTAGTGTGTTTCTATGATTAAGTGTGTAGTTTAAGAGATCCTAGTTCTTTGTACTTTTGGTTTGGTATGACTTCATCAAATATACAATACTGTAAAGGAGAATGATACATTTCTGGTGCAATCATCTTCTTATGGAGCACACCTCTCTCTTTTTACTGGACAAAATGTATGCAAGGCTAAGTACTTGCTCTGTAGAATATCCAACTAAAACGAAGGACGTGTTCATATCCTCAATATGACACAAGAAACGAGACCTTGGAAAGTACCTTGGCTTCCAACTTGATATTGGTGTCACGTTCTTAGCGGAGGCATCCTCCATATTGGAGACCAAGGAATTTGAAATCTCCTCGGCGTCAGAAGCACTGAAGTTCATAACAAGTGATGAAAGGAAGGAATCTGTAACAGCATTAGATGATGCATCAGAACTGCTTGACCTACTATATCCGCCACCTCCTAGAAGCACCTGCAGATGAGCCTCCCGAAGATCCCGGCCCAAAAGAGACAGCGTCTGGCTGTTGGGGATACCAACTCTACGTAACCTACGGCGTCGCTGCAAGTAAGCTTCAGTTAAGGAAAACAGAGAGAAAGAAACCAGTTCCAGTTAAGAAGATATGATCAAGGAACTGCATGCAAATATATAGGCATGTGCATAAACTTTTGCTAGCACCATTAACTACAAATTTATCCCTACTATCAGGTGTCAGTACTATATCCCATTTCCTTCAGTCAAAATAAGAAAGGATATCTTTAATAGGTGTCCATGTTGCAGCATTATATGATTAAGCATGTCCTTTGTAACCTTAACAGAGCAAATAGGACAAACCTGCAATAAAACATTGAAAAAACTGTGAGAAGCTAACAACTACAAGGTGTGTGTCGTATTGAAGGAGTCATTTTTGTTATTTCACACATACAGACACAGCAAAGTGTAATCTCCACAATAAATATCGCAATGGTAATTTCCAAGTTGTCAAGATACACATTTATTTAAAAGACATCTCACTTCTCAAACCTTTCTTAAAATGTTCCTTCAAATACCAACCAATATGGCATTTGACCTTATTTTGAAAGACCACGTCAATGCACAGGCTCATGAATTTTAGGTCATTACTTCAACTTACACAAGTGCCAAAATTAAAACGATAGGACATTGGCTCATGAAATTGTTCTTTCTTGATAAACAAATTAAGTTGCTAAAATACATCTTCAATGTATGAATTTCCCATTCATCACCCAATTACAATCAAACCAACCAAATGTATATCAAATTAGGGATGCAGAAAGTATATGATGAGAATATCATAAGAAAAAAAAGCATTAGGAATTTACACCAAAAGCAACAACATTTCTACCAATGCACAACAGGAGTGACATGTTAACATTTTTCGTTTTTCTTTGCAAATGGATGGAACTGAAAACTATCCAATGTTTACAAACACCAAAAATCAAATCTTTATGACCACGTAAAGAAATATCATATAAAGAATTAGATTTTCATATAAGGTTATTGGATATGCAAATGAGTCATAAACTATAGATCACCACCATTTGAATTTCAAATGAATTGATAAAAATAGCTTACAGTGACTTTGGATTCAAATGGATGTTCATCTTCAAGGTGAGAGCATAAAGAGGCAATATCATAATCTTCAAAGCAATATGGACATGGAAAATCAGGACGGCTTTCTTCTTCCACCAATAAATCATCAATGTTCAACCGATCTATAGCCAAAACAAAACAAAAAAAAAAATCCAAAAATCATTACACAATCAAAAAGATGTCATTTTTACAATTTAAAAGGAGGAAATAAATAATAATAACCTAATCCTCCTAATTGAGAGTGTTGCAAAGCATATTGTCTTTTAGCAGCTGCAAGTCTAGATGTCCAGAGATCGGAATCCATTGAAGATACAGAGGTAGAAATCGGATAATCCTAATAAATATTGGATGATTCGGTTCTTTCCTGGTTTTCCTCTATAATTTTCTTTTTCAATGTGTTTGTGTTATGTTGGATTCTTGTTTTTCTGTATTCTGTTTGACATTTTTTTTTTTTTTTTTTTAAATTTAGATATTTCTATTTGATGATCAGAAGAAGTTAATTAATGGAGGTGAGGGGTAGAAATAGATTCCATTTTGGGTTGTCTGGGTATGTGGCTGCCATGGTTGGAGGATGACGCGGCAGTAAAGAGGATAGAGAGAGTCAGAGAGATGAGTCACCACCAGACGGAAGGTAGCTTTAGCTAACTCCCTAATTCTTCTATTGGACTCACGGTTTGTAGTTTTGTACATCGGTCAGTTGAGAGGGAATGGCTCCTTCAAAATGAAGGAATTGGACACGGTTGGCTGAAAGCATGGTTGCTAAAGGCAGATAGCAAGATTAACAAGGGGATACCGTGTCATATTAGACAAGAAAATTAAAGACGAACCTAACCGTCAGATCACTCAAATAGTACCCAATGCTAACTTGGTACCCGTCTTTAGCAATCATGTTAAGTATTCGTAGCACCATCAAAAAAATATTAGAATATACAGTGCCGAATAGCCATTTTAGGACAGTTGTGGATGTGGTGAGCGAATGATGCTCCAAATAATGTTGAAACTAAACTCGTTATGAAAGCCAAACATTCTACTTGTGAGCCACCTTTCAAGCCAAGCACCCCGTATAACATCGCCTTTTTAGTTATGAACGATGTATCGGTATTTAGCGGGATCAAGTTATTTTCCGAGTGGACATCTTATGGGTGCAGTAGCGTTAGGGTTCAACATATGTTAGAAGTTTTTTGTTGTGACGGTTCAAAAATTGTTGAATACTTCTTGGCTACCATCACACATGTAATCGACCGGTGGATGATTGGTAGGTGTTCAGTGAAACTCGTTGAATGCATCGCAAGTGTTTTCTTAACACTAGTACTCCCCAAGCCTGTGGGAGAATTCATTTCATTGTTGTGTGGATGGTATGGAGACCCCTCATTTCCAAATTAACTATCCATAAGAGGCGTCAGTAAACGCATGTCAGCATATTTGCAGGATTTATGTTTAATATGAGGAATTTTGAATGAGTCGAAATTATTTTTCATGTGTCTAACAAGTGTTTTGGGATCCATGCGGGCAAGACAAAATTATATCAATGTTGTTTGTTGACTTCTTCAATGCATTTAATTTGGTTGACTAAACAATGTATTCCCAAGAAGTTAGAAAAAAGTGTTCAATTATGCATTGTGGGTGAAATCTTATATACTTAGTTGACAAAGTTAATATGGGGGAAGCTTTGTATGTGTTAGAGCATCGCTCGGTCGAATTCACAAGTTTTCCTATCTCAAGCTTGTTGTCAATGTTAGATGTACAAAACTATATCTTGATTTCTAGTCTACTAAAGTCAAGTTACGGAAATGGATTAAAACATGTAGTTGAGTATCACATATCATTGAATAACACTCGAAGATTGAAGACTGAAGAACATACGTAGATATTTACGAGAACTTCATCAACAAAGAGGTATGTGAATACTGGCATATCCCATTTACTCATCATATTTACCTTTCTATCTTGTTGTCAATGTTATATGTACAAAACTATATCTTGAATTTTAATCTTCTAAAGGCAAGTCTCGGAACAAGATTAGAGCATGTAGTTGAGTATAAGATATCACTGAATAACCCTCGAAGATTGAAGACTGAAGAACAAGCGTAGACATTTACAAGAACTTCATCAACAGAGAGGTATGTGAAGACTGTCCTATCAAATTTACTCATCGTATCTACCACTCTATCTTATGACATGTTGTCATATGGTCTTAGTAGATTTAATGTTACAAAGAAAGAATATCAAGTTCAAGATTATCTTGGTTAAACTATCAAAATAAGATGGATGTTCATATATCCTTAACAATCTCGGTTAGAACAATTTATTGCTCGTAAACTATTTGTGTTCAAGTTGATCATTTAGAAATTGCCCAAGAAAACAATGCATATTGTATATGGCTATTAGGAGTGTTTCAACATGAACTGTTTGGAGAAATACATACTCCGTATGTATCCTAGTCGATCTGAATTACGCGAACTATAGAGGTTTTGCACACCCTTTACATCTGAGTTCGGAAACGGGGGGAGTTTGGCAAACCCGTTTTACGTATCCCGACGATCTGACTTCATGAACTGACAGAGGTCTGCAAACCTGATTTGCATACCCTTTGAGCATGACTTCGCGAACTGCAAAGAGGTTTGCAACCTTGTTTTGTGTACCTATACAGTTCCAGATGACAAAAGTTCACGAATTATCTTATATGACTATGTTTTCTTTTTCTACAACTCTCATCGACACTTTTAAGACAACTTTATTCACAACATCACTTTGGGCTTGTGGACCATTTTTTTAGTCTTGAGTGTTATTGAACATTGCTAGTGCTTGTATGTTCAAAGGCTTACTTATCCACTATTGATTGTTATTTTGCAAAGTTCCAGACTATCCGAACCGTAATGCATATTATTTTTGTGTAATTTCAAGGCGGACTTTTCACATGCTTACATGAATTCCTAACTAGGAATTTTATCTAAACTGGGAAAGTTTATCCTTGAATCTCAAGCAACCTTAACTTGAATTCTGTAGCGTTGAATAGAGAGACTCTTGTAGCTGGATTTCTTAATCCTTGACACTCTTGTGTCCTAGTTGAAAATCTAGAGTTGTGATCTATAACCTTGGTCTCTTTACGAAACAGTTCTAGGTTACGACTTTGAAGATTTCACTCAGGTATTCACAAAGTCTAGTGAGTATATTTTTTTACCTGATAGTTCTCGTATCCGGATCTTATATTAATGGTTATTTAAGTTCACGAGTTTTAGATCAGGAACAAGATAGATAGAAATCACAAAGTTCTCTTCCTCTCAGATTTTGTGATTCCTCAAGATCCGTATATAAACTCTTCTTTGATTTATTTAGATTGTTCTTGAGAGGTGATTAATGATCTAGGCTTCTCTTTGATAAGAATGTACGTGTTCCATATCTATGAGGTTTGCTAAACTTGTTTACTGCAAATAAATTTCCAAACCTTGATTGAAAAATATCTGAAGGGAAATCAAATAGGTGTCTTGTTAGAGGCAAAATAATACTAGTTTTCACAAACCCAGTTTGCGAAACCTTAACATCTGAGTTCTGGAATGAGGTAGGTTCACAAGCCCAGTTTACAAACCCCTACCATCTGACTTTCACGAACTGCCAAAATTTACAAACAGGGTTTGCAAACCTTTGTGCCCTGACTTCGCAAACTGTCGGAGGTTTGCAAACATGTCCAATTCCAGTATTAGCAAAATTACACGAACTATTTTTATATGGCGATGTTTTCTTTTGCTACAACTCTCATAGATACTTCTAAGATAACATTATTCACAAAATCACTTTGTGCTTGTGGATAATTGGTTAGTCTTGAGTGTTATTGAAAAATCATTATGTGCTTATAAGTTCGGCTACTTAGCCACTATGAACCATCATTGTGCACAGTTCCAGAACCCTGAACCATAATGCATATTTTTCTGTGAAATTTCAAGGCGTACTTATCACGTTCTTACATGAATTCCTAATAAGAATCTCACCTAAACTGAAAAAATATTTGCTTGGATCTCAAGCTATTTTAGCTTGATTTCAACGCTACATATAGCCTTTAAAATCTATAAATAGAGAGACTCCTTGCAACATGATTTTTCAATCACTGAAACTCTAGTGTCCTAGTTGTAAATCTAGAGTCGTCGTCTAAAACCTAGGTTTCCTCTGACAAACATAGCTAGGTTACGACTTTGAAAAATTCACTTAGGGATTCATGAAGCCCGGTCAAACTATGTTTTAGCTGATAATTCTTGTATCCGGATCTTGTTCTTATTGATCTTTGAGGTCTTCATAATCTTGGATCAGGAACAAGATAGATAAAAATCACAAAGTTCTCTTCATTATAGAGTTTGTGAGTCCTCAAGATAGATATTTAAACTCTTCTTTGGATTTATTTGGATTGTCATTAGTAATCCAAGCTTCTTAGCTAACTGAGTATAAGTGTTCCGGATTCGTGAGGTTTGCTGGACTTTGTCCACCATAAGCAGATTTCCAAACCTAGGCTAGAACATATCAAAAGGGAAACTAAATAGGTTTGTATGTTAAAGGCATATCGGTTGAAGCAACTCTTAGGCTGTAAAGGATGTCAGCTAAGGAAATTAAGTGCGTAGAAATTTACGAGGTTCAAGGGACGTAAGGAACACAACTGCATGTCCTTATTATTTGAGATCAAAAACAAGAATCGTTCTTGTTGAATTCATATCTTGAAATATAGATTGAAAGTTTCATACTTGTTAAAATTCAGATCCTCTTAATTCAGATACAACTAGATTGATCTAGGATATTGATTTTTGAGATCGTCCAAGAACTCTTCGAGACAATCAGGTACACGAACCTTTGGTCTATACATATTGATTGTAGAAGAGAAAGTGACCAATTTTATATACAATCTTCTTCAAGAATCTTTGTTGTGACCTACTTGTGATTATATTAAGTTTTTCCATATAGGTTGTCGAACGAAAAAAAAATGGTGGTGTACTTGGTGCCCTCTCCTTCTCAACTTGTATCAAAGCAGGCAAAGACCATTAGAACTCATAAGTTTGTATTGTGGAAATCTGAATCTATGGACAATAGTTCAATCTCTACCGACGTACCACAACCTTCGATGATACAAATTACTTATGGTGGAGAATAGTTATGCGCTTTTTCTTTCAAGCCTATGATTTCTAAACATGGGTGCAGGTTGTAAAGGGGTATACTCCTCCAACTATTTTAGAAGACAATAAAAGTGTTGCTAAGGATATAACGAAGTCGAAATTAGTGCTGCAAAGCATAATTCTGATGGACTGAATAATATTATTCATGCCATAAGCCAAGATCTTCAACATCATGTGTCTATATGCACTACGTCGAAGGATGCTTGGGATATCTTGGAGACTGTATTTGAAGGGAATACTTCAGAAAATGAAGCAAGTCTCCAAAACTTAATTTCTGACGGCTCGTATGGATGATGAAGGTTCGTTTGAGGAATCTAATTACAAGTTATCTGAAAAAGTGGATGACTCTCAAGCGTTAAGTATGACTATCTCTTAAAGGATATTGTGATGAAAATTCTGAGATCTATATCATCTCGATATGGGTCTAAGAAATATGCCATCACTGAAGGAAACAATCTTGTAACACTTTCCTGGAGCAGCCTCATTGGGAAGTTAAAGATCTGTTAGAGCACTGCTCGGTCGAACTCTCAAGCGTTACTATCTCAAGCTTGTTGTCAATATTAGTTTCCAAAACTATAAGTCTTGATTTCTAGTCTACTTATATCTAAGTCTAACATTATGATAGAAAGTGTAGTTGAGCATTAGACTTCACGGCATTCATCGATTGAAGACGAAGAATTACTAAGGGGAGCTTGTGGAACTTCATCAACAAAAGGTATGTGGAGACTTGAACTCATCTATCACTCAAAAGTATATCTACTTTATCTCTTATTTGAGACAAAAGTTGTATAGCTATATAGACTTCGATTATACACATTTGATATTTCGAGCTGAGTTTAACTCACTTACATATTTCTTGAAAATGTGTTGGTAAGCTTTCGATTTAACCAAGTTCATCTTATACTCTTGACGAAAGTCAAAAGATGATCATATGAAAATCGCATGGTAACATCTTACATTATTTGTGTGATACAGTCATTTGATGTAGACTCAGAATGTTTCGTATTGATTATTTCAATAACTTGAAAATCGCTTTGATGCTAATAGTTAGTGGAAACAACTATTGTCATCCTCTAAGAAAGTTTCAATGATTGAAACAGAGTTTAGAACAAATGGATTTAAGCATAGTATGCGTACTTGCATATATGTAATCCATGTCCGGAACCATGGTATGCATACCCGTATGCGTACTTGTAGGTTTTGAGAAAGTCTGGGAACCTGGTATGCAAACCGGTACGCGTACTGGCGTAAGGTTCAGGTGCGGGAATTTCTGTTGAGTTTGGATGGTATGCGTACCAGTTCGCGTACTGGCGAAACCCAAACTTGGTCCGGCTACTTAGGTATGCATACCCGTACCATACCTAAGTGGATGATGTTCTAAAATCGGTTTGTTCATGAACTAATACATTTATATAATAAGGAATGCAATCTTTTGCAAACCTTTGCTATAATGATCGTGACTTGATTCGAGTGAATCAAAATCGATTTTGCTTCAATTGTGTCTTGTATACTTCTACGAGAATATAAACAATTGAACAACTCTAGAACTAGTTTCATTTGAGTCATTTGAACTAGTTATGGTTAATATGAGTAAGGTTGATATGAAAGAGTTCACATGGCTAACTTTGGTTAATTATTGTTGAGCTAACAAGGTGTACACGTTTAGGTACGGTTACTCATATCTAAATGAAGGTACATTTCATTTGTGTGTAACAAGCTAAGTTCGATCCAACGATTGAAAGATATTAGCTTGAGTCTAATCAGGTTTTCATCTAACAGTGAATATTGAATGCTTTGTTACCAAGGTAACATTGATTGTAAACCCTGATTTGAAGACTATATAAAGGAGAACTCTAGCAACTGGGAAACCTAATCTCCACACCTTCTGTGTGATACTAGTTGCGACTAGAGTCGATTCTCCTTTAACCTTAGGTTTTTCACGAAACCCTATAGGTTAACGACTTAAAGACTTCATTGGGATTGTGAAGCCAGACCCAACTATTTTCTCTGTAGTTGCGTGATATGATCTTGCATATTATATCGTATTGAGTACTATCTTCTCTAAGATTGGCTCGAGATTTAATCTCCGATAGGAAAGATAAAAAGTAATCACAAACATCTTCATCTCATCGTTTGTGATTCCACAATATCTTATTTCGCTACCATACGATTAAGATTATTGTGAGGTGATTATTATTTCTAGGCTGTTTTTCGGGAATATAAGTCTGGTATATCAATTGGTTCCGATACACCTTGATTTATCAAAAGACGGGACAAAAATCATAGGTTTATATGTGGGAGACAGATTTATCTATACAATAGACTTTTTTGTGTGAGACAGATTTGTTTATCAAGTCTTCGACTTTGGGTCGTAGCAACTCTTAGTTGTGGGTGAGATCAAATATGGGAATCAAGTGCGTAGAGTCCTGCTAGGATTCAGAGACGTAAGGAGCGCAACTGTACCTTGATCAGTGTGAGATTGGTTAGGGCTCAACTACATTCTAGTCCGAAGGTAACTTGGAGTAGGATAGTGTCTGTAGTGGCTTAATACAGTGTGGCGTTCAAATCTGGACTAGGTTCCGGGGTTTCTCTGTATTTGCGGTTTCCTCGTTAACAAAATTTCTGGTGTCTGTGTTATTTCTTTTCCGCATTATATTTTGTTATATAATAGAAATATCACAGGTTGTGTGTAAATCAATCAATTAGAGAATCCAATCTTTGGTTGTTGGTTATATTAATTGACACTTGAACATTGGTCTTTGGTACCGTTCAAGTTGTTTCACATAATAATCAGGCTCACGAATTCTATCTGTTTGATTTGTTGATTACATTATGAAACAGAAATACAACTCTTGGATATATTTTCATTAATTGAGTCTGACTGTCTAGTTGATTCTCTTGGAATTATATTGGAGTTTGTCCATACAGATTGCTAAGCAAAATATTGGGTGTGGTTGTTAGACCCCCGCTTTTTCAAGATCTTTGATCATGAACAATATACTAAGGCCGGAAAAGATATTATCATCAAAGATTAAAAAAAAACTAAGGTGCTTGATAAAAGTGAAAGTGTCACTGCTTCTAAGAAACCTCATGTTGATGATTGGGAATTATCAGATAAAGTTCTTGACAATTTAGCGTCTCTTATCAAAAATCAGTTTAGAAATCTACATATGAAGAGAAATAAACGTTTATCAAGTGAGCGTCTGTTATCATATAACAGGCCACACAATCGTATTCCACCTAAAAACACGGACTCTAATGATAATGACGATAAGTGCTTCAAGATTAGAGGACTCATTAACTTTGCTAATGAGTGTCCTAATCACAAAAATACACCTGAACAAAGGTCTTACTGCAACACTTGATGAGACGTCTGATCATTATCACTCATCAGGGGAAGAAATTTTAATGAATATAACAACACTCATAAATGAAAATTCCCTTGTTTCGGGACCATCACAATTTGATGTCTGCAGAAACAGGCAGATTTTCCGAATCTTTCTCCAACCGAAATTTTACTTATTGTACCACTAAGGATATGATCTTAAACAGTGTTTCAAGTACAAAAGAAAGTAACATATGTTAGTGAGCAGCAACACAGGGCCGTTCGTTTGACAAATATGCTTCAACTTTTCTTAAAGACAAATTAATGCAAGGTGAATAAGGTTGTACCTTCTTCTCCTAAAAGTTTGAATGATTTCAAGGGAAAAGATAAACCTATAGGAAGGAAGGGAACTATATTTATACGATCAAGAAAGAGATGAGAATATATCCCGTTTTCACTAATGTGTTTGGGGATCTATCCCATAGTGGAAAATATTAAGGAATATGTTCTTTGAGAGAGAAAAAAATTGTTCGATGATTAATATCCACATGTGTGGGGTTACACGTGTGCCAGATTTTCCACTTTTACCCTCATCATTTAAATATTTCTTATATTCTCCTCAGAGAAGCAAAAGGAGAACACTAGACACAAGCGATAATAGAGTATCACCAGATTTTTCGAACACTACCCACACAACAAATGTCACCCACAATACTCCAGAAGTTAAATTGTGTCGCCTCCACAAAATTGTGTCAGCAACTGTTACGAAATAGATAATATTGAACACATTTGATTTTTACCCAAATTTCAATACTAGTTTTTATAAGTCCGTTGAAAGTATTTTTAAAAAGAAGTTTTAAGATAGAAAAAGGTTAGAACTTGTTAAATCGGGCACCTAGAATCTCATGTATAGTCCTTTGTCTATCAAACAATCGATCTGATGAGAAATTCATTTTACAATCCAAACTGAAAGACCAAAACTCTATCAAACTCGATCTGATGGATCATAAGAGTAAAGATTATGAGATGATTTTCCAACTTTAGTAAAACAAGAAATGAGAACGTCTTTAATTTTGCCTCCAATTTATCCCCTTCAAGTTTCTGTTAATCTGTTTCTCTACGGGGAAGGTTATTTATTTCTAATTAAATGACAAGGGTAAAAGTGTAAACTTACACACACGTGTAACCTCACACATGAATATATTAAACATTTAACAGTTTTTTCCCCTCTCCGGGACATATTCCTTATATTTTCGTTATGGGATAAATTCCCAAACAGATTAGTGAAAATGAGACATATTCCCAATTTTCCATCAAAAAATATGGAAGTTGACAAATCCATGCAGGTATCTTGTGAGCTTACTGTTGCTCACCTCAACACAACTTGATTGTGTTAAAATATGCATTCTTGTCTCATGTGGCCATTCAATAGACAAGAATTGCGTACAAAAAAGTCTTTTGGACAAACTATCCTTATTTTGTGTCTTGAATATTATTACTTGAAATTCCATCTTCTCTTAATGTTTATTTCCCTAATAAAATGGGGCTCTATTTTTATGACATCTTTTGTCAATTGTAACCATTAACAAAAAAAGAATAACAAGCATTCATCTCTGCTTGTCGAGCCCTGCTCCACTGAGATGAGTCCAGTATATGGGTCATGTATCCTGTCTGGTTCTTGATCTAGTTGCAAAGCTGGAATGTCAAATTATTCTTTATACATAAGTCATTCCTACCACATCGTAATAGTGAGTTCAAAATGTAATGACTCAATGTCGGTATCAATGAATCTTAGGATCTCAGTATGAAATTTTCCTGCCTATTTGACTCTTAAGCAAGATACAAGAGCAAGATCCATGGAAATTTCTACTTGACTAGCTAAAATCTAAGATATACTCTTAGAAAAAAATTATATATTTATACAATTAATATTTAAACTTAAATAATTATGACATTGATTGACGAGGTTTTCATATATTCTAGGGACACATATTTTACCTCAATTAACATCTTCTTTATTTTCTATATTTTAAGTAATGGTGTTGAAAAGACTTCTCCTTGTACAAACTTGAAAGAAAGGGTAGTATTGTTATTTCTTTCGCCATGTTTGAAATCTAGTTTGTGAACGGAATCCTTAAATTTAAGACTTTTAGAAGTTATGAAACTCCACATGGTTGGTCATCTTTCGTTTCCTATTTTCACTATATTTTCGGAATTTTTCCAAAGATTTGCTTTAGAGTGTTATATTATATATATATATATATTGTGACTCATGATAATTCTAAAATCACATCCTTTGAGAAATCATAATAGAGCCTCCAAGTACCTCTCCCTTCCTGCGAGACCTGTATTCCTATGGTTATTGATAATCTCACAACTTGTAATAAATATGAAAAATCTTATTCTAAGGAGAAAAATTCATTATTTAAAAGAAAAAAGAATAATATGAAGAAGCCAGGAGCAAACTCATTACACAATTTTGCATATTATCAACAAAATTAGCAACTGCTCTTAAGTCATTGCTAATTGTAACTAAATTTGTAACGGCTCTTGAATTAATAACGGCTCAGAGTTGTTGCTGAATTCGTAACTGCTCTACAGTCGTTGCAATTGGAAACGACCGACTATATTTCGTGTGCCACCTACTCGTGTGCAAGTCAAGCCATTTGTTTAGGTTTGACTGGTCAAACACACTTTGTATTTGTTTACACCCAAAATTTGATCCGAGAATGAAGGGAAGGATAGTTTCGCCCCTTTCTTCACAAAAGCAAAAAAATTCCCTCTCAGTAAAAGTGTACGATTGATTCTCATCTACATACCTTTTATCCTTTCCTCTTTCTTTTACTTTTATACCTAGATCTAAAATTGTCTGAAAAAACTCATCAACAGAAGTTGCGTGTAACTGGAGGTCATTTAATTCTCAACATGGTAATTGATTTGTTAGATTGAGATTTAGGTCTAGTTTTATCGTTGTAGTTCTTATGGCATTCACTTGTTTCATCTTTTCAGTTGGAAGCACATATCTTCATCACTCTGCTAGATGTGAGTTTTTTAGGTATAATTTCTTCTTTTTGTTTCTCTATTGCTTTATCTCATGGTTTTGATTTCATAAACTTTAGGTTTAATTTTGGGTCAGTTGAATTGCCAAAAGATCTAGTTCTTTATCAGGTTTGATTTGTTCTGAGATTTGGGTGTTTGATGATTGTTTATTTTATTGATGGTGTTGATTTGATTTTATAAATTTTCTCTCTTCATTCTCCATGAGATGTTTTGAATTTTTGATTTCACTTTCATATACTTGTATAAAATTAAGAAAATAAAAAACAACTTCCTGCAATATGTTAGCAAAAATTCTGAAGCTTTAACTAATTTTATAAAAACTTAAACTTCAGGTCCCTGTTTCGGTGTGGAACAAAAGAAGAAGAATAAGGAAAAAAATTGGAACTTAAACTTCAGTTTTATGTATTTGATAGAAGAATAAGTATTTGATAGTTAAGTATGATAAGTGTTTGATGTGCCTTCTTAACATAGATATCTTCTTTAGGAATTACCAGCGTAGGATAATGAAATACGATAATGGATGGATGAGTTTTTCCCGTAAATTCTCGATACATACAAGGTGTAGGGTCATTCTTAAATTATGTGAATAAATATGGTGGTGGAAATACAATATTTTCATGCCCTTATAGACATTACAAGAATGGTAAAGGATTGCAGTCACTTAGTGGCATTTCATTACATTTGCTAAGAAATGGTATTGATTTGACGTATATTACGTGGCGTTTGCATGGGGAAGGCTTAATAATATATGAGAGTGTAGGAGATGTAGTTGAAATATAGGAGGAGATGTAGCTAATGATGTAGGAGTTGTAGATGATAATGTAGGAGATGTACCTGATGATGTAGGACATGTAGCTGACGATGTAAGAGTTATAGCTAAATAATATAGGAGATATAACCGACAATGTTAATTCTATAGTTGAACCTGTTGTAGAATGTCTAGGTGAGAATGGCGAACTACACATTAGGGTTCAGATTTAATGCTAGAACTAGCCTAAGCAAGAAAAGTAAGTCTGTACATGATCTTGCAAGAGAACCTTTGTATAATAAATGTCCACTAAGAAAGACAACACTGTCTGCTGCTACAAAAATGGATGACATCAACACCCAGTATGGATTTTCAGACAATGGTGTCACTGCATTGTTAGAAATGATGAAGTTGCTTCCGGCTGTAAAGATCACTGCTATCTAAGTACCCTGAAGTAAAGAAGATGGTCCAAGAATTGGTGATGATTTATGTAACCTGTGATGCATGCATAAATGATTGCATTTTATAGTGAAAGGATAAAAGGGGATGGTTAAGTGTCATGTTTGTCGAGTTTTCAAAGAAGAGAGAAAACTTATTAAGGTTGATGAAAAGACGCTAAAACATTTTCCATTGATTACAAGACTGAAGAGGTTGTACAGTATGGCATGGATAACAGAGGCAATGATCTGTCATTTTATAGCACACTCATGTATTAATATTATGTGTCATACGATTATTCTTTAGCTTCACAATGAGAGGAAAACTTTTCGCCGGAGTTTGCAAAGAAACCACGGAATGTTACCCTAGTGATATATCAATAGAGGAGTTCAACCCGAATGGATGTTTCGGGACTGTATATAATGAAATTTGGATAAGGGGAAAAGTGTCATTTCAAGACTATAGACGAAAATCAACTCTCGCGGGAGAGATTAAGTCCTTGATCCTCAAGGCACACATAGACACGATTTCTAGTATACGTCCCCGTGAGATACGCTAGTTATTCTTCCTCTTGGCTCTTTCGACAGACTCCTAGAACATCCTTTTGAGATACACTGGTCATGTCGGCCCCATTATACAGACACAATTGACTCCTAGCACATCTATACAAGATACGCTGGTCAAAGACAAGTGAGCCTAAGTCTCGCAGAGACATTATTATTAGGCGCACAAGCCTTCCTTTCTCTCCCGAACATGTCCCAGCTGAATTTGGAGAGACTCATCCACGTTGGACAAGTATCAGACGGCCTTATTCGCGTCGGCTAAATCTCTGACAACCTCAGTCGCGTCGGCTAAATCTCTGACAGCCTCAGTTGCGTCGACTAAATTTATGACAGCCTCAGTCGCGTCGGCTAAACCTCAGACAACTTCAGTCGTGTCGGCTAAACCTCAGACAACTTCAGTCGCGTCGGCTAAACCTCAGACAACATCAGTCACGTCAGCCAAACCTCATATGGCCTCATTCGAACTGATCCATCTTATCTGAAGAGTTTTATACATGCATAAAACTCAGACACAAGCCTCACCTAGGGCTCAAGCCTATTTCTCAGCATCTCAAACACACTCACGACTAGTAAATTTGGCATGAACTGTACATGTCTATCCAAAAACGTGGATAAGCTCCCTTGAGCTCTGCATGCTCAACAAAGGGACCCAAAAGCAATAACAAAGTTTCCATGTAACATATGTGACCCGCCATTGAGAGTCAGAGCTCAACCTCATCTCCTCTCACACTCTACACATGATTTCCGAGGCATTTCATGCCTTTTCACGTGACTCATCCTAGTTATTCTCACAAATCAGAGAATCTATCTCTATCTCGGCCAACTCGGCTTAAAATATTTCTCTATATCATCACATCATCACAAAGGCTGACTTAGATTCACACAAATTGGGGGATATCAATTATGGTTTTTGGTATGGCGGTCTACGGAACGTGTGAGAAATACCCGACCTATTTCTCACCGCAGAAGATAATAAAGGCGGTGGAATAATGAGATAAACCAAACCTCGTTTATCTCTATTTATTCCTGAATAGACGGGAGAAGTGCTCTGCACGACAAGTAATCCCTAACTTTCTCATAAAATCTCAGAGCAATTCTTCTTCAAACCCTAGAATTCTCTGATCTCTCTTCATCTGCTTCCCTCCCTAAGACATCCCTAACCTATCATGTGACTGAAGCAGCCTTTGAATAGCCACTGTGTGTGGTTTAAGTGAAGACTGTTCGTGCTCAACCTCCCGTAACTCACTTTCAGAAATCCTAGAATCCTACTTTTGCCTCTCACCGATTTTAGGTGACTACATTTTGGCGACCAAAGTGAGAGGTTGTTCACTCAGTTACAGATCTAAATCATGGTCTCTTAGGAAGGAAGCCGATTCCACCAATCCAAACAAAAAATCGTTCCATTGATTTAGTCTATGTAAATCCATTACAGACTTAGTTGAGAGAGATATCCCTACTAGCACTTTTCCCTCTCAGACTAATTTTTGACCTTACGGAATATGTTAATGATGTTCTAGATCGCTTGAATCTCTTCATGCATAACAGATAGCCCAGTAACCTATTTTCACGAAAATATATTACTAATCCTTGAAAACGTTGGGTAAGGACCAAGGTGATCTCCTGGGGACTCAACGAAATCTTGCAAAATCTTAGATCGATATCCAGACTTATCGGAAAAAGCCTTAGAGTTATCAGTAGGGATAGATCCAACAAATCTAGATCGAGTACGCGTTTCCTAAAGAAGGAATACTAAAATTATTGAGAATAGCACGGACATGATCCAGTATGTCTGTAATCGACTTTCTCACCGGAAAAGATGGAGCTCATTAAGAAGGCGACAAATTAAAGAAGCAACCATCCAGCTGACCTTGTCGCTCTCAAGGACCAAATAATGATCTAAACTTGAAGATTCCGGCCAATATTTGGTCCAAAATTCGTCTAGGTCAAGGGCCCTCAACCTGATCACGGAAAGTTTACTTCACTTTACTATTTTCTTATAACTCTTTCATTTTGTATTCGATTGACCTAGTTCTTTTTCAGTCGGATTTGTCTTTTTGTCCTCTAAAGGATAAATTCACTGAAAACTTAGAAAGGCTCAAAACAAATATTGTGATCTAGTCAAAAGCGTTGGGGATCCACATAGGATCACAAATCGTCATCCTAGATACATCTTGTTGTTCTTCCTGCTTCATAGGATCATGACCAGAACACGAAAAGGTATAAGACGATATTAGCTTCTAAGACAACGCACGACCAAAGCTCATACTTATCCAGGGATGCAAAGCCGCCAGTCGATATGTTATCTCAACACTCGTCCCGTCAGATTGAAAAGGAATCCTAGAAGTTGTACGACCAAGTCTCGATGAGCCTCCAGCTCAGCTACACCAACGATTATCCACTATCATTTTCCGATGGGACCTTAGTGCACCCAAGATGGAGAATGAGAATATATTTGTAGCTGAATCTATCAAGGGAATGAAAATATGATGCGATACTTTTGAGGCCAACTGTTACTATCACAAGCATGTTTGTCAAGTTTAGTGGTCAAAACTATATGTCTTGATTTTTAGACTACTTATAGATAAGTACCGGTTTAGGACAGTTTAGTGTAGTTGAGCTCCAGACTCCATGGCGATCATCTTATGAAGACGAAGAAATACTCAAGGAACCAGTGAAACTTCATCCGACTAAAAGTTATGTGGAGACTTGAACTTATCTATCACTCAAAAGTCTATCTACTTTATCTCCTACTATTGAGACAAAGTCGTATAAGTATGATAGTTTTCATACATACACATTTGCTATTTCGAGCCGAGTTTACTCGCCTATGTTTTTCTCGAAATATGTGTTGGTAAGCTTTCGCTTTAACCACTTTTCATCTTAACCCGTGACGAAAGTCATGATGACGTTTCAATCTTGAAAATAGCTTTGATGACGATAGTTGTAAATAACGACTGTTATAACATTATAGAAGAATGTTTCAATGTTGAAATGTAGAGTTGAGATTACGTAACCAACTATGGATATAAGCATATATAGTGTATTTTCACTTTAGTGTATAAATCCATGTGCCGGAAACCAAGTGTGTGCATACGGTATTGGTGAAGGAGATAGGTTGGGTACGCGTACCCGTACGCGTACCAGCAGAAGTTTCCGAACCGGAAAATTCTGCTGAGTTTGTAAGTTTGCAAACTGTTAAACCAGTCACCTTAGGTATGCATACCCGTACGCGGATCAATTTTGTATGTGCTAGTGATATCTCGCTATGTGAAAATTCACCGACTACAGCTGATGTGTCTGTAAAGAAAGATTGTCATACTTCAAAGACATGGCATAGGAGAACCATTAAAAACGTTACCCTTAACTGCTACTATTATGGAAACAAAGGTCATGTTGAACGGAAGTGTCGTTTTCGGATAAGGAATGAAAAACTTCATAACATTCTTATATGGATGTCAAAAGAAGTAATTAAACATGTTTCTCTCCGTACTGAGAACATCTGTGCCTCAAATTCAAAAGAGCACTGTGATAAGTCCTCACTTAGTTATATGTATGATACTAACTCCTTCTACAATTATAGAGGAAAGAAAGTCATATGAACAACTAAGTCGGTTGACGTTTCATTAAAGAGAAAAAGACGCCAAATGAAGAAGGATAGTTCAATCAAGGAGGGAATATCATCTATTGGGAAGGATCACATTGTTTCTAAAGTATCAGGCTCTGATTATTTGCACATCAATAATCATGCATCTGATCTAAGGAACAATATAAACAATCTCAGGCGGAAAATCAAAAAATTGAGGAAAGCGTCTTCAGGTATGTCTTGTCCTCCTTGTGATAGTTCTTTTGAAATTATTCCTGCTACTCCTCCTTGTATCCCAGAGAAGGAAAACTATGATGAGCTACATGCTCACATTACAACTTAACCAGTTTTTTAATTGTGCATTCTCATACCAACCTTAGGAGAATGCACATAGAGTTCAAGATATAACTTGTATTGACAAAAAATGGTTGTTGTAATACTCGTTTAATTCTTTATAAATGATTCCTTCTATGAATAATTCTTTTCTTGTCTTCCTTTTACAATTAAGCAAAGTTGATCAATCTAAACTCTTGAGAAAACCATGCCTTGTTTAAATACTGATTCTTCAGTGATCCTTCCTTGTTTTAAAATCCCTTGACAAAACATTTTGAATTAAGGCTCATTTGCTTAGATGGTTTAGAACCTGGTTCATAATCGTAGACGTTTGCGTACCTGTCCCATAACCAAATTTTAAACGAGTAACCCTAGGGTTCCGCTATATGTGTCTTGTACATGTATATATATCATGAAATTATTCATAATATATACTCGTACGGTAACGACAATAGTTCCTCTTGAGATAATGGTGCAAACTATGGATGGAAGCATGAAGGAAGTCAAGGATGAAGGAAACAACAGTGTTGAGTTTTATGAGAACCCTGTTCTTATAAATTGCTATCATGCAATTGATCATGAAAACAGAAAACCAGTCCAGATGTCATCACAACTGGTAGGAAATCTTCTTAAATATTTTGAAGTCGTGTGTGATCAATTTCTCATCGCCTTTAAGAATCTCGAGTTTTTGAAGATCAAACTAAAGGAAGCCAATGAGGAACTTGAAAGTATTCGAGCTTTGATTGCCCGTTTGGGATAGATTCTTTATGTCTAGTAAACTTCTTAAGAGAATTTTTAGTCTTGTTTTTGTTTAAGAAAGATAACTAGGGTTTGGAATAGCCATTATTGTGAGTACACATAGATATGTCCAACGTTTTCATCTTGCATTGTTTTTAGATTTATTTATTTAAATTCTAAAGTGATTTGGAAGATGATGTTTGCAGTATTAATCTTTATGGTTTTATATATTGCAATATGTTATGGGATATGTGTATTTGCGTCCGTGAACTATTATTGTCTGATACGATGTCAAAAGTTATCTCTTTCGTATATCGATATGCATGTATTGATACAAGATCGATGAACTTTTGACAAACAAAAGTCAAGCCTATTATGTCAGTTCTTTGATGGAAGATAAGTTAAAATCTTTTGCTTACAAAGATTATGTCTATGTATGTTATTATGCAAATAGTGATGAAGATAGAATGAATCTTTGTATATTCTGCAGTATTGATCTTCCTTGATCCATATTTTATGTATATACTGTGCGACTCCATAAGTTTTCTTATGTGAGCATTTCCAACTAAACAAATCATATATTCGTTTATGATTAATTTGGTTGTGTATTCCGATTAAATTAATCATGGGTTCTCTTGTGATTAGTTTAATTGAGAATTTTTGGATACAAAATCATTTTGTGGTTTTTGGTGTCCAAAGAAATCCTTCTTTTCTTGTAAAAGTAAGGTCGCTCTTGTTGTTCTTTCGGGAATGACATCAAATGGGGGAGAGTTCTTTTGAACTTGCGCTTAATTTCCATATCTTTGTGAGGATTGCGTCTGTGGAATATTTTAGGGGTTATCTTGTATCTTTATAAACTCCTTGATGAATGCATTTAGCTTCGGCTTTATGATTGCATCTAACCAAGTTGATATGTATTTTTATTTGGTCTTGAAGCATCTCCGTGGAAATTTCATTAGGATCCCGTTTTCGTACCTTTGCCAATTTTATTGACAAAAAGGGGGAGAATTAATATGTAGTTCACACTACAAATACATATGGTTTACGTGTTTTATGGATCATTATGTAAGGGGGAGTGGTTTTCATGTTGAGATGAAAGTATTGACTAAGGGGGAGTGATACATATCACCATAGTATTGTTGTCGAAGTTGTGATATAAGAACTTTGATACTGTGTAATAATACTATGACACTGTATAACAATGATCGAGAGATTTTGTTTTCTCATTGTTATGGCTACGAATCTTCAACAACTATGATGCTGAATTGAACATCTATGTAATCATGGGAGTACTTGGAAAATACGAAGTTTTCGAGTAATGTTGAAACACCAAGGAGATCAAGCATGTGGACGAGAAGCTACAAAGTTTTATTTATTTTGTAATCCATATGTATTGATAGTTTTGCCACTAAAATTGACAAAGGGGGAGATTGTTAGAGCATTGCTCGGTCGAACTCGCATGCGTTGCTATCTCAAGCATGTTTGTCAATTTTAGCTGTCAAAACTATATGTCTTGATTTCTAGACTACTTATAGCTAAGTCTCGGTTTAGGACAGTTTAGTGTAGTTGAGCTCCAGACTCCATGGCGATCATCTTACGAAGACGAATAACTACTCAAGGAACCAGTGGAACTTCATCCGACTAAAAGGTATGTGGAGACTTGAATTTATCTATCACTCAAAAGTCTATTTACTCTATCTCCTACTCTTGATACAAAGTCGTATAAGTATGATAGTTTTCATACATACGCGTTTGCTATTTCGAGCCGAGTTTACTCGCCTATCTTTTTCTCGAAATATGTGTTGGTAAGCTTTCGCTTTGACCACTTTTCATCTTAACCCGTGACGAAAGTCATTATGACATTTCAATCTTGAAAATAACTTTGATGACGATAGTTGTGAATAACGACTGTTATAACATTATAGAAGAATGTTTCAATGATTGAAATGTAGAGTTGAGATTACGTAACCAACTACGGATATAAGCATATATAGTGTGTTCGCACATTAGTGTATAAATCCATGTGCCGCAAACCAAGTGTGTGCATATGTGTGCATACAGTATTGGTGAAGGAGACAGGTTGGGTACGCGTACCAGCGGAAGTTTTCAAACCGAAAATTTCTGTTGAGTTTGTAAGTTTGCAAACTGTTAAACCAGTCACCTTAGGTACGCATACCCGTACGTGTACCCACAGAAGTTTTCGAACCGAAAATTTCTGCTGAGTTTTTAAACTCAAATCCGGTAGCTATGGTACACGTACCCATACGCATACCCAAGCTGGTTATATTTCTCAAATCGGAAGATCATGAACTTAAACAATAAATCAATAAGGAATGCAATCTTTGCAAACCGTGGCTATATTGTTCATGAATTGATTCAAGTGAATCAAACCGATTTTGTTTCAATTGTGTCTATTCATAAAGACCTAAGCAATTGAACAACTCTTCAACTAGTTCTTATGAGTCATTTGAACTAGTTATGTGAAGAAGATGAATACGGTTAATATGAAAGTGCTCATATGGCTAACCATTGGTTAACTATTTGTGAACCAACTAAGTGTACATGTTTAGGTACGGTTACTCAAACCTAAATGAAATACATTTCATTTGTGTGTGACAAGCTAAGTTTTGATCTAACGGTTGAAAGATATTAGCTTGGTTAAATAAGGTTTTTCATCTAACGGTGAATATTGAATGCTTTGTTACCAAGGTAACTAAGATTGCAAACCCTGATTTGAAAACTATATAAAGGAGACATCTAGCAACTGGAAAAACTAATCCCCACACCTCCTGTGTGATACTAGTTGGTTTTGCTAGAGTCGTTTCTCCTTTAACCTTAGGTTTCTTCTCGAGACCTTGGAGGTTAACGACTGAAAGACTTCATTGGGATTGTGAAGCCAGACGAAACTACTTCTCTTGTAGTTGAGCGATCTGATCTTGCCATTTTCTATCGTACAAGTTCAATTGAATAATTGACTTGAGATTATATCTCCGATAGGGCAAGATAAAAAAGAAATCACAAACATCTTCGTCTCATCGTTTGTGATTCCACAATATATAGTTTCGCTACCATATGCTTTAGATTATTGTGAGGTGATTGATAATTCTAGGCCGTTCATCGGGAATATAAGTCCGGGTTATCAATTGGTTCTTGTTCACCTTTATTTTATCAAAATACGGAACAAAACTCTTAGGTTTATCTATGGGAGACAGATTTATCTATCATCATAGACTTTTCTGTGTGATACAGATTTGTTTATTAAAGTCTTCGACTTTGGGTTGTAACAACTCTTGGTTGTGGGTGAGATCAGCTAAGGGAATCAAGTGCATAGTATCCTGCTGGGATCAGAGACGTAAGGAGCGCAACTGTACCTTGAATCAGTGTAATATTGATTAGGGTTCAACTACAGTCCAGACCGAAGTTAGTTTGTAGTAGGCTAGTGTCTGTAGCGGCTTAATACAATGTGGTATTCAATCTGGACTAGGTCCCGGGGTTTTTCTGCATTTGCGGTTGTAGATGGTGGATTTTCAACAAAGGGAAAAACCGAAAAATCATGAGGCATGTTTTGACACGGCTTTCAGGCATGCAACGATTCATATTTTACGAAGCCATGACGAATATGTTTTCGAAAAGCCTCCACTAGCTGAGCGTTCGATCCCTGGCATTTCGTCGTGCCCTCTATGCAGAATAACGTATTTGGGCGGTTCTCCGTAGATTAAGAACTTAACGCCTTCAGGACGTCGGTGATACTCACTGTTCCCTGACTGCAGGAGAGAGACCCCCCTCCACATAGAAGAATAGTTGGGCGGAGGACGCCTTCAGGACGTCGGTGACACTCACCGCTCCCTGATTATGTGGAGAGAGTGCATAGATTCAGGCGGTTCTCCGTAGATTAAGAACACTAACGCCTTCAGGTCGTAAACAACATCGTGACTCCCTGACTGTGCACCATTCAGAATGGATGTGACGCTTTAATTGGCTAATATATTTTCTAAAATAGATTACTTCTGTCGTGACATTCACTACTGAATTCCCAGAATAATCTATTATTGCTCCTATTCCATGGTCGAATCCACGGCCTGATCCCATGAAATGACAATAACAATTGGCTCTGATTCTATGATCGAATCCACGGCTTGATCTCATAGAATGGAAATAAAACAACGGTGTTATCTCATTACTCCGATTTCATGATCGAATTCACGGCTAATCTCATGGAATGGTAATAGATAATCATATTACTCTGATTCTATGGTCGAATCTACGATCACATATGGTGGTAATGCTTGTTTTATTATTATGAATTTGTAGTCGAATCCACAACTGATCCTATGAATTAATAATGAACATCTATTCACTTTTATTACTCAGTTTCATGAATTATTCTCCACTGAATCTCATAAATTTGTAATAAATACTCAACAACTGCGCATCTGGACCATTACTGAGTAAGCCCCACAAAAATGGTGCGAGTGTATTCGACAATGATGCACGACTGAGCACCCGGATGCACGAACGAGCATCTAAAAATATGAAATAATGAGGAATCCTTCACAAAACAGGAGAAAGAAAATAATAATAATAATAATAAATAATGGAGAAACGCCCATGGGCAGGGCCCATCGGCCGGCCAGTCCCATGCTTCCTCCATTATTTTTCCCTTATTTTTGTTGTTTTCATAAACTCATGAAGACTTCTCCATCTTAATTCCTTATTTGTGCAAAACTCGTGAATTCTCCATAACTTCGTGGATTCACCAAATAATATTATAAAATAAGGAAAGGTGTGCGGGTGTAGTGATCTACTACAAAGGAACTGAATAAAACAGATCAATGAAGGAATTTAGATGAGATTTAGTTGAGAAGGAAGAACAGGAGAGAGAATAGATAAGAAGATATTTTTAGAGGAGAATAAATAAAACAACATAAGCATCCAATGCCTTATCGGCTACATAAGTAATGCTATTGGTTACTACAAGGCTAAGCTAAATACACCCAGTAAAGCTAAGGTGCACCCAACTGGGTTAGAGACAAAATACCCAACTACTACACAAGTGGGCCTAAGATCACATATAAGGCTAAATGGGTGTATGATAGACGCATTTATGTGTCTAATATATCTCAATTGTGTATAGTGTTAGTGCTCGATTCTATACTTATTTGGTTATTTTATTTATTTGTAGGTGTTTTTGAAAGAATAAGGTTTTGCGGCAAAATTGGCTAAAAATATGGCATTTGGACCTCTGTAGATAGCATACCGGAAGCTCCCCAGAAGTGTACCGGAAGTACCCAAAAAAAAAGGTCGGAGGAACCACGAAAAAGTGCGGAAAACATCCCAGAAGAATTGCTAAAGGCACTCCTAAGTTGGATAAGGGGCACCCCATTTCAGGGCATGTGCTAAAGGGACACCATAACTGGATTAGGGGGAGGTCAGTTTCCTTCTCAAAATTCAAAACAGAAACTGGCGGGAAAAATGGCAGCAGCGAAGAACAGTTTTGAAAGTGGAACTTGAGCGAGTTTTGAGGAGATTCAATGGATGTGTTTGGTACGTATGGACTCTAGAAGACATAACAGGCCTGTTGCAAGCAATTAGACCCAACCAATTGGGCTGGATAAGCCGGAAGAAGAGATCAAAGTCCAGGCAGAGAGACGTGTCCTGCTGTTCACTGTCGAATATTTTGTGGAGATTTTGGGAGACTTTTACGCTGGATAATCATGTATTTGGTCCTGTTCAAGTCATAGGAAGAGTTTGGTGGCTATTTTATAGCTAACAGACGCGTACAAAGCAACAGAAAAGAGATTTCTCTCTCAACTGCACGTGAAGAAAAAGGGAGATAAACTCGGATTTAATCGAGTTATTTGGACCCTGTTGTGTATATAAAGGCTGTTGAGAAGTGGAAGAGAGTTTTTATCAAGAGTTTGGGGAAGGTTTGGGACGCAGAGGAGCGAAGAAGAAGGATTAACAGCAATTCACACCTGCTGCTGCTGCTGCCATTAGAGGACCTTGAAGAACACGAAGAACGGACTGCGCAGAGCAGTCTTATTTTCTGCAGCGTCAACAGCAGCAGCGGAGTGTCGTTGTTTTACTGCAGCTCCCTGGTATCGTTTCTTTCTGGACGTATTTTTTGGGTCACAGAACCACTGTTTTATAACTTTTGACTCTTTTAATCACACTTTGATCTTTGAATTAATATTTTGAGTGTATGATTAATATGAATAGCTAAACACCAATACTGGGATGATGGAGGAAGTTGTTTTTCAGCCATGTGGTTATTAAAATAATTCTTAATTCACTTTTTGCACCGATTTTAATTGATTTATGATTTCAATTAATTACTTGTGATTTTGTTTGATGGAACATGCTTAGTCCTAGGAATTCTTGATGTGCCATGCTTATAATATACAAGTAATATTTTCTGGAATCTAATTTGGCAAAGATAGAGTTAATATTTGTTTTATTTTGAGCTATAATCGCCTAGGATTCTTTTCTGAGCCACTTGAATATGAACCACATTGGAATCCTGAGTCCTGGTTCCTCTTGATCTTGTGACATATTTTCTGTATATATCTTTATTTTTAAATCTTTACAAGTCCGAGCAACGAACTCTTATTTACCGCAATCAAAATACTTCAACAAAAATGGCGCCGCCGACGCGGACTTGTTTATAAATTTGTTTTTAGGTTTTTTTTTTTTTTTACTATTATTTGTTCCTTTTTACGTTTCTTTTTGTGTCTTTGATTTACAGGTTCGAAGTGGAATACTAAGGACTTGGGAACAAAAAGCTTAAAGTTAAAAGCTAAAAGCTAAAAGCTAAAAGAGAAGAAAAAAAAAGACATAATTTTTTTTTTAGGATTTAATTTTTATTATTATTATTATTTTTTTGTATATAACTTTTATTTATTTATTTTTAGAATTTGTAAATAAGCTTTATTTTTCATAATTTTGTAATTTTTGGACTTTTTATTTGGACTTTATTCTGGACTTTTGGACATTTTTTTTATTTTTATTTTTTAATCCTAGGGAAGGGTCTTATTATTAATAAAAAAAATTTAATTGTTTGCAGGGAAGGACGACGATTACGATATCGTCTCGGCCCCTCGGGTTCGTACATGACATAGGAGTCGTGGCCCGAGTCGACTTCAACGGTTCATCCCCCGTCTGGTACGGGAGGTAAGTCCATCGAAACACTCGCCAATCTCCTGTAAGCGAGTTACTGTATTCCTTAAGGTGATTCATTGATTGAGGACGAATTTGGACTGTTTTTAATTTCCTAGTTAAGGGCAAGGCCTGGCCAAATCAAGATAAGGACTCGGATTTCATCACCGTTTCCTTCTTGCCCGCCTTAGGAAAACGAAACCATACGCGAACCTAAGCTTAAAATTTTGAATATAACGAGACCTATAGGGTAACGAGCTTAATAGGACAGTCATTCGAAAAATATTGGTTACTCTTTTGAGCATACTTCGAAGTTCAGGATGGTTTCTGTGAGTTGAATGCGTGACTGCGCCGCCTTGAATACCGGTGAGGCCTTGGGTATCAAAGCTCCACTGAGCTTCCCTTGCCTCTATTCAACTCACTTTGACTCGTACTGATTCCAGAGAATTTGCTCAGATTGTAACGAATTCCTTTTCGAAGGATTAGAAGCTGGTCTAGTGACAATCTAAGTGGAGCCATCATGCTTTTTGTTTGCTAGAAATTTAGGTTTGTTTTGGTCGAGTCAGCCTTGTTTGTGATTGTGTAGAATTCCCTTGCAATTAAGAATGTCGAACTGGTATGATAGAAGCCAATACAATGATTATAGACCTGAATTTGAATATGGACATCATCCTTTTTATGACCATGTTGGGAATAGTGGTTGGGAACGTCATCCTTTGGAAGTATATGGGTCATACCCTGGTGAGCCCAATTACTATCCACACGTGCATCAGTCATACGAGCAAGAAGATTATAGTACTAGTTCTTCGTCTCTAGAGGATACAATCAAACTATTGAAAAGTAGTCCTTATTATGATCCTTCAGTTCCTATTCCTTCTCTAGAAGAGACTCTCAGGAATTTAGCTGAGTCATCACGTCAGTTAGCTGAATCGACGTATAAATTAGATGAGGTGAATAACGTAGTTATGGACGAAAGAACTGCAACAACTGAATCTGTAGAAGATATCCTCAATAGATTAACTCAAAACTTAGATCCTACACTAAGGGAACTTTCTTTGGAAGAGACCCTTGAGAGGATAGCTGAGTCGACACGTAGACTTGAGTTAGAGACGAACGAAAGTATTGCTCAAAATAACTTGAATTGCCAATATAGTGTATCCAATAATACCCTTGAGAATGAAGATAGTTTTTCACATAATCAAGATAACGAGGTTATAATTGGTAACACTACTTATTTGGATAAGGTTCAATCATCTTCGTACTATTATGATGATGAGGATAGTAGTGATGAAGAATCTGAAATATGTAGGCATAGTGATCAGGAATCTAGTAATCCAATTGAGCCTTATAATGATTATATTATTTCTGGTTCAGATCCTAATAATTTTAACAATTATTCACCTATTCAAAAGGACAAGGATTTGACTAGAGATACCCCCGTTTTAGACGATGTAGTATTTCCTTTTGATTACGAAGCCGATAATGGTTTAGAGGAACGAGTTTATTCTGAGAAAAATATTGTAAAGTCTAGCGATTTAGAAACAATAGTCTTAGACGAAGAAGATGAACTCGTAGAGCATTTAAACATGTGTGAGGAGGCATCACCTGAGTATAACCTAGAAGAAGCAATTGACCATTTTCATGATTATGATGATCTAGAAATTAGGGAAATTGTAGCTAGTCTATCTAGAGACACCCAAAACTCCAAGTTTGGGGGTGATTATCATTCTCCATGTGATTTAACTCTTAGAAAGGTCCCTCACTTAGGTCTTGACATATCTGCGTCAACCATTTTACAAGATTATATGCATACACGTTTTCCTGAACCTAGTGATGTCCATAACGAAGTTCAGTTATTAGAAACCCATCCTCTGGTTGATGTGGTTTGCCCAGGCTATGATACCCAGATTGACTTTGTTTTCCCACCAAATAGTTTTCTTTCAATTATGGGAACGTATAAATTTCAAATGTGTCACTTATTAAGTTCTGAGACTAAGCCTAAGTACTTTAGGAAATTAGAATCGACACATTTGCTTCAGAATGACCACTACTCTGACTGTGGTCAACTATGTAAGTCATACCTAATTGACTTAGAGGATCCTAAATTATTTAGGTTATTTTGTGATTCCAGGTTCTTATCTGAGTTTTTCCAGACTCTAGGACCTAATAATTTGGATCCTACCTATGAGGAAATGCATCCGAGGAAAATAGTCTATTTAGACCCCTTCATAGAACCTGAACCGCAATTAGCGATAGTTATCCAGAAACTAGGTAAGGGCATGCTAGTCTTGTACATTTTCTTGGTTCACTGCAGTTTCCTTTTGTCAGCTCTTTTTGGTTTTAAAGACCCACAGTTATTCCGGCTACTGTTATACGGTTCGAGTTGACTAAACCTTTTCTATGTCTGGATGAAGACTTTAAACTTAGCACTTCTTGGGAGGTAACCCAATCTCATGCAACACGGTAATATCTTTCCTTAACTCTTTTGCTTCAAATGGTAACAGTTTCTCCTTGTTCGTGTTTTTAATTTTATCTTTAGAACATTGAGGACAATGTTAGATTTAAGTTTGGGGGTATGGGAGAAACTTTTTAGTTGCAGTATGAATAAATAAACTCCAGAACCTAGAAATTTATGCCTATTGAGGATTGCACTAACTAATCTAAGTGGATGGAAGCATTTTGGTTGTAGGAGTTGAGGAACCAATCTGATTAGATGGCAACATCTAGAAGAGTCTATTCATAAAAGCACAGAGCTCAGGTGTTAGAAATAACATGATAGTTTCACCATATCTCGTTGAGTCCTTTTCACTTCTGTTTTTATTTTTTCATTTTAAACTATGTTTCTCTAAGTGATTAGGTGGGGCTCACGATTCAAGTTGTTACCACTGCTAGGGTGAGATAGAGTGATTGAGATACCAAAAAAAAAAAAAAAACATGAAATGAGAAAAAAAAAAAACATGAAATGAAAAAAAAAATGAGACCAGACCATTAGACCAAAACGGAATAAGATTCAATAAAGTCGACCACTGGAACCCCTGTATATGCTAGTTGTGTTGACCTAGAGTTAGGATTATTGACCACTGGTTCCCTTGTATATGCCGGTGAGTTGATACTAGTCAGACTATCTCAGTCATTTAGGATAAGTTTATTTTGGCAGTGGCCTTCAGACAGATATGAGAAACACCGTTCACCTAGTTAACATCAAAACCATCTATGTTTTTCTATATCCATCTTCTTGATCCATCCATGTGATTAGTTTTGACTCCAAATATGATGTCCATAGTGCAACTATCTGAGTAGAGCTTTGTCACTTTATATGAATTTTAGTACGCTTGAGTGCAACTCGTGTACAACAATTGGAATTTCGCATCAGGGTACTTCTTCCTGTAATCAATAAGTATGCCAACCAAGGAGATTCTTTAGTGCCTTCCAAGGTTCTGCGTAGATAGGTAAGGTATGAAGTACAGGTTTTGTGGGTACACCTCTGGTAAACCCACCCGAGACTATAACTCGGCCACTAGGGCCACCTAGGGGTTTAAAGGCTTATTGCATACGCTAAATGCAATCGACGATGCCTGCGACAGTGAGTTAGGATTTTATTTTCTATTTGATTTGCTCGGGACTAGCAAATAATAAGTTTGGGGGTATTTGATAGACGCATTTATGTGTCTAATATATCTCAATTGTATATAGTGTTAGTGCTCGATTCTATACTTATTTGGTTATTTTATTTATTTGTAGGTGTTTTTAGAAGAATAAGGTTTTGCGGCAAAATTGGCTAAAAATATGGCATTTGGACCTCTGTAGATAGCATACCGGAAGCTCCCCAGAAGTGTACCGGAAGTACCCCAAAAATAGCTCGGAGGAACCACGAAAAAGTGCGGAAAACATCCCAGAAGAATTGCTAAAGGCACTCCTAAGTTGGATAAGGGGAACCCCATTTCAGGGCATGTGCTAAAGGGACACCATAACTGGATTAGGGGGAGGTCAGTTTCCTTCTCAAAATTCAAAACATAAATTGGCGGGAAAAATGGCAGCAGCGAAGAACAATTTTCAAAGTGGAACTTGAGCGAGTTTTGAGGAGATTCAATGGATGTATTTGGTACGTATGGACTCTAGAAGACATAACAGGCCTGTTGCAAGCAATTAGACCCAACCAATTGGGCTGGATAAGCCGGAAGAAGAGATCAAAGTCCAGGCAGAGAGACGTGTCCTGTTGTTCACTGTCGAAGATTTTGTGGAGATTTTGGGAGACTTTTACGCTGGATAATCATGTATTTGGTCCTGTTCAAGTCATAGGAAGAGTTTGGTGGCTATTTTATAGCTAACAGACGCGTACAAAGCAACAGAAAGGAGATTTCTCTCTCAACTGCACCTGAAGAAAAAGGGAGATAAACTCGGATTTAATCGAGTTATTTGGACCCTTTTGTATATGTAAAGGCTGTTGAGAAGTGGTAGAGAGTTTTTATCAATAGTTTGGGGAAGGTTTGGGACGCAGAGGAGCGAAGAAGAAGGATTAACAGCAATTCACACCTGCTGCTGCTGCTGCCATTAGAGGACCTTGAAGAACACGAAGAACGGACTGCGCAGAGCAGTCTTATTTTCTGCAGCGTCAACAGCAGCAGCGGAGTGTCGTTGTTTTACTGCAGCTCCCTGGTATCATTTCTTTCTGGACGTATTTTGTGGGTCACAAAACGACTGTTTTATAAATTTTGACTCTTTTAATCACACTTTGATCTTTGAATTAATATTTTGAGTGTATGATTAATATGAATAGCTAAACACCAATACTGGGATGATGGAGGAAGCTGTTTTTCAGCCATGTGATTATTAAAATAATTCTTAATTCACTTTTTGCACCGATTTTAATTGATTTATGATTTCAATTAATTACTTGTGATTTTGTTTGATGGAACATGCTTAGTCCTAGGGATTCTTGATGTGCCATGCTTATAATATACAAGTAATATTTTCTGGAATCTAATTTGGCAAAGATAGAGTTCATATTTGTTTTATTTTGAGCTATAATCGCCTATGATTATTTTCTGAGCCACTTGAATATGAAACACATTGGAATCCTGAGTCCTGGTTCCTCTTGATCTTGTGACATATTTTCTTTATATATCTTTATTTTGAAATCTTTACAAGTCCGAGCAACGAACTCTTATTTACCGCAATCGAAATACTTCAACAGTGTATGACAAATACCCCCTACTCAAACTGATTCTTGTCCTCAAGAATCAACTTTGGAAATTGTCATTTGATAAGAGCTTTGTCCTCCCAAGTGGCCTCAGCAGTTGTTGAATGCATCCAGTGTACTAACACCTGCTCCACTATTTGCTGATTTTTCTTCACAGTTCTAGTAGACAGGACTTGTAAGGGAGTGACCTTCATGCAGCCTTTAGAGTCTAGAAATGGCAATGTGGTTCGAGGAAGTAATCCTGCTCCCAATTTGGGTTTCAATTGTGACACATGGAATACAGGATGAATCTTAGAAGTAGCAGGAAGTGATAGTTGATAAGCCACCTTACCAATTCTGGCAGTCACCTGATATGGACCAAAAAATTTGGCAGAGAGCTTCAAATTTCTCCTGAGATGGATAGAGGTTTGTCTGTAAGGCTAGAGTCTCAAGTGAACCCAGTCACCAACTTGGAATTCTTTTTCAATCCTCTTCTTATCAGCTTGCTGCTTGATTTTATGTTGTGCATCTTCAAGAGTAGATTTCAGTATAACTCCCATTTCTTTTCTTCTTTGTAAATAATCTTCTACAAATATATTGGAGCTTGCTTGATGAGAGAAGAGGCCAAATTGTTGGGGACTGTACCCATAAAGTGCTTGGGATGGAGTGGTTTTAACGCTAGTATGATAAGTGGAATTAAACCACCATTCAGCTAGAGATAGCCACTGCACCCATTTGGTAGGTCTGTAACTAGTCATGCATCTCAAATAAGACTCCAAACATGCATTGACTCTTTCAGTCTGCCCATCAGTTTGAGGATGGTAGGCTGAACTCATGTGCAATGTTGTGCCCAATCTAGTAAACAATTCTTGCCAAAAATTGCTGAGAAAGATGCCATCTCTATCAGACACTATGGTAGCTGGTAAACCATGCAGTTTGTAAATATTATCAAGAAATACCTTTGCCACTGAAGCAGTTGTGAATGGGTGGCTAAGTGGAAGGAAATGGCTATACTTGGTGAACCTGTCCACCACCACCAAGATGACTTCTTTACCTTCAGATTTTGGAAGCCCAGTGATGAAGTCCATTGAGATATGTTGCCATGCTTGGTCTGGTATGGGAAGTGGTTGTAACAAGCCTCCAGGTGAAGTATTTGAATGTTTGTGTTGTTGGAAAATATCACAGTCTTTGATATATTGTAATAAGTCCCTCTTCATACCTACCCAGTGGAAGTAGGTTTTGGCTCTTTGATAACTATCCTGAGTACCAGAATGCCCTCCCACAGAAGAAGAATGGACTGCAACCATCACTTGTTATCTCATGGCACCATTAGCGCCAATGTATACTCTAATGCTTATATCTGATAACCCCTTGTAGAAGAGTATAAGGACTTCTGCTTGTAGGAGAAATGGTAAGTTGTTGAATGAGTTCAGATGCTAGAGGATCTGATGTGTAACTAGCTTGTACTTCACCAAACCAAGTAGGTTGAAGTTGGGATATGAGATGGCAGGCAGATGAAGATGAATTAGGGACTCTTGACAGAGCATCAGCCACTTTATTTTCCACCCCTCTCTTGTAGATAACTGTGTAATTATATCCCAACAACTTAGAAAGCCATTTTTGTTGCACCATAGTATGAAGTCTCTGCTCCAAGAAGTACTTTAGACTTTGATGATCTTTATAAATAGTGAAGTGGTTATCCTATAAATAAGGTCTCCATTTTGAGAAAGCCATCACTATAGCAAGTAATTCTTTCTCATAAGTGGACATAGAAAGAAACCTTGTACCCATTCCTTTGCTGAAATAAGCAATAGGTCTTTTGTTCTGCATTAAGACAGCTCCCGCACCTGTGTCACAAGCATCAGTTTCAATCTCAAATGGTAAGGTGAAGTCAGGAAGCACTAGTACTGGTGTGGTAGTGACAACGTTCTTAAGTGTCTCAAATGCAGATTGAGAAACATCATTCCAATGGAATTCCATAACCTTGCACAATTTTTCTATAATACCCAGTGAGACCAAGAAAGCTTCTAAGTTCTTTTAAAGTTGTTGGTCTTGGCCAGTTGAGCATACAAGCAATCTTTGTTGGGTCATCTGTGACTCCTTCACCAGTAATAATGTGGCCAAGGTACTCAACTTAAGGTTGTCCAAAGGTGCACTTACTGAGCTTAGCAAAAAGTTGGTGTTGTCGTAGAGTCTTGAGAGTAATTTCTAGATGCTCCAAATGTGAAGTCATGTCAGGGCTGTACACCAAAATATCGTCGAAGAATACCAAAATGAATTTCCTCAGATGTGGCTGAAAGACATCATTCATTAAAGCCTGAAAGGATGCAGACGCATTGGTTAAGCCAAATGGCATTACTAGAAATTCATAATGTCCCTGATGTGTCTTAAATGCGGTTTTGTAGACATCAGGAGGAAATACTCGAATTTGATGATACTCAGCTCGTAAGTCGATTTTGGAGAATACTTTAGAACCAAACATCTCATCTAAGAGTTCCTCTATGCTAGGAATAGGGTATTTATCCTTAATGGTGGCTTCATTCAGTTTTCTGTAATCTACGCAGAACCGCCAACTGACATCTTTCTTTTTAACAAGTAAGATTGGAGAAGAAAAATGACTTCTACTAGGTTGAATCACACCAGTTTTAAGCATCTGCTGCACCAACTGCTCAACCACTTCTTTTTTAATGTATTGAATGCGATAAGGTCGGGTGAGGGGTTTTAAAGGAATATGGTGATCATGTGCTCTAGAGGGTGGAAGTGTGTTTGGTTCCTGAAACACAGAGTTATATTTTTGAAGTAAGGGTGATATGGGTGTTGGAGTAACTGTTCTTCGCAAGCAGTAATAGCGAAAAGTCGACCAGCCATGCCACCCTTGTTTTTCTTAAGCCACTTATGTAATGCTTTGCCAGACATCATAGAGAGTTGAGATGTAGGTGAGTTACCTTGGAGTTTAATATGTTGTCCATCCTTTTCGAACTCCACAGTAAGTTTATTGAAGTCAAAGACCATTGGACTCATTCCTCGCATCCAGTCCACTCCAAGAACCATGTTACAACCTCCTAGATTTAGGAGCCGCATATCAAACTTAAAATCGTGCCCTTGCATCTGCCAATTGAAGGAAGGAAACTTAGCATCACTTACCATCTTGTTTCCATTAGCTACAACTACCTGCAAAGAAGCTGTTGGATCCATCAATCCAGCACATCTTGTTGCTATTGCTGGGTCCAAAAAACTATGTATACTCCCACTGTCAATCAAAATAGTTAATGACTGTTTCTTAGTTGCCCCTTCTATACGAATGGTGTTGTGAGAGACATTTCCAGCTAATGCATGGACTGAAATTTCTACTTCTTCTTCTATACTTGGAGATAAAGGTGTGTCAAGAGGAGTGTCTTCTCCAGATTGTGTGCATTCATCATCATCAGCAGCTAGCATATAAGTCTCTTGTTTAACACACTTGTGCCCTGCTTAAAATACTTCATCACAGTTATAACAGAGTCCTTTTTCTCTGCGCTTCCTCATTTCAGCATAGGATAGCTTCTTAATTGGTGGTAGAGAATTAACAGGAGTAGGTGAAAAAAAATTTGGGCTAGTAACTGGAGAAGATGAGTTCCTTTGATAATAATTGTTTGGGACAAAGAGTGATGGGGGTCTGAAAGTGTGTTTATTATTCTTAGCAGCATTTTCAAGGAGTGCCTCTGCATTCTAGCCAAGTATACTGCATTAGAAAGTGATTTTGGAGAAAACATCTGAACGTGCAACCTGAGTTCATCTTTTAAACCACTGATGAAACTAGAAGTAAAATATGCTTCAGTGAGGTGAGGAATTTTTTGCTAACATTAACACTTTCAATTCCTCAAAAACCTCCTGATAATCTAGGACGGATCCAAGTTGACTGAGTTTGTTAAATTCCCCTACAACATCATCATGACCAAGCTCTTGAAAACGTAAACAGATATCCCTAATGAAATCATCACATGTAATCACTGGTTTACCAATTTGATAATCTTGAAACCTTATGTCAGCCTTCCCTTCTAGATACATGGAATCTATATTAACCATTTGTAGATCTAACATATTATGGAGAAGAAAAAATTTCTGCACTTACGGATCCAAGATCGGGGGTTGGTACTATCAAATTTTGGGAATTCTATCTTAGGTCTTGGTTGAAGAAATTGATTTTGCTCTTGATTAAAAGGATAGTGAGGTTGTAAGATATTATCACCTGAATTAAATGGGTTTCCGTTGGGTGGAGGACCCAAAACTCCATCAGAAGTACCAGTATGTGTGTCTCGATTTAAGTTCCTCCTGTCTGAAGCTTCAATATAACGGTCCATTTGAACATTGAAAGCAACATTAATCACACTCATTAACTCAACAGTAGGGCGCTTCTGAGCATCTTTAATTTCTGCAACCGATTTCATAACTGCATCATATTTAACTGAAGAATCACTTTGGGATTTAGTGAGTTCATCCATCTTCTTGTTTGAATCAGCCTGAGCTCTAGCAAGCTCATCGATCTTCTTAAAGTTCTTCAACATCTGCTTTATTATCCATAACAGGTCCCGAAGGTAGATGATGCTCCTGATACCAATTTTTAGTGATCTACTATAAAGGAACTGAATAAAACAGATTAATGAAGGAATTTAGATGAGATTTAGTTGAGAAGGAATAACAGGAGAGAGAATAGATAAGAAGATATTTTTAGAGGAGAATAATTGGTTCATAAAACAATATAACCATCCAATGCCTGATCGGCTACATAAGTAATGCCATTGGTTACTACAAGGATAAGCTAAATACACCCAGTAAAACTAAGGGGCACCCAACTGGGTTAGAGACAAAATACCCTACTACTACACAAGTGGGACTAAGATGACATATAAGGCTAGACGGGTGTCTGACAGCGGGACCGGACATCCCAGCCGAACGGCCAGGCCCAGGCCGTGGCCGGTTCCACACCTCACAAATCCTTAACTTTTTATAATTAACATTCCTAATCTCAAGAAACTCCTCTGTTTCAACAAAAACTCATGGATTCTCCATATCTTCATGGATTTTCCATATCTTCAAGGATTCTCCATAGCTTCAAGGATTCACGAAAAATAATACTATAAAATAGGGAAAGGTGTGCGGGACCGGGCAACATGGCCGGCCGGACATGCCCTAGTTGTGGTCGGTCCCACACCTTGAAACCCCTAATCTTTCATAATTACTATTTTTCTCAACTTGTGAAACTCCTGGGTTTGAGCAAAATTCATGATTTCTTCATATTTTCTCAAATATTGCTCGAATCACGAAAAACCAAAAGCCAACATGGTCAGACGACCGGCTAGCCTCTCACGGAAATTTTAAATATTAAAACACTTTTATTTTAATATTTTCAAAATATTGATGAATTGATTTCAACAAAAATCGAGAATTCTCAGTCAATATGAAACTCTTCTGAAAATTCACAATGTTGCTCAAACGCGCATCAGAAAATACTGAAACTCTCAGTACGGAGACACGGACATCATGGAAACACGTGCATGCCTTCATGACCGACCAGGTCATTCCTAGGGCTTGCACAAAGCCGGTCCCACACGTTTTCGCAATTCTGACCTAATTTTCTCAATTGCTCATACTGGGCCCGAACTCTCTCCAACCAACTGGAGGATTCTCCAATTGGCCAACAACTGGTACCGAGACCACCAGGAGTCGGTACCATGCCCTCTTGGTCGGTCCCCCATCTCTCATACTTAGGTTTTATCACCTAATGCTGAATCCAGCAATATTTCAGAAAATGGTGAAACCACCATTTAATCATCATTCTTTCACCAACTCTCAAACTGAGAACCCTGGTGCGTGCTCAATCGAGCACTGGGCATCACATGGGCGTTCATCATCCTATGTGGTCGGTCCCTCTTCATTCATGACTAATTTTCAACAATTCGCCAATTGATGGAGGATTGATCGAAAATTAGGGTTTCGAATAAACGCTCTGTGAAACCATCATTCTGAGCAATTTCAAACACTAATAAATTTATGTTGATCTACCAATCAGCGTAAAAATTAATTATACAATATTCGGTAATCTACCAATATTTTAATTAATATTTTATTGGGTCACGTCACCAGTAAATAATTCGCCGAATCAAGTAATACTTGCTCAATTGCTCTAATATTGATCAATATTCAGCAACTCATCAGTAATTTGTCGAATTGAGCAATAATTTCTCATTCGCACGACAGACTATCAAAACTCACTAATTTGGTGAATTGAGCAATGCTTGCTCAGTTGCTCATCAAATCCTCAATATTCAGTAATTCGCAGAATTGAGCAATACTTGCTCAGTCGCTCGTCAGTAATTCATCAGTGAATCAACAATACTGACATCCCTTCAGAGAACTACATGTTCAACCCGTGAATCGCTGAGCATTCATCATTCATGCTCGATTCAACGAAACTCAGACTCATTGCCAACAATTGACTAATCAAAACACGCCTGCCCTGCAGACTCCACGACTTGTGAGACATCAATCACGTCACAAATGGGGGGATATCACGTAGGGTTTTGGTCCGGGGGTCTACGACACGTGGATTCATCCACAACGAGAAATGTGCGTAAGTCGTGTAAACGGTTGAAGGAGTTAGCAAAGTAGTGGGTGCATGATCAGAAGTCTCCACACGACATGGAACTGACTTTACCACGATCTCCCACTTTCCCACTCTTTCACTCAACAAACTGTCACACTTACAGGGATCAAGGTGTTCACGACTCTGACAATATAAATAAGTCTCTGAAACCATGATTGAACAAGACAGACTCTCGTCTACATAGAATTTCTCGAGCTATCACTCTCAGGAATTCATCAATCCATTAGAACTTATTAGAACTTATCAGTTCACCATTATTGCAGAAACTTTGAACACACCCACAATCCTAGATCATCACTGATCCCACACAATTTCCAGTTTCCCTCCTACAGATCAACCCATCTCCCTCTTTGCGACCGAATTGACTCTGGAATGGCCATTGTCTTGGTTTAGGCCGGAGTCATACAGATTTATTTCCTGAATCTAAGCACCCCCTTTGCAGCAGTGCATCTGTGTGAGGATTAACATTTTGCCCGGCTGAGGAGTCTCAACAGCACGCTCGACTCTCCACTTTCCCGAAAAACCGGCGACCCGTTTTTCCCCATCCACAGATTGGCGACCATAGTGGGAGATTAATCTCTTGGTTGCAATCTCAAACTTTCACAAAATGGTTGATCTTAGGTCATGCTCAGTTACAAATCATAACACAAACAACGCTAGCACTAGCAACAATGGTGGTACTCCAGAAACTATTCCCGCTTCCAATACCAGTGTTGTTGATATCACTCCTTCTAAACCAACATTGGAAGCAATCCTATTTTCGAACGGTCTCCCGAAGAAATCAGAGAAAATCCGCCTACCGTAACCAACCTCATAAAGATTCAGGAAATTCTCGCCAAGAATCAAATAGAGATAGAAACAACACAAAAGGAACTATGTGCTCATCTCAAGGATATTACAGACAAATTGTCGCCTGAGCAATCTCAACCTCGACGTCAGTCAAAAAAGGAGAAAAGAAAATCCAAGGAAGCATCTCCAAATGTTGATCCTGAAGTTGTTCCAGTCTACGTGGTTGAGGATGATGAAATCCACAAAACTGCAGAACCTGCCGGTTTTATCACTCGTGAAGATCTAGAGTATTTTATGGAGGATCGAGGAAAAGGCCATGTACCGTTTGTACACCGTCATCAACCTCCATACCCTGCTGCTACGCAAAGGATCCCTCTCCCCAAAGGCTGTACTTCCCCAACGTTCATACTGTACAACGGAACAGGGAATGCTCGAGAACGCGTCTCTCGATTCCTGGAGGCACTAGGAGAGCACAAACACAACCATGTTGTTCGTATGAAGGAATTCTCGAAATATCTGACTGGTCGAGCGTACACCTGGTACAACAACATTGCACCTGGGAGCATCGGTAATTGGGGAGAAATGGTTAATTCCTTATACCGAAAATACTTCTTCGTCTCGGAACAGATTACTCTCTCTGATTTAGGAAGAATGTCTCAGAAGAATACTGCACATCTGAACGACTATGTGAAGAAGTTCAGAACGCATGCTATGGATTGTCATGATCCTAATGCCACTGAACAGCAGTTAGTGGACTTGTGCATCAACGGAATGATTCCCGTCTATAAAGCCTTGTTGGAAAATCTCCGGCTCCATACTTTCTCAGAACTTCATGAAGCAGCCAAACGATCAGCGACTACTACACCTGCTTTACTGGGAAGAGAAAAATTTGCAAGGTCGAGGAACCTTAAAGCAGCCGACACCTAGTCAACAATCAATACGATCTCCAGTTTTCAACAAACATTTTTGCTGAAAGGAGCGAAAGGATATCCAACATCTCAGGCTCCTCTAAAAGCGCAAATAAAAGATAACCAATCCTAAAGTGCACAAACCTCGACCCTGCATCAATGAACAGGGAAATGATCAGAAAGACTCAAACTTCTCTCTTCTGGAAGTCTGGGTTCAAGATGGCTTAATCAAATTGTCGTTCATCAGGAGAAAGCCAACTGAAGAAAAAATGGAGAATCCCAGGTACTGTCACCTTCATAGATTCATCAATCATCCAACAAGTAACTGCAATATTTTGGAGCACATCTTCAAAGAGAAAGTTGATCCACAATAACTTCAATTGGGGACTGAAAGAGTACACGAGAATCCTCTCTTAGTCAGAACCTTTACCCTATCTGAACAACCAGTTTAGGAAGCAGTTCAATCGTTGATCGAGCATATATGTGAATTGCTCTATCCATCAAAGGCACAAAGGAAAGACATGTTCACAACACCGAATCATATTGTGTCAGACGTCTTTCCATCCTGGAATACTTCTTGAACCTTCATCCACAGACAAGGAGATGCACGACAGGGGACTGCTAACCGCAGTCCATATCAAAGGAAACGAGTTCGGGAGAACGTTGGTCCATGCTGGCACCGGTATCAACATTTTTCCACTAAAATCCCTCAGAGCCGCAGACATCACTCGACAAGAAGCTACTCATGCTCTCATCTCAATCAGAGACCATGAAGGAACGCTCAAAGATGCATACGGTTTCATCACTCTCAAAATGAAAGTTGGCTACGGAAACCAAGTTTCACATAATCAGGGAATATCCTAGATACAACATGATTCTGGGGAGGACCTGGATTCGAGAAGATGACTACTTACAAAGCGTCTTTGGTTGCACATCTCCCCAACGAAGAAAGTTCTGATCCAGAAGATTTGGCGGATGTTCTATTAGAGCACTTGGAGGAATTTCGAACTTTGACGAGATTAAAGCAAGAACCTGCAAAAGATGCATAGACATTGATCAAGAGGTTATGCACTCAGGCAAGTCTCATTTCATGTCTATGTCATTTATTTCTTCACATAATATCCTAGCATGGGAGCTCAATTCTGCTAGCAACTCTGCAAGACGTTATGAGTGGTAGCTTCACCGTATTAGTGTTTTACCAAGCGGTTGAATCTGACGTTTCTCCGAATCGAGCATTGACACATTCATTACTGAGATGATGTCCATGGAAAAGAATACTTTGAGCGTTTCTCCATAGCCTTACAAGAATGTTCATGTGTGCCACAAAATCAGACAACTTTATGTTTGCACAAGTGTTGAATTCCACTACCGCAACGAAAAAATGTTGAATCAACAGAAGATAGTTTGGGCCAAGACGATCAACCTAAGACATGCTTAACACTCAAGAATCTAAGAAGCCATCAAATCAATTTGTACGGGATTACAAATTACAAATGTGCACGCTTCGTTGGATGATCTCTGAAACTCCAAATTGAGTGATTCTTGTATCATGTGATAACACATTCTCTTAGCTTCAAAAATTGGGGTCAATCACTGAATTCCGACATCGTATCAGGTTTCTACAGCTTTCAGAGCATACAACATGCAAGCAGCAATTCTTAGACGGGATTCATAACTTCCACGGTCGATCGGTGTCCACCACGTCTTCCCACTAAGTCCTTCATCAAGGTATCTCCAACTTTGACCATCTAGGCCTTTACATCAATTTCTCTATCTGGATCCTCTATCTAGGTCTTTCCAGAAGAAAGGAAACGAAAATGGGAGATTTCTCTACCTGGGTTCTCTACTGGGGACTGGCGGTCCACTGATCATGGCGATTAGTTTCACAGTCCAAGACCCGTGGCACCAGACTCTCATGTGCTGATTGTTCATCATAAAAGTAATTCTATCACTGGTACATGCAACCATGGTCATTACATCACCCTCTCTTGGGAGCAACCTCAGTTATGGTCCCGTGACCAGGATTTCAGAAGCGATGTTTCTACGACTGACAGAAACAAGATGGCACTGCAAGCACCATGTATCAATCAAGGTTTCCTGATGTCAAACGAACCAATGACATTATAATCCTTCACCAACCGTTCAAGACACAAGCGAATGGTCTAAAGACACAATATGAGTGTTTTGCGACAAGCTCACAACAACGTCTACAAAAATGGTAATCCTCAACTCTTACCTATTTACGGTTTCACGAACTTAATGATAATAATGTAAAACCCTCGAAAAACTTGCTCGCTTCTTCAAACTTTCCAAGACGGGCTAAATTCATTATTTAAAGTCAACACCTGACTTTTCATGAAACTATGAATAATTCACATAACTTTTCATGTGAACATTCGCTGATTTTCTACATGTGTGCATACACTATAAAATCGCCAAACTCATACATACATTATTTCATCACGTATACAATTGTTTGCTTTCAACAATTATTCAAAACCATAACGTGATTTTCATAAAACTGTGAACAATTCATGAAACTTCCATCATGTGAACAATTCACATAATTTTCACTTTGTGAGCCACTCCCACTAGGTGAGCATTTCTGGGTTTTTGTGCATGCGCTGACAAATCACAGAACCCAAACAATCCACGTTTTATCAAAAAATTGTTTACCTCTAACAATTGCTGGAAATCAAAATTTTGATTTTACATAAATTTTTACTGAGTGAACATCCACTGGTTTTTCGAAAATTGGACAGACGTCCATTCTACAATTGCGAAAACTCACATACAGATATTATTTCACCGTGAATATTTGTCTACTTTCAATAGTTGTTCAAAATCAAAACATTGATTTTACAAAAATATATAACGTGAAACTCACGTAACTTTGAAAATATGTATTTTCTTGGTCCCTCTCGTGAGCATCTGTCTTTGAAACGAGAGTATATTTTCAAAAATAAAATTTTTCATGAAAGCTCATAGACAAAATTTTATATCATTAGACTCAGGTCTATTTGGTTTGTTTCTTACACTAACGAACGAACGCCTGTTCTTAAAACAAGGATTTCCTTTTTGGGGTCGAACCCGTAAACGCTAAACTGACCAAAACCGGACGTCCGACCGACCAAATCAAATCAACAGTGCCTCATCTCTCCGTGCTCATGGGATGACACTCTATCACACTATCAGAATCCTCACCCGAACATTTGCTCGTACATGACATCATTGGGGTAAATCGAGGATTCTGAAACTACCTTTGTAGGATGAGTTCAACCACTGATCTCGTCGACTGAAAATCACCATTTAATGCTTACTCTGGAACATGACTGTTCCTCACTAAGCAGGGGACTTAATGTAGATGGTGGATTTTCAACAAAGGGAAAAACCGTAAAATCATGAGGCATATTTTGACACGGCTTTCAGGCATGCAACGATTCATATTTTATGAAGCCATGATGAATATGTTTTCGAAAAGCCTCCACTAGCTGAGCGTTCGATCCCTGGCATTTCGTCGTGCCCTCTATGCAGAATAACGTATTTGGGCGGTTCTCCGTAGATTGAGAACTTAACGCCTTCAGGACGTCGGAGATACTCACTATTCCCTGACTGTAGGAGAGAGACCCCCCTCCACATAGAAGAATAGTTGGGCGGAGGACGCCTTCAGGACGTCGGTGACACTCACCGTTCCCTGATTATGTGGAGAGAGTGCATAGATTCAGGCGGTTCTCCGTAGATTGAGAACACTAACGCCTTCAGGTCGTAAACAACATCGTGACTCCCTGACTGTGCACCATTCAGAATGGATGTGACGCTTTAACTGGCTAATATCTTTTCTGAAATAGATTACTTCTGCCGTGACATTCACTACTGAATTCCCAGAATAATCTATTATTGCTCCTATTCCATGGTCGAATCCACGGCCTGATCCCATGGAATGGAAATAACAATTGGATCTGATTCTATGATCGAATCCACGGCTTGATCTCATAGAATGGCAATAAAACAACGGTGTTATCTCATTACTCTGATTTCATGATTGAATTCACGGCTAATCTCATGGAATGGTAATAGATAATCATATTACTCTGATTCTATGGTCGAATATACGATCCCATAGGGTGGTAATGCTTGTTTTATTATTCTGAATTTGTAGTCGAATCCACAGTTGATCCTATGAATTAATAATGAACATCTATTCACTTTTATTACCCAGTTTCATGAATTATTCTCCACTGAATCTCATAAATTTGTAATAAATACTCAACAACTGGGCATCTGGACCATCACTGAGTAAGCCCCACAAAAATGGTGCGAGTGTATTCGACAATGATGCACGAACGAGCATCCAAAAATATGAAACAATGAGGAATCCTTCACAAAACAGGAGAGAGAAAATAATAATAATAAAATAATGGAGAAGCACCCATGGGACGGCCCACCGGCCGGCCGGCCGTGCCCTAGCCGTGGCCGGTCCCATGCTTCCTCCATTATTTTCCCCTTATTTTTGTTGTTTTCATAAACTCATGAGGACTTCTCCATCTTAATTCCTTATTTGAGCAAACTCGTGAATTCTCCACAACTTCGTGGATTCACCAAATAATATTATAAAATAAGGAAAGGTATGCGGGACCGGGCATCCCAGCCGGCCGGCCATGCCCAAGCCGTGGCCGGTCCCACACCTAACAAATCCTTAGATTTTTTATAATTAGCATTCCTAATCTCACGAAACTCCTCTGTTTCAACAAAAACTCATGGATTCTCCATATCTTCAAGGATTCTCCATAGCTTCAAGTATTCACGAAAAATAATATTATTAAACAGGAAAAGGTGTGCGGGATCGAGCAACATGGCCGGTCGGCCATGCCCTAGCTGTGGTCGGTCCCACACCTTGCAATCCCTAATCTTTCATAATTACTATTTTTCTCAACTTGTGAAACTCCTGGGTTTGAGCAAAATTTATGATTTCTTCATATTTTCTCAAATATTGCTCGAATCACGAAAAACCAAAAGCCAATATGATCACACGAACGGCTAGCCTCTCACGGCAATTTTAAATAATAAAACACTTTTATTTTAATATTTTTCAAAATATTGATGAGTTGAGCATACATGCTCATTTCAACAAAAATCGAGAATTCTCAGTCAAGATGAAACTCTTCTGAAAATTCACAATGTTGCTCAAACGCGCATCAGAAAATACTGAAACTCTCAGTACGGAGACACAGACATCATGGAAACCCGTGCATGCCTTCATGACCGACCAGGTCATTCCTAGGGCTTTCACTAAGCTGGTCCCACACGTTTTCGCAATTCTGACCTAATTTGCTCAATTGCTCATACTGGGCCCGAACTCTCTGCAACCAACTGGAGAATTCTCCAATTGACCAACAACTAGTCCCGTGACCACCAAGAGCCGGTCCCATTCCCTCTTGGTCGGTCTCCCATCTCTCATACTTAGGTTTTATCACCTAATGCTGAATCCAGCAATATTTCAGAAAATGGTGAAACCACCATTTAATCATCAGTCTTTCACCAACTCTCAAACTGAGAACCCTGGTGTGTGCTCACTCGAGCACTGGGCATCACATGGGCGTTCATCATCCTATGTGGTCGGTCCCTCTTCATTCATGACTAATTTTCAACAATTCGCCAATTGATGGATGATTGATCGAAAATTAGGGTTTCGAATAAACGCTTTGTGAAACCATCATTCTGAGCAATTTCAAACACTAATAAATTTATGTTGATCCACCAATCAGCATAAAAATTAATTATACAATATTCGGTAATCTACCAATATTTTAATTAATATTTTATTGGGTCACGTCATCAGTAAATCATTCGCCGAATCAAGCAATACTTGCCCAATTGCTCGAATATTGATCAATATTCAGCAACTCATCAGTAATTTGTCGAATTGAGCAATACTTGCTCAGTTGCATGACAGACTATCAAAAATCACTAATTTGATGAATTGAGCAATGCGTGCTCAGTTGCTCATCAAATCCTCAATATTCACTAATTCGCAGAATTGAGCAATACTTGCTCAGTCGCTCGTCAGTAATTCATCAGTGAATCAACAATACTGACATCCCTTCAGAGAACTACATGTTCAAACCGTGAATCACTGAGCATTCATTACTCATGCTCGATTCAACGAAACTCAGACTCATTGTCAACAATTGACTAATCAAAACACGCCTGCCCTACAGACTCCACGACTTGTGAGACATAAATCACGTCAAAAATGGGGGGATATCACGTAGGGTTTTGGTCTGGTGGTCTACGGCACGTGGATTCATCCACAACGAGAAATCTGCGTAGGTAGTGTAAACGGTTGAAGGAGTTAGCAAAGTAGTGGGGGCACGATCAGAAGTCTCCACACGACACGGAACTGACTTTACCACGTGTAGATGGTGGATTTTCGACAAAGGCTAAAATTGTAAACCCATAATTATACGAACTCCTGATCCAGCAATCAGATGTGAGTATTGAGACACGTGTCTCTCATCAAATCCTCTGACTGAGAATACTTTCTCTCAGTGTACATGCAGATATGTAGTCTCTCAGCTGGACAACGACATATCTCATGAATACTGAACACTTCAGTAATTATTTCTATATAGAATCACGAGATTGACGGCTCCTAGACAGCTTGCTCTGCTAGTATAGAGCGATAACGCCTTCAGGATACAAACAACGAGTTTCCCTGACTATATAAAGGATATGAAGCTCCAAAAAGCTCATGTCAGAATAATTAATGCTCCTAGACAGCTTGCTCTGCTAGTATAGAGCCATAAGTTAATTATTCCTAAATTCTTGGATTCATCCAATGAATTTCCGAAAATATTAAAATATTTTCCCAGTATTTCGTTACTTCAATCTATGGTTCTTCCCAGCAGAATTCCATGGGTTAGTAATAAATATTCAACGCACAGGAATCTGAGCTACCACTGAGTAAGCCCCGGATCAAAAGGTGCAAGTATACTCAACGATGATATACTAACAATCACCGCACGAACGAGTATTTCAAAATACGACGAAACGATGAATCTATGCAAAATAGGAAACACAATAATAAATAATTAAAATATTGACCAAGGCGCCAAGGGATTGGGCTCATCTACCGGCCGTCCGTGCCGTGGCCAATCCCACGCCAGTTTTATATTTTATCATATTTTTTGTTATTTTCCTTGATCTTATGAAAATCCTTTGATTTGAACAAATACCCTTCGCTTTGAGGAAACTCCTCAGTTTCATGGTGTTTCCTGCGCACCAAGGAAATAATATAAAATTGGGAAAAACATTGTGGGGCCGTGATTATTGGTCAACCGGCCATGCCTTGATCCCGGCCGGCCCCACACCTCATGGTTCCTCATTATTTTATTATTATTTTCCTAATCTCATGAAAACTCCTTAATATCATGGTATTTTCACAAAACCATGAAAATATAATATAAAATTAGGGAAACTCGTGGGACCGGGTCCCAGCCAGCCGGCCATGCCTCAACCGGTCTCACACGCCCCTTATTTTATTATTTTTTTAAGGTTTCCTTTATCCCATGAAATTCCTTGATTTCATGGTATTTCTTTCAAATTATGAAAATTCCTTCAAATCATGGAAAATAATACACAAAAATTACATAAAATTAGGGAAACTTGTGGGACAGGGCCCAAGCCGGCCGGCTATGCCATAGCCGTCCCCACACACCCTTATTTTATTATTTTAATATTATTTGCTTCCTTGATCCCATGGAAACTCTTTCACTTTAAGGAAACTCCTTAATTTTAACAAAATTCCTTGATTTCATGATATTTTCATAAAATCATGAAAAATATTATAAAATTAGGAAAAGGCACCATGGGACCGTGGTCACTGGCCGGCCGGCGATGCCTTGGCTCCAGCGGTCCCACACCTCATATTCCTTCATTTTATAATTATTTTTTTCCTTCATCTCATGAAGTTTCCTCGGTTTCAGCAAAACCCTGATTTTGTCATATTTTCTCAAATAGTTGCTCAAACGCACGCCAGAAAATACCAAAATTCTCAGGACTGACATACAGACGTTTTGACGACGTGAGCATGTTACCTTGACCGACGAAGGTTGGCTCTTTGGCTCGCACGGAGCCGGTCCCACATATTTTCATGAATTGACCTAATTTGCGCAATTGCACGTATTAGGTTCAAAACTCTTCCAAATAATTTTGGAAGTTTCATAGAGCGATCGTCATTCGATCCCACGACCATCCATGGTGGGTTTCATGACCCCTTTATCGGTTTCTCACCTCTCCATAATTAATTAGGTTTTATCACCTAAGGCTCAGACGAGCATTATATGAAAAATGATTGAACCAGCATTTGATCATCTTTTCACCAACTCTTCAAGGGGTCTTGGTATTTGCTCACGAGCATATGGACGCTACATGGTCAACCCACGGTCTCATGTAGCCGGTCCTCCTTCATTCCATGGTTAAATTTTTAATAAACTATCACTTGGTCATCAATTGATCAAATTAGGGTTTCTGAGTCCAAGGATCATAATTCCAGATTCGGACGCTAATAATTTTACGACGATCTCATGATCACCATTTTATTATGCTCGGTTCAACTACCAGTATTCTAATTAATATTTTATTTCGGTCACGCTACCAATAATTCATCAGACGACCAACACTTGCTCAGACGAGCAATATTTGCTCAAACAAAGGAATATTGGTTCAACTATTAATATTCAAAAATTCATCGAATGAGCAATACTTGCTCACCTCAACGTGAAAATTACACCTCTGTCTCAACGGACACGTTCAATTCATGAGTTTCAGAACATTTTGCAGAATCATGTTCAATTCAGCAAATACATGGACTCATCGTCCCATGAAGTCAGCAACTGACTAAATACACGTCTGCTCTGCAGACTCCACGTTCACGAGACATCAATCGTGTCACTTTGGGGGATATTAACTAGGGTTTTGGTCTGGCGGTCTACGACACGTGTGTTCATACACACGATGGAATGTGAGCAAGTCGTGCAATCAGTTGAAGGAGTTAACAAAGTAGTGGATGGAAAATCGACCAAGTCTCTGCATGATGAGCAACTGGTTTCAAACACGATTTCCATTTCCCCACTCTTTGATTCCATCAACTGTCACACTTCATGTGATCATGGTGTCTACAATTACAACAATATAAATAAGACTCTGAAGTCATGATTGAATATACAAGAATCTCACGTCAAACCGACGACACGAGATTAACAGCTCAACATCTGAGTAATCACTCTCAACAGGGATTCAATCATTCAGAACTTATCTTATTCAGAATACATAGCACACCTACAATCTTTGATTATCACTGATTCCACACATTTCTCAGCTTCCCTCCTACAGATCGACCCATTCTCTCTTGTGACCGAATTTACTCTGGAACGGCCATTGTCTTGGTTTAGGCCGGAGTACTACAGATTGATCTCTCGAATTCAAAGCACTCCCTTCTTGCAGTGCATCTGTGTGAGGTTGAACATTTCGCTCGGTTCAAGGAGTTTCCTCCGCACGGTCGTCTCTTCAATTCCATAAAAACCAGCAAATCGTTTTTCCCCATCTACAGATTGGCGACCACAGTGGGAGATCATTCTCTCGGTTGCAATCTCACAACTCCACAAGATGGATGGTCTTAGGTCTGGGTTAGTCACGGGTTCCAACGCAAACGACGCTAGCACTAGCAACAACAAAAATGACAACGAGGATATCACGGGAACGATTCCGGCCTCTAACACTGATGGTGGTAATGTTACTCCTCCTCACGTCAACGCGGAGGGTCATCCTTTGTTCGGCCGACACCCTGAAGAAGTCAGAGGAAATCCACCACCTACCATTGTTGATCTCATTAAAGTGCAAGAGACTCTTGCAAAGAATCAAACCGATATGGCTACAGCACAGAAGGAGCTATTTAATCAACTAAAGGCTCTCACTGATACAATGTCAGGGAAGATCCAAGAAAAAGGGAAAGATAAGGAGAAATCCTCAGACGCTGATCCTGAGGTAATTCCAATTCATACAATAGATGATGATGAAGTCCGCAAAGCCGCAGACGCGAAGGAATCATCAAACTTCATCACTCGGGAAGATTTGGAACGCCTTATGGAGAACCGCGGAAGAGACAAGACCCCACATGTCCATCGCCACCAACCTCCATACCATGCTGATACACAAAGGATCCCTCTCCCAAAAGGTTATGTCTCTCCAACCTTCACTTTGTACGACGGAACCGACAACGCTCGAGAACATGTTTCTCGGTTCCTAGAAGCTTTGGGTGAACATGAGCATAACCATGTTGTTCGTCTCAAAGAATTTTCAAAATCCTTGAAAGGCAGGGCATACACCTGGTATAAAAACATCGCACCAGGAACTATCAACAGTTGGGGAGAAATGGTTAATGCTTTCTATAGAAAGTATTTCTTTGTTTCAGAGCAAGTCACCCTCTCTGATCTCGGAAGGATGTTTCAAAAGAACACCGAACATCCTAACGACTATGTGAAGAAGTTCAGAGTTCAAGCGTTGGATTTCCATGATCCGAATGTCACAGAACAACAACTTGTGGACCTACGCATCAATGGAATGATTCCAGTCTACAGAGCCTTATTGGATAATCTCAGGTTCCAGACTTTCTCAGAAATCCATGAAGCAGCCAAGAGGTTGGCAACTACTGCACCTGCTCTATTAGAAAGGACTAAGACTACAAAAGCTGAAGAACCACGAGAGGCCAGAGGCAGCAGCAGACATTTGATCAACAAACAATACAACCTTCAGAATTCCACAAATGTTGCTGCGGAAGGAAGCAAACAGAATGATGATCCACAACATAAGCATACTTCCTCAGCCCCTCTAAAGGCACAAAAGAAAGATAATGGGCAAACTATTCCCCAACACACGGAAGATCCAAAAGCACCTGATTTCCCCTGGTCCATTGAAGAAGTCATCGAATTCTGGATGCCTGGATTCAAGATGGTGCAATCAAGTTGCCATATGTCAAGAGGGAACCAACTGAAGAGGCCATGGAAAATCCTCGGTATTGTCGCTTTCATAGGTTCATCAGTCATCCCACAAGTGATTGTAAAACTTTGAAGCGCATATTTAAAGAAAAGATCGAATTGGGAGAACTCAACTTGGGGACTGAAGGAGTACACAGAAACCCCCTTCCAGTCAGGGCCTTTACCATCTCTGAACCTCCCGTCAAAGAAGCAGTTCAATCCTTAATCGAGCATGTCTGCGAATTGCTATACTAATCAAAGGCTCAAAGGAAAGACATGTTTGCGGCATTAAACCACATCGTGTCAGGCAAGCGTCTACTGATTCAAGAGATATTCACTGAGCCTCCAGCGACGGACAAAGAAATGTATGACTGGGGACTGCTCACCACAGTGCACATCAAAGGAAACGAGTTCAAGAGAGCATTTGTTGATGTCGGCATTGCCGTCAACATCATCCCTATGAAAACTCTCAGAGCCGCTGGCATTATTTGACAGGAAGCTACTCATGCCCCCATGGAAATCAGAGATCACGAAGGAGCTTCCAGAAACGCGTACGGCTACGTCATACTTAAAGTCAAAGAAAATTTGGTCTGCACTGAGACCAAGTTTTACATAATCCGAGAAGATCCAGGATATGACATGATTCTTGGACGCACATGGATTCATGATGGGAAGGTGACACTGACACCTTCAATTACACATCTCTTTGCTGAACAAACCTCTGACTCAGAGGAAGAAAAAGAAAATATCTCACCATTCGAGTATCTAGAGGAGGTCAAAGCCTTGACAGAACTTACACAAAAGCCTGAGGAACATCCAAACGCTTTCGTCAAGAGATTTCGCACTCAGGAAAGTCTTATTCCTTCTCATGTGCCCATATCGTCAGTTTTCAAATATGCTTATTTGGTTCAAGGGCTTCACTCCGCAAACAATTTAGCAATTGCAAAATGCTATGAATGGATAATTTCTCCTCAGCAATATTACACCCAATGGTTGGATTCAGAACTTCTTTAGGTTGATCATCCAATCAAGAGATTCATTGCGGAGGATGTGGCTAATCATGACAGACATTATGAAGGATACTCCTTTCTGCACGAATGTCCATATGTGCCACAACCATGGAATTTCATCACATGAGGAATTCGGAATCAACAGATGATATTCAAAGCGCGGTCGACCAAACCTAACAAATTTCATGAAGAGGACCTGGTTCTCAAAGCAGCTCAGCGTGGTCTTCATTCTACAAGGAACTCCAATTGGGAAGGACCATTTATGGTTGCTAAGTCCATAACCGGAGGATACTACAAACCGATCAACACAGATGGCAGAACCCTACCAGTAATTCACGCGAATTGGCTTAAGGCGTTTGTCTGAAATTATCAAACATTTGAGGTATTGGGTGTTTGAAGCATTCATGACGTCTGGATTTGGCATTTAGGATTTTCTTCCATTGTATTTAAATTCCTCCAAAACGTTTGCAATACTTGCAATCAGTATTTGAATTCAGCAATTTATCAAAATTCAATTCATATTTCTTAAAGGAAAATCTCTATCAAATCCAAAAGAAAATCCTTAACCATCTACCAATCCAAAACCAGCTAATATCAAAACCCAAATAAAAACCTCACATCTCTCAGAAGTTCAGAAGCTCAAGAGATCGTGAAAAAGGAAATCAAAGAAAATCAGCAAAAAAAGATTTTCGCTCCTCTGCATCCTTCAAGGCCTACAAAGACGCCTTCTCCTTGTTCAACTCTTCGGTCAGCCTGGAAATATTGTCTTCTTTCTCCATCACAACATCATTGGAAAGGGTATGTCGTTCTCACATGAGTCCTTGATGGCGTTCATTTGCTTACGAAGCCACTTCACATTGAAGCCAAGTCTTTCTGAATTCTCCAAGTTAAACTCCCAATCAAAGAGTATATCTGGGGTCACAGTACTTCTGGCCTTAGTGCATATATCACTTACAACACGCAAGATAATACCTACTTGCACTGTTGAGGCATAAGCACGCCCAGGATTCCTGTCGACAATTATGTGACCAAACTTCTTCCATATTTTCTCGTACAAGCCTGCATATCCAATGGGAACGCTGAATCCACCAACTAGTTCATGATACGGGAGTGAAGCATCAAATGGAGGATCAAAAGAAACTCCTGCACTTGGATATTCATGCACCACTATACGGTTCTCAATTACTGGGGCAACTTCTACAATCAGAGCAACAACATTCTCCGGTGTTTCAGTTCCTTCTATCACTGAATCAGCAACAATCTGGGTTTCCACAACTTCAATGACAACCTTCTCATGGCCTTGAAGTGCAGGGATGGTTGTCTCTTCATCAATAACTCCAGGGAAGTTCGAGTTATCCTCATTGGTTTCAATATCCTCAACTTCGGTATTTGACACCTAATACGAAGATTACATGAGGTTAGAGTCACATAAGCATGAAACTAGAGAAGAATACGAAATACAGTATACAAGCAGTACGGCATCATCATATACTTAAGGCACGAGCAAATGGCATGAAAGTCATGAAAATACGTTTTACGGTAACCTCGTCTGAAGAAACTGTACTCTTCCCTGTACTAGAAGACTAACTGGGAGCAATTTACAAGGAATCTGAGGATGGGTTATATACCATTCTCTTTTTATGGATGTCCTCTACAGCGATTCAAAATTTCATGACAATCCGATGAACAAGCAAGGAGATGTGGACAAAACATTGAGCAACATACCATCTGAAAAAGTTCAGAAAGTCTCCTGGAAGTTTACTGTTTCGCCTTTTTAAGACCCTGAACGTGCTCAAAACTTAAAAATCTCCTTCCAGAAGGCTTGGAAATTTTCCGGGCTTGAATATGCATATGCAGATCATGAAAATCCGACTTCAGATGAAGGTTTTACGGCATTTTTGCTAAAAAACTGAGTTCTGAATTTTCTGACGACGAATTTCGACTAAGTTTTTCGTGTATACACATGGATTCTCATTCATTCATTCACAAATCAGCACTTTCATACTTATATGAAGAGGATACAGGACATGCACTTACTTGGGGGGTCTCCGAAGTATTCAAGGAATTGAGATTGTCCGTGTTAATGACAAAAGGCTCATTACTTCTATTCGGCTCCGAATCTTTGGAAGTGCTTTCGTCTCTATTCTCAGAGGATGGATGGGTATCAGCATTCTCCGTATCCATGACGACATCCTCCTGGATACATCCTCAACAATCAACATTTTATCTATAAAGCATCATAATTGAATATGCGAAGAAATACTTACAGCTTCTTCTTCATCGCTCAAATCGGGAATTGTTTGCTCAGTAGCAGAAAACCGAAGAACGTCGATACTTGATGGAGTAAAATTCTGCAACGGAATAACAACATTGGTTTCATGATCCTAATAATGTGGGCGAGAAAAAGTCACGACAAGGGGAATACCGAGAACTCACCAAAGAACCAACTGGGGACTTTATGGTATTAGGTAACAGCTTATAACTCTTGTTCCTTACTTCTCCACCGTGAACAATCGCTTCAGTTTCTGAGAAATCTACACGGATTCGAGGTCTTACATTACGACCGTACTGTGGTAAAATTCAGTAACATAATTAGAATACAGTTCTCATAATTTCATGAAGATTATACGAAGAAACATACCTGAGAAGATCCTGGAGACGATTTTCGCTTATCACCAGAGAGATACTTCAATCTTGGTCGACCATAAATCATCTCAGTAGAAGGAGGATCCTTCACTGGAGGCTGACCAGCCATCACGTAATCATGCAATCGCTGAAGTTGTTGATCCCAAAAGTCTACATAACCTGGAGTTACATATAAAAATCTCTCGGAGCAAGGGAACCAGTAATTACTTCCTTCCACATGAGTATGGTCTAAATGGGTTCTAAGATGTTCAGCTGATGGCTTCCTCCTTCGAAAAGTTGTAACACACTGATCCATACCCATTTGTCGAGCTGCTCTGTCAATATTATATTCCTCCACTGAAAGTCCTCCATATATAGCCGATATCAAATGACCAGGGGTGCCACTCAACATGAAAGATCTTTCTCCATCACTCAGATTTGCACCGGACATCATCATCACACTCTCTCCAGTATTGAAAGTCGTTGGCTGGGAAACATAAGCATGAACAGACACCCACGGGCGGAAGTTGAACTCAGATTCATCATCCAACACATCAATGAGGCGTGCTTTAGACCGAGGCTGCTTTGTAGACCAACGCATGATCCTGGCATTATCTTTTTCAGAGAATATGTGACGAGCATCAACATTCAGTCCTTGCAAAATATTACGTGGAATAGGTGCATAGTTATTGAAGTGTTCCCACATCAAAGCTTGAAGAAACATCGTGTTGGCATAGCACTCAATCTTCATAAAGTCATTCGACACACTGGAGTCTATTATCAAGGAGTCCAAGTTAGAATACAAAGAACCCAGGAATAAGCTACCTATCGGAAGTTGCTCACCTTGAGACATCTTGATAGCAAAGGGGATCACGAAGGGTTTCAACAAGTTTCCACTGTCTTCAAATATGTCTCTCGACAGCCATAAACATAAGAAAGCAGCAATGGGCAACATACCATCGATGAGACTATCATAAACTTCGTCTTTTGGCCACCAGCATGTTAACCAGTGAGCATAACATCCTTTACTGCCAGACGCCTTATTCACTTCCTCCATTGCGGCTGTCAAGATGTTAGAAACTGCAGTCTCCTCATATGAAAGATCTCCAGGGATATTGCCCGTGATTGGGAGATGCATCAAATCTGCCACATCCTCTAAGGTAAAGGTAAACTCTCCTCATCTGCATATAAAGGTGTGAGTGGGAATACACCAACGAGAAAGTAGAGCCACAATACCTCTCGCATCATGGAAAATGAATAAGTCTCCAGAAGCCTGAATAGCTCTAGTCACTTGCGCCTGATCGAGCATAGCCCTGACATGAGGGAAACCCAGCATATGTCTCGCCCATCCAGAGAATTTTTCCAAAGGTCGTCGAGAAAGCTTAAACTCTATGATTGATGCAAGGAAGATACCTCGTTCAAGACAAAACTGAATCATTGTATTAGGAGTCACCAATTTCTTCTAAGTAACATTTCTGGGATTTATTAGAAGACGATACACTGGAGATTTGAGATGATTCTCAGTTTCCTGCTCAACCTTCGCAAAAAATGCATCATCTATATTCCGGACATTCTTAATTCCAGAGGCTTCATCCTCTTCTTCGCCAACGGAAGTCTCATCCATACATGTCTCATCTCTGGAGGTATCATCATCAATACACATTTCGTCCCTTGGAGTGTCGTTAGCTTGGGAGTTGGACATATTTGCGGAGTAGCTGTAAAGTTCACACTACATTCTACTTCAGTATGTCGCCCAGATATAAATCAAGGGAGTACAAGCATCTAATGGTAACTCTTAACTCTTACCTTTTACGCTTCCACTAACGATAGTGATAGTAATGCTAGAGTTAACACCTCAAAAATCGTTCGTTTCTTCGAAACCTACAAAAGACGAACGAAACTCAGATTTTTCATAAAATCATGAACATTTCCACTACGTGAACATTTACCATGGAATTATGAAAACTAAAACAATCTTTCATCATAAATAATTGTTTACTTTGAACATTGTTCAAAAATCAGTGTTGAAAATATATGTTTACAAAACATGAAATAATAACTCACGCAAAAAAACAAAACAAAAAAAAAGTATGCCTTTTTTCGTGAAAGCATGCCACGGTTTTGTATGCAAATATATTTTTCATGGACAGACCATGATTTTATAAAAA